>NC_132895.1:25161803-25761803 GCF_030463535.1 Salminus brasiliensis
TTTGACCAGAAATCGGGAGGCAAAATTGTGAGTGCCCAACATTTGTCTTTTTCTTTCCCAGTCTCCCATTCAACTAGCAGTGAAATGCTTCAATAACTGTTACATGAAACAACAGGATAGAATATAAGCAAGAATAAGCTTTGGCAAATGAAATGACAAAAAAATATAAGACTCAAATATATAATATAAATAGTAATATGTAAAAATATGTATATATACACTATTATATCACTATTCCAAGATAAATCGGTCACTTCGGATGTCCCAAACCCCTGCAGTGAATGAGGATTGAGGCAGATCCAGGCACATATGAATGAATTGGATATCGGCTATTTTAAGCCCAGTTCAGATCCATTGTTTTACTTTGTTCTAGTAGGACACCCTCCGGCATCCTCTAGGCTCCATTAACCGGGGTTATTCACAGTCTGCAGCAGTGTGGAGCGTTCTCTGAAAGTTTAGAGTCTACATTGTGGAGCTCTTTTACATCTATGCCACCAAAACCAGGCTGAGTTATGCTGTGCAATCACACAAAGCTTTTCTGTTCTGTTATGTCCATGTGGGGCAGTGCCCTCCTACCATGTCTTTATACTTGAATTATGGCTGACTAGAAACTATTGTGGAAACGCTGTGTTTTACTAGTGGGAGTACTGTGTGCCTTTTCTTTGGTTTTGAGGCTGCACAGAGCAGCGCTCAAAAATGTGAGGAGGAAACGAATTCACATCAGTAGTCAACAACAATGAACAGAGATCATTTCAGCGTGTGTTCGACTACACACACACACATCACACAAGAAGTGAGTTCACTGAAGCGTTTTAAAGTAGCTGGAAGCTACATGATCGGAAAGGTGAGTCAGACTGAATTATAAAAACTTAAGGATGTCCAGATCTAAACCAGTGGATCTGCCTTGGGGCCAATCCAATCATAATTTAATAGATCTGCAATCTTTGTTTTAACCACTGGTGTTTTTAAGACGCTATTAACGGACATTATTACCCAGCCGGCAGCAGTGAGGACGTTCTCAGAGGGTAAATAAAGGAGTGGAGTCTGCAGTGTAGAACTATTTTACAGTGTAACATGAAAACAGACCAGAATATCTGAACCTTTATGAAACTATCTCTGAAATGCTCTGTTTTACCAGCGGGAGAACTGCTCGTCTTTGTCTGTTTTGAAACCAGCACTGAACTTATTCAGAACCGAGCTAATGCTAATACACATACGCTATAGAAACCCAAATCATACACAGCACATTCACTATTCACAGCTATTTCACACCAGTAGACCAATAACAACAGATATCATTCCAGATTGTCTTCCACTACACACACACACACACACACACACACACACACACACACACACGCGAAATGATTAGACTGCAGTGTTTTAAAGGAGCTGGGAGCTGATTGGTCAGGGAGCAGAGTCATACGGGGTTAGAAGATATTAAACACATTATAAAACAGTCATTTTAAGAAAATCTGTACTGAACTAAATCAGTCAATCCTGAATGTCTCATTATTGAATATTGAAACTTAAAAATAAAGGGATTTTACTTCAGTATTAACCAACAGCTCATCTTATTTAAACTGTGTGCCTGTATCATTTATACAAACACAAAGGTTGAATTGGTATCAGCTAATGCTCTACAGTAAGAGATTTAAATGAGTTTTGGGGGGGATGGCAAATAGTTTGATCTGATCGAGACATCCCTAAAAGAAACCGTTCTAGGGTGTCTTTATATAAACTACTTACTAACTATTATCAGCACATATTACCTAAATTGTGTGGCTGTATTATTTATGCAAACACACAGATCTGCTCAAAACATACCGACTGATACTCAGCACTGAGGTGCCTGGATCGGCTTGTGCGGGTGGGGGGGCAGGGCGTTGACCGAATTGGGACATTCCCGACTCTCCCAGATTTTTACATGTGTGAAATTCTTTTCCTCCGATGAAATCAGGTTGGTGTAAAATGTTATTGCTGACTGAACACATTTTAACTACACGTCCCCAAGCTTTGCTTTTTTGCTTTCATCTTTGCTTCCATCTCGCTTCCATCTCACACCTCCTGCCTTTTTCCTCTCTCCCTCTGCCCCCCTGTACTGTATTGTGACCTTGCTGTACACACAGGTGAGGGTGAACGTGTTGGCGCAGGCTGGTTTATGTGTACTTTCCAGCTGGCTGTAACACAGTTTTGTCCTGGCACATGGAGCTGGGCGTTGCTATGCTGTTTTGGCATTGATGCCTGGCATTGTGCCCCCTCCCCGTTCCCCAGAGCTGCTCTGAGGGGTCATTAACACCACATACAGCACTCTGACTGGCTGCGATCCTGCACACCAGCAAACATGTGCAACATAGCACTACCAGCAGAGAATTGGAAATGCTAATTACTGCCAAGACATTACCATTTGCTTATTGTGTTTGTCTATGTGTACGTACTTTAATGTAATGTTGGGTTTTACAAGCAGTTGAACAACTAGTTGAACTAACCCTGTAATTACACCTTGTGTGATCTACCTCTATAGATTACTATAGTCATTGCATGTGCCAAAGAAACAAGGGTCCCATCATCTTGATAGTCCAGGACTCAGGTTTTTTGTGAAATCCATTCCTCCCTCCACCCTAAAGGTAAAGGTGCACTTATTTGTCACTGTACAGTGTACACTGCACAGCAAAATGTGTCCTCCGCATTTAACCCATCTGTGGTAGTGAACACACACACACACACACACACACACACACTAGTGAACTAGGGCCAGTGAGTACACACACACCAAGAGTGGAGGGCCTTGCTCAAGGGCCCAACAGTGGCAGCTTGCCAAGCCCAGGAATCAAACCCACAACCTTGTTATCGCTCTAACCGCTGAGCCACCACTGCCCCCAGACCCTGCAGTATTGCTAATGCCACTGGCAGCAACACCCCTCCAAATGATGGATCCACCCACATGCTTCACAGTTGGCAAGGTGTTCTTTTTAATGAAATGCAGTTCTTTTTTTCCCTCTCCAGACATATCTTTGCTAGCTGTAGCCAAAAAGTACTATTTTGACTTCGCATCACTTGTATCCAAAACTCATCTGGTATTTAAGGATGTGTCTTTAACTGTGTGCGAGAGGCCGATTTAACTGTCAGATATAGTAAAGATATGGTTTGGATTCTGTATCAAGCCTAAAATTTTTAGCAGACTGAAGCTTGCAGTATTTTGAACCACCCAGCTGTTCCTTAATTTTATGGATCAGTCTAGAGATGGAAAAATCCATTGGCTATATATTAATATGGGCCAAAATATATGATCTGCAAATTGTCTAATTTCTCTAAATTTGTCCGATCGTAAGGATTACAGCAACTCTGCAAGTCTCTGCAGAACTACAGAACTCTGTAGTACCTGCAGCTGCAGAAGCCCATTAGAGATGATGATGGTCTCCGTTCCGTGTCCGGAGTAAAACTTAAGCGCCTCGTAGGGGAATTAGGGTAAAGACTTTTAACACCTCTAAGTGGATCATACTGAGAGTACATCACTCAGCCCAGTACTGTAAGCTATTAGAGCACAGCTGAACTAATGGACACGACTTATCACACAAAACCACAAAATGTTATGTTTCCAGTTGTGTTTCCACTCTGAGCTCCACAGTGCAGGTCTGTATGGGAATTTACAGCTCACCCAGATGGTGCTCTGATTTTCACTTCATTTTACTTGTGGTCGATTCCAAAAAGTGAATTACATTTCATCTTGAGAGGCAATGCATAGAACATTACAGAAACCCTGCACGATAATTCGTTACTAAGCCTGGAAAGGCTAACGAAGCATCTTGCCCCGTCCTCGATTGGTATCGGCCCTGAAAACAATGACCCATCTTTAGCACAGTCCCTACTGTAGGAAAATCCCTTCAACATGAAGCCGCCACCCCCATGCTTCACTGTTTTGTTGAGGAATGGGCAGTTTTGGGCTTATGCCCCACACAGTGTGTTGAAGTTTCAGGCAAACTCCAGATTTGCTTGTGTTTTTATTATTGTTTGTTAATGGTTTCTTTTTAGCCGCCCTCTTATAAAGGCTACTTGTATAGAGAACTAACTAGAGCACCTTCACATCAGTCCTAGTCACTGAACTCTGTGGCTCCTTCAAAGTGACTATTAGCCTCTGTGTGGGTTCCTTTACGAGGAAAAATTTCCTCTCAGTTGGTCCGACCATCCAGTGGTCTGAACCAAATGCTTGAATATTACTGTTACT
This sequence comes from Salminus brasiliensis, assembly GCF_030463535.1. Classification (NCBI taxonomy): domain Eukaryota; kingdom Metazoa; phylum Chordata; class Actinopteri; order Characiformes; family Bryconidae; genus Salminus; species Salminus brasiliensis. Next base: position 25,166,029 of record NC_132895.1, read on the forward strand.
GTAGCCTTTTACCCTCTTATGGAGGTCTAGGAAGTGTAAAGTTAGGAAGTGTCTTAAAGGTGCCTTTTTTTGATGGTTCTATGAATCCAATTGTAAGTGAACTGCGTACTTGTTAGGCTGGTATCGTTCATCTGTGTGAACTGACACACATAACTGTTTATTTTGTGCTGTGTCTGAATTAGGGCAATGGAAAAAGCATTGACCTGAAATTCTGCTGAAGGATACTTAACCAAAAAAAAACATTGCACAGTGATGTACAAGGAAAGTTATGAAGAGGGGCAGCGGTCAATCATTGTTTGCTATAAGAGACCTGACAGTCTGTGTGTGTGTGTGTGTGTGTGTGAGGGGGGGTGGGAGTATTTGCCACAGGGAAGGAATGAGCAGTGAGTGCGAGGCAATCGAAATGATGGACTTGAGCCCTCATCTAGCATCAGGATGCATAAACGTCCTGGAGTTGAGGGATGCAGCGGCTAGACTGCTGTCTCTAAATGTACACCAGCAAGCTGGAGCTACAAGATGCGCTTTATGTCCAAATGTTTGTGGACACCCTTTTTAATGAATGCATTCAGCTGTTTTATGTTGCACCCATTGCTGACACAGATGTGCAAATGCCCGTGCACACACACATGCAATTTGTCTAGTCCCTGTAGAGAAGTATTGATAATCCAATAGAACTCTCTGGAACAGATAAACATGAACGTGTTGGCACCATGCCTAATGCCAGGCATGAGCTAGAGGGGTATGAAGAGCTGTGTTCTCTGGAATGACGGTGGGCCATCTAATACTTTTGGAATGAGTTGGGGGCCCACATCCTGACCTCGCTATTGCTCTTGTCGCTGAATGCAATCACCTCCTCACAACAGTGCGCCAAATTCTTGCAAAAATCATTCCCTGGACAGTAGTTTTTCTTAATACTTGTGATTTTCGAAGAAACAACAAATGAGCAGGCATCCCAATATAATAATGGTAAAGCGTTCTCCATCTGATACCTCAACATGTCTGCCCTGGTGTCTATCTAGTACAAAGCTCAATCATAGGTCACTTGCTGAATTTGTGGAGCTTCCAAGCAGTCTGCTAAATGTGTCTGAAAACCATCAGAAATACTCATCAAGACCATTGACTCAAAGTTTTGTCCTCTAAACGCCTGTGATTTGAGCCTCTGTTATCTGAAACCCTGTCTATACTGGGGTTTTTAGCCTGCTAGCTAATTTATCTAACTTTCGCTCATTCTTAGCCACTGCGAACCACCTCGCTTACGCCTGATTCAGAGCCGATCAACATTTCTTATTCAGACTGACAGCTAAACAATTTTTCGTTGGTGACCCTGTGAGCAATCTTAATGTTGTAATTGATCGTTGTTGTTTTTTGGTTTTGAAATGGCGTAAGTAATATGTGATTCCACCCAACCCTGAGCTGTGGAGAAGAGGAATTGCATACCCTGGAGTGATGGAACTCCATCCAGTACTTTTGGATTGAGGTGGAGCGCCCGTGGAGAGTGCAACATAATTCTCTAATGGCTGAATGCAATCAAATTGAAATAATTCTGTCAGACATACAGAGTCAAAGCAGAGTCTAATGCAGAATGAAAAGGACAGCGCTTGCAACCCTATACTTGTTCAAGTTAAACACAGCGGCTGTTTGACCTCAGCGCTGGATTACAGCCTGTCGCACGCGCATGGAGTGTGGATTAGAGTGGGCCTCTCAGGAGCAGGCTGGGTGCAGAGAGGGGAAGACGGAGAGGTGAAGTGAGCTGTGGAGAGGAGAGGAGTGGCGTCCAAACACTTTAAAAGTGGCTTTGCGCGATTCACTGTGAAAGGAGTGTGTCAGCTCTCTGCCTGCTAATGGACTTCACCTTACGTGTGTGTGTGTGTGTGTCTTGTATGTGCTGGCGCGTGGCAGCAAAGTGAGTAGTGAAGCGCCAGGGCCAAAATAGCCTGCTTTATTTTTAATTCCCATCTAATGTCCACTTCAATCATTAGCAAGCAATCGTGGCCTAATTGGGAACCCTGCTGTTGAAAACTCCAAATGTTTCTAACATGCATGTTTAATAAAGGCTGGCCTAAAATAGCCAGATGATTGGGTCAGAGCAACCCCAAAACGGCAAGCTTTGTGGGGTGTTCCTGGTCAGCTGTGATGAGTAATTGCCGAAGAGGGACAAATCAAAAACCTGCAACAGGGTATCGGGTCCAAGGGTCATCAGAGTGTGAGGCAGAGTGTGAGACTAACAGAGGCTATTCCATCTGGGTAGAACCAACAGAAAAGCTACATTGGCGCAAGTCTCAGAAATGTTACATGATGTTTTACGGGAAGAATACCTCAACACGCAGTGCCTCACACCCTGCTGCATAGCTGTAGACCAGTTTGGGTGCCCATTCTAACCCTTGTCCACCGTCAAAAGAACCTACTATGGGTAAGCCTGCTGTAATCAAATCACAAAGACAACAGTGAACCTGATACTGCCAAGATATCGACAGTTCACTACTAGATATGGGCATTTATCGTGTTGTCGTTAGCCATTAGCATTTTCGCCCCAAAATACAGTAGGCTAGATTACTAACCTGTGCCTCTGACCTGACCCCAAAATTCTTGCATATCAGACACTGCGTTTATACATGAAGAAAATCGGGCAAATGCCATTTCTTCAAAAGAAACACAAACGAACAGTTGTTTATACAGAATGGATGTAAGATTAAAGATTTTTTCTTCTGTTAATTACATTATCAGGTATTTACAATGAGTTTCTCTCTCTGACCTCAGAGTCATTTGTTATTTTGTAATCAACGATTCTGTAATCTTGGTGTTGGTTAATCCACTGACTGTATAAATGTGACTGAAAAACTATTTACACACCTTTTAATAAGCATAAACCACCAATATTTCAATATTACTTTCAGCCCCCCCCCCAAAAAAAAATAAAATAAAATAAAAAAAAATATATATGTATTATAATAATATGCTAACATATGTTATAATCAAATGTTCAGCCTTGATGCCACAATGTAAATGCATAATTGACAAAAGCACCCTTAGCATTGTGAATAGTATCTTTCAAAAGATTATTGCTAACTATTGCTGCTCTTTTTCAGGGAGAAGAGGAGAGCTTCATCCTTAAATCCTGCACCAGACGGAAAACGGACTCCATCGAGAAGAGGTTCTGTTTTGACGTGGAGGCCGTTGACCGGTGAGTGGCAGTTCTGCACGTCTTCCAGCAGGTGGAGCTGCAGGCTAGTGGCCGAGGGGAGGCGGGTCAGACTTGGCAGGGGTTTTAAACAGGACTGGCAGGCTCAGCCCCAGTGTGCAGCTAATTGCTTTGGCTTGTCACACTGCTGTATGTGGGAAGCTGCTTTGAAGGGGGTGGAGAAGAGCAGAGAGGGGGACCTCTGTGCTGTGCATTTAGCTACTTGTGTTGGCGGGACGATGCCTTAACCCTTTAAACATCAACAACAGTGTCTTCATTCTCATGTGTAATAGAATTTACTGAAATGAGAAATGGTAGTTATGGGGCAAGATGGCTTAAGGGATGGGATAAGTAAATTGAAATAGTCATATTAAGAGAAACCCCCTGACTAAAGTTTTAGGCTAAAGCATTGTAAATCTCTGATACAATATTATCATGATCCAGAGTCAGTTACAGATGACCACATGTAGACGTTACAGAGCCTTACCCCATAGCCTGTATTTTCCCTGATTACTGTAGAACTACCATCTGGGCCGCTTCTAATATGACTAGTCTACAATGAGAACTATATTCTGCACAGACAACATGAACACAAAAATTTGCTGGTTGGCTTTGTTTGTTTAGAAATGTTGCCAAACTTGCACAGTGGCTCTTTCGTCTGGACGAGCTCGTCCTTTAACGTTTAATTTGCATGAAGCCCAGCCGTGTTTACCAAGACAAGTGTATCAACATTATAGTATTATCTTTCCAAGTGGTATTCAAAGTATCTGTGTGTGGTGTTACAGTATTCGAGTGATGATTGTTTTGTAAGGTTTATAATTATGGGTTGTCTATAATAATCATTTTCACTAACCATAGAATACAGCATCTTACAAAGGTTAAATACAAAAGTACAAAGTAATGTAAAATTTGCATAATATTGGCTCTAAATTATTATATAATTATACTATGTCAAATTCAGTAATGTCTAATAATATTGTAGCCCTGCATCCACATTATAATGTGACTAACACTAAATGGAAGGTAGAAGCCAGTCTCATCTGTTGCTGCACAGTTTGTGTTGGTCATCCTCTAAGTCCTTCATCAGGTGTCACAGGACGCTGTTGGCTGGATTTTTCTGGTTGGTGGACTGTTCTCAGCAGCAATGCAGTGTCTGATCAACTCATACCAGCGCAACACACACTAGTAACACACCACCACCATCATGTCAGTGTCACTGCAGTGCTGAGAATGACCCACCACCTAAATACTACCTGCTCTGTGGTAGTCCTGTGGGGTTCTGACCATTGAAAAACAGGGTGAAAGGAGGCTGACAAAGTGTGCAGAGAAACAGATGGACTACAGTCTGTAATTATAGAATTACATATGGTAATATAGTAAGTGGGCCGAGTCCTTTCCAAACAAGGTCATGATGTTCTGGTGTGACTGTGTATAATGGGACATGTGATTATTTTGAAGTATTATTATTATGACATAGAATCCAGGCACCACATTCTGACATGTTATAAAAGAAACTTTGTGTGGTTTTATGAGAGATGGGTTTGACCTTATGAGAGATTATAGTATTTTGACATCTTCACTGGTCTGGAACTGAATCTACTCTCTGATATTTAGCTCTGTGTGCAGTGCTCTTTACTTGGGGAGAGAGAGAGAGAGAGAAAGAGGGAGAGAGAGATGAGAATCTACATTCTGATGTAGCTCTGAAACATTTGCATTTATATTCTTCTCTGTGTGTAAGAATACGTCTGTGAAACCGCAATGCATTATAATTCATATGCACAGAATTCGATAAATGTGCATTCTCCCCCACACTCACTCACAGTCATGCAGCTATATTATGCAGCTATATTTTCTGCCTTTGTGGGGACCAAGTAGTTCCACATAATAATAAAGCATGAACGTTCTGATGAATGCTGATCAGTTTGACATTTTTCCCAAATGTAGTCTGTCAGTACTTGTGTGATGTCTGATGTTGGCTTCTGTAGATCTGTACTGGAGCTATGAGGCTGATATACAGAACAACTGGCTTTAATGTTTAAGAGTGTACAAGAGCCATTACAACTCAAGCATTTAAATGCTTAGACGATTCCTGGACAGAACTGCACACGTAAATCACACACAATTGGTGCATAAATATTAGTAAAAAAGATCCTCCATTCTTTCTTTACTCTCTAGGTGCATGACCTAGGCCTCATGCACACATTCAGAAGTTCTTAAAGTATTTTTTTTAAAGAACACACACATTCGGCCACTACATCAAAAAAGTTCTACATCTACATGAGCTGCTGCTCACATGAACATCCCATCCCAGTAGGGAGCAACAAAGGATCATAAAACGTCACGTCAGACACCTCAAGAAAAATGACGTCGGCAAAATATACAACGTGAAGCTGAAGCACAGATTTCCTACCAAGTCACAGCCACGTGTTACAACAGCAGCAGGTTTGTTCAGCTAAACACAGGCCCAATGACCTCAGTAATCTCATGTCTCACACAACTCTGTCAAGTCAGGTCAAGAGTCCAGTCAAACTTCCGCAAAAAAAAGGAAAAGCTTCAAAGGCTGGGAGCACATGCTAAACATCACCCCTCCCAGCGTTGTGTAAGAAGACCTAACTACTCTTAAAAATAAGAGCGCTACAAAGGGTTTATTGACTGATGCTTCCATTTATTTATTTATTTATTTATTTATTTTTACAAGACTAAGAACGAGTGTAAAGAAACATTGATAAAGGACTTTTACATTAACTTCTTTAATCATCTTCAGCACTTCAGAGGCAGCATCACTAGGCAGCAAACGCGCTCGGAGAAAAGACAACAGACATCCGTGCCAACCAGCGTCACAATCGAAGTGAGAGGGGAGAGCGTGCCATCTATCCACCCGGAGAGAGCATGGGTGGATGGCACCAATTGTGCTCTCTTAGGCTCCGACTGCTGATGGCAAAGCAGCTTGTCCTAGATTTCCAACTCTCAATCCACAAGCCACAGTCTTTTTCACACTTGAGCCTTTTTCCAAATTCAGAATCCGATCTCTGGAACTTCTGGAATCAGTGGCCATGGGGTTCACTGCAGGTGTGGAAGGTGTAGAGTCATGTGACGACGACTCCTTCGAGAACAGGTTCTCATTTGCAGGTGTTACTGTACGGTAAATCGCCATGAAAGCAGAAAATCGCTGTTCTGTGCTGCTCTCCAAGAAAAATAATAAAAAGTAATCAAGGTATGAATATACTTTTGCAGAAAAGTGACGTTCCAAATTGTGCAATTGATTCTTGGTTCGTAAGGAGTTCTTCCATGTGAAAGCAAATATTTAATACTGAGCCTAGAATTAGCCTTAAAATTGGCCTTAGCATCCTTGTTTAAGAGTCTAGCTTGTGGAACTAGACACAACTTATTTGTGAAAGAAAAAAATGAGAGGTGGAGTTGATGTTACTGTTGCTATGCCACTGTTTTTAAATTATTGAATACGTGCTCAATAAATGAAAACCGCAAGAACCATATGCAAGTGACAGCCAGAGCTACAGTTGTGTGACCAGAGTTGGTATTAAATTGCCATTGCTGCAGTAATACACAGTTCAGTAAAAAACCTCAATGAAGATGACCATTATTGTGACCGGAGTGTGTGTGTGTCTGTTTCAGGCCTGGTGTGATGATAACCATGCAGGCTCTGTCAGAAGAGGACCGCAGGCTGTGGATGGAAGCTATGGACGGGAGAGAGCCGGTATGTTGACATATCGTTCATTTATCTTTCATCATCAGATGGCCAGCATGTGCCCGTGTCTCAGTATCATGTTTAGCCTAGCAGACAACAACATGTGCAGTGTTCCCCTAGAACATTTTTATCAGCGTGAGGCACTGGCTGTTGATGAAGGTGCGGGGCGAGGGGGTGGAGTGGTGGTTCCAATGTATTTATAGCCCGTGTGCTGTTTGGATTATGCACCTACAACAATATAGCAACATTAACCTACATTTAATGTCTTTCTAGCTAGAACTTCACCACTAGCAGGACAGTGACCGCAAGCAGCTGAAAATAAACTTGAAGTGTTAAACTGCTCCTCAGGCGTTAGCAGCAGATGCAGCATGGTTACCACTAGGGTGTATGTGTGGTATGTAGTGTGATTGCAGCTCTGCGATAATCCACTATGATACAATCCCTTTACACAGCAGCATGAGAGCAACAGCTTGCACACATTGGAAGTCACATACAGCGTTTTTCCTGAGAAGTGGCACAGCAGGTCTACCTAGACCTGCTAGTGGGGCAGTGGTGGCTCAGCGGTTAGAGCGCCGGGTTATCGATAACAGGGTTGTGGGTTCGATTCCCGGGCTCGGCAAGCTGCCACTGTTGGGCCCTTGAGCAAGGCCCTTTACCCTCTCTGCTCCCCGGGCGCTGGAGTTGGCTGCCCACCGCTCTGGGTGTGTGTGTACTCACTGCCCCTAACACATGTGTGTGTGTGTGAGTGTGTGTTCACTACCAGATGGGTTAAATGCGGAGGACACATTTCGCTGTCACATTTCGCTGACAAATACGTGCACCTTTACCTTACCTTTTTACCTTACCTTTAGACTGTAAATCCTTCCTGATACAAACATGAGAAACAAATAGTTTCATGTTTTTAGTTTTTCAAGTCGATTGTTTTAGAAGTGGGCGCGCACCAGTATTGTAAGTGTGGGCTGATGCTGATCTCCGATATCTTGGATATACATATCTGCTGATGCCAAAACTGGTAAAGGTGCACATATTTGTCACTGTACTATGTACAGAGAAATGTGCCCCCTGCATTTTACCCATCTGTGGTAGTGAACACACACACACACTAACTATTGAACTAGGGGCAGTGAGCACACACACCCAGAGCAGTGGGAGGCCATCTACAACTCATGGGGAGCAGCTTGCAGAGTCTGGGTATCGAACCCATAACCCGGTCATCAATAGCCTGGATCTCTAACCGCTGAGCCTCCACTGCCCCTGATGCAGTAATAGTTATAAAATGTGGAAATTAGGATTAGGATAACAGAATTTTCAGAGAGCTTTATTTCTGTAAAGGTTCAGATATCTGTAAAATAAAGTTGCTACAAAAGGTTCTTTGAGCAATGTCGTGGAACCACCACTTTTGGTTCTCTAAAGAAACATGTTCCGCATTCAGCAACCATTCTTAAGAACAAATGTCTTTTTAAAAGCCAGATTTTGCTGGTTTTGTGCAGATTTTTGTGACGATTCTAACATGACCAGTGTTTTCTTTTTGGGATTTCTTTCGTTTATGTGGACTTAATGGGATCCATTGTTATGATCTTTATATAAAGCAGTTGAAAGGCTTTGAGAACTGCCCATTCACATGAAACAACAAGATTTATGATGAGGATGATGACATTATTATTATTATTATTATTATTAATAATAATAATAATAATAATAATAATTAGAGGGTATAGTACCTAAGAAGATAAATATGTACAGCAGGGATGTCCTGGCTTTTCACCCCTGATCCGATATGAGTCTCTTGATGCTCTCTTAATCATCCGATACCGATCAGATCTTTGTGTTTCTATTAATAATACAGCCCCAACCTTAGGTAAGGTGCTAATACACTAGTAAACAACAGTAAAATCACTTCACAATCAGTCCAGTCTGACTGACCCACCTGACCATTCAGCTCCCAGTTCCTTTACAGCTCTGTCAGATCGCTTAGTCTGTGTGCATTAGCATTAGCCTCCTCCTCCTAGGTTCTGAATGCACCATTCAGAGCTGGTGTAGAACCAAAGAAAGGAGCGTGGCTCTTCCGCTGGTAGAACATAGCATTCCCACCATAGTTTGGTTTCTAACGAGGCGTAATTCAAGAGTAAAGACAGGATAAACATCTGTCTGATACCAGTATTTTTAAAGATCTCCCTCTATATTCACACTCTCAGCACTCACAAACACAGCAGAACTGAATCTTCAACCACTAGGGGCGCACTGGCCTGGTTTGGAACAGCAAAAGTGTCCTTTATCTTCATAAAATGGTGATATTGTTGGACAAATCACTTGTTTAACAAAATGCTGCGAGGCACATGTCTGCAGAAGTGTATTGAATTGAATCACACTTTAAAGCAAATATTGAAGACAGATTGTGCATATTGAAGACATCATTGTGCATTTTTGTCTGTCTTGTGATTGTGTCATTTTAAGCCTGTAAAGCTAGCACATTGAGTGCGAGCACTAAATGTTCCAGGGTGAGGTGTCTTGTCCAGACGCTCAAGATAAATAAAATAAATATCTTTCAGTTACAAAGAACAAAACAAAACAGACGTGAAGCGGGAAGTATAAAGTCCAGAGCGGTTTTCTCTCAAGTGCGAGCGGGAAAAGGACAACTGGAGCGGCGTGGGAGCGGAGTGGAGCGATTACAGGACCCTTTGTGAGGGAAGCGGAAGTTACAGCTGCTCCACTCCATGCATACTCTGGTTTCGGCTTGCGGTAGTTTTAGCAGCCAGTCCGTGTAAAGCATGCCAGAAAAACAGTGTGCACCACATGGAAGCAAGCAGTCAAACCCCGTGTACAGAAATCAGTCTTGCTCTTGCAATTGTGGTGAGCTTTTCTTTCTGCTCAGGAAAAGAATAATTGTTAATAGGCTTAGTGGTAGGGTGGTAGGGTGATCTGGGTTACTGTGCAGGCCGACCACTGCTTGTTATGTTTGGGGGAAACATTGGCATATGTGATAGGATAGTGTAAATTTTTTTTTTTTTTTTTTTTTTTTTTTTTTTTTTTACTCCATCCTGCATAGTTGGTGGCAAAAGTAAAGAGTTTAGCCTTGTTGTTCCAAGCTAGTGAGGATGAGATGTTTTTTTTCTCAAGGCCCGCAGGCATTTCTGTCAGTGTGAAAATAGCACAGATACCTCCGATGAATCATGGTGCAGGGAGGGGTGCTAACTGTAATAGTAAAGCAGACATTTGTTTTCCAGAAACCAATGCAGAACAACATAGTTATTTAATAGAGCGAGCTTAATTACAGAGCAGGTTGACACGGTTTAACCCTTGCCTTGCATAATCTTACCTAACGTTTCATCAGATATACTTTCCGAGATGTATTCCCCATTCCTTTAGTCAGTAAAGTAGAGTAGTTATGACTCCTGCGTGTACACGCTCGGTGTAACGCAACGGTATGGAGGTCACAGATCGGTTCACGCAGTTGCACAAAGACTACACGGTACGTGATAAGCTGTGGACGAAGTGTCCATACGGTCCATAAGATCGTCCATTATCGTAATGCAAAATTAAATTTCCACCAGGACACCTTAAGCTGTAAGCCTTAATCAAGAAAAGTTTGAATTGCGTGGTATTGTGGGAATTGTTGTGGATTTATATTCATAATACATTTAATACAAAGTTGAGTTTTTGGGACCATGGGAACCCCAGTGTAAGAATGACATAATTGAATGTCTTAAATAATTATCAGATCATATACAATAATGTGTAATATATAATAATTAACTACAGAAATGGCAAAATAAAATCAGATGCATGTTTTCTGCTTCCTGATGCTTCATGATCCATGCATTTTTTTTTTTTTTATAATTGGTCAGAAGAATACTGGTTTTCAGCTTTTAACTTTCTTTCTGGCTTTAAAGAGCTAATATCAAATGGGCTGTTTGTGGCGCGATACAAACAAATACTTTTTGACTGTCCGCTCATGTGATTATATAGTAAAATGCATGCAAGTGGAGCATCGTGAAAGGTTGGAAGGTAAAAATAGGCTCAGCATTAAAGGTTAAGTTGTGTTTTGGGGGGAAAAAAGGGCCTCCTATTTGTTGACAGGTGCTCACGCTTAGTGGGGTTTCGGGCAGAACCACTTTCCAGTTCACAGGCATAGCTTATGCAAGCTTGTCAGTGTGTCTGGGTTCATTCTAGATGAACAGCAGATTAAGAGGCCTGTTGTAAAGCACTGTTAAAGATAGAAAAGAAATGAGGTGCCATGCATCACCGTTCCGCTGATATGCTATACATGCTATTAAACCTCTCAGCCTGATTATGCACTCAAATAGGCATGTGGAAGGGGATTACACTTGCGCTATACCTAAACAATGCATGCAAATGGATATGTAATCCTGTGTAATGCTGCAGCTTAATTATAAGCCCTGCTCCCAGACACAGATGATGTTTGTCATTGCGAAGTGTGGTGATGTATGTGTGTTAAATATGTATCTTTCTCTTTCTTACAGGTGTACAACTTGAATCAAGACAATCAGACTGAAGCCAGTAAGTGCTATGTTGGAAGGCTCCTAATTTGCCATCTGTTCCAATCATCTGTTTGTTAGCTTGCACACACGTGGTGTCAGTTTGTGCGCAACACAAATACGAAACAACCAAGTAACAACATGCATATAAACAAGCAGAGCACACCATACTGGCCTTGCAACACAGAATTTGTTTCTCATGGGAGAGAAGCAAATGTTGGTGATCTCGCTAATCTTACCTTGTCTCTGTTCAGTGGCCCAGTTAGATGTGATTGGCTTCAATGTCATCAAGAAGTTCATCTACGCTGTAGAGACGAGAGGTAGGCTTTTTCATCTGCTAATTTTATCATGATGCATGCAGTAGTAGTGATATTATATTTTTTGCTATGTATTGTACACCTGCTGTAATTTAAGATCAGGGCAATATAGGTGGCTTCAACATACATTTTTGTGTTTGTATCCAATGTTGTGTCTTAATCTCCTTAACAGGCATCGATGAGCAGGGATTATACAGAATAGTCGGCGTTAACTCCAGAGTGCAGAAGCTGTTGAGCCTCACAATGGGTATGACAACACTAACACTTCAGGAACAACATTCAAGTTGCAGTTCCCTCTTTCTGCAAATAACACAAAAATACATTAGCTGGTTTCACCCCTTTTGCAGGAACAGGCGACCAAAACATTTCTGTTGTCGTTATTAGTGCCTCAACACCATTGAGGAATTTTGGCCTGCTCCACCTTGCTGAACTGCTTCAGCTCAGTGGCATTTGTAGGCTTTCAATCATGAACCTCAAATTCAGATCATGCCATAACGTCAATAGGTCAGGACTTTGCATTCCAGTTGTTTTTGTGTTTTTTTTTATTTATTTATTTATTTTAACTACAGTGAGGTAGACTTGCTTGATGTGCTTTAGGTCATCATCTTGTTGCATGACCCAGCTGCGCTTCAGCTTTAGCTGGTAGCGAGGTGTCCAGGTTCTGATGCAGTGAAGGATCCTTAAACCTTTACACTACTACCTCCACGCTTCACAGTTGGTGAGAGGTTCTCACTGAGAAAAAAAAGGATTCTGTATAGTACTGAATAAGATTCTTTGACTCATAACACTCTTTGATACATCAGTAAAGACTTAATAAAAGTTGTAATTGTTCTGTATGCATCTATTGCCTTTAGTAAAGAATCCTCAAAGAACCCCCTTTTTTTAATTTATTTATGTTTTTGCTCCGTCACTATCTTATGGCTGTGAAATGATCTGACACGGCTCTGAAATCAGCAATGTAGACGTTGCCTTTTCCTTGCCACTCTTACTACCAAACCAGTTTAATACCAGAAGCACTGTGGTGCTGAATGCAAATAATTTCCAGCATGTTTGTTTACACCAGTGGCAAACAGAATAAAAAAAAAAACAGAAATATGATGCCCTGTTGTAATGCCATGCATGGCAGATGGCATTAAATAGCCAGCTTCATTCTGACATTATGTTCTGATGAAAGCTATAGCTTAACTACAGTCAAAACACTCGGCATTGCCACTGGCACTTCTAAAAATGTGCCCCTCTGGCAAAGGTTGTGCCATAATGTCTGCTTATGGTTCTTCTAAGACAATAAAAAAGGAGGCCAAACGGTATTACAAAGGATTGGAGCTGGGTTGGGTTTAGGATAGCTGATACTCGATCCATTAAAAATGCCTGGAGCCGCTCTGATCCCCATCCTTTGAATTGAATTCGGACATTCCTAAATAGGGTCTTCTTGTGACCTTTATGCTTCGCTCTATTATCTGAATTCTCCCTGCAAGCTTTCAATAGTGCTTGTATAAAGCATGGCACAGTGTGTCTTATCAGATCAGGTTTACGATTTCAGTGTAAGCAGACACTGTGTACCATGTCGGTGCATATCTTCTGGGCGAAGGCGCAACCTAAATGCTTTTAACCATGGAATCATGGTCATCTGCCAGTGTTAATGCCCTATTACCTGCCAGTAGTTTAGTCAGTATGGTTAGTTTATTATTGATTCATTACTTTTAAATCAAAGTTAGGATACTGAAGAGATTGTATTTTCTACAGTCGCTCATGAAGTAAAGACTAGTTATAAAGATGGCTGAATTGTCAGGTTTGTTAGACCACACTGATGGCAAATCAAAACAATTGAAATGGCTGTGCTTATAGGTCAGGTCATTATTAGAAAACAGTAGATATATAATGGTAAAAAATATAGCTGCATTTTTACATCAGACCTAATGGCCCAGAGATATTCACATAAAGGCCTATTACTATACTTCACTGCATTTGATACAGTTTAGTTAGGTATAAATGTCTAGACATTTTAGCCAATAATCTTTAATATTAATGTACAAAGTGCTGCTCTGCATGGCTTAGATATCATACATTTGCCCTGGATGGATACAGAAAGCCTCAGTAATCATATTAGCTGGAATTCCCTGCCATTGCCTTAAGTAAAACATCTTCAAGTCTATTTCCGGTCTATTGACTCCATCTGTAGACCACTAAATCCACTGCAAATTCAGACCAAATATATGAATGGATTCCCTCCATTGCCTTAAGTGAAGCATAAAGTCTATCGGCTTTAAAAAAAAAAAAGAAAGAAATCAACAAACCATGTCCTCATACTACAGTAAAGGCTGGTTGACATGAACCCATTCACCTGCGATTCATAAGAGCTAATCAGGGTGGATACAAGCGCTTCTCTCTGTTGACTCTGAATAAACAAAGGAGCTGAATACATCTTTGCTTTGTAGCGAGGCCATGTAGAAGAGAGATAAAGGCTGTGTTGTCAGTGTGGGATTAAGATGTTGGTGAAGGACCACTACTGACGACAAAAAAGCATAAGGCTTTGCTGAATGTTTGCTTTATTTATTTATAAGAAACACTTACATTGTACTTCCACTCACAAGCCACTTTTTTATAAGCTATAATTGTCCATTCAGCAAGCACTGCAGTGTTACAGGAGCTTTTTTTTTTTTTTTTTTTTTTTTTTTTTTTTTTTTTTTTTTTTTATATACACGCTTCGGTGTCACTACTATACTTGAGAATCTGACCAGTGATGAAGGGCTTGAAGATATTGATAAAGGCTATTACAAATTGTGAATCAGTTAATAGTCTCCATTGAGCTACAGGCTAATAAAGATGCAGTCTATTAAAAACAGAGTAAACAGACTTAAATTGGTCTTTTACTGGACAGTGCACCCACATTGTCCAGTGTGGGATCAAGTTAAAAAAATATTACATTAAACTGTATATCCATCATCATGTATCATCATCACCGTGACAACACAGTGAGCTTTTTATGTATACCAGAACTATGACCTTGAATGAATTGTATGAATTATACATGACCTCTCTCCCCTCAGACCCCAAAACCTTCGCTGATGTAGAACTGGACAACTCGGAGTGGGAGATCAAGACCATCACCAGCGCTATCAAACACTACCTCAGGTACCAGCTCCCTCTGCTGTACTCTCACATGCACACAAACACCCTCCTGCTGTGTCCTGCGTGCTGAGCTTCCCCTTTGTGTGTGAGGCATTGAGTGTGTCGTGCAGGGCTGGCTGGTTTGAAGGCGGCGGCTGGAGGTGTTTAATCCTCCACTCTGCTGACCTACTGTGCCTGGAACCAACTCGAAAATCTCTTGCATTGGGAGTCTCATGGTGGAGTAACTGATGTTGGGTTTTGAAATAAGTGAATTATAAACAGATCAGTGATTTATTTTTGTTTCTGTTAAGCTGGTGATAGAACTATTAATTACTGAAGATATGTATTCATCATTTCGAACAGTTTATAACATGCTTCACATTCCATATTCGAGAAATGGGCCTTATCCATTCACCGTACTACCCTCTGAAATGGACCACTTGTCGAGTTTTCCTTGCACAATTTTCTAAGATTTCAGAAATCTGTAACTCTCCTTGTAACGCAGATTTTGTTAGCATGTGCCTTGTGTGACCCAGTGACATTAACATTTCATGCTAAAGTTTACCACTTTACATGCATAGTGTTGTCTTCCCGCAACTTGTAGAACTTGATTTGTAGGTCGGCTAACAATAACTACCTGCTCATGTTTAAAAAAAAAAAAAAAAAAAAAAAGCTGTTATTCTAGTTTGACCTAGAATGTAAGGCATTGTCCATTCAGCTAGTGTTTGTTTTATTTAAACATGTTATTGCTTCAGTTCATGTACTGGGTGTTAGTTAGTGCACACTGTTTTACACCTAGTATAACCGTAAAGCTCAGAAAAAAAAGGTCAAGTGTCTGGAGTACGAGTCCAAGTCCAATCTAGAGTCTCTGTGGTGCGAGTCTGATTATGCAAACACTAGCTAGCGTGCTTGCTATCCAAACACTTGCTATTTAAACACTGCTGTAACTGCATGTTCTCTCCTTCAGACTTTTCTGTAATGAAAGCCTCATTATTTAGAGCTGCATTGAGCCTAAGGGTGCGGTTAGCTGCGAGAGTAAAGAGTAAAGACTGCTGCTTAACTTTAGTGGCCTCTGCCTGCCTGGCTGTGTTTAGCTTTAATTAACTTCCCGCTCTGAGGTAACATCCATGTTTTTTGGCACTTTTCTGTTCACCTTTTGGTGAAATACTTTTTTTGGTGTAATTGCTGTTAGCCTACGTACATTCTTCTGTGAGGAAAAGAGAAGAAAGCAAGAGCATTTTGCCTCTCAGCAGTGACTACCGTTGCTAAGACGCCATTAATGAATTCACTTCATTACCCATAATACCATGTTTTCAAAATGTAAACCTGTGTATTTTCCCCAGCGCTTGCGCATAAGTGTATCTTTAAAACCGGCAAAGCCCTATTTGTATGGCATTAAATTTACAGGAGATCCTGGGATAATTTTCACTTTTACAGCAGATCCTCTGTAATTTTTCGTTTTTCATGTCTTTTTTTTTTTTCCTCTGCCTGCTTTGAGAAAATTTAAGCTAAATAAACTGCTGGTTTTCACTGAACTCAGCAGGGCTCTGATCATTTTAGTCCAGTCTAGATACACATCTCTGTTTTGAGATCTTGCTTTGCGTTGGAAAAAAAACAGGGGTTTTGCAACGTCTGTCAGAGATCCTCCGCTAGATATTAAACTCAAACTGTGAAATTGAATTTTTTTTTCCCCGACTCAAACTATAAGAGCCGGCGTCTCTTTTCATGGTTTGGACACATTTACATTTATGGTATTTAGCTGACGCTCTTATCCAGAGCGACTTACAAGGTTACTGGTATTACAGAGGTGGGTCAGTGTAGTGTTGCCCAAGGACTCTTATTGGTGTAGCACAGCATAGTCACCCAGACCGGGAATCGAACCCCAGTCTCCCACATGGTGTGGTAGCTCACTGGCCAGTAGTGGTTTTATCTGTTGCGCCACACCGACCACACATGTAAGGTTGGACGGATTTATTTATCCATAGAGGTCCAAGATTCTTATTTGTTGTTTTGTTTGCTGGATTAAAATTGAGTTGGATTTGAATCTGGTCTCTGGTCTGCACCTTGCATTAACTTGTTTAATGTCCAGATCATATCTGTATATGCTTTTACTGAGTTCCATTTACACTCTATACTGACATTTCCAGCGTTTAAGCACATAAACTGGCTCTGACTGAATCCTGAGCCGTGCTGCTTTGTCATCAGCGGCCGGAGTCCCAGAGAGGACAATTGGCTGTGCCCTATCCTGGTTGGAAGATGGCGCACTCACCCCACATTACTGTGAAAGCCTTGTTAGCTGGCACAGGTGTCTGTTAGCTGGTGTGGTGGAGCTGGGGACCCGGTGCTTTCCCTCACGCTTGTCAGCTGCCGGCAGTGCAGCATCGGCGGCAGCTCGAAACAGAGGTGGTGGCTCACTTCCCTTGTGTCGGGGGAGATGTTAAGTCCTAACCCTCCCAGTTTAATGAGCATTGCTAGTGCTAGGGGCAGTACCAAATAGGGAAAAATGGAAAACCGTTCAATCTTACTTCACTTATCAGAAGAAACTGTTTAAAGTGGGTTTGCATGGTCTCAGCAGTTGGGTTTCCCCTTAGGCAAAGGTTTTGTGGATTAAAAAAAAAAACATTTAATTTACTCATTGACCATCTCTGAATGTGGTTTGAGGTAGCCAATCATAATCTGCCACAGTGCATCCTGAGAGAGTTTCTGGCATCCACTTAAAAATAAAGAGCTTTGGGATTGAGAAGCCTTGGGTTAAAGGTACAGGCATGATTTAAAAAAAATACATTACACAGCATGATTTTTTTATTTTATACACGTTTATAAGTATTTGGACATTTGATCTTTGTGATCACAATATTAAGAGATGGAGGCAATTTAACTAAACACATAACTAAAAAGAGTTAGGACACCCCCTTCTCTCAATACTGTTAAAAAAAGGACCAAATGTCCAGAGGTTTAAATAAGTTTAAAAAAAAAAAAAAGCAAAGGTTTTCATGGGATGATGACCTAACCTAACATTTTCAAATGACTGTGTATCATGTGGAGTTTTCCTTAATTTTTCTTCATTTCTTGTTTTCATGGCTTCCGTTCGGACTCTCTCCTCAGTTGAAGAGTTAGTGCTGTGTTTAACACCTTGACCTCAATATCGCTCTGTGTATCTCCTTAAAGCCCCCTGTTCACTGTGTCCATCAATAGGCCTGACGCTCTTTCTCACTCTGTTGGTCTGTTTATATATCAGTTCATCATTTAACCTTATTATTGTGTCTTCCCATTGTTGACAGGATGCTACCTGCACCTCTGATGACCTACCAGTACCAGAGGAGCTTCATAAAAGCTGCCAGTGAGTTTAAGAGCTTTTCTTCCTCCCTCTCCTCTTTTCCTTTTGTTGTGATCTGTCTGGTTCGACCCGCCTCACCCTCTTTTCTGTCTCCGTGGCGAGTGCACAGTTCCCATTTCCTAAGATTTATTTTGACAGCCTTGATAGCCTCTGATAACGCAGCTTTCACAACCGCTCGCAAGGGCGACCCTGTCACGGTCAGCAGCAGGAAGCCTGGGTGTGTCGGCTGGACGGAAAACGGGAAGCCAATTTTTACACCGCAGCCTCCAGCATCCTTACTACTGTATCAGCTGTTGCTCTTTCTCACCACACCTTTTATTATTCGTCTCCTCCTGAACTCGGTTTTAACCTTCAGTAAATGATTATTATGGTCCTTTATGCTGGACTGTTCCAATGTAATTGAGAAGGGGAATTGTTCCAGGAAATTGAGAAGGGGCAAAAGCTTTTTCACATGTACACATTACACGCACAATATGCATGCATAGTCATGCACACTATTACATAAGAATGTACATATAAATAAACAGACACTCATTCCTGTTACCCAGCGTTAATTCCAGTTACTTTATTAAAAAAATAAAAATAAAAAAACTAGATGGATCTTTTTTTTTTTTTTTTTTTTTTTTAAATTGGCTCTATTTATTTAAATGAGTTTTAGGTCTCATTTCAAAAGGGGAAAAACTTAAAGGGGACATTACATTACTTTTTTTGTTACAGATCTTATGAATTGGACATGAAACCGACCATTTCTTTGGAATTTAACAATTTCTAAAGAGGAAAAAACAACGGACATGCTTTGAGTTTTTGTAACATGACTCACTCTTTAGCTTGGAAACATTGAAATGAAATGAAATAAATAAATACCTGCCTGAGCTGGAATAAGCATTCATTCTGAATGGTTAAATGTGTATGATATTAGATTCAGTGTTGAACAAAGATTAAAAAAAGTTTCATTTTAAAGAGTTACAAAAAGCAAAGAGCCAGAATGGCCCAATTATGTATTCACAGCAAATTATATGATCAATTACATTTGCTTTCAATTTACACTTTGTCCACTTCATTTCTCACTCTGCCTTTCTCTTGCTCCCTCCTTTCTCCCGCCCTTCCTTCTTCTTTTGCTCTCCTGTTGTCCCCGTCTATACCTCTCTCTCTCTCTCTCTCTCTCTCTCTCTCGTATTGTTTGCTGCATAGTACAGTGAGGTGAATTAAGGATTGTGTCCTCATGTGAACCTGTGATTTTTATTTATTTATTTCTTCCTCCTCCTTTTTTTTTGTTACAAGTTGCTCCTCCCTTTCGCTCCTCCTATCCTTTTTTATTTTTTTCCCTGGCGGTTATGCGAAACGGTTATGCGAATAAGGGCACGGTGCCACTTGGAGCCCGCCTATCGTCTGGAAAAGAGAGAGACCGAAAGAAAGTCAGAGGATTGGAATGTGTATGCAGGCGAGAGACGAGTGTTTGTGTGTGCCGCAGCACGGAGATAAAAAAAAAAAACCCTTCAAGAGAAGCCTAAAGAAGGTGAAGTAAAGAGGTAGAGATGGAGCAGTAGATGGGCTGAGCAGAAAAGGCTGTAGAAGTTGTGTGTATACACACTGATATACGCAGTATATGCATGTGTGCTTGTTTACATATGATTTTAGTAAAAATAAGGTGACTTCTCACTTTGCAAGTTCACATGTGTACTTGTATACACTCAGCAAGCACTTTATTAGGAACACTATACTGGGTAGGGCTTCGTTTTGCTCTCAAAACAACCTCAGTTCTTCTTAGCACAGTCCACAAGATGTTGAAAACGTTCCTTTGAGATTCTGGTACATGTCTAGTTGACATGATCGCGTCAAAAAGATCCTGCAGATTCTTTTCAGGTTTTCAGATTGTATTGGATGCAGATCTGGTGCCCAGGAAGGCCAATGAAGAAGACAGAAGTCATGGTCATGTTCATGAAACCAGTTTGAGACGTCTTTTGCTTTGTGATGTGGTGCATCACTAGCTGTTAAAAGAAGGGTAAATTGTGGACGTTAAGGGGTGCACTTGGTCAGAAGCAATAATCCAACAAACTCTAGCATTCAGGCAATAATTGATGGGTATTAACAGACCCAAAACATGCCAAGAAAACACTCCCCGTACCTAGACTCTTGGCCGCACCATCTGTGTGCCTGAGCAGAATTCATCAGATCAGGCTATGTTTTTCCAGTCTTCCCCCGTCCAGTGATCCTGTGCCCACTTCGGCCTCAGCTCAGCTCAGCTAAAGTTAGATGTGTGGTTCGGTCTAAGATGCTTTTCAGCTCACCACACCTGTGCAGAGTGGTTGAGAGTTACTGTAGCCTTTCTGTCCGCCCCAACCAATCTGACTATTGTCTTGACCATCTCCCTCCTCAACATAGACAAGGATATTTCCTGATGGCACTGACCTCTTTATCTGGGTATTGTGCCCTTCCACATGCCACACAACACACGTTGTTTGGGAAGGGTTAGAGGAACATGATGGAGACCAGATCTTGAATTCTACAAATTCCCTTGATCTCAGTTGCTTAGTAGGCATCTGTGGGATGTGCGAGTATGATCTGCGGCAACACCACCTTGCTACTTGCAGCACTTAAGGGATCTGCTGCAAACAACTGGGTGTCAGATGCCACAGGACGCCTTCAGATGTCGGCAACTCAGAGCTGTTGTGGCGACACATGAAGAACACAGTGTTTTAGACTCTGAGCACGTATGAGGTTTGATAGGTATTGTGTAGGTACTTGTGTAGGAGACTTCCTAAATATTTGGCATATTAAAATAATGTTTAAGTATGCTAAAAACCCACATCCTGGCATATATAAACAAACCTGTGTATATGAGTATGATAGCGACCACATTCGCCCTTGGTCTTGTCTGTCTGGCTTGAGCTTTAAAAGCTGCAGCGCTGCCCCACTCTGCTGCCAAATATCTGCTCTATATTTACCCCCCGGCTCTTATACAACCTGCATTTCTCACATGGGCTGTCTGACGATTGTGTCAACTCAATGCCAAGCCTCCGCCCTGCCTTGTTCCTTGTGTTCCATCACTTCTCTACCTCCATAGCACTTTGTTCATCACTAGGGATGTGCCCACCAAGTGTTTTGGTCCCAATTTGGTCCTGTACACAAGTTATTTTTTTTTCTTACTCCTGTCAAATTACTTCATATAGTTTATATATGTTATGTAAGTGTTTTTCTCCACAGACTGGCTTTTAAAGATCCTCAAATATCCATAAATCAATAAGTCCTTAACCTGCCAAATCTGTTCAGTGCATCCAACAATAAAGACAGCACTGTGCTTCTGTTATATAGTTATGGGAAACATGGAAGCACACAGATAGCTCCAATTCCTTATACTGATCTATTTTACCACTTCTAACATGGACATCCCAACATGCAGGCATTTTAGTTATGGAGTTATTTTAGTCCTACATTTGATTTGTACGTAGCGTGAGCTCTGTACTAACTAGCCTGTTCTTTTCACACTGACCCCCCATTACTGTCACCATTAACTGTGTTGGTTATTTTTCTGTTGATATGAGAAGACTGTATCATTTCAGATACGGATGACACACAATCATTGCAAAAACAAAATTCAGAATCAGGTAGTCGTATAACACTCACATTACATGTGTGTTATTGCTGTTAGTGCTGTACAATAATAAAAATAGCTAAAAAAAAATAGCTAAATAAATAGCTGTAGTAGATGTGTTCACCTGAAGTCATAGATGGTGTTAGAAAAATAAACAGCTACGTCAGCCGTTGCCATCTGATCATAAACATCTGTATAAATTGATAGCTAGACAAGTTGCTGTAAAGTTTGAGTAATTTAAAAGAATGGCCAAATATATTCTGACAAAATCTTTTTTCAATATTTAAATTGGTCAGATTACACACATTAACTTAGTTCTGTACAATACAAAAGAAGCATTGTTACCTGTACCTGCACCTGTAGCCAATATGTTCTAAATTCACGGCTGTTTGAAAATAAATTGTTGCAAATATGTAAAATACATTAAAATGGCTTTAGTTTGCCCCAGTTCTGTACTGCACTGTTCCTAGTATGATCCTAGTATTGTAAATGTTATGCACCTTGAATGACCATGGGACCTATAAAGATAGGAAGATTCAGCCTCATATTTGAAAAGTACCAAGATAACGAGACGACAAATTAGTACATATTTACTGTGTTATTATTTACAATTCAGTCATTTATTCTCATCCTCAGGAAGTACGGAGATCGATTACATCATCTACCAATGTAATATAATGTTAGTGCCGTTAATAAATATCTAAACAAATTTAAGGAGCCAATAAGTTCTAGTTTCCTTTGCTCTCCGTTAAGTCCACAGTGAAGTGACTATTATCTCTCCCTCACTTTCTTTCTGTTCTGTGAGAGGATTGTGGGAATGATTAGTGTATCATGGCTGCTGGATAGATTACTGTGTCAATGACCTTTGGGAGAGAACAGCTCAGTAGCTTATCGTCACTGTCAGTGGGCGGTGTCATTATGCTGAGGGCCAGTAGGAGGCACTGTCTCAGTGCGTTTTCTGCGTGTTTGTGGTTTAGGCAGGGAGAAAGCATGTGAGTCAGGAAAAAGCAGAGAAAATGGCCTGCAGGGAGAGATATGTGTGGACGAAGATACGCATGTGTGCGCACGAGCAGTAACCCGTTTTTAGGGTGTGGACAGTGATTGAGTCTGGACTAACAGTGTTGGAAAGAGGAACACATCAACCAGAGTCACTTATTGACAGTACGGGTCAATAATGGTTCGTTATGGTTATGTAGACAGTTTTCATCTCAAACATCATGATTTTTGACTTAATAAATAAATAAATACATTTGAATAATTTTTATTTATTCATTACATGTAAAGTGAGAGATTTCAAGCCTTTTTTTTGTTTCACCTTTGGCCAGTATGACCTATAGGTCATGAAGATCAGAAATCCAGTCTCTTGAATTATTAGAATATTTCATAAGACCAAACAGAAAAGTATGTACATTACAGAAATTCCCAACTTCTGAGAAGTATGCTCATTTGTACACACATCAATACTTGGTTGGGGTTCCTTTACCAGAACTACTGCTTACTGCTTCAGCGCAGTGTGGCTGTTATTGGGGCCAAGGGTGCTTTGATGGTGGCCTTCAGCTTGTCTGTATTGCTGGGTCAGGTGTTTCTCATCTTCCCCTTGACAATACCCCATAGTCAGTCATAGAGATCTCAGGTCCAGAGATTTGGCTGGCTAATCAGGCCCAGTAATATGGTCAGCAAACCATTTGGTAGTTGTTTTGGCACTGTGGGCAGGAGCTAAGTGCTGCTGGAAAAGGAAATCAGCATCTCCATAAAGCTCATCAGCAGATGGAGACATGCTGCGCTCCAAAATGTTTACTTTGTTGACTTTGGGCTTGATTAAACACAGTGGACCAACACCAGCAGACGACCTGGCACCTCACACCATCACAGACTGAGAAAACATCACGCTGGACTTCAGACACCTTGGATTCTGGGCCTCTCTACTCTTTCTTTGAACCACTGAGCAGTCCAGGACTTTTTCTTCTGACCTTTCCATTAATGTGCTTTGATACAGCACTCTCCGAACAGCCAGTCTTTTCTGCAAAGACCTTTTGTGGCTTACCTTGCTACCGACCAATTCCAACCCGACCAATTTTAGGTGACACTCTTCTGTACTTGTTGGCTACATTAGCCTTCTAGCTTCTATGCAAACCTTAAAGAGTAATGTAAATGTAATTATCAAGATAAGCTGTGACTTCTTGTAAATATTATGTGACCAAAGCCTTCGGTGACCTCGAAACACCAATTTACGTTCCACCCCTTGAGCAAGTGTTTAGGTGGAATAGTGCTAGCTGCAGCTGCTGGTTCAGGGAAGAGCAGAACCCTGACTGTGCAGCTGAGTTTCTCCACTGAAAATAGATACAAGCTTTTCATGCGTATGTTTCAGTCTGTTTTACTTATCTGATGGGCAACTGAATAAACCTGCTGTGCAGGCCCATGAATTCAGTTTCCACTCCCTATAGGCCAGTAAAAAAATACCATTCTTTTTATCTGTAATAAGTGGGTTGAATAATGTTTGTTTTCTGAGCATTTTTTTTAAGCTCTTGAGCATTGTGAGCACAGTCATACCAACTTTTGGGCATTGTTTTAGGGTGTTAACTAAAAAAAAGTTTTCATTTTGAGATTTAGAGGTTACATACATTTTTAATATAAATAAAACCACATACACACACACACACACACACACACACACACACGTGCACACAAACAGATGTAGACATGCATATGCAGCTGGAGAGGTATCTCTGTGTAGCCGCACAGATGGTACCATACACAGCTTTGATGGGCAGGGCCGCACAGGAGAGAGTGGTACCTCTCTTCCCTGCCCACGATTAGTATACTGTTCCTTTAGTTTTGCCCAAATGAATGGCCATGAATGGTTCATGTTAATCATCCAGAAAAACTTAAACTTAATTCATTCACTATTAACCAAGTTAGCAAAGCTTGCTTAGGAGCGAACTCTCTCAGGAGCGACTTTCCTTTGTGAACCAGAACAGAAATCCAGACTGTTTTAACTAGTTATTGAAATGACTTTTAGTTCAAATATCTGATATTTTGTTGGACAACCTCAGACAAACTGCACTGTGCTTTACTGTAATCTAAACTGAGCACTAAAAGTAAAGTAAAAGGGAACAGAAAGGTAGTTCCCATCACTCCTACTCCAGCCATTAGCTAAGATGCAGCTTGGCACTGGGGGGTGCATATCACCAGGCATCTTTGGATTTAAAGCATGATCATACATAAAGCATGATCAGCAGTGTAGGAGTCCTCACTGGTTGGTGCGGATTGAAACATCTGCTAGATAAATCTACCCAGCTGCCCAGTACAGATTTAACAATGCCCAAATATGTACAGACAGTGTGCAGGGTTGAACCCTTTCTTAAAAATATATATTTTCTTTAATATTATGTGTCATAATATTAGGAGCTTAAATGCCTCCAAAAGCTACATTATATCAAGTTATTAATTTAAAGTATTAGGAATATGTCATTCCTGATGCACTGTTTTGGAATTCATTACTGGTTGAGAGAATTTATAAGGCAGTAATTGTCTAATCAGTGGTCAGTGTTGTATGGTAAACAAAACTCCTTTTCTTTCTAGAAATCAGATCTACTGGATTAAGAAACATTTAAAAATCAGCAAACGTCTCCTTGTGTGTGCATTTTTTTTTTTTTTTGTGGACTGCAGTGCAGTGTATATTTCTGGGCTGTGATGTGACTCAGTGTGTTGGTGGTGGTGAGATTTGACAAGAATGAGGCCGAATTTTTTTAACTCATACACACTATAAACCACAAAGTGTACTGTGCATTTACTGATGTTAAGATATATGAGGGCGCATAAAAGTGACACACTTTTTTTTTTTTTTTTTTCCCCTCATTTTAGAGCTGGATAATCCGGAGGCTCGTGTGTCTGAGGTCCATAGCATTGTTCACCGCCTTCCGGAGAAGAACAGGCAGATGTTGGAGCTGCTGATGAAACATCTGGCCAAGTAAGACACACCCCCTTTCACTGCCATACAAATCTCACCGTGCCCTGGCCATAAGAGGATTGTCCTCATAATGGGCTCAAGGCGGTCACATGCAATAACAAACCAGGTCTGTCCTAGTTCATGCCACAGTGAGAACAAGCCTTTCAGATGAGTCTTGATTTTTCCTTTCATCTATTTTCCCCTGCATTCGGGGTTGTTTCAGCCTCCTGACGTGGTTTTTAAGGTAGTACTTCTTTATAGATATCCATATGTAACAGACTTTCTTCTGTATGGTACATGTATGGTGGATTGTTTCTTGACTGCCTGAGCCATATTTGAAGATATCATAAAACACTGGACATACACACTCATGACCATTACTATAGTGCTTGCCAACTGTTCAGCTGCAACGATTGTTGCAAACATTTTTTTTGCCTAACATCCCTTAACTGTGGTAAAAATCACTAACTTATGAACTCTCACTGCTTACTACTCTAGTTTAACACCATTGAACCATTAGGTTTATTATTCAGTTATTAGTCCTAACATAGAATTAATTGTGAACTTTCAGCATATTTAGTGGAGTCCCACAGGGTTCTGTTGTAGGCCTTCATGAAACACAAGGGTTTAAGGAGTTAAAACAGTTTGTAATGCTCTTTACAATAAAGTTACTACTTAAAGTTTTTCTTTCCATAAAGAACCATTTCTGTAAAGAGGATTCATACACAGATCAGCCACAATATGAACAACACCTGCCTGATATTGAGTAGGTCTGCCTTGTGCCACCACAGCAGATCTCAGCATTCGAGGCATGGACTCCACAACACCTCTGAAGGCGTCCTGTGGTATCTGCCACTAAGACGTTAGCAGCACATCCTTTAAGTCCTGTGAGTTGTGAGGTGGGGCCTCCATGGATTACATTAATGAGCCTTAGGTGCCCACGGCCCTGTCGCTGGGTCACTTGCTGCCTAATATATCCACCCCTTGACAGATTCCACTGTAGATGAAGATAATCAAAGCTTTTAATTTTACCGGTCAGTGGTGCTAATGTTATGGCTAATTGATGTATGTGTGAAGAAGGTTCCTCACACTTCCACCTCTTAAAAAAAATAAATAAATAAATAAATAAACAAAATTTATTTTAACCAAAAATTACTCTACAACTGCAGGAGTGGCACCACACCTCTGAAAGTGATGTCTGAAGCACTGCATGTAGCTTCGCTTCGAGCTATAATGCAATAACATGATATTAGAACATTTACCCAGCAGTCCTTACACTGAATACGACATATTTGACCTCCTGTCTGATTGTCCTTATAGATCAGTGGTGGAGTACGATGTTCTAGAAAAGTGCTGGGTCATCGCCCCAGTAGTCTGAAAAGTGCTGGGTCAAATGCCCGCTCGCCCACGTTGTTCCGGGCATCCATGTACAAGGGTGTTGTAGAGTTTAGGTGTATTGTTTGGCACAGAGCAGATTAGTGCAGCAGAACTGAGCTGTAATCCACTTTCACTTCACGACTTGCTAGGTGTATGTTCTCCAGTTCAAGCCCCAACAATGTTGTGCAGGACTTTCCAATTTGAGGTGGATTTTTTTTTTTTTTTTTTAAGAGACCCAGTGCCAGGAGTTCTGAGCTCATGCAACATTTTTGATTCCACCGAAGTCATTTCTTCAAAAATTGTGCCATCGGCTATAAATGGAAGTGAGATTTTTTCCTCTCTTCACCACATTTTTGAGAGGTTTTGTTACATTACTGGACAAACGTTTCTCATTTTAGTTACTATGTAAAGTTACTATGGTGATAGGCAAAAAAAATACAACTGCAATGACCAATGAAATATAGTTGAACAGTTGTCAAACACCCCTTTAACTGTGGTGAAATCACTAGCATATGGCCTCTCATTGCTCACTACGCTAGTTTAAAATAGTCCAGTTAGTTTCCTATCATCTTCAGGAATCTACAACAGCTGGGGTGGCACCACCATTTGAGGTGGAATTTTTTGGAGACCTGGTGCCAGGAGTGCCAACAATTTTGATTCCACAGAAGTCATTTATTCTAAAAACAGCACCATCAGCTATACATGGGAGGGTTTTTTTTTGTCTTCTCGCACCTTTTTTTATAATACAACCGGCATCGATCTGACATGTGAAAGATGCAGAGCTTCAAAGTTGCTAACCTGAAAGTTCACTTACAGGCCATCCTGTAAGTGCTGTGGTTTGCCAGCAGCTGTAGTGTTCGCTGATACCGTGCACCGGTCTGAAGGACCAAGTTCCCCTCTTCTGTAGTAATTCAGAGGAGCTGTGATTTCAGCAATTTGAGCCACTTTACTAGTTTCTCAACTTCCTAGTTCTCAATGTAAATGAAACAATTAGCGAGGCGGCTCTCTTAGAGGATCCTTGCCCAGTGGCAGAATTGTGGGCGCGCACACACACACAGCACCCTGCAGTGCTTTAAGAGCTTCTAGTAGTGACTTTATTAACCCTGCATATTAACATGCATCTATAATGATCAGACAAGTCCTCAATTTAGATCCGGATTCAAGTTGATACTGGTACGTTTATTAATGGGGATGCACGGATAAGATTGAAGTTGCTGATCATAGATTTTAAGCAAGTAAAATAGTGTTATTTAATGCAGTTAAATAATCTAATTATTTAATAAGTATTTTTATCCTCCTTATTTTTCTAGCCAACTGCATTTTTTTCACTCCTCACGTGGTGTGACCAGTAATAGCAGTACCTGTATTAAATTCAGCATTAAATATGTATTTTTTGTGGCTGAAATGTTAATTGCGGATAGTGTGCTTACGGTAATGGTATTATTAAAAGACTTTTATGTGACTTTAAAAGAATTTTATGTGATTTACAGGAAAAATAAGTCAGTCGACTGACATTACGGTACAGAAATGAGATCATTAATTGCAAAAAACAAACAAAAATGAAGATGGATCACAGTCATAGATCATTGTGTTTTAAATTTGGTTAGTGGAAAATCCATAAGTCATTGGCCTGGGTGGTATACCAGTTTATGCAAGGATTTATTCTCTAATCATGATGTGGCGTTAGCCAAAGTTTGCACAGATCGTACACAAGCAGAGCACAGACTCTGCCTCTGTGAGCACATCTGTCTCACTTTCAGTCTCCGTACACACAAATCCAGGTGGTTCTTAGACCCCCTCTTTCCCAATCAGAGTCCATAAACAAACAAGCCCAAATGAATACAGGCTGGAGAACCCGGCCTGAACCAACATGCCAAACATTTCCTGAACACTACAGGTTAACTACATATTTTTTTTTTTGGGGTGGTTAAAAAAAAAAATCTAATGTACAGTGTTGATATACTTTAAAAAGATGGGTTTACCTGTTTATTTTTAGTTCTGTTTTGCCCTGTGTAAATATTTCATATTTACTTCAGTTACAGATGCTTATTTGTAGTTAAATTAGCCACTGTTAACCTAATCATTTTATTTTTTTGTTTGGAAGAAAAATGTAAATCCCATATACAGTGATTTATACCACAACTAGGACTCTGTATTGACAAGTAATACTTTATACAATATATATGTGTGTGTGTAATATATAATGTATTACCATGTATTGCAATATTGTCAACAGGGCAATGTTTTGATTTTCTTTATCAAATTAAAAAAAAGTCTAGTACAAACACATGCATAAAATCTTAGTAAAACAAAAGTTTACTGTTTATGCAGTCAGAACAGCATGAGCTGAAGACTGCAACATTGCTTTCTAGCGCTCAGGGCTTAAACACGACACTAAATGAACCAGATTACATTTGTCACATAAGAAAACAATTAGAATTGTTGTTATTGTTATTAATTTGAAACAGTAGATTGAATTATCAAAATGGCTGCGTTTTTACATCGTGGCCCAATTGGCTATAGGGTAAGTTGAAAGCACAAACTACTGCATATTTTCCCCACAGCAGCAGAAAACATGTCATGGAAGCAAGTACAGCAAATAGGAAACCATAAAACAACTGTGCAGCTAAAATTAGCCTCGGGAAAAGGAAATGCTGCAATCGGAAGTAACTGTGTAACTACGTGTCATTACATAACCTGAAGTAACACTGGCCCTTTCTGCAGCGTGGCCAGCCACCACCAGCAGAATCTGATGACCGTGGCTAACCTGGGCGTGGTGTTCGGCCCCACCCTGCTCCGACCGCAGGAGGAGACCGTGGCTGCCATCATGGACATCAAGTTCCAGAACATCGTTGTGGAGATCCTGATCGAAAACCATGACATGGTAAGTTTCTGACCGCTTCGCCACACACTAAAAAGTTTAAAGTTTAAAGTTGCCGTTTTGGGGATACAAGGTTCTTAAGGCATAACAGTGCCAATAAGGTGTTTATGATTCTTTAACAACACAGAGCTAATTATTAAAAAAAAAGATCAACTTCTATTACTTGTTCCATTACTTGCTGTATAAAATCAAGGAAGCACTCCTCGAACCCCAAACATGTCTCAGCTGATCTGCTGCATTAGTGGTAAAGGGGAATTTGTGTAAATGAGATTTTTTCACTTAACTGCCATATTAAATAGCTAAATGGATTATGAGTCTCACTCCCAACAACAAAAACCAATGGAAGTGGCTTGTGATGCACTTTGGGATCATATGTCGTGTTCTGGGTGGGAAAAGCCCTTGGCTTATGGATTTTTGAAGAACAGCCTGTGCTCTACATATTTAAATCTGCTGCCTTCTCATTTGGCTGCAAATGCGTTCAGGCGGCGAGTGTTTACGAGCTGAATGCCACGTCGCTCCATTGACATAGGAGTGTGAATACAGTGGATAAAGCCCCTCCTGAAGGGGCTGAGAGCAAGTCAGTGTGCATGTCTAACATCCAGCTCTATTTAAAGAGGCTCGCATTAGCCGTAGCAGGTAACTTCAAAGCCGGAGCGGGAGAGGGGCGCCCACAGCTCCGTCTTAAAGGGCAGGCTGCTCGCGTGGAGTTGTCACGGCAACCGGCAAACTGGCCGAGGGCCTTCTCAGCAACCTGAGCCTTGGAGGGAAGGTCGTTAGGGGATAAGGAGTGATCGATTTTTATACCCTGCACGTGCTTTCCTCACCTGTCCTCATGAATGCGGATGCCGCTATAGGAATAAACTTGTACGTTGGTGCGAAAAGTCAGGTTTAATGGCTGAAAGCAGGGTGTTTGAAGCAGAGCAAAGGGCACAGAAACTGAGAAGTAGCGCAGAGTATGAGTGGAATGTCGTTCTTAATGCACATTTTACATGACAGGCTGCTAGCTGTGAGCGGGGTCTTTGGTGCCTTGTTCATAGGATCAGTGTGCATTGAGGCCATTGTATCACGTTCTTCCTTGTGAAATGTAGAACAGTGGTGGCTCTTCACCGAAGGTTGAAATGAAAGGAAAAAAAAAACCTTGGTCTATTAATTTCACTTCAGATCTAGGTTCAGATTTTGGTGACGTTTCACCCATGTCTAGTGCCAGTCATTGTGGTGATAGGAAATATAACGATCTGCAAACTCAAAAGATCTGAATGTTCTTGCTGGGCTTCTGCAAGTAACCTGGAAGAATAAAGCTATCTGGCAATTTATCTTCTTAGATAATGAAACAACCTTCAGCATTCAGCATCAGATGGTTGATTCTATGTTGTGGTTGCACAACAAATTCCCCAGAGGCACTAGGCTAGCACCTTCTGGCCTACCCGCAAGTCATCGTCATGAAGGGAGAAGAATCTCTGATCAGATAACAGAAGCGTCTAAGAACTGGTGCATAGAAACAAACTGAAAGAGCGAAAGAAAAGTCTGTTCCCAAGGCCCATATTTCTCATACATTCAAAACCTCCTATTTTCAATCCTGTCAGCACTCTTGTTTAATACTGACTCTCTTTAAATGCAATTGCATTTTATAAAAAAAAAGTACAACCTCTGTTGATCATTCCTCCTGTACATCATTAAAGCTATTAAGCCTCAATATTCTGTTTTCTTGAGGTGGTAGAATCTTGTTTAGCCTCCATCCAAGCGTCTTTCTAATTTAGATGCTTTTTGGTATTTACAGTTTCTAGAAAGTCATTTTCAAGTCTAGTGATATGTTTGGATAGTCCCACCTATGACTGCTGTACCTTTAATTTTCTATGTTTTAGAATATTCATGAAAGCAACAGAACTATAAGGGTTGAATTGAGAGCATCATGTCTTCTATTATGTAGGACCCGCTGTTTAGACCCACTCTAAATATGTCGTGAGGTAGTGTAATGCATTTCTGTATCTGAGCCTCTTTTAACAAGACACATTTTCAGCTGTTTGCAGTAAACCAATCAAATAAGACCAATTTCAACATCTCAGTACAACTAATAATGCTTGACCAGCATCTTTAGTAATTAGTAGTGCACCCTGTTATGACTTGCTCCACAGTGATTCCTTTATCTATCTCACGTAAGGCAAGACGTTTTCTCTTAGGATTTCCTGATGCTTGATTGAATCCATCTTGCCCTGCACACACTGTAGGTTTCCAGTGCCAGAATACGCAAGGCAGTCCGAGAGCATCACTATGCTTTGCAGTAGGCAGGCTATTCTTTTCAGCATGTGCTTCATTCTTCCACCTGCAGACATACCACTGATCCATAGGCCCATAGTCTCTGTGGAACTTTGAGTATGCTTGGATCAGAAGTATATCCTAACAGGACAGTTATCCTAAGCATACCAAGGCTTTTGGTTTCAGAAGAAGTCCTGGAAGATTCTGGAGTGGCCATCACAGTTGCCTGACTTGAACCCCATAGAAAATCTTTAGTGGGATTTGAAGAAGGCGATTGCAACAGCAAACCCAATAATATTAGTGAACTGGAGGCCACTGCTCATGAGAAATGGGCTAAGATTCCTCAAGGATTCTCTACTAGGTACTGAAGACGTTTGTCATTAAGGAGTCTGACACTGCAGTAGTAATTAAAAGTGGTTAGTCGTGTCTAGCTATTGACATTGGTCCCTTTTGATTTGTGTATTGCAAAAAGCTTTGTACAATTTGGTAAACCTAATTTGCAAGGAGGGTTGAATAACTTAAAACTTAAAAGTGTAATTTGAAATTTGACCAATTAAAATTGTCCAAAGAAACATCCAAGTAGGCCAAGTAGCCATTTTTTTCCTGTACAGTTGCCATTTCTGCACAATAGCTATTTAGGAAGTCTGTAATGGTGAAGACCACATAGTTTCTTATTATGGCATTTCTATTGTTGAAACAATTGACCACATAAATAAATGAACAAGGTAATAAATATAAGAAATATATTATACTGTAATACATACAGTAATGTATTGGCGTCAGGTTCTATGTATTATATAATGTATAATCATATAAAAAAAAAGAATGGTACCATAGTTGGTTATAGTTTTTAGATTCCTCTGCACTGGCTTAGTAGTAGCTTTACTACTTCAGTTGTAGAATACCCATCAGCTTTTGTGATGTGGTCACAGTTTAGACTTTCTTCATTAACATAAAGAAATGCTCTTACATGGCTACATAGTCACCTACAATGTTGTGATTTTGAGCATTTATTTGATCATAAGGCTCACTCACTGGCTTGCTAGATTATTTTGACAGTCTGTTATCACATTACCTCTGCTTGAAAACATAACCTCATGAAACTGATGCTTTGTCTTAGTCAAGGAAAACGCACAATTAATGAGCTTTTGTATTTGTGCAGAAGTAATGTGACCCATGAGAACACAGATGAGCATGTACAAATGGGAATGCTTTCATTGCCCCTCCAACAGCTACTGTGAAAATATTTACTCAAGTCTTGTTGGCCTCACTGGAAGTCCCGCCCTTATTTCCCTTTCCCTAGATCTTCAAAGACACGCCGGCTCCTGCAGTAGGACAGACCGGCCTACAGCTCAACCTGCCGAGGAGAAAGAGCACAGAGAACAAGGCCCCATCCTGCAGCGAGAGACCTCTCACCCTCTTCCGCACCCCTACACATTCAGAGAAAGACAAAGGTAGGGAACTTTTGTTGACTTTTGAGAAGCATATCAGTCATAACTCCAAAAGTGGACATTTTACAGCAGATGGTTTTGTCTGATGTTTTCTGAAGTTTTCGAATTCAAATCCTATTCAGCGGTGAAAACTCATGAGCAGTGGAAAAAGTTGACAATTTCAGGAACCAAACTCTTTTTAACATACAAGTGTGAGTCTAATAAGACTAAAACAATTTACAAAGCCATGCCATGTCCCAAACTTACTGTTATGTGCTGTTTTAGGTATTTGTTATGACTTAATATTCCAAAGACCAATGCTTGGACCCCAATGATTGCCCTTTATGTTGTAATTTGTATCTCTAGCTTAACTTTCCTTTGGCAGTCCACGGAAATCAACCATGTTCTATATTCATTTTAGGCACAATTTAAATGGTAAATGAAGTTGTGGTTGGAGGATTGTTTAGATACCTTAACCTTTTTGTTAGTTAATGAAAGAAGAAATCCAAATACATGAAAGTGAAACTAACTTCAAATTTTTTTTGTGGTTGATCCCTCCCACAACCATTAAGTATTAAATTGAAAAGTCTTAGCTGGTTAGTTTATTTACTAGTACATAGTCATTTTTTACTTACAGTATACATCTGTACACTTCTTATGTGTAATGCAGTGGCATTTTCCTACATACCTACCATTAATCATTAGCAGAATTTATTTCTCGGGAGCTGTTCCAAGACAAGCTTGGACATTATTCCATTTAGACAAACTTGGAAAGCTTGAAGAACTTTTGGTCATTTCAGTTGTGGCTAGTTAAATCACACGATTACTCACTGGCTAGTCATCAGGGACTTGAGCTACAACTTGTTTCTTAACAGCAGTGGCGGATAAGAGGAACAGCGTGGTCATGAACTCCAGTTCAGAATCACAGCCAACGTCACTTAACTGCAACAGCACTCACAACTGGAGCAAGCTCAACAACCTGACCAGCGCAGACGGAGAGCAAGACGAGCTTCTCCTGGCGAGACCGAATCGGCCCAACGCACTGTAAGCACACACACAAACACACACGCTCTCCTGCAGTTGATCGTGTTTCCTTGAGTCATATGTTCCATAAACCTTTTCTCTCAGTGCTCTTCCTCGATTAGACGAATGAGAGAAATGCACATCTTTTTGCTGCTATTAGTGGGCTCTCTCGTACTCCCTGCCATTCTCTCTAGCTCTCTGTCTTTCTATGCCGGGCACAGATGGGGTTGGTAATGGATTTTCTAACCAAAATGTGAGCGCCATTGTGAGGACTCTCAATTCTGAGCTATTAGTGAAAGAGAAGGATGTGTTCGTAGGATGTAACGGATGTTTTTGTACAGTCAGACTGTTGTGATCTTCCCGGTGGGTACTGTGTTCACATGCACTTTGATGCAACTTTGATGCAAACATATCAGTTTAAAAGGCCTACTGCTGACCAAAATAAACATATGAATTAAATATTTCCCATTCACTTATTCAAAATGCTCATAAAAACCTGGATGGAAAAGCCAGAAAAAACATAAAAGCCTAAGTAATGAAACCAAAGCATTGTTTCATCTTGGAGGCAGTGTAAAAATTGGTTTATTGGTACAGATATAATCTGAAAAATATGTTTGCCTACATCCACTCAGAACTGTTAGCTGGAGGAGCATTCACAGGGGTTCAGTGGAGAGGTTTACCTGCTCTGTTGCAGCAATTATCTGTACTCTTCTGGGAAGGTTTCTGGGGAAGGCCAAAAAGCATTAAAGAGGTTGAATGATTAGTTCTGGACCACAAACAGCACTCCAGCTCACCCCCAGAGGTGCTGAACGGATTCCAGAGCTCGAGTGCTCCGCAGCCTCTCTAAATGACCCTTGACATTGGCATGGTATCTTCTAACCAGCTTATGGCTTGTTGGACAACAAGTGCATCAAGTTTAAACTTAGATTGTACCATCAAACCAATGGAAGCAATGAAGGCTCTGGTTCAGTATCTTGCAGTAGGGCAAAGTCCTCCCTTTTGTTTTGAGGTTTTGTAACAGGAGCGGAAATTACAGCACCCCACACAACTATCGGATTCTCTCAATTTCCTGTGAGCATTTCTATTGTTGACGCTTGAATTGCATCTGCTTTCAGCCTGGGCCCCGGCGTTCCCCAGGGGAGAATGCTAGATCCCCTTTCGTTCCCCTCCCCACTTCCATTATTAACCTTGCCCAAGCTCTTATTTCACATTATAAAAAAAAACAGTGTGAAAAAGACTTCAGGTAATGATTAAAACTGTAAATACTGTAAACACAGGAGAAGAAGAGAATAAAAAGTCTCCGATGACGTTTTCCTGGAAAACTGTCATTGAAACATTTTCCTTCCCTCCTCATCATCCACAGAGCTATTAATTAAGCTCTAGGACAAGCGGAGGCATGCTCCATCTATTTCTCTCTCGATCTACACTGCTTTTCTTTCCTTTATATAAGCCATGCAGGTCCAGGTCTAGCAGGATACAAAAGGCAGAGGTCATGTAAACAGTGTGGTGGAATATGCTGTATAGACACATATAGAAACTAAGACATATAGAAACTAAGAGACGAACTGAGGCATCAGTAACCCTGATTACAGCTGTTTTGCTGAGTCAGACATTGTATTATGAAATGCAGATGTGGAACTGGAAGTTCCGGATAACTTTACGTGTGATTTGCTTTCAAATCCAGTCCTGTTTGCTCCCAAGAAATGCTCAGTTTACCTCATGAGGCTTGATGATTAGCTGGTGAGCTGGATCAGGTGTGCTGGGGCTGACAGTAGCTGAACCTTTGCAATGTAAACTTTGCATAAACAAAAACACTGGTTTAGAGAGGAATGATTTTATGATGATAAAGCTCCTTCAGAAGGAACAAGGGTGGAGAACAGAGTTAGCAGCACTTGTCTTGGACTGATTTGTATTCCCAGTGGTGGGGAAACACCAAACAACGGCTTGTTGGGCCTACAAATACTTGCGTGTCTCAGTCAAACCTGGTTGACTTCACTGCTTGTGGCAACACGTTTTTACAACGGTTCACACCAAACTAGGGAATTCAACATCCGAACAGGCTTTTGATTAGTGCATGTCAGCGCTCTACTGTCTGTATAATCAGCCTGATTAATATCTGACTCTTAACGGACGTTCATGCTGCTCATAATGATGGTGTACAGGCAATGAACTCATGGCGATTTTGCCACATTTGACCACAGAATGTTTTTTTGTTAAATGCGTTTGGATGTGTAATTAAACCAGTCAGTCATAAACAAGTAGATGTCAATGTGGATGTGAAGTGGCC
Organism: Salminus brasiliensis; assembly: GCF_030463535.1. NCBI lineage: Eukaryota > Metazoa > Chordata > Actinopteri > Characiformes > Bryconidae > Salminus > Salminus brasiliensis. Next base: position 25,202,963 of record NC_132895.1, read on the forward strand.
ATATAGATCTGGATGTTTTAATGTGATACTAGTGAAAATAAAGCTAAGCTTCTATGAGTCAGCTCTTATGAACAAAATGGAGGAGAACCAACTCACTGCTGTCAGAAAGTAGAGAAGGTCCAGCTTTAAGGGTGCCATAGATGCAGTCATTGAATATTTTATGTTGTTCTTTGATGTATGAATAGTACATATGTGATTTTGGTTACCTCTTTCTGTAATAAGAACACTGTCTTTTTGTTGTTGTTGTAATTATTATTCCCAAGTCTTACCAAATAGTGTTGCTACGATATGACTTGATTGGCTAGGGTTTAGCTGTTAGCCAGTACTCGCTGCTTTCTTTCCCAGGGGCCTCTTTTCCTAGCCGTAGGCGTGGCTTCTCATAACCTTATCCATACCAATAGCCTTCTCGTGCTTCTAGTGCACCTCGGCTTCACCACTACATCTCTCAGGACGCATGAAAGACAGGCAGCCAGATTATTCTCTGTCCGAACACCAGAATCACTTGCCTACTCTTTTGAGAGCGCTTAGCAAAGCAAAGTCTAATATCTGTTCATTATTTGTCTTGCTCTTCTCCACAGGTTTTGCCCAGTTTAGTAATCTCTACATTCAGGTTGAAGGAGTTGTGTATTGCTTGCAAATTGTTGCCTTCTTTCTGGTAGGGTCAGAGCTTGTATTGTATTCAGGGTCTATTGACACTAGCTTTGGATATTCTGAGTGAATGGTTAAGCACTTTTGTAAGCCACTCTGCTAAATGCCATGGTTCTCCATGCGGCACCCTTGTGAACTAGGGTTAGCTGTTAGCTAGGGTTAACCACTAGCTTCTCCGGTTTTAGCTTCCTACCTCACTGAATCATTCTACTGTACTGCGGATACTGGCACAAGCTAGAGGCTGATGGTAATGTGCGTTCTGGGGAAAGATCGTCTTAAACTGTCTGCAAGTGTCAAAAACCTCATTCTTCCAAAGTGGCCATTACCTTTTTCATTGTCGCAGCTTTGACTTTGACTGGTTGAAATGCAGTTTTTCATTCTAGGGCACCTTGTGTTCGAGTGCAACACCGACTGGTTTAGTTCAATTCTTCTTGTTTTTGTTTTTTATGAAAAGCTCGGCAGCTGCTAAGCTCATTACCTTTTCTCTTCAAACGAGTGTCCCGCTTGCATTGATCTCCACCCACAAACACAGCCTCATAAAAGCACACCACATATTAATACATTTCCGAATATTAAAAAGCCTTTTAAACACTTGTGGAAAAACAACATTGGCAATGACTGAGGCTTAATTCCAGAGGCTCTGCTCACTGTTGGGCAGCATAGGGCAGTTTAGCTTCAGCCGCCTAGAATGAGGGTGAGCCACAGAACGGCCTGAGGACAGAGATTAATGACGTTGTCTGTTTTAAGCCTGACAGGGCTCTGTACAGACATCTCCAAAACGCCTGCCTTGGTCCAGCTGGCTATAATTCAGCCATGCAGCTGATTCAATACCTGAGAAAACATGCGATTAATACAGTTACCGCAGCCAAAGCAGAGTCCAGAGTGAGAGTGCATCTGCTAGGGAAAGCTGCAGGGGGCAGGAGGTGAGTGTAAGTAGATACCAAGTTGTTAGGTCAAAGTGATGCTACGAGAAAAGTGGGTGACCGTTAATGTGTAGTTTCAGCAGTGCTCTTTTTCAATGGCTGTGTGTGAATAATAATTATGGAGTAATTTAGACTAAAACTGGAACAAGCACTTAGAGTTAGGAATTTTTCTATGCATCAGCTTGCTTGGAATCGAAAATGTTAAGTAATAACACAAATGTAACACTTATTATTAAACTGGCAGAGCAGAACCGTGAATTACACGTTGCTTCAGTTCAGCACGTGAGGACGGGTTGTTCCCATGACAACCGCGGAGCGTATGATCATTGCTTCCCGGAGTAGATTTGATTGCATGCGATGCAACCTTAGGCACAAATTCTAAGGAGTACCGTAGCATACGCATGGACTTCATTTGATCTTGTGGAAAGATGTGGTAGTTGCCGCTGCTGATGTAAACGTCTCTACTTGGCATAATTAAAGAACAGCCCATCTGTTCACGTGTGTAAATTCTGCGTAATATGTGAATTGGATGCAGTCTATTTCATAGGCCTTTTGCATTTTAAATAGAAGCTTGATGTCACATTCAGGAACTGAGAAACCACACCGCTATTCCATGGCATCAAACAGTGGTGATGAAGGTTTCTTAGTAGTAAGTGAATAGAGTTAATTATAGAGCTAGAAAAGACTCTTTGTTCACATTATTTCTGTGGAGCTGCAGTGAGAGAGAGAGAGACAGCGGGATTTAACAATGATTGTCATTTCTGTCTGTTTGCATCGTGTCCACAACCTTTGGAATGGGTGTTTGTCACTGTGTTAACTGACTGCTGAGTAGAGTACACCACAGTAGAGACTTGGAAAGCTTCAGAAAGGTGATTGTATATGACATATGTAAACATGGGATCTTCAGTTTAACAATATTGAGAGATGGCGAGAGAATATAACTAATCTAATTATAGGCAGTTAAGTAGTAATAAATATACGAGTAATCTAACTTTTCCTCACAAGACAATTGCATTTCTTTTATTTATAATCTCTTAATATTGTTAAAACACAGACTAAATGTTAAGATGTTTAAATGTGTTTAAACCAAAAAAAAAATTCATTGGAGCTTTATTTTATTAATTAGAGAATTACAAAGTAGAAACCTTAAACGTTTTGGTGGTAGGACATCATGTGCCTTCATATATATGCAGCCATTAAGGATACTGTGTGGTCATAGCGGCTCTCAGGCCATTCTTAGTAGTGTTCGGGTATAAAATATACATTTAAACATTTAAAAGCAGCGTATTTAAATATTTAAAGCAGTTAAATAAGACTGATGACCATGTATTACTGTCAAATCCATTCATTCAATGAACATCTGCTCAGTCTGTTTTCACTGCAATTCTGCATCCAGATTGAGGGAATTATTCCTGTGAAAAGTAACAGTAGCGGTAAAACTTGATTCCACACTGTTCTGGTTAAACTTTGGTGGTTAATCTGCGGTTCACATGCATCCCTTGCACACTGGGAAGCATGTGGGGTGATTCTTATGGATTACAGATTTTCATTTCAATAACACCATTATTCATAGGGTTCCTGTCTTTCTGAATCTGTTTTAGACATAAGACTGTTTTCATTCTCGTTTTAATTACACATATTGCAGTTACACATTGTGTGATAAATAAAGAACAGCTCTTTGATTCTTTAACAAACCCTTTGTTTCCTATTGCAGTCAAAATCCCAAGGGTCGTGGCAGTATTTCAACAAGGTAAGATTGTGTACAGATTGTAGCACAGCCTGAGGGCACATGTTTAATATCCTGCCTGTAATGGTCTGTCACGCATTTAAACTGCTTATCAAACGAATGAAGAACACTGAAGCAAGGGTTCACCATGTTTTCACATTTAGATGTGAAGTTGGAGTTCTCAAGTTCTCATGATTTCCAGGAGCCGAACTTAGTTCAGTTTAGTTTAGTAACTTTTTCTTTAATTTGATTAAATAAAAAAATAACTTAATATAGAATATACAGTGAGTTTGACTGGAGCTGAAATTATACTATTATGTTGGTAATTATTTAATAGATTGTTACTCTGCTATAAACTAGTATGCATGCATGCATTACTCATGTTCACACATACTAACCCTAAAACCACAAGGCCCTAAAGCATCTTCACTTTCAGAGTGCATGCTGCATGTACTTTTCTTTAGCGATGTAGGATCACCATCCACTTCATTAGAAACACCTACCTTCTACTTCCACTCACTGGCCACTTTATTAGAAACACCTACCTTCTACTTCCACTCACTGGCCACTTTTTTGCACAAGTTAGAGGTTTCTGATAAAGTGGCCAGTGAGTGTAAAAGCGAAGCTTAGTAAAACCTCACTCACAGCAGCTTTGTCCGTTTGTACGTGCACTAGTCACTCAGTGTTGTGTGTGTCTGTGTGTCTGTATGCGTGTGTATGAATCACAGCCCAGCTTCTCCCAGTCCCACCTCACCACGCTCCCCCTCCTGGCCGATGTTCTCCGCCCCCTCCAGTCCCCAGCCGGCCTCCTGCACCTCCAGTGAATCTTCCCCGCTCAGGTGTGTGTTGCTGAGGCTGTCTCATGTTTTGGTTTCCCGCCGGTGCTTTGTAGTGGCAGTTTAACCTTGCTCACTGTCTCACTCCTACTGCACTGACCTGCCTGTGTGGGTTTACCCTTAGAGGCCTACAAATATGACTGCCGTTTCACTAGACCCTTACTTACCCTTTGAGGAATGGCAATTCTAAAAGAAACAGTAGAGGTCAAGTTGAAGTCTGGATGACCAAAAAATCTTTCATAAGAGAACTGCTCACACGATTGCTGGAAGCAAATGAAAACCCCTGTTTGGCTACAAAAGACATTCAGAAATGTCAGCCTCTGGAGTGGTGATGCACTATTCTACTGTGCAGCAAATACCTGCACAAACATGATCTTCAAGAGGGTGATCAGAACAAATCCATTCCTGCATCCTCACCACTGAATTCTTATTAGCAATTAAGGGGTCAAGATGAGGGTTATAATTAGAGGTTCAGGGGTTAGGGTTATAGGTTCATGGGCCAGAATGAGAGTTAGGATTAGCGTTTGGTTTAATGTTAGGATTAGGGCCATTATGGTTAAGGTAATTGCCAAGATGAGGGTTAGGGTTAGAGGTTCAGCAGCAAGAATGAGGGTTAGGGTGAGGATTTGTTTTAATAGTATTAAGGCTAAAATTGGTTTTAGAATTAGGTTTTCGTTTAGGGTTAAGGTCAGGGTGTAGGGCCAGGATGAGGGTTACGATTAGAGGTTCAGGGGGCAGGATGAGGGTTAGGATGAAGGTTTGATTTAATGTTAGGATTAGGGCCAGAATTGGTCTTAGAATTAGGTTTTGGATTAGGGTTAAGGTTAGTGGTAGTTAGGATGAGGGTTAGGATGAGGATTTGTTTAAATATTAGTATTAAGGTTTTAGAATTAGGTTTTGGATTAGGGTTAATGTTAGGGCCAGGATGAGTGTTAGGATTAGAGGTTCAGGGGCCAGGAGAAGGGTTAGGATTAGAGGTTCAGGGGCCAGGATGAGGGTTAGGATTAGGGTTTGGCTAAATGTTAGGATTAGAGTCAGGATTGGGGTTAAAGCCAGGGCTAGGGTTAGGTGTTGGGCAAGGTATTAAAGGAAGTAGGGTCAGGGTTTGCGGTGTTGATGGTACTCTCTTAAGAGTTTATTAAGCATCTACAAAGGGCCACTGAAACGTAGAGTGTGACTTTTATAGCCTTTGAAAATCAGGTCAACAATTTAACATAGTAGCAGAAATTTAGACCACTTTTGCATGCCATGGTAAGAAACACCCCGTGTGGTTACATAAACATAACTTCCTTTGTCAGAAGTGTTATTGATTGAAAAAGTTGTCCTGAATGTGACACAGATGGCTTATTTTAATCTCCAGCTCCGGCTGTAATACAGCTCCATTTTGTAGCCAGTGAACAATGCTGCAGTGATCGCTGGCCAGGCTAAAGTACAGCCTCCACATGGAGATTTTAACTTAGTTACTACTAAAGAGAAACAGTGAGATGTCCGTATTCCCTATTCAGTCAAGTTTATTGAATGGGTTAGTTTTTCTTCACAGATTTAAAAAAAAATATTTATATTTACAGATATTATGTAAATAATATATCTGTTAGTTTTGTCTACAAATTGTAATATTTGCAGTCTTACTGGTGGTACATGGTATTCAATTAATTCACTAAATAGTAGTCATGTTTGCAGGAAGGTTAACAGGCAAAACCTAACTAGTACAAACCCACTTTGCCTCATTTAGTGATTCCCTAACTATTGTAGCCTTTAAGCAGTTTGTGGCGATTTAGATGCTTTTCTTAAATTCAGTGGTTTGGATGAGCTCTGTGTGTCTCAGGCCTGCTATTATGGAAAAACGTCATGATAGTTTCCACATGCTAAGAAATAGGCGCTCCTGCCAGAGGACAGCGAGTGCTTTCGTCAAGTGCTCCGGATTTAAGACTCGACTCCACACATGATCTGGCTTTTTCTCTGTGTACCCAGCCCCCCTCCACGAAAGGCTCGCGCGCTGTACGCCTGCAAAGCTGAACATGACTCAGAGCTGTCCTTCATCGCTGGAACTATATTCGAGAACGGTGAGTGCCCCTGAAAGGCGGGGCTGCCATTTTGCCTCTTGCTTAAAACCCCAGGCTCCATGACTTCATTTCTAGAATTAAACTTAGGTCTATAGATCTTTAACAAGACCCTCTCCTCCATGTCATCTGCCAAGATGTGTGGAAGCTGGCTGAGGCACCTTCCTGCACCCCTTTCTGAAAATGCACCACTTCTTGCAGGAATTTGTAGCAGCTACAGACGTTTTGCTATTTTATTTTTTGTTTTATGATGTATTTCATTTGTTTGCATTAAAACAGCACAAAAAAACAGAGGAAAAAGTCAAATATGGTATCTTTCCACACAGAACTCCAGAAATGGACTGGACAAAATCACTGGCACCTTCTCAAAACTGTAAAAAATATCAACGTAAATAAATGTATGGCAACAGTATCCGGTGCAGGCAATGTAGAAATCACACATTCAGCCAGTTTAAATGAAGAAAAGTTGACTCTTGAGTTGAGTCTTTTCGTATGTCCGCAATATTGTGAAGTTTATGGCCCATGGCACTAAAGCTGACCTCCCTGGATGTGGACGGAAGAGAAAAATCTGTTTTTTGTGTTTCAATGCAAACAAAACAAACATCTGAATACCAGAGCATTTGGAATTGTAACAGTGGTCTGAAAGAAATGCAGAGTGCCAATATTTTTGCCCATAACTGTAGGTGGACACTGAAAGGTAAGTAGGTGTATTTAAGGACACTGGCTTGTAAAGAAGATGGTATTTGACATGATTAGGCAGGTGTCTGCAGTGAGGAAAGTAACGGTCTCTTATATGAAGTGCAACTATAGTTTTCTTTCCTCCTTTAGTTCAGGTATTGCTCGTACTGGAAATAAAAGGAGATTTACTGAAAGAGTTGCTAAGATTCTTAGCTGCTGAACCAGGAAGAGCAGAAATCAGCCAGATTTAATATTGTCTGATGGTTTATTTTTTGAGGTTTTTGGACCCAAAAGGAGAACCTCTGTTTTGTCACTGTTTAGAAGGAGGAAGTTATGTAACATCCAGCATGTTGGAGCAATCAGTAAGATCCCACAGCGGCCACCATCTTAAACGCACATGAATGAAGGAGCTGTTTTGGCTGTGTACTAGATAGACACAACAGAAATTTCACTTGGACACATCAGATATGTCGAATGTTTAAATACCATGGTATACAGTATTACCATTATATGGTCTAACCCTAGTTTCACCCTGCACTATTTCCTCCTCGTTTAGGAACTGTATGATTTTGAACCCCTGGCGGGTGTCTGCTGTTAGCTACATGCAGTGCATCAAAATACAGCTGTGATCTTTCTGCAACAGAAGCCAGAACAGTGTGCGCAAGGCTCAGCTTTACCTTAAAGAACTCTGAAATAGTCATACTGGTAAAACGTGTCCTTAAGACACTTTGAGGAGTGTAAAATCAAGATTATGCCAGTTTATCATATTAAGGTGTCCACAAGAACGCCATGTTCGCACCAAAATAATGGATTTACACAGACTTGATCAGAATAATCTCCTGGTATGATGTGCACTGAGAGGGAATTTGCAGTGACCACCCCTTTGATCTTCTTGTGACCACTAAAGAGCCGTTGCATCGATTTAGTAAATTGACAATCAAGCATTTTTTTTTATCCAGATTCCAGGCTTTGTGCGGACACAAAACATGACTAGGTCTGCCCCTTGGTGAGCTATTAGTACCCACATAATGTTCCAGAACATCAGTTATGCGCCGCTGTAATCTGCCATATCTCACAGAACGGGATTAGTCATCAAAGGAAACGGTACAGTTTCAAATGTTAAAGATTGATTCTTTATATTGAAATAGAAAACTTTTTAGAGATACTACTCTATACTATGTACAGTTAGTTGTTTTCATTTAGTGAAAAAATAGAACTGTCTCAAATGAACATAGTGCCCAAATAGAGCCAGTAGACAAATTTCCAGAGCTTTGTAGTCACACAGTGAAGGTCAATGCATTGTATTCCAGGCAGTTCAGTGAGGAAGTCCATTGTGAGATTTTCGAATTTCTCTCCAACTGCTGACTTAAGAGGACATCAGAGCCAGCTGATCTCTGGCCAAGTGGTAGTGGAGGTAGTGGTAGTGCGATGTTTATTCCACACGTGCTGATCTGTGAGATCACTGTGTCTGTATGTGACCATGTAGGTCACCTTAGGACACATGATCATTCTCAATGGCCGCCTGACCAGTGATGTAGACATCGTATTTAGTCTTTTCTAAAAACGATCAGCTTTGCGAGAGAGAGAGTATCAAGCACTGTAATTAGTTCCTAATGACGTGTTACAGTATTGTTCATAAGAGCCCCGTCATTCAAGTCACAGCTTCTATGTGGTGTTAAGGTCTGGTCTCTGAAAAGTTAGAGATTCCATGTTCTCTGTATCATTTAATAGTTTTTACTCCAGTTTTGGAAACTCCTATTAATCTCCTCAGAAACATCTACAAAAAAGCGAAGAACTTGTTGACCGTTTTGACTGGACCTTAAATAAAACAGGGTAGTGTGTAACAGTTTATTCTGTTTGCCTCTAACTGTTGTCTTCTTTACTTTAATCCCTGCTTTAGTTCATCCATCAAGGGAACCAGGCTGGCTGGAGGGCACCTTGGATGGACGAACTGGGTTAATACCAGAGAACTATGTGGAATTTGTGTAGCTGTGGACTGGAACGTGGCAAGCTACTGCAATGAGCCTAAAGGAGACTAAAGGAGGAAGAAACGCAAGGTTTAGAATGGTCATGGATCCCAAATCCAGAGGACAGATGAGTGTTTGTGCTGTGTTAATGTGTGTATCTGTGTGTGTATCTGTGTGTGTGTCTGTGTGTCTGTGTGTCTGTGTGTCTGTGTGTGTGTGTGTGTGTGTGTGAGAGAGAGAGACTGATGGTGAGAAAGCTCGACTACTGTAGCGTTCTCTACAGAGCATCATTATGCTCTCCATGCCTCCTAAAATGCACTGCCACCACATAAAGCATCCTCAAACGTTGATTTCAAGAAGAAGCAAATGAAATGAAAACAGTGGGACCAAGATGTTGCTGCTTCTCTCACAATCTGAGCTTTTTCGGGGGATTTCTCCTCCCCCCTTCCCTTCCCAAAGAACATTTATAAATGTGAGCACTTGCTGTTTGCCCTTGTCAACGTGGTTCTAGGACACTACAGAAAGTGCCGTCTGCTTCCATGCAGGCCCTGGGGCCTTGGAACGTCCCCCCTTCCCAATTATTCCATCTTCCTTTGCGATATGTTTAGAACTACTACTGCAACATCATCAACAAAAAAAATGTTAATCATGGAAACAAAGACTGATTTTAGGTTTTCTGAATTTGCACTCTTTCGTATTTAAGGAACAATTGCGAAAGATACTTTTCAGATTTCCTCTTCCTCCCTTTTTTATCAGCAGGTATGTAAAAAAAAAAGAAAAAAAAAAGACAATTAATGTGAATCAACATTGATGTTCATATGTAAACCGCTCTTATTTATGATGCATTCTCTCAGTTGAGCTTTGTGTTCTGCTGAAGTGTATTAACATTGTAAATAATTGACAGTTGATAAGGTATAATTTTTATGTAAAAAAAAAACAAACAAACAAATTATATTTTGTACTTTAGCTTACTAACTTAATTGTGTTTTTTGGCATCAAAGTTGGTCTTTTTACTTTTTTTTTTTTTTTTTTTAATATTGGAGCCTTAATATTCTTTAGAATATTAAATCATAAGATGAATCAAGATCAAGATGTTTGCGTTTTCTTTACTAGGCAACAGTAAAACTTCTAACTATAAACATCGCAACCAAACTAATGATGCACAAACAGTTGTACTGTTCAAGTCAGGACATATTGTTTACTTGATAAGTTGAGAGGTTAAGGATTTTGATGTTCTGTTATTGTGGGTACTGCTGGTGCGACCGGCAAAAGCTATTCCTGGGTCTGGTGCTTCTCGCTCCGATGTTTTGGTGCCTCTTTCCAGATGACGGTCCGGAACAGGAAACGGCTGGGATGTGTAGGGTCAGAGGAGATGCTGCTGGCTTTCCACAGGCACTTACATTTACATTTATGGCATTTATCAGACGCTCTTATCCAGAGCGACTTCCAGGCTACTCGTATTACAGAGGTGGGCCGATGTAGTGTCAGGAGTCTTGCCCAAGGACTCTTATTGGTGTAGCGCAGCATAGCCACCCAGACCGGGAATCGAACCCTGGTCTCCCACATGGTGTGGTAACTCAGTGGCAGTGTAGTGGTGTTATCTATTGCACCACACCAACCACACACAGCACTTCTTGCTGTAGATGGGTGGGAGTGCAGCTGTGGTGATGGGCTCGGCAGTGGTGTTGCCATACTGTAATGCAGCCAGTTAGAATGTTCTCCACCATGGACCTATTAAAATGGAGGCATTGTTGGTTCTTTTGGTGAGATCCTCCAGTATGTCGACGCAGAGAAATGTGGAGATGCTCACCATTCCACTGATGTCCAATTGATGTACAGTGGTGTGTGCACTCTGCTTCCCATCCTGAAGGCAACGGTCCAAACTCCTTGGACATTTAGGGGGATGTCGTCGCAAGTCCATTATCAAGTTACTAAGGGACAGGCTGATTCCAGGGTGCTGAGTTTGGCAACCAGTCCTGTGGGGATGATGGTATTGAAGGCAGACCTGAAGTCAATAAGCAGCATTCTGACGTGGGTGCTTGTTACGTCCAGGTGGTTGAGTGTGGTGTGCAAGGGAGACGACATCTGTTTGTACGGTAGGTACGGTCTTTTGCTTCCCACCACTGGTTCATAGCAGTTCTTTAGGATCAGCCAGTGTCTTCTGCATCCCAGAGGCTTCTGGATCACCACGGTCAGGTGCTGGTTTTCCAATCTTTAGGTACTGGCGTAACCACACCTGCCTCCATATTCTGTGGTCAGACATGGAAAACCTATGAAGAGCTGGAGGATGGATAACGCAAATCATGCATCAAGAGATGGACTGCAATCTAACTCATCACCCGCAAGGTGGGAGGTAGGTAGTATTTTTTTTATTGAAGAAAACCGAGAGAAGCTTCCTTCTTCTACAAAACACCCTACGCACTTAAACCCTATTGCCTTTACCTAATGTTCTTAATTAATTGAAAGTGTTTAGAATGTTGGAGCACATATTCTTATAAGCAGTCGTGATCCTGCAGAAGCCAGTGTGTTTGCTGCTGTTCTAAAATCCCCTAGAAAAAGGAAGCTTATGAAAATTGCCTGGGCAATGGCCACTCTGGCTTTGTGGGGAAATGGTTTTGTGACCTAGCCTGTGGTTCTTGGGTCAGTTGAATTCCACAACTTCAAAACAAGTCTCTTATTTTATGAGCAAGCAAGTCCCTAACTGCTGGCTTTGTTTCTAATCCAGACAAACTGGGAGTTCATTCCTAGAGTATGCAGCACATCATGTAAATACAGATTGTGCTTAGTCATGTCATCACTGTGACTTTAGCTTCACTGGTTTCTCACTTGCTAAACTGCAACCCTGCAATTCTTTAGAGAGTAAAATTGCAGAAGAAGCATGAAGTCTTGATGAAGGAGTTGGTTTACACGAGATCTAAACACTACAGTACTAAACTCATAATTTCATAATTTTGTCATAATTTCAAGGCCAAATCTCAAGTGAAGCCTGTGCTGCAGTAGCTGCTTACAGTAATATTTTGATGGCAGTGTTCTTTACAAGACAACAGGAGAGCTAATCTTACTGGCTTGAAGGGCAGTTTATCTGTGGGTTATTTGTTCAAGGACTCTATTTGTATGTTTATTTGAGACTGAGCTGAGGCCTTCAGATCAGCCAGAACTTCTGGAAACAGAGTGGAACTGTGGCCTCTAACCTCCACTGGCACCATGAGTCATAGAAGGAAAAGTTTTTGCTTTTCTGTGGGAACCTTCTAAAACCGTAAGATCTTTAAAAACGATGGCCACATATCACTGGCATAAGACGCCCATTTATGACCAGTGGATTGTTGGGTCAAATCCTGAAGGCAAAGGTTTGGATTACTGGTCAAAGTCTTAATTCTGTGAGCAGTTGTGAAAACATAAGACGCACATGAAGTGTTGATGCCCAAAGTCAGGGCTAAATAATCTGGGCTTCCCTGCAGGGCCTCTGGAGAGATGCCAAGAAAGGGATATGGAGCAAGAAACAAGAGTGTTGATTTTGATCTTTAAATAATCCAGGCTTGTATATTTATAAACTACCACCCACCCTTCTCTTCCGCCCCTGCCAAACAGTATTTCCCCACAAGCCAAGTATCCCTGAACAACTTTTTTTTTTTTTTTGGAGGGAAGAAAGGGCAGAGGTTTTGAGGATTGCAAGACTCATTGTATTCCAATTACACTCCTCTTCTTAATGTAAAAAGATCACTTTGGCAATCAGGTATGTGAGCAAGTTTAATAATAATTAAAGCTTTCCCTCGTTTATCTTTCTTTCTGAGCGCTGCTTGGTTTTCTGCTTCCTTACCTGTACTCTGCTTCGGCGGTCTTTCCTCATCTCTAGCACTTCACTCCTGTACAACTCAAACCAGCAAGCTCACACAACAAAGGCAAAGCTTTTCCCACAAAGCTGCAAAACTGAACAGCATATTTCTCTATTTTTATTTACAGGGGTTGAGTGAAGGATGGATGTAATATTCTGGCGCACATCCCAGTTAGTCACATGATCTCTGTTAAAGATGCTCCTCAATATGAGTATGAGGAAAGTTTCTTTGTCAACTGCAAGAGAGTTATTGATTTGTCCTCATCTGTGCCTGTAGGGATCTGGTTCTTGGAAGTCTAGTTCTTAGTGAGTTGGTCAATTGTGACTTCTTGGAGACACATGTAACTTCTCTGATGTCAGTCTTACAGACAGGGATACAGAGAGGTTGGGAAATTACTGCAGTTACTGCAGAAATACGGATGTTCAGATCCAATTTATTATATATGCCTGGATACGATCAAGAGATCCTCAGTGTAAAAGGGCTGGTTCATTTATATATTTTTAAGAATTCAGCATAAATGTTTTGATGTAATGGTGACTATGTTTAATGATCATACTGTGATGATGGCATCTGTGGCATAATTGCTCAAAAAAATAAAGGGAACACTTAATAAACACAATATAACTCCAAGTAAATCAAACTTCTGTGAAATCAAACTGTCCACTTAGGAAGCAACACTGACAATCAATTTCACATGCTGTTGTGCAAATGGAATAGACAACAGGTGAAAATGATTGGCAATTAGCAAAACACACTCAATAAAGGAGTGGTTCTGCATGTGGGGACCACAGACCACTTATCAGTACCTTTGCTTTCTGGCTGATGTTTTGATTACTTTTGAATGTTGGTGGTGCTTTTACACTCGTAGTAACATGAGACAGACTCTACAACCCACACAAACGGCTCAGGTAGTGCAGCTCATCCAGGATGGCACATCAATGCGAGCTGTGGCAAGAAGGTTTGCTGTGTCTGTTAGTACACCAGGACACTTAGAGGAGGCCATAGGAGGGCAACAACCCAGCAGCAGGACCGCTACCTCCGCCTTTGTGCAAGGAGGAACAGGAGGAGCACTGCCAGAACCCTGCAAAATGACCTCCAGCAGGCCACAAATGTGCATGTGTCTGCACAAACGGTTAGAAACCGACTCCATAAGGATGGTATGAGGGCCCGACGTCCACAGATGAGGGTTGTGCTCACAGCCCAACACCGTGCAGGACGCTTGGCATTTGCCAGAGAACACCAGGATTGGCAAATTTGCCACTGGCGCCCTGTGCTCTTCACAGATGAAAGCAGGTTCACACTGAGCACATGTGACAGATGTGACAGAGTCTGGGAACGCTGTGGAGAGCGATCTGCCTGCAACATCCTTCAGCATGACCGGTTTGGCAGTGGGTCAGTAATGGTGTGGGGTGGCATTTCTTTGGAGGGCCGCACAGCCCTCCATGTGCTTGCCAGAGGCAGCCTGACTGCCATGAGATCCTCAGACCCCTTGTGAGAACATATGCTGGTGCGGTTGGCCCTGGGTTCCTCCTAATGCAGGACAATGTGGCTGGAGTGTGTCAGCAGTTCCTGCAAGATGAAGGCATTGAAGCTATGGACTGCTGACACACTCCAGCCACATTGTCTTGCATTAGGAGTGTGTCAGCAGTCCATAGCTTCAATGCCTTCATCTTGCAGGAACTGCTGACACACTCCAGCCACATTGTCCTGCATTAGGGCAATGTGGCTGGAGTGTGTCAGCAGTTCCTGCAAGATGAAGGCATTGAAGCTATGGACTGGCCCGCCTATTCCCCAGACCTGAATCCGATTGAGCACATCTGGGACATCATGTCTCGCACCATCCACCGTCACGTTGCACCACAGACTGTCCAGGGGTTGGCGGACGCTTTAGTCCAGGTCTGGGAAGAGATCCTCATCAGGAGCATGCCCAGGGGTTGTAGGGAGGTCATACAGGCACGTGGAGGCCACACACAATACTGAGCCTCATTTTGACTTGTTTTAAGGATATTACATCAAAGTTGGATCAGCATGTAGTGTGTTTTTCCACTTTAATTTTGTGTGACTCCAAATCCAGGCCTCCATTGGTTAATAAATTTGATTTCCATTGATGAATGTCAGCACATTGAGCATTGTACAGAACAAAGTATTCAATGAGAATATTTCATTCATTCAGATCTAGGATGTGTTATTGGAGTATTCCCTTCATTTTTTTGAGCAGTGTAGATGGCCCAGCTAGGACTTGGCCATGTCAGTGTTCCATTGATGAACATTTAAAACACCTGTTGGGGCTGGATTTGAGCTGTTGTCTTTAGGTTGAAAATGCTCTGTAACACAGAAATGCTTGACTGTACTTACAGTTCCTATCTTCTGAGGTCAGAGTAGCATTACGAGAGCGTTTCTGGGTTGTGCTTCAACAGTGGTTTTTAAGGCTAGTCTTGGAGGCCCACTGCCCTGCATAGTTACAACTTGCCTCAGCACACCTGATCCAGGTGTGTTGGGTCAATTTAGAAAAAGCATTAGATTCACCATATATTTGCACATGGCTGTTATCAGACAGCACCATTAAGCCCTTATATAAAGTGTATATATTGTTTTCACACACATTACATATCAATGATTCTGTATTCTGGGAGTTGCATGTGCACATTTTATACATTAACTAACCTTGGCGGGGTTCTGTCTAAAGGCTGCAGTGGGCCTAAAGCTGGAACTGTGCAGGTCTAGCTAGGCAGACATGAGAAAACCACACACTGTAGCTACAGAACTACAGAAGAACGACTACCTTCCCACGCAACATGACTTTTGTTCAACATTTAATCAAATAAGTGTAAAGATTGACATTGACTACTTAAGTGTAATACAAAACTATTTTTTTTTAACAAATAGACATTATTCTTTACATTGGATTACATTTACATAACTGAAATACAAACAAAACAGACTTTAATGTAAGCCATATACGAGTGAAATATGATCTGCCCTTAATTTTAAAGATAATATTTGCATGAATTTTGTACAAAATACTTTTTTTAGACCAGTATTAGGGTAGTGCAAATTCTCAGGCTCTGGTACATTACTTTCACACAGTTTTTCTTTTTTTTTTTCCTTTTCTTTTTTTGTCCTTTCAAAGTGGCTGGTTGATTTTCACAGCAATATACATGAGACCAAAGCCTAGACCTTTACAAAAAAAAAAAAATAGAAAAAGAGAAAACAATACATTCTAGACTTGGATATTAAGTGCTACTGTAAAATGTAACTGCTTTAAACACTTCCGTTTTTTTTTTGTTTTTTTTTTTAATATGTAATATCTACTTTGCTTTGGTCGCTCTGTTGCACTATACAAAATATACTCCAGTCCCTTGCCCCCCTCTAGTTAAAATCCCAGTCTGTTGTTTAAACACAGTGATCTCTCTCTTAAATCTTTCCTATTGATTTATAGAATTTACATTTACTTACAAGTCAAACATTATAACACTTTTTAAGTAAATTTGCAACACATCTAGTTTTTTGTACAAAACACAAACAATACAAGCGTCTTACGCAATAAAATTTTTGTAGTAAAAGGATTTGAATATGAAAAGAATTCATTTTATGTTCGTCAAATTAGTGAAGGATTGTAGAGGATTATAATTGTTACTGGATAAGTACTCCTGAATACAAAACCTTGTATGGCTCTCTGTCTCCCTTTAGCAAGGCCTGATGTGAACTGTGGGGAGGGGGGAGGAAAAAAAAAAAGGTCCAGTGAAGAATTTATGGTTGCAAAACTGAGCGGTCATAAAATAGTTTTTTATGCTGTCACTGGAATAGTATGGGTTACGGACACTGTACAGCATAATAAATAATCTGTTTCGCCCTGAACGAATGCAGTGGGGAGGACGGCTGGGGCTGGGGGCCTGCTAACACTGTACTGTATGTGAAAGTAAGACAAAACGGTTGAAGCCCGGCCTAGTTTAACACCATAACCCCTTAATGAATGTAGATGAACCCAATGTTTAAAATGTGTCCTTGAATTCTGTAGTGGCTATATCTAATGGATTTCGTAGAACGATAAAACAACTTTTTAAAAAGTGATCATGTCTGCCCCCCCCCCCCCCCCCACACACACACACACACATTTTTAGAAGTTTGCACACAAGATTTTGTTAGTCTTCTAGATCACAAGGCAGCTGTTCTTCTGGCTTATATACAGCCTTAAGTGGGGAGTGTTCTTGGGGAAAGAGATTTTTTTTTTTTCGCCATTTGGCAAAGAAAGGTGCTGGTCGCAATATCGCTCAAACGTTATGAATGGCTGTGCACACTGAAGTTATGACGAGGCTCGTTATTAATAGGCTCATGAGGGTGGACGTAACGCTTCGCTGGTGTAGTTTCGGTAAAAAGACAGCAGCAGTATGTGAAAAGTGAAGCACACATGAAGGGAAAAGCAAATGCAGGCCTGAGCAGAAAGAACATGAACTGATCATCTTTTGTCCCTGTTCACAATATCACCATAAAGTGGTGCTTCTCCATGTTGAGAACAGAAGCACGCAAATGGACGCAAAACGGCTTTCTATTAGAGGCTCCACAGCAATGTGCCCAAAACGGCACTTCTACTCCCCTAAGATCCTAATGTAGGTGTTGATTAAAGGATCTTAAACAATGCAGTCCCAACAGCAAAACAAAAATGGACTACAGTAGGAAAATACTTTCAAAGACATGCACAGCGAAGTAGGCCAGAACAATTAGCCTGAGGTTGTCCAATGAGTTACAGAATTCCTGGCAAGAGGGGGGGGAGGAAAACCCAAAGTTGTTTAGTTGTTTGGGGGGGGGCCCTTGCTATGTGCTTTTCAAGACAGAATGCTTACTTAAAATTCCTGTGATGGTGGAGCGTGTGTCTATTGAAACACTGTGGACAGTATCAGTAATACATTTTTTTTGTTTGTTTTTTTTAAGCAGTAGGCTTGGATCCACTATAAGCTGTAATCCAAATTTGGACTGAATTTGTAGTTTGTGTGTAGCTGTGCTTTAGTGCCACAGCAAGCAATACCTGTGATCACCCTAAAGCTCAACTCTAGGAAACAGAGTCACAAACGATTTACTTGCTAAGTGACTTCAATCTGTCTGGCTGCCTACTCTGTCTTAAAATGGACCTGGAGACCACTGTATACTTCAGGCCATTAACATTTATTTGATGTGTTTTTGAAGCCCACCAGAGAGGACATGTCGCTCTTTTGATTTATAGGTTACAGCGTTGCAGATGTTGCTTAACACAGACTGAAATTGAAAAGCACATATTGGCGCTATGTGTCCAGGACAAAAGAATTTCGTAAAAGCATAAACAACAAGTAGCTGGTGACAAAAGACCTCAGAGACTGGGGGTAAAAACACTTTGAACTAATGTTCGAGCGCGGTGTCTGGATCGAAAACAAGTCTTCAGCCACCTCTGAGGATCACTGAGCTGCCAGCTCTTAAAACAAAACCAAAAACAAAAAAAAATGGCTGCATCAAGCAGGAGCAGAAAATGCCGTGACTGGTACAAAACACAAGCATAAACAGAACAGCATGTATGCTAACTTACTTGCACTGGACAGAGAAATTGCTGAAGTCATTTCGTAGTTGTATTTTTGTTTTTTTTCTTCTCTGTAAAAAGGCACGTTTTCCCTTTTATGTTATACTTTTGTAAACATTGCAGCACTGTACATGCAAAAAAAAAAAAAAAATCAATAGAACATTTGTTAAGCTTGTAAAATTAGCCCCCTCCAGTCTAATGTAGGTGCAGAAAGTGTTATTGTGATTTAGGAAAATAAAAGGGCTGAAAAAATGTTGTCCTTGACTGCCACAAACATTCGTTATCTTTCTTACCTCCCTGCTCTTTCTCCCACTCAAAAGCCCATTCCTCTGGGAATGACACACATACAGGACGTGGAAAAAAAACACACCGTTTACTAATCCTTGATAGTGGAGGGCCTATTTAGAGCAATAAGTTGGGCGGGTAGGCTAGCGGTGGGCGACGTTAAGGCATTTTCGTTGTTTTTGTCTAAGGCAGTCATTTCTGATGAAAGAGAAGAGGCTTGACGCTTCCGTCTTTGATTTTCGGAAGCTGGTTACTGATGATTTCGGCCAGCATCTCCGGGAACTCCACGCTCAGGGACTTGTTCACGAATGTGTAGAAACAAAAGTTGAGCAGCCCCTCCACCATCTGCGAACAAAGGCAGCGTTTAGGCAGTCAGCAGAGCCTTAGACCACAATGGTGTAAACAGAGCTCCCAGACAGTGGCCCACTGTTAGGTGTTGTGTGAAGTAATAACAGCAGTATTGAATACTGGCCTCAGTATCTATTATTGTGATTTCATTAGTGCAAAAGCTGCCTTTACCAAAGCATCAATCCCAGCTCTGAACGGTATCACCACCAGGAAAAAAGAAAAATCTGTCTTTAAATTTAATCCCACTACTACTACTTTGTGCTTTTCCTGACTCAAAGGCTCCAAAAGAAACCCTCAGCTTACCTCTTGCATGGAATCCAAAAGCTTAGTGAGCTGGTAGAACCTCTGCCAGTTCTGGCTGGAGTTTTCATCACGTTTGACAATAGCCTTGCCCAGCTCTTTAATGTAGGACATGCGGATTTCATCAAACACAGCCTGGCTCTTCAGCCCATCCTTTGGTACTGCAATTACCAAATTACAGCTTAGTCACAATGTCAATCAGCAGAACAAAGATAGGACATTTATTTGTTTGTCAAGCAATTAATTAATAATTAATTATTATTATATTTCAACAAAGCACAAACAACAAATAAGATTAACATTTAACAGGCCGTTATTGCACACTACATCCACATTGCAAAATCCACAATTTCCAGAAATATGAAAACATCCCTCAGTTTAGTCCAGTTTATCGCACAAATCCCTTTCCCCAACCTCACTTAATTGTTGGAAAGTATGTATAAACCATTTTAAATTCACTGCACTCTTCCTCGTGGAGGGAAAAAATATAATGCCATATCAGCAATCGGATCTGAGGTTCTGGGATGTTGAACTATAGCCCAGGCAAACCCATTTAAAATGGACATGAGCTTATGCACAGTGATGCAGCATCAAATACAATGGGAGAAACTGTATCCTGTTTTCTAATGAGATAATTGCGGTCATATGAAGTCTGATCCCCAGCTAGATCAATCAAAATCTGAACTTCATATTTCGAGATGTGGGCTATATGGACTAAGTATTTAATCCTGTGATTTACAGGACATGCTGCATGAACAGAAATGGAAGCCTGAGAGCCTTTTTGTTTAGTGAAGCAGCGCCAAAAAAAAAAAACCTGTTTGGAAACAGACATGTAATTTTCATTTCTTCAAGAAACAATCAAAGTACCCAAGTGAATCCTGTTATACTTCATTTTAGTGCAATTTAAAAGGCATGAAATGATTCTTTAAATGCTCATTAAAGCTTGTCACTTTACAACAAATTGTATCTTTGCTAACATACCGAGCAGCAAATGGCTTGCCATGTAAGGACATGGTTATTTTAGACTAACTTTAGCCCTACACAACACAATCTGGGGTCTTTTCCTTTTTGCATTTAGAAAGAGCAAAGCCTAAAAAATAAGATATGTATCATAAGCCACTAGTGCCAGAACAAGAATACTGTTACAGAAAGCTGTTTGTTTGATTTTGTTTCTGCCATAAAGTATCATAAATCATGTCATGTTTTCTGGTTGGCTTACGTTAAGATAAATTATTCAGTATCAAGTATGTTCAGACTGTTGTGAAACGTTTGTTCTGTATCAGCACACTGTGCCATGCTGAACTGGTGCTTTATGACCTGCGGTAGTTTGTCTTTGACTACACTCAAAATAGACCCAGGACATTTAGAATGATGGTGTTACCAGGGCGGCAGAGCAGCAACACTAGCGGAGACTCTTTGCTGTACAGTATTAGCAGAATGACTTAATGAATATTTCTAGAACTTTCAGCTGCAGGTAAGTGTGAGAAGAAATAATCAGATACACATCTTTTCAATCACTTAATTATATGTAATATGAGTCACTAGCAAGCTAATCAGTGCTTTTTTTTTTTTTTTATTTATCAGTAAAAAAAAAAAAAAAAAAAGAAATCCCACTGCTATGGCATACCCCTGACATAATGAGCAAAGAGTCAGAAAACGCAGCAGAACCAAACTAAGCCACTTGTGTAACACGGTACTCATTATGCATATTAATGGACAACGCATGGCATCTGTTTGGGTGCTAAAAACTGCAAACTACATTAAACTGTGTCAAAGTGACACACTAAAGAAGCACACTCAAAAAAAACCAAAAAAAAAACCTGTATTTAACCATCAACATCAATGTGGTATTAAACTTAACAGTTACTTTCATCTGCTGTCCATATATATATATATATATATATATATATATAATCCGATCGGCTGAATCATGTCAATACATAAATATTAAATTCTGTATGAATATGCCCTGAAATGCTGCTTTGCTTTGCTTTCAGTGTGTTTTAGGAATCTTTTCATTTTTAAGTAACCATCAAATCTGCTTGGCTGAACAAATCTGGAACCCACAAAAACACTGGTAAGACCAACGATCTATACAACCCACTGATGGTAATGATGTCCAATGTTAAGCAGAATAAATGTGCAACCATTAATTTTTTTATATATAGAATCAGAGCCATATTAAAGAATAAAGATTAAGGAACCAACCTGTGCTGAGCAAGAGAAGAACTTTCATGCAGAGATACTCTTCATATGACACTTGGAGTCTCACCAGTTCATTGGCAATCTTCAGCATCTGCTCACACTGTTCACCCATGTAGGGCAACTTCATCCTCTCCCTGAAACACATCCAAAACTTAACTCCTTCCCAAGAGGAGAGTAAGAGCTTTTCACTTAGCCTTGTTCAAGGACAAAATAAATCTGTAATTCATCAAGCTTCTCAATTCATAACCTCATAACCACTATATTTCACTGATTTATCAATGTGGTAGATCATGTGGATCCAAATGCTGGGCAGTAAATCTGGTCATAAATCACATCTTAAGACATTCCAAACTACAGTTTTCTCGACTGACTTACTGATTTAAAACACAAACTACTTAGATTTCAACAGACCAGCCAAGCTTGAGGCTTTATAAGCCTCAGAGTTCAGGATTTTTTTTTTTTATTATTAATTATTATTTTAAATAAAAAGCTGTGCTCACTCGTTGATGACTAGGTCTGGGGCAAAACAGAGCATGCCTCCATTGCACTGCTGGTAGGATCTCCAGCCAAGGCCGAATGACATGAGGAACAGCCAGGAGCACTGTAGCAGCGTCATCTGGTCATCCAGGTGCAGGTTCCGGAAACCTAAGGATAGGAAAAGCATGAGACGATACAGTACATATGTACTATTTACACAGGATTTGCCCAGTTTTAAAGATCTAGATTACATAGGAATAGCCATGGTAACCATGGTAAGGTAGCTCACAGTAAACTGACACTTACAGTAACCAATTAGGATGGGTGCAGGTGTGTTAGCATAACATCAGTATTTACGGTTACAAAGTTTCAATAAATCCCTAATATAAGTATATCAGGTTGAGGTGCTGCTGGAACTTAACAAATTCAGACATTTTTACATATTAATAATTTTCACACTCCTTAGTTTGAAAACCGCTGTTTTGAACACATACCAGAACAGAGGCAAATGCCTAGAATAATCAGGTGATGAATGACATCCACAGTGATTCAACTTTGATCTTTGTTCTTTAAAACCAACTATGTTCCAACTAAGAGTCTCGGTTCATGTTCATTTACCAGTATAAAAACACGGTACAAAGTGAGCACCAGTTGGTTTTGTAATATCTTCCAAAGGTGAAGTGCTTAACGTCCTCTTTGGCCGTGTTTGCTCAGGCGTGCAACTCTTATATAACCTCACTCTCGAGTTTTTTCCCAGCTCACCTCATTTTGCTCAGGCTAGAGCAGTGGGACAGAGTAAATACTTCCAACGATTAACAAATCATGTGCGTGCTTTCTCACGCCACTGTGGCCGTACTGCCTGGCATGCTAACGCTCTTGCTTTTAACGGTTGACCTTTTTCAGCAATCTAGAACTCGCTTCTCAGATTGCCCTCATAATGACCAGAGAGGTAATTTGGCTGACACATCTAACACAGCTATTAACAACTATGCTAACTGCCAGTATACATTCAATAATACAGTTACACAAAAAAATAATTAATAAAAAAAATTACTAATAAAATGTGGTATATTTGTTATATTAGACACAACTATGGCCAAACAATCCAACTAAACTAGGAACACAAACAGTTTTAATGAGCACACTGAGTGAGCATATATAGAGCAGGTTGGAAAAAGTAAGTGTAGTTCCTTCTTTAGGAGCAATCATCTCCACCAACCATTTCCTGTAGCTGGCAATATAATCTGAACAACACAGAGGGGAAGATTCCTCCATGCAAATGTGTTTAAGTTCAGCAATCTTTCTGGGATGACAAAGACAAAATCTAAAGACCACCAGTGAGCAAACCAACGGCGACAGTGGCAACTCAGAGCTGGAGAAAGAAACTTTGGGAGGAACCAAGACTCAACACCAAACAATCATCTTTTTTTAACCACTCTTAAGCTGATCTATTTGTGTGCTTTGGGTAAAAGGTAAAAAAGGTAAAGGTGCACATATTTGTCACTGTACAGTGTACACTGGACAGCAAAATGTGTCCTCCGCGTTTAATCCATCTGTGGAAGTGAACACACACACACTAGTGAACTAGGGCCAGTGAGTACACACACACACCCAGAGCGGTGGGCAGCCAACTCCAGCGCCCGGGGAGCAGAGAGGGTAAAGGGCCTTGCTCAAGGGCCCAACAGTGGCAGCTTGCCAAGCCCAGGAATCGAACCCACAACCTTGTCTTGTTGACTCATCCAATTCATCTTGATCTACTACCTTTTATTTTTTCCTGTAAACTGTTTCTGATACACTTAAATTCATTGTCTACCTAATGATCGCAGGGCATCCAGGCCATGAGGTAGCTAAACAGCCCAAACCATAATGCTCCCTCCATGGAGAGATTATATTTTTTGTTGGCGTGCAGAGGTCTTTTTTCCTCCAAACATAGCTTTGTGCATCTGTGAAAAAAAAAAAGCTCCGCATTCATCTCATCTGTCCTTTGAACTTTCTCTCAGAAGCACTGTGGAACAGCCAGTTGCAAACTTGAGACTGGCCACTGTCTCTAATGGACACATGAACAAAGTGTGTAACTTTTCTGTCTGTTTTTTCACACCTCTTTCAGAATTGCTTGTTGAAGTGGTCTTAACAGGATGCTCACTCCTACGGACAGTATAAACATGCTTGAATTTTCTCCTTTTGTGGACAATTTATCTAACTGCAGACTGATGTACACTAAACCATCTCTCTTGAGACGGACAGATCAGTAACCAGGCTCTGTGTGCTTTTATTAAATGGATAAAGCCACACTTCCAATCTTATCTTGTAAACTAAAACACCTTTTTTCCAATTATCTCTTAGTAAGGTCATTAAACATCCACAGAGCAGCCTAGAAAACTACTTGGCAACTACTGAACCTAACAATTTATGGAATCAGACACTTGCCTCAAACTGTTATCTCAAATACATTTGCCTGTCGTTTGTGACACCATGTCATCTATAAAAATGGCAAAACACTGCATAGCTTAAAACGGTCATGTGTACATTTGATGTTGGTTCTCTCTCATTTTAAGGATAGAAGCAGAACAGCTACAAAATACCCTCTTTACCTGGTAGGGCCTTGGCCCACTTGACTGCTGAGATGACCTGGCGACCACCCAGCCGATTGAGGGTGGTCATGAGGCGGGTAGAGGTGTCCGGGATGGTACTATCATAGCCTGCATACACGATCTCTGGCTCGATAGCCTTGAGCAGGGACAGCATGGTGGGTACCAGCTGAGGCATGGACTTGGGCACCAATAAGCATGCCCGCTCGTCTGGCATGGGGTGTGCTGGGTCAGCCATGGCCTGCTGGCCCTTTAGCCGGATTAGCTTTTTGTTTTTGCGTGCTGGAATACAGGGAGAGAGTGCAAATCAGAGAAGATTCCATCCTCAATCAAGGAAGGGTCAAACTTTTGAGTTACATTTACGTGCATTAGAGAAAAGGCCAGTAGAAATAGCTAGCTTGCTGAATGTTTCAGTGACTAAAACAAAGCCTGATTTTCTTCTGAAATATTTTAGTTGAAAAGCTATAGGAACAAGGTCTGGAAATAGCTTCAGATATTTATTGCCAGGATTATGCAATACGTTGGAAACGTACATTCTGACATGACTGTCAAAGTTTTTCAGATTCATTCTATGGTTTTATTGGAATTAGATCAGGTGCTTACGGCCAGTGAAGACCACTGAACTCATAGTCATGTCCATGAAACCAGGTTAAGATTTTTGCTTTGTGAAATGGTGCATTATCATTTGCTCCAAATTCTGAGCCTCACATCTGTGTGAAATCATGATTCACCATACCAGGCTACAATTTTGGGGACCCACAACTGGTGGAGTGACTTGATCCCAGTTGAACTGGATCTCTGCAGAGACCTGAAAATGAGGGACCTCCTGGGGGACCTGAGGCCCACTGCAGCTTCAGCTTTCTGTTCTTGGCTGACAGAAGTGGAACCAAATGGGTTCCTTGATGATGTATTCAATCTATATAATCAAGGTTCAAAGTTTTGTGTGATCTAGTGACCTGTTCTCAGATGTTTTTTTTACTGCTCACCACAGTTGTAAAGTGCGGTCTCTTTACATTCTACTTTGACGCACTCAGTAACAAGGCATCTCCTGCAAAACCGCTGCTCACTGCATGTGTTTTCTTTATTACACTATTTTAAGTTAACAGCCTGTTGTGTTAAAATCACACAGTGCTGAGATCACATTCCGTCATATTGATGGTTGATGTGAGCATTACCTGAAGCTGCTGGCCCTGCATGATTTTATGCCTTTTTTTTTTTACCATTGGCTGAAAAGACGTTTGGAATTAATGTTTAGGTTTACAGGTGTTCCTAGTAAAGTGCTTGCTGGCTGTGTATACACACAATGAATTTGCATACTTCAGACTCTTTCACATTTTGCTCTCAATTCCCCGTAATTACTAAAGTGAAAAACTAAAGTGATAGCAGTATTTTTGTATGTTTTTCAATAGTTCTGAAAGATGATAATAAGAGACACTTAGAGCTAAATTTCTAGTGTCTATGCAAATTTTTAGCTCTACCTTTTTAATAAATGTAGTGCAGATTGACTGGGGGAGCTTTTTTTTTTTTTTTTTGCACAAGGCTGCAACATAAGTCTCTCCAAATATGCTGCATAACCCTCTTAACACTTTTTCTAAACGTGAAAAAAACAGAAACAGAAAACACATACAGTATATTTTTTACAGTATTTTTTTAACTCCTGCCGCATGCTTTTTTCTCCTTTTTGTTTTGATTTAGCGTGCATGTTTCTCCATGTGAGGTTACCATCAAATTCAATCTCATTTTGTCCCATGTTTTTAATTTTCCATCATAAATGTTTCTATGGCAACTAAGAGCCTCAATGATTGATCCCCAGATTCAGTAGGCTTGCTGCTGCATATACGTCATTTTACACCCCCTCCGCCTTATTCTACGCTTCAAACAAATAGATCATGCACAGTTTTATACTCTTGCACATAAGTAGATGAGCCATTCATGCTCCACGTAGTGCATCAAAGGGGCTGCTCAGACCATTATTTTACGGCATGCTGCCTTTTCCCTAAAAGCAGCTCCACAATGGTTGAAAAAACTTCCATCACCTGCACAAGATGCTTCCTAGAGAAGCCACAGGAGAGGAGAAAGATGATTGTCACGACCTCTAGACTCAAACATACGGTTTGGGTACGGGTTGAGAGTACCGGGGTAAGCCTTTTAAAGCCTTTTAAAGCTTTTATACAGTGATTGAGTAATACGTGCTACCGTTGAGTAATACATTACCTTCCAGGTTCATGCCGGCTTGTAGACACTTGCGGAAGCGGCAGGCCGGGCAGTTCTTCCTGCGAATTTTGTCGATGATGCAGTCATTCCTCCCCGCGCACAGATAGTTGTGCTGGCCTGAGAGGGAAAGGGGGTAATTACTGGCAGGCTGACTGTAAGAGGATTAGGGGGCAAGTGCTGGGCGCACACAGTAAACCCCTCCTGGAGTGAACCCAGCCTGACACTGTTGTCCCAGCTGCTGGGCCAATGCTTAGGTGATGGCTCAATCACTAAACGTTGCTTCCAGAAAAGCCCTCCCCACATACACAGAAATAATGAATCAGCAATGTTGAAACAACTAGTATAGAAATACTTGTTGTTTCTAAATGGTCAAGAAACAATCAATCACTGACAAGAATATGATGTTGAGCATCACTTGTGAGTAAATTTAATGTGAGAAAGCGATCAGTTGCATGCAAAGGTCTGGGCACTGCTTTGTCATTTTCTGTTATTTAAGTGTAAATAACTAAATACAATATCTGCAGTAAAGCATTAAAGAATGTCATTTCCATGCAAAGATTAGTGGTATGTTACTTTAACATACTATTAACATAAAACAAAAAAATTAATAAAATAAAACAGTCAATGTGGCATAAGTGAAAGTTTGGACATCCAGTATTTAGTAACACTGTTTTTGGCAGAGGTTTGATGATATTACTGGAGCATCTTAAACACACAGCATGTCTAGAATGTACCCACACAATTTTAGTGACCGTCAATTCAGAGGGCTGTAAGGGCCATTCCAAAAGCTTCAGCTTTCATTTTGTAAGCAGTCCATGATGGATTTTGAGGTCAGTTTTGGATTATTGTACCGTTAGAGAAAGCATCATCTTTTTAGCATCAGTTTTGCCATCATAAAGGATTTCTGGCCAACATACAAGCAAATACGAGTTTTCTTGGTCTTCCAGATCTTGCCTTGACCACCACAGTTCCCCTTAACAGACATTGCAAAATTACATTTTGGACAGTGGATACTTTTTGGAGATCCTCTGTCATTTGCCTACAACATGCTCATTGTTGAGTGCTAGCACAAGGTTTGAGGAGTCAGAGAAATGATTACATTAAGCTGACAATACCAAATAACTCGACCTGACCAACCAGTCCTAATGAGTCAATTAGTCATTTATGTTTTTACCTTTTCTCATTTTGACAAACAGATAAAAATTCATCATAATGAATCACGTACCCTAAACTGGTGCGGTTCATTTGTGGCGAGAATGTGATCTGACCTCAATCCAACCCAACTATCAGGTGCAGGTACTGTGCAAGTTTGAGCTAAATGGCTCCTGCAGCCAGGTGTACTTTGCATTACTTTGCAGATCATTTCTATAGCTATGAACAAATGCTATCTCTGCCATTTCTCCCTGTTAAATTGCACAGAAATATACACTAGGGCCTTCTTCCTGTATGTCTCTATATTTTTTTAATGCCAACAGTAGATAGCCCAACCCACTCCTTAATACTCTCCCCAATCACATGTAGTGAGGGTGAGTACGGACACATGCCTCCTCTGACACATGCACAACCAGCCAGCGCCTCTTTTTAACCTGTAGCTGCAATATCACCCAGCAACTAATGTGCTTGGAGGAAGCTCTG
Organism: Salminus brasiliensis; assembly: GCF_030463535.1. Classification (NCBI taxonomy): domain Eukaryota; kingdom Metazoa; phylum Chordata; class Actinopteri; order Characiformes; family Bryconidae; genus Salminus; species Salminus brasiliensis. The sequence goes on from NC_132895.1 coordinate 25,231,231, forward strand.
GGTAGCCAGCCCTGACGCATCAGCTAGCTAGCCAGCCAGCATTACACTGAGGTGGCAGGCCACACACACACACAAACACACATTACTTGTTTATCTTGATAAAACACACATATATAATAAATAATATAAATTGTAAGAACTTGTTAACAAGAGGACACATTTACTAGATAATGTGTATTTATCATGTGAACATTGAGAATCTATGTGAACAACCTGCTTGGTTAAGTGAGGGTATAGGCTTTAACCCGGAAGGTCAGAAAAAAGGTACTAAACGCTGCAAACGTCAGCCTGGGAGAACTATAGCACTGTTTCCAATGCTCTAAAACAACCTGAGCCAATGAAGGGTTAGGTAAATGAGTATAATCCACAGTATTAACACAATGAAAATGCAATGTGCAATGCAAGCTAGAGGTGCAGGATAAGAGAGTATGGATGACTAAAGGCAGGGGGGAAAATGTTTATTTTTGTGTTGTAGTCAGCAGAACTCAATTAAGCAACTGCTCTCACAGAAAAGAAGAACAGGGTTGATAACACAAGGGACACAAGCAAGCTTTTCTTCTGGGTAATAGACCACTGCGAATCCCAAAAGCAGATCTAAAAAGTATTACTGTGGTTTTTTTCAGCAGTTTCAGAAAAGCCAAAAATGAACAGTTCTGTGATTCTTTAAAGGATAATCCAAAAGAAAACATGCAGCCGTGCAAGGCCCATCCAAAATGATAAGCCACAACAGCTGAACGCTGACAGCCTTCTCTGCCTAACGTAGGTCTCCCATTTGGTGTAAGGAATCGCAGTCCAAATGGAACACATGCAGAGTCTGTAGTGACCAACATGGCGGGCTGAGCCTTCTGGAGTATTACGACATACACTCACTAAACTTGGAAATTACATAAAATCACTGAGTGAATGACTTTTCAGTTCAGTTTTTTCAGTTCAGATCTGGAACCATAATAATTCAACTAAAGCTGAAAGCCAATTATAGTCAAAATACACTGGGGGGAAAATATATTTTCCATCCAAGTTACAGTTTAAAATGAAAAAAGAAAAAAAAAATAATCGAAAAACACACAACCCTCCCCCTTCCCTTTCCCAAGCACAGTTGATTAGTAAGTCATCTTGGCTGTCTGAAGGTTTTCTCTTTTCCTCTGAAGCTCAATAATGGCTTATACCTCAGAATTTGGCACACTTTTAGCACCAAACTGCATTTAAGACATTATTAGACATTATGTGGTTTCTGACACTGACACAGTTGTACAAACAAAATTTGCGATTGAATGATACTACTACCTTGTGTTCTATACCTGTAAGTAACACACTTTAATAATGCAGATGACAATGCATTATACACAATGTCCAAAAAGGCAAAACTAAATCAAGCACATTTCAAACAAGTGCTAGACTGATTACATTTGGGGTAAGCAGAAAGCTGTTTAAATCGATAGTGTTAATGAACAATTAAACAGAGAATTGAGAGTGTTAGTTATTGCTGCAGTTAGAGTACACCTTAGTCAAAATTTGTATTACTAAGAATATAAGTGAATAAAAAAATGAACAGCAGCTGCCTAGCAGTCTGAAAATGAGAACTGATTCCCATAAACCAGGAAAAATTCACGAAAAAATAGCAAAATGTTTTCAGGTAGCCGTTTCTTTAGGTTGTAATGTAATTAGGAAACAGCAGTTAACAGGAATGGTGGAGGTCAAACGGAGGTCTGGAGGACCAAGAAATCTTTCAGAGATAATTGCTTGTAGGATTGCTGGAAAGGCAAATCAAAACCACAGACTGCAAAAGACCTTCAGGAAGCAGACTCTGGAGTGGGTGAACTGTTCTACTGTGCAGCGACAACGGCACAAATATGACCATGGTAGAGTCAGTGTCCGTTTTTAAAAGAACATCCAAGACAAAGAAGCAAAGGTAAGCTTAGAGAAACATGGAGACAAATTTAATGAAATGAACACCTCAGCTATTGTTAAGCACAGGGTGGATCGATAATGCTTTGGCCAGTAGCCACTGGCAACAGTTCACTGGTAGAGAAGAATGAATTCAATGACCAACTTTCACATGTGCTAAAATGTTGTTTTTTTTTTTGTTTTTTTTTTTTACTTATGTCTTTAGTTTTACTTCTGCTTAGTTTCATTTTGTCTATAGTCTTAACATATGTTCTCCAGGGTTTCGTAGTAAAGTAAGAATTTACTGCGCAGTGTAACTGACCATTTGCTGTGCATGACATAAAAGCGCTGAATCTTGAATGATTAGGAGCTTCTACAGCTGGATAAGGGTCCCCTGATCTAAACAGCATCACAAAGTGTGTACAGACTTCAAAAGTGCAGCAGACGTCGGTGCAGCAAAATGGCCCCAAAATCTCACCGAACCAGAAGCCTTTGGCAAGGAAGGAAGGGTGCAAAAATGAAAGACTCAAAAAGTGTTAACAAGGAGTGATAATTGTCAAAGAGGGTGTAACTAAGTACTGACCATGTAGGGTGCCCAAACTTGGCTCTGGGCCTTTTCCTAATTTGTCATTTTGAAACTGTAAAAAAAAAAGATGAAAATGAAGAAAAGTAATCTTGCTCAAAATTATTTAAGAAATGCATCATATTTTTTCAGCTATTTTTTATTATAGAAATTTGACCAGGGCTGCCCAAATTTTTGCATACGGCTGCAAGACAATTTTGCAGCATACCGATTGAGTCACGTGTCCACAAAAATGGAGTGCTGCGCTCCCCTTAAAGCTTCAAATTAACCATGAGCCATGTGTTAAAAGCTGCACAAAATCCTCCCGTGGAATGTCTCACTCGCATGCTGCTCTACTGCAGTGTGGGTTGCTTTCGGTAAAAAAAAAAAAAAAAAAAAAAAAAAAAAGCACACTTCCGACTCCCTCACCAGTGCTGTTGATATTGAATGTTTAGTGACACGGAGTGCAAAGAAGACTGGCCAAGTCTAAACTAAGGCTGAATTGCAAATAGCTTATCTTTACTCCTTATCTACTTCACTGCACAGTTAACTGTTTAAGGAACGCATCTGGGAATCAACCATAGACTACATATCTGTCTATTAGACATTAATTGCACATTTGACTATAAATACTATACCTTCCTGACTTCTGACTTCTAGCACGCTATATACACACTTTATATTTCACTTTTAAATTTGTATGCTGAAAAAATGTGATCTCAGTTCTTAGCAAAACAATCGTAATTGTCTTTTATCCAGGAATCAGTTCAAAATTCATAATTAACATCCACTAGTCAAATACAGTTTCAGTGGAACACTATCTGCCTTCCAGCTAAACTGATTATTTAGCCTCTTTCCAGTGAAACTGGAGTAACTAAGCCAAACGGTGTCAGTCAAAATAAAAGACATGACCAAAAAAAATAAGTAAATAAATTCTCTCATCTTTCTGCTGAAGACCGTTGCTCAGCACTCCCTTCCCTCCAGGTGCAAATGAAGGCACTGCTTTGCGTGAACCTGTTCTGTCAGGCTTGACTCACCCTTCCACAATCAAAAGGAATCCTCCAACTCTGCCGTTTTCAAATGCAAAAGCCGCAACAGTCGAGTGGGCGTGCTAACGGTCTATGTGGACGTTGTGATGGAGAGTTTCTCATAATACAAACTTGCCAGTGAACATTAGTAGTGTTAATAAGCCCTTGAATATTTACACCCTCTTCCTCCTATTGATTGACTGATTCATTACAGTGGCAGAGTGATGGTAGGTAATTCTACTAATTCTACTACCATTCAATATAAAACTACTGCATGAATCATTAATAAAACAAATCACGAAACACATGCATACTAAAAGAGCACAGTAGGTAAACGATTTGAGAGAAACCATTTGAAAGGGGGGTGATTGAGGGCAGGGCGTAATTGGAAGCAGAAGCATTATTAAAGGTAAGTTTATTTACCATCTGTGTTTTGTCGTGCTCTCCATCCTTCACCATTGCCAGAACAACCGTAGAAATGGGGGAGAGAAACAAAAATAACAGATATAAACGTATCAGTGCAACACAGCTCGAGGCACGTAGCACACATCAACAACAAACGTGCAGAGAGGTGGAAGTGGCGGTTCATTCTCGTGACTACATACGACAATCTGTCACATCAGTTCTGTTTGGGTTTTTTTTTTATTCATATCTGTTATTTTTGTGTTCAGCATTAGGTTTAAGAAGTCATACCAAACATCCAGATCATAACCAACAGCTACACTGCTACTCTAATCTTAGTCATACTCACTCATAACTTATGAAAAACATTACAATGTATTTTCAACAATCTCTAGTGCACTGTCCATTACCACAGAATGACTTTAATGTGCTTCACTGTCCACTCTTTAAACCCTAAAGGTCTATATGTGAACATATCCTCCAATTCCTCACCCTCAAGCAACACAACTTAAAAATCATTTCATAGCGCCTACAGAATGATGTATAATAGTTACCAACTAATAGGTCCTAAAATTAAAACTCAAAAGGGTTCAAGGGGTTGAAAAGAAGTCAAAAGAATCTGATTATGAATTTGTAAACTATTAGGGATTTGTAAAAATTGTGAAAGGGATGCGCATTGACAAATTTAAATTACATTAAGATTTAATTTACAGAGAATATAGTTGCAAGAAAAAATAAGTGAATCCTTTTCCTGGATTTCTGCATTTATTACTCCAAAAACAATTATCAGAATTAAAGACAAACACAATTTAACTAAACTACTGTCCTGTTCATGTCTTTCACATCAATTAAACATTCACAGTGCAGGCTAGAAAAAGTGAATCCTTGAATTTATTAATCTGTGTTTTGCCGATTAAATAAATGTATTCCCAAGGCCACCTAGATGTGAGAAACTGTGGAGAGATTAAAAAAAAAAACGTCATATGTTTGGAGAGGAAAAAAAAGACAAAAACCTCATCTCATCTTTTCTATGAAGCATGGTGGAGGGAGATTTTTGGTTTGGGGCTGCTTTGCTGCTTTAGGGATCATTGCGGAAAGAATAAATCCAAAATTTTACAGGACAATGTATGGGCAGCAGATTATGACCACATACTGAAGAGATGTTAGGTGATGCAACACGACAATGATCCAAAGCACACAAGTAAATTAACTAAAGAATGGGTGAAAAAGAAAAAGAGCCTGACCTAAACTGTAATGAAATGTTGCAGCCAGTGATGGTCCTTGCACAGAATTCCTGAATGTTTTCCAAATCCACTGGGAACATTTGGTGGAGGTGATTACTGCTGAAGGAGGATCTACAGGTTATTAAATTCAAGGGTTCACTTACTTTTTTTCTAGCCTGCACTGTGGATGTTTACTAAATGTGCTCCATGAAAGATATGAACAGTACATTTGCTTGTGTGTTATTAGCTACCTAGATAACGATCAGAGTAAACTGCATTAGTATTAAATGCAGAAACCCAAGTGTTTCTTAAGGGTTGACTCACTTTTTCTTGCCACATTAGCTACAGGGAAGAAAAAAAACATAACATACAAAAACAGACTTTAGTCAGAATAAACACAGACTGGTAGCACAACAATTTGGCAGCACACAGAAGTTTACATAACAACGGAGGCTTTCTCTATAGTAGAGCTAATTTGCTAACCAGTGAAGAGTGGGATGCTGATGAGGACTTAATCATCCTCAGTGTACGACGCCTGGTCTCTGCCTTTCAGTCACATCTTTAACAAAGTACTCATGTCAACATACTGTGTGTACGGAGTATTTCAGTTAGGAACTATCAGACTAAATACACACACTCACTTGTAAGAACAAGTGTCATAATTTACAGGCATACTAAAATATAAAATCATCATCATCATTTGGTCTTTATATTATATTTTTAAATACTTCCCATGATTAAAAAACAAAGCCAATACCCAATAGTTGCACATTGAACAGTTAACAGTACTCAAGTACTCAAGTACCCATGCACATCCTTACTAACTATGAGAATAAGCCTTTAATATACGTGATGTACACAAAATTGTTGGTACCCCTCGGTTAATGAAAGAAAAACCCACAATAGTCACAGAAATAACTTGAATCTGAAGTAATAATTGAAGTAATAAAAAATAAAAATGGTATGAAAATTAACCAATAAAATACATTGCTTTTCAACCATGCTTCAACAGAATTATTTAAAAAAATAAAAACTAATGAAACAGGCCTGGACAGAAATGATGGTACCCTTAACTTAACATTTTGTTGCACAACCTTTTGAGGCAATCACTGAAATCGATTCCTGTAACTGTCAATGAGACTTCTGCACCTCTCAGCAGGTATTTTGGACCACTCCTCATGAGCAAACTGCTCCAGTTGTCTCAGGTTTGAAGGGTGCCTTTTCAGACGGCATATTTCAGCTCCTTCCAAAGAGGGCTCATAGAAGGCCACTTCAGAATAGTCCAATGTTTTCCTCTTAGCCATTCTTGGGTGTTTTTAGCTGTGTGTTTTGTGTCATTATCCTGTTGCAAAACCCATGACCTGCTACTGAGACCAAGCTTTCTGACACTGGGCAGCACATTTCTCTCTAGAATCCCTTGATAGTCTTGAGATTTAATTGTACCCTGCACAGATTCAGATTCAATTCATTTCTGTTTACTTACATTTACAGGAAAATGTGAAAAAAAAACAAAAAAAAAACACTGTCTATAGTAATGCTGCAGGAGGAGATGTGGCTGAAAAGTACTGATGTATTCTTTTGACTTCAACAAATTTATCCTAGCAATCAGTGAGGCAGAGCCAGCTTAGCTCACAGCATCCCACCTAACAGGCTGCAGTTGATATAATCCAGCTCCCCTTCAGCTTCAGTACAATCTCAAGATGGATCGCACTGCCAAAGTGGCACCTCTTTAAGTCCTAAAGCGTACGAGTGGATGCTGCTGTGCCCAGTTGTGCTCAACAGTCCAGCAGTTTAAAAATCCCTCTTTTCAAGGTTAACTTCCACACAGGGAGCTGCACTCTTACAGAAAGCAAGGACCGCTCTTTACTGGGCCACTATTCAAAGAAAACAGCATCAATCTGCAAATACTGCCAGGTTAAGGACTGATGGGAAAGAAGCTCTGCAATAAAACTACAGGGGACCATAATGAAGTGAACGGTCTCTCACAAAAGCAGAGATGGTGGGTGGGGGGCGGTGGCATTCCAATGTGTTGGAAAGAGATGGATTGTCAGCTAGGAGTTGGTTGGTTTAATTTTGTTAAAAGATGAGAAGAATCAGGAGCCGATGGTTTGCTTGACTTTAGGCCAAAAGTGCATTAAAAAGCAATAAGTGCTTATATTTGGTAAAAATTGTGGTTTGCAAAATGCATGTCCCATTAGAAACACAAGCTAGCCTGCTATCTTTCTCCAAGTTAATATCCTTCGGAGAGCTTTTCATTATGACTGCAGATTTAATCATCCTTGTGGCAAACTTCACAAGACACATCTGACTGTATAATGCAGACTAACAGCAAACTGATTGATTGGATGAGTGTGAAAACAAAGCCTGTGTCTGAAACATAAGTGCTGTGTATTAAGACAGTACGCTGAGGTAGCCAGTCATGTCTGAATCAGATATTTGTAAAAAACGATGAACGCTGAGGTACCTCTGATTGGCCGTTCTGGCAGAAGGCATCAAAACTGGCAGAAAGAGAGAGATCGGTGTATGTACAAAGCAATTGGGTGAATTTGTTACTGACAACAAATGGCAATTTGTATATAAGCTATAGAACATTCTAATATAAATAAAGTTAAAATTGTAAAAACAAATGCATCTGTATTGGTTCAACTACTTGAACAGACACTGCATTTGTTTTAGTATGTTTATGGATTATTTTGCCCCTTTAGGACACAGAGTAGGGTGGCTCTTTACTGCACCTGTTTATTAATGTTTTGTTTTCTGCTGAAAGTGTCCATTAGCTAATTTAGCTAATATACAGGGGCATACAAAAGTGTAATCTACTTAGTGCAGATAAAAAATGAGCTTTCCAAAAGACACAGTTAAGAATTTTTTCCATCCATTTTACATCATGGATAACAACAAAAAAAAAAAAAAAAAAAAAGGAGGGGGGGGGGGGGGGGAGCTAAGGCAAAAGTTTGGGCATACTGTATGGTCAGTACTTGGCAACACTCCCTCTGGCAAGCATCACAGTTTATGGACCCAGATGAGAGTCTTTTAATTCCTGCTTTGTTTGTTTGTTTTGTCCATTCTTTCTGGCTACTAGTTCAATGAGACTCCTGCAAGCGCTGCTCTAGTAAGGTCTATCCACAAAAATTATTTAATTGAATTCTTCCCTCCATCAGTGAAATGGTTTCCATGCCGCTTGCTGCAGTACAAGTCCAAGAGCATGATCGATCCATCCCATCCCTAACAGTTGAGAGGTGATCATTTAATTCAGTTCAGCACTAAAATACATCAGGCTTGTTTCGATGTTTATTTGAAAACTCCTCATGCTGGAACAGTGCACCAACGGCAAAAAACCTTCTGTGTTCTCAGAAAGTTGGTTTTCCAAACCTCAACTTGACCTCCACCCTTCTTGTTAACTGCCATTCCTCAATTACTAATGATGACAAAATACGATTGGATCACAATTTGTCACAGATCAGATCTTTTTTTATTTCTTGCTTACTAGTGTGTATGTGTTCACTGCACGGATAGGTTAAAGGTGGAGGATAAATTCCATCTGTGTCCAACACAAATGGTCTTGTCTTATGATAGTCATACAAGTTCAAACTTATTTTATTTTTAGTTTGATGTAAGGCTGCATGATGGTCAAAACGGAGACTGTAATATTTTTTTCTTCTATATGTATTGCGATATTAACAAATATAGAATTTTTCTCAGGATCCAACATGTTATGATATTAACCTTTTGGGGTTTATGCGCTGACAAATAAAATGCAATGTTTCTTGATGATTATGTTAAAATCTTTGTGAAAATACAACGCAGAAATAGTTCCTGAATCTACAGTGTGCCCTTTTGATTGCAGTGTATGTGACATAATATGTGATTCAAATCCAAAGTTAAAAAGGCTAGGAAGAAGGGTTGACTGAATACAGAATAGAGAAAGAAAAAGAAAGAAAGAAAAAAAAAAGCCCCTTAGACTCCAGAGTGTTAATAATGCACTTTGTGTATCCAAAATTGGAGTAAAATGAAAGATAGTGGGTAGATATAGACAATTAGAAGAGTGTGATTTTTCCTTTCATACTAATTATATTAAATAGCAAAAAAAAAATATAGGTAATTAAATTGGACACATTGCCATGACAATGCTGAAACAATATACTGCGCAGCCCTAATTTGATGCCTTTTAGAAATGTTAACTCTTCACAGTAACCTATATGTTGACCAGGGGTGCCCAAACTTCTGCATGCCACTGTAATGTTCAAGATAAGCTAATGCTTTATTTTTTATTTACTTATTTTTTTTTAAATGAGTAAAACTGCTAATGGGCAGCTGGATTCAGTTTCTGACATAGTTTATAGTATTAGTAAAAGTGTAATAACAGAAAACAGCAAGTTTAAAATTAGTTGCATGCCTCATTCCCTAGCATTCAGTGAGCTTTAGCCTAGTCAGTGGAGCAGATATCTGACAGTGTGGGTTTTCGACAGGACTACAGTATGCTCACCTTCCACAGCCCTTTTGAAGAAGACCTTGCAGCTGCCGCAGGTAAGGACACCATAGTGGCACCCCGATGCCTCATCTGAACACACCAGGCAGATCTTGTGAGTTGGCCCACCAGGACGGGGTGGTCCAGACGGGCTGGAACTGCTGGGGTCCGGCCTCGGAACAGAACTGAAAGGAAACAAAAACATCCAAACATCTTGAATTTCATGAATAACTGGAAAGAAGTGTCATGTTTTTTACAGTTTTTTACAGTACAGTATTACAGCCCAGCTCATTAAGATTTGGGTAGACAAGAAGTAATCAAGGTGTGACTGAAGTGTAAATAGCAGGATTAATTCTGAAGTGAACAGACCTGTACGTTCAGCTCAGAATCAGCTAAATACGGCAAAGCGGTGCTTCATGGCATAGATTAACAATGACCCAAAAAACACTGCAAAAGCAAGCCAAGAGCTTCTTGTGCCAAAGAAATTTATATATATATATTTTATTTTTTTTATTTTTTTATTTTTTTCTCCAATGGCTGGGTTTCTTTCCAATGGCTGAGTCACTTTACAAACCCACAAACAAGCATCTCAAGAGATACCCATGGGTTTCAAACCTCAGGCAGTAGTTGACGCCAAAGAATTTGCATCAAAGTTTTCCAATTACTTCTTATATTTATAATGATTTTAGTTTTTCCAATAACTTTGAAGCCTGACTACACAATAATTAGATACAATTCCTTAATGGTTAATGCAATGTTTCTGTTAACCCACTTGAATCTAAGCCCCATTTTGATTGCACCACCACAGTGGATTTTAAACTGAGCAAACTCCAAAGGGTCAAAACACTCACGGACCTTGCTGTATCATTTACTGCAGAAGGTGTCAGTATAAGCCTCTACAGGCAACTTATTACTATTGTCAGCATGATGCAACATGAAGCTACTTAAGGCAAAGCACGATCGACAGCTGCACAACCCCATTTTGCGCTCAATACGCAACTCAACCTGTGCCAAACAACCACTCTGATGTTCCTTTGTGGCAAGTACAGTACCAGACACACAGTCGTGTGATGTGTACTGTTCAGCTTGTGGCATTGCTGACCTCAAGTGCCTTGCATTGACAGCCATATTTAGCCCCATCTAAAGGCACGTATTAAGCCAATCTATCATCGGGCTGACAGGATATTTAAAGCAGAGAAAGATAAAGATTTTCACCACATCACAGCAGTAATCCCCACCCAACTGCCTAAAATACCACAACAAGGGGAGATAATGGTTTCAGGATAAGGATATTCTCGCACCTGAAGCTCCGTTTTGGCCCTTGTTAGTAAAGAATGTTTATGTTTGACACAAGCCGCAAAGGTAGGTCGAACAACTCTGACCTAAATTCAGGTCCGAAGCAGTCTGGAATGGTCAGAGGAAAGATGACACTGTTTATGAAAGGGGACGGCAAGCTGGACGCTGGCAGACAGCCAAGCCGGATTCGCTTTTGTAACTATGCCTGGAATTCTGGCCAAGCTCACGGCAATGCAAATCATTTCACTCACCCCGCCCCCCCCACTCACACCCCACCTCACCGCAACCCTATCTGACTTTCAAACGTCTTTCAATGCCGAGAACACGTCTTTGTTATGGCGAGCATGGAAGTAGAAACAGATTGAAATAGATTGAGTTGTTGCTAATTCCAGTTCAGCGTGTCATTCAGAGGAAATGTCAGCTAACATTAGTGTGGGGTGTGGCGGCGGCGCCGCTGCGTTTCTGAAGTAAATTCCGAAATAAGACGCAGGTGACTTCTTTTAGAATTGTACTGTTATCACTGATGCAGAGCAAGGTGACACAAAGGAGGTCCAGCTAAAGGATGCTATTTAGGCCACATGTAAATCTTTATCTAGGGACCTCTACTGTATTAGACAGTGAGCAGTTTACAGCCTCTTACAATTACATAACCACAGATTCTGACCACTTGCACACAGCCAGCTGCAAATCAATCCACGGCGCCAGTGTTTCCCTATTCCTCTCCCTGTAAACCATGCAACCACGTATTTGTGTTCGCTACGTACTGCGCTCATATGTTGCTTGATCCAAACTTCAGTCTCTTGTAGCTTATTTGAACAAAGAACTGAAAGTACTGAAAGTATCAAAGTGCCAAACTGCACTACCGGAAAAGAACTGCACTTTCAGTTCTTTTTGGTACCTCTATTATCCAAGCAATAGTTCCACTGAAAAAAACTCGTCCGGCCTAATTGAGCATTAGAACATCACTGTGTATTGGTGATAAAAGCAGTATAGGAGTAGTGCAGCAGCGTTGCATGGTACTGATGGAAATCTGAGCAGTACCTGCTCTATTTAAGGCCTGTTCATAAAGGACTTGTGATGTATCTCAATGCACTGCTCTCTTACTGTCGCTGGCTGTTTGTTTGGGTTTTTTGTTTGTTTTTTTTTTTTGTTTTTTTTTAACAGGCAACATCAGTAAAAGCTGATCAATATATTAATATGCTAATGAGCTAAAAGTATTCCAGAGATAATCCAGAGATTAAATCTCCAGGGAATTAAGTTGCTGTGCTAAAATAGCTTAAGAGCTCCACCCTGTTTGCTTTACCCTTAAGTGTATAATACAAGACAGGACAGGACAACCATATTCACCATTTGTGTTGGACACAGATGGAATTTGGCCTCTGCCTTTAACCCATCCGTGCAGTGAACACACAAACAAGCAAACACACACACACACACACACACACACACACACAGTGACTGGGAGCACACATGCCCTGAGTGGTGGGCAGCCTTGTTTGTAGGGCCTAGCTCAAGGGCCCAACAGTGGCCTTGAGCCTAGGTATCAAATCATCAACCCTGTCTTCAATAGCCTGGTGTTCTAACTGCTAAGCCACCACTGTCCAGCAAAATAACAGGAGAGTGCACACACAGTGTCTCCCACTACCAGCAAATCGACATTCCCGCAACTACAGAAAATGCAAGAGTAAGCACAAGTCAAGAGCCTTGCTCTGGGTGAACCATCTTTGTGATCATGGGTCACCCCAGCCAGTTAAGTATGGCAGCAGTGTTATTATTAATAATAATAATAATAATAATAATAATAATAATAATAATAAAAAATGAGAAAGAGGAACAACCAGGAAGAATTGTAAAATACCATGTACTGTGATACCGTAAAACCCTGATATTGTCTGAAATGGCTATCACATTGAGAAAAATCACATAACGTTGCAACCCTAGCTTCAAGAAGAAACCATTCCAGAGAAGATCATTAAATCAGCATTGGCTTCTTGCTTCTTACCAAGCTTGTTGAGGTGGTCTATTTGCGTAATAGTGTTGAAATTGCTAATGGAACATGTGAAAAGCAGGTGAAAAGCACTGTGGTGGTTCATATTACACCAACAGGTAAAGATAATCTTTGTTCATGAATGAGCACACATCACAGTAATCCCAGTCTGGTAGAGCATTAAGTACATTTTGCATATATTATGGCAGCTTAAAAAAATCATCATCCATCAACACCATTAAAGTCCCAATAGGGTTGGGAATTGACAGGACTTAAATGTGAATATTCAAAGCTAAAGGTGAGAAACTTGCATAGAGTTGGCAAAAAAATATACTGAAGAATAATCTTGACTAAAATAATTATATGATTATATGATATATGTGATGTGCACACATGGCACATTACACACTGGAAGGGCTATTGAGACCACACCCCCTGCAGCACTGTTCATTTCTCCAGCACATGTCCAGATGATTTCTAGAAACCCAACATTCACCACTACTGAAAGCACACATTTCTTGATTTTTTCTTGATTAATCATTTATTTATCTATCTACCATTTTGAAGACAATTAGAACGGTCTTTTGATTCTTTCTGAACTTTGAACTTTCAAAGACGTTCAAAGAAAGAATTAAGCATTTATAAAGTTCTGCTTGCAACTAACTGCGTCAGTTATTATTTGTATTGTTATGCCTTTATGTCTGCTGTTGCCAGACAAAAACACCACACAGTACACTAATAGTGTATATTATAGGTCCTTTAAATTATCCAGTATTTCCTATTAATTCCAATTAATAGGAAAGTTTGCATTTAGGAATATTCCCATTCCCAAATTCCTGAGCTAAAGTTCCCATGGAAAGTTACAGGTAATTTGCTGGAACATATCAGAACATTTTCCACCCTTTGCAACCTTCAACCTTTACATTAACATTAATAATCGATATTTGCAGCTGTCTGATACTAATAACCCACAAACCCTACAAAACAGTTTCCACGTGTACTTCTCTAAATATTTTGGTGTGATTATTTGTAAAAAAAAAAAAAAAAGTGCTGCACTGGTACAAACAGTGCAGGCACCTAGACGTCCACAGATAACGTGGCATAAGCTGCCAGCATGTTGAACTTGCAACATTTGTTTGCTTTCCACTGCAGGTCTTGGGGTTTGGTTTAGGCTCTGAGCAGTAGATGGTGTGGAAATGTGTCATGCTGTACACATGGGCGCACACACACACACAGAATGCAGTTCAGAGACCTCTGCTCTCAGTTTCCATTTTGCCACCTACACGTAAATGCTGCCAGCAGTGTACAGCTCACCTACACATGACCTACACTTTGTATGAGCTGGTAAAACACTAATCAGAGAAGCATAGAAGCAGAATGGAGTCTGATTTTAGCTAGTCAGGTAGTTTAGCACCACCACTATTCACTAATACACTTTCTTTCTCTCAATTACACACACACACACACACACACACACACACACACACACACACACACACACACACACAGGTCCTTTTAATTCCTCCAGTGCATGAAATGGCACGTCTCAATAAGTGAGAATATCAACACATCACAAGCAATCAATCCCTACAGAATCTGCACAGAGAAGCCCATTAATATCACCCACCATTTCAACCTGACACCTGATCTATGAGCTTTCTTGATCCTCTTGCGCTTGACCTTTTGTCAAAACTTTTAATTACCAAGCACTTTCGCAAACAGCCTGCTATGGGTGCACACATAGTTTGCATTACATTAACGTAAACTATTAGATCAGATGACTAGCCGGTTCAACAGTTTTCCCCAGGCAGCAACTGAGGAAGCTAAGCTGTTGAACCAGGATGTTTGAGAGGCGCATACAACACCCCCCCCCCCACCCTCTTCCCACAACCCCCCTCCTCCTGATCACCACAGCTAACTAGTTAAAGCCACAGGCTCTTACATGAGCTCACCTCTCAGTTTTGCCTTGCAAGAACAACCTCTCAGGACACAGTTCCGCTCCTCAGCTATTAACTGCAAGCTAGAAGAAAGAGTGACTTGTGTTCTGGAGAGATCTCTGATGAAAGCACTTCAAACTCAACATTAGCATAATATGTAGGCTAAAGCACAGAGTGGGAATTCTCAACAGTGGGCGTACTACTGAAACAAGGTCATGTGAACCACAGTGGCTGCATACACTGAACTTTAAGGCAGCACTCATGTTGTTAGAAACACAATGCCCCCCTACCCGTCCATGTCTCAGTGTTGAGTCAGACGGTGCTTTTGACTTAATTTAACTGCGTTGGCCTACTCTCAGAGACATGGTCTTATTAACCAAACCAAAACAATTCTATACATTTTACATGACAACACTGGCAACCTTCAGCTGCAGATGATTAGAACATGGATAGAGGGAGTTTTAGAGAAGCCTGTCTTATTAAAACCTCAGTCATTAAGTTTGGTTTTATCTTAATGATTGAAGTGAGTGGAATCACCATGACAAGATCTAAAAAGGTTCTCTGAGGCCTTCAGAAAGAAGAGTGTAGATGCAGAGGAGTCTGGAAAATGACATTTAGAAATCAGCTGTTCCACTGTCCACTAAATAATCTACAAGTAAAACAACTGCCAAGACGGCCAGGTCAGGCTGTCCTAGCAAGTTCAGCCCACAGTTCAGCAGACCACAACCGCAGTCTCAAACAAAAACATGTCATCACTTGATCTGAAAACAGCTCTTGCCACAGTTGATGTCAATATCCATCAGAGACCAAACAAGTTTGATTGTCATGGGAGATGCGCAAGGAGGAAACCCATGCTGCCCCCCCCCCTTCTCAGGTTCTCAGCTTGCCTGAGAACATCTAGATCGACACCAGAACATCTGCAACAATCTGCTTTAGACAAACGAATCCAAAATTGAATTATTTGGACACAGTGACAGAGGACATATTTGGCAAGAACCAAACACAGCTTTTAAACACAAGAACTTCATACCAACTGTGAATAATGGAGGGGGAAATAACATTGTTTGCAGCAGAAGCCAAAACCTTACACAGCTGAAATAATTCTGCTTGGAGGAATGCATGATGACTGGTACAGACTGGTAGATCATGATAGGAAACATCTAATTAATTCAGCCAAAGGAAGTTCCAGCTAATGGGGGGGGGGGAAGGACACCCTATATACACCCTAAGTGATTGATTTTCATTACACATTTCAGTTTTATGTGTTATGGAGATTACATTACCTCCATCTATCAGTACTGTTACAACAAATGTTTGAATGTAAGACACATGTCTTTTTGTCACCACTGAGAGTAAAAAAACTAAAAACTAGTTTGGTTGGTGCAACCTATTCTGGTTTAGCAATGTGTAAACACTTGCAGTGGCATGCAAAAGGTTTGCCACTCTGTGAATGGTTAAGTGAGAAAGATGCCCTAATTTACAAAATGCATAAAGTTAAATATGACTTGTCTGGTCACTGTGGATGGTCATGACTTTGCTTTAAAAGTGAAAGGAAAAAAAAACTAATCTGGATTCACATGATAAAAAGAAAGTAGTTTCTTCTTGAACTTTAAGCATTTTGGAAATCAGATCATCTTCTACTTACTAAGCTATTTACAGTAGCAGAACGTTTTACCAGAAGTGCCCGAACTCTTGCATGCCACTGTACATCAGGGGGGAAGACCTGAGGGCCTGCTGTAGTACTCAAACTAAACCAGGTTAACTAGTTGTTGAGCTGTTTCTGGGACACCCCCTCTGACTAACACTGTGAATATTCTGTTTGAACTTATGTACAGCTGGAGCAACTTGCCACTAGTGTTTCCCAACCTCTCTGGGCCACTTTTTTTTTCCAACCTAATCACTTCTACATGAATCAACATATTGCATTGGCTCAAACTAGTTTTCCACTTGTACTGGCAATAACGGTGTTGATGGATTTTTAGAACTTTTGGATTAATGTGGATAGGAGGTACACATTTGAATGCATTTGCATGTGTATTTCTTTCCAATTGAAAGGATTCTTGAATTGAACACAGAAACTCCAGGACCAGGACTGAGATTCCTTGCTGCAGCCAGTGCTTGCAGTTTGGGCAACTACAGCGTGTCAGGAAAACGCAACCAAAAAAGGCAACATAAAAAAAAAAAGTCAATCCTGATATATTTACAGCCTGTAATTCGCAGTCTCCTCTCGTCTGCAGATGCTTCTGGATAAAGAGCAGGGCTGCGACATCCCCTGAAGGAAGATCTTAGGTTATTCAGCTCAATGTTTGCCTGAAACGTGCTCTCATGGGTCTTCTTACTGTGAGAGCACATCAGGGCTGCTCTTCCCTCCAGCTGCCAAGCCCTGCCCTTTCCCTCTCTCGCTCTCCCTCTCTTTTTTCCCCCCCCTCCCTCGGCCATTCCCTCGCTCCCTTATGCTCAACCCCCTCTCTCAACAGAACGGAGGTGGTTATATAATACTCACATTACGGCTGGGCCTGCGCTCGCAAACTCCTGGGTTCAACCAATGGCGTCCTGCTACACGCATGCAGAATAAAAGGAGGTCACGCAGATCATGGGATTATCCGATTCATCTACCCAGAGACAGCCAGACATACACATGTGAGAAACCCCGCCCTCCCACACACACACCCCTCCAACAACCCCCCCAGTACTGTCATGGTAGTCTGAGGACTTCATAGTCGCTGTTGCAGAAACTGTTGTAATTTAAAAGCCAGCCTTGTTCTCTCACTCATGTGATTTTAACACACAGCGTAGTGTGTGTGAACAAGTGTGTGGCCTAGGGACAGGATAAGGCAAAAATAACCATGATGATATTTACTACTACTAGGAGTTTCATTTGATTTCTGAAATTTTCCATCACCATCCAGGAGTCAAAACGTTGTTGGGTTTTTGGGGGTTGGTCTAAGAGCAAATCCAAAAACAAACATCCAGTTCCTCCTATGCCGACGACTGTGTTTATGTCCATTCTCTCTGGCCTATAAAGGATGATTAGCGAAACACCATAGGCCAGTTTCTCATTACCACCACTTTCCACAAAGGCTGCCAATGAACCACTGATCTTTCATTGAGGTGGAAAAAAAAGACGTCAGTCTCGCATTTGGTCTAAATATGGCCGATTAGTCTTTCTTTAGGCACAAACTGGCATAGAACACAATGGTGCTTCTTACCTTGAACAATCTGATTAGTGCCACGTTTCTAATTGGCAAGAGTACATCATCTATAGTGTATAAAAGAGCTGCAACACCATTCCAACACCATTCACTCAGTGTAGGTTTAATGCTCTCAAATTAAAGATACATTTCAGCCGACTATCCCTTATATCCCTCAGCTTCAAACCAGTGTGATGAAGTACAGATCCAAACAACACAATGTCATTGTAAGTTCAAGTCAGAGACTCACTTTCTCAACTAAAGGCGGCCCCACTAGTGACATCTTGTCTTCCTAAGCCATGGCCACGACTTAGGATCTCGTTCCCACGCCGTACTTAGTCGTCAAGACTTGATTATGATTAAGACTTTATGTAGGATGTCATCAGAGGGGTGCCACCCAGCTTGGAAGAGAAAAAAAAATCTGCATATCATAGTTAAATGCTCACAGCCACAGCATTTTTTACACCAAATGAGGTAAAATATGTTCAACTAAAAAGATACAGTTGGTAATGAACAGGTCTGGATTTTAAAATGTGATATGCTGGTGAAAGTTAAAATGTAAAACTTGTACAACCACATTTTTGGCCAATCGAAGAATACAACAAATTCCCAAGGGCATTAGCAAACTTGGTGTGAAAACAGCAGTCAAAAAGCCAAGATTCCAGAAATGAAGATCAGCTTTGCCGGTGCACAATGTGTCATAATGATAATGGACCCCCCCCCCCCAAAGAGTGCAAAATGTAAGAGCTCAAACACATTACTGCTGTTGCATTCTATATTAAACTCCCACACTAGAACAATAAGTTAAGGCTGTATTATTACAATATGCAAATATTCCAGATAATATCAAGTTGACCGTGTGACATTTTGCTTTTTTAACTTCCAGTTCAAGTATTTTCTTTCCCCACAGTTAGATGCTCTAGTGAGATGAACAGTTCTCTGCAAATAACATTTATGAAAAGAATACTTTGAATAACTCTTGAATATTCACAAAACTACTTTTCATGAGAAAGCTTCAGGAGATTCAGTCTAAATGTAGGCTTTCAAATTAGGGTGTGTAATGCCAAGAGACGTGACATCATTTAATTCCAGGGATACTTCAAAGTACTGCACGCACAGAGATTTCAGTCGAATCTTATTCAATAGGCTTATTTATTACAGGGAAATGGCCTCTATGACTCCTGAAGATGACTGTCCAAAAATAGTTCCTTGCCACAAAGCACTTCTTTGTAGAAAGACAAATAGGATCACCTACAAATGCTGTATATTGTTAGGTTACATTTAAAACAGTGTTGCTGAATTTAGTGATAATGAATTTAACAATATACCTCTTTTACATACTGGTCAAAAAAAAAAAGACAAGCATAAAAATTTAAGCCACTTTGACAAGAATAAGATTTTGATGGCTAAATGACCAGGTCATAGCATCTCCACAACTTTAGGGAGGTCTTATTGGGTTTCCCAGTAAGCAATGGTCACTACCTTCTAAAAGTGGCCCAAAAACAACCATCTTGAGGAGCCTTGAATCATGAGCACCTAAGGCTCACTTATGTGATCCATGGATGCCCCGCCTCACAGCTTACAGGACCTGAAGGATCTGCTGCTAACATCTTGGTGCCAGATACCCATAAACGCCTTCAGAGGTCTTGTAGAGTCCATACCTCGAATGGTCAGATCTGCTGTGGCAGCACAAGGGGGGCCCTCTACTCAGTATCAGGCAAGTGGCGCTAATGTTCTGGCTGATCTGTGTCTAATCTTTGGGCTTACTAGTTTTTACAACACTTCTCCACTTCACCACCAGTACAGCAGGCATACCTCCAACTCCTGATTGTATGTACAGTAGTTAGACTGTAACTGTGAGAATGTAAGGTTTTAAATCAAAATCAGACTTTTTTTTTGTTTTAAATGTCAGATTGCAGAGACTCAGAACCATGATTCATTTCTCGTTTCACCTGTGTCAAACGCAGGGCTTGTCAGCACACATCCAGAGGTCAGCCTGATCTTTGTGCATAGGTTAGTGTGTATCTGTGTGGGCATGCAGTTTGCCTAGCTTATTAATTCTATTTAGGACCCAGCGGCAATGTGTAGCAACTAGGTTTCATTTTCACAAATCTGTCAATCACAATCTGGAGGAGGGCTAGCAACCCCAAGCTCATATATATATATATATATATGATTTTATTTTACAACAATCAGCCATAAGATTAAAACCACTGACAAGTGAAGTAAATAACATCTCATAAGGACTTGGGCCAAATCTCATTATTATGGCACCTGTCAAAAGGTGGGAAATATAAATAAACATACAAAAGGCAGCAACTGAGCAGTTCGTCTCTCAAAGTTAATGTGTTGGAGGCAGAAAAAAATGGGCAGGTGTAAGGACTTCATGATGTATATGTGATGATGCTGCATTAACAAGATTTAAAAAATACTGTACAATATAAACACAAACATACAAACAATAATAATAATAATAATAATAATAATAATAACAACAATAATAATAATGTCAAAACCACGCTGAGTGATTGGGAGG
The DNA here is from genome assembly GCF_030463535.1 of Salminus brasiliensis. Taxonomy (NCBI): domain Eukaryota; kingdom Metazoa; phylum Chordata; class Actinopteri; order Characiformes; family Bryconidae; genus Salminus; species Salminus brasiliensis. The sequence continues at coordinate 25,251,745 of NC_132895.1, forward strand.
TGGCATCACTCTAAAAAATAAGGCATCACTGGCATGAACTCTAATTCAAATATGTTTTAGATTCCCTAACCAGATTCTTTTAAAATGTTTTATTCAATATTTTTGCTTAATATTTTGTTCAATATTTAGTAAATATAAGACCACTCTTTGAAAAGTGAGTGCACTAAATGCAAAAATAATCAAATCTCATTAACCCCTTAAACAGCCAAGTGCTGATAAACTGCTATTACCAAAGAATAGCCCCAGCAGTTTCTACAGACGTCCCTGTAGTTACTAAGTAATACACCTTAGTGTGTAATAAGCTTTGGAGTGTTATGGGGTTTAAAAAGGGTGACATAAAAACTTCATGCCTACACAAAAGAATGTTTAAAAGCAAAGAGATTGACTACTAATGTAGTACCTTGGGCATAACATTTTAAAATTAGCTCCCAGTCAAGAACCTAACAGGTAATTAAAACATCACAGACCTATCATGACTGTTATAACTTACGAAACAGTGTACTTACATCCCAATAAAATTCAGAGCAAATTACTGATTGTCATGTCACTAGATACAAAAAATAAAAAATCTAAGCAAATTTATAAAACAATTAGGTTGGCTTGCTCACTAGAGGCTCAAACCTGCACCTGTGTAAAGCTGCACTTTGACAAAGGCCATTGTTAAACGCTCCACAAAATAAACTATAATAATAATAATAATAACGCTCAAAGAAAAGTTACGATGGTGGAGCTGAAGTGCTAAACGGCAACCGGCAAAGCCCTCTCAACAAAGCAGCTTCAGCTTCCATTTTAGAAAACTGATAGTGGAATGAATATCTACAGCAAGGCATGAAGCAGCGTGTGGAAGGAGGCCAAGGACAGAGTGACCGAGTCGACACTGCCTCAGACTAGCTCACTGAGCAGTAGCGCTTATTGGGACCGCAAAGCTTAATATGAGCAGAGGGGCAAGGCATGACCGAAGCCATATGCAATAATGGATCTCCTCGACGAAAATCAATCACTGACATTTGCAAGACATTTCTGACGTGCTGAGTCACTGCGGCTCGCAGCGAAGTAACTTGACTAAAAGTAAATGTTCAAACGGTGTTCCTTTTCACAGCCACAGGGCACCAATAAAAGATTTCATGGCTAGTTCAGAGCGAACCCAATTCAATTACTGTCCGACATGTCCTCAGCGCTAAAGCAGACAAATGGCGAAGGGACTGGCGAACATTGTGCCATTTCCCTCTTTCTTTTATGCGATTACCCTTCATTTAACACATTACAGCTGTAGGAAGCCTGATGGAGACACACTGCTTATTGTATGTGGCAACAGATTAAAGTAGCTTAGGTCAGTCTTCCCCTGATCATCCTTCTGCATGGTCAGGGCCTCTAGGTCTAGTGCATCACTGGTATATAAAAAAAGGAAAATTAATTAGCTCTGCTGGCCTGTTAATCTTCACCAAGGAAATGTGTCAGCAGCAAAGAAAATAAAAAGAACGATTATGGACTGGACAATATGTACCTGAGCTAGCCTAAGCACAGTTTGAAAAAAAATAAAATGAACATGCTCTACTTAACTGGTGAAAAATAAACAGTGGATGGTGAAGAAATAATTTTCTGTTCCACAGGAAGACAGACAGACAACATTCTGACACACAAAAAAAAAGAAAAGAAAAATTAAGACTCTTGCAGGAACCCCAAGCAGAACTAAAAACTGCAGGAGGTAGTTTGCTTTGAGAAATCTCAGACTGCCTGGATTCCCATACATGCCTGAACGGAAAAGGATGCAATCTAAAGATTCTTGGGTATCAGCCATGGCTAAATTAAGCACACCCAGTGGGGAGCAGCAGGTTAGTGACAAATATATGCTCCACTTCCTATAAGATGTCTGGCCAGAGTCTCATTGGTCTTCACAACTGAAATGTGGTCAGGAGGATGCAGAAGGGGACCTTGTTAAATTTGCTGAGGTGGATTTTACCATGCTGCATATGATGAACACTAGTTGTTTTGGCAGTTCTGGTCAAAATAACAACAACAACAACTGTGAAGCTTAAAAGCTTCACCTCATTCAACATCTGGTCAAAGAAAAACCCACAAAACTGTTGTATTCAGCTGTGTGTGAGTGTTTGTCATCAGTAAAACGAACACATGTGAAGAACAGGAGAGATGCCACATAGCCACCTGGCATGGCCTCAGGAAGCACAGTAAATTGCAGGAAGTCCATGTCCTTAGCTGCCCTGCCAGCTAAAAGGCAGAGAGACTGGAAGTAGTTACACACCTGTAATCAGCCTGGGTTTTTAAAGACCTTAGGTTTTTAGAGCTCATATACCGCGAACGCTATCTTTCACCACATTTCCAATGAATCATTTAGGAGTTTAGATGTAAACACACTCATTCGGAGTAGCTTAATATGAGAAACTCATTTCTTTACAGTGGTTGTGAATGGAACAGGGGTCTTGATGTCTACAACTGTCTCTATATGCCATTTTATTTAGTATCCAAAACCACCACCTTCACTTCACTTCACTTCACTTTCCTGAGTAAATGTAACGTGTACAATGGTAAAATGATTTGAAAATGAATAAACAGTAAATGACAGGGGGACTTTATTGTGGACTATTCTGCTATACAAAGCTTGTATAGAAGAAGTTGTAGTTGTAGTCGTGGGCCGTTAATCCTGTGTAATCGGAACCAGTAAGAATCGGAATTGGATTTTGTTTGCTAGCATAATGCTAGCGCCCTAAATGACAGCCTAATAGAGCAGTACGATTACTTACAACAGTTTTGGGATTTCAGGAGTGTAAGACATACATGTAACACACCTTTTGTTTTGAATGTTGACTTGTAAATGCTGTCAAAGCCTACATTTCTAGTAGAGGGACTGACTGCAAACAAGCAGTCATACATGCTCTACTGTGCTTTGCTTTAGCTTAAAAAAAAAACCAAAAAGCTGAAGTTAGCTTTCCGTTAACATCTGCTTCTTCTGGACCAGTTAGAGTCCGCTATGTACAGTGAGTCCAAGAAGTATTTGATCCCTTGCTGATTTTCTTCGTTGGCCCACTAATAAAGACATGATCATTCTATACTTTTAATGGTAGATGTATTCTTACATGGAGAGACAGAATATTAAAAAGAAAATCCAGAAAATAAATCTAAGGAATATATATTAATTGATTTGTATTTCATGGAGTGAAATAAGTATTTGATCCCTTAGTATTCATTAGCAGTTCTGGCTTTTACAGACCAGTTAGACACTCCCAATCAACTTGTTACCTGACCTGAAGCCACCTGTTCTCACTAATCACTTGTGTGAAAAACACCTGTCCACAGAATCAGACAGATCACACAGATTTCAAGTCTCCAACATGGGTAAAACCAAAGAGCTGTCACAGGACCTCAGAGTCAGAATTGTTGACCTTCACAAAGCTGGAATGGGCTACAAAAAGATTAGTAAGGTGTTGGATGTGAAAGTAACAACTATTGGTGCAATTATCAGAAAGTTTAAAGAGTATAACATGACAATCAACAGACCTCGGCCCGGTGCTCCAAAGAAGATTTCGCCTCGTGGGGTGGCAATGATGCTGAGAACAGTCAGAAATCGTCCTGCAACCACTCGGCAGGAGTTAGCAAATGACCTGAAGGCAGCTGGGACCACAGTTTGCAAGGAAACAATTGGCAACACTTTGCGCAACAATGGATTCACATCCTGCAGTGCCCGAAAGGTACCCCTGCTGAAGAGAGCACATGTGGAGGCGCGCCTCAAGTATGCCAATGATCATTTGAAAGATGAACCAAGTTATTGGGAGAAGGTTTTGTGGTCAGACGAGACCAAAATTGAACTTTTTGGCCTCAACTCCACCCGCCATGTGTGGAGGAAGAAAAATGCTGCCTATGACCCCAAGAACACTGTGCCCACCGTCAAGCATGGAGGTGGAAGCATAATGTTTTGGGGGTGTTTCTCTGCCAAGGGTACAGGGCTACTTCACCGCATCACTGGGAAGATGGATGGAGCCATGTACCGCACAATCCTGAGGGACAACCTCCTCCCCTCTGCCAGGGATCTGAAAATGGGCCGTGGTTGGGTCTTCCAACATGATAACGACCCTAAACATACAGCAAAGGCAACAAAGGATTGGCTCAAGAAAAATCACATTAAGGTCATGGAGTGGCCCAGCCAGTCGCCAGACCTCAATCCGATCGAAAATCTATGGAGGGAGCTGAAGGTCAGAGTTGCCAAGCGACAGCCCACCAACCTTCATGATTTAGAGAGGATCTGCAAAGAAGAGTGGGCCAAAATTCCCCCTGGTGTGTGTGCTAAACTTGTGGTTAACTACAACAAACGTCTCACCGCTGTGCTTGCAAACAAAGGCTTTGCCACTAAGTATTGAGTGTGTTTGGCAAGAGGGATCAAATACTTATTTTCCTCATTGAAATACAAATTAATTAAAATATATTCTTTAAAATTATATTCTGGATTTTTGTCTTGATATTCTGTCTCTCCATGTTAGAATATATCTACCATTAAAAGTGCAGAAGGATAGTGTCTTTATTAGTGGGCAAACAAAGAAAATCAGCAAGGGATCAAATACTTCTTGGACTCACTGTATCTACTGCACCATTTAAGGAGGAATGGAAAATTTGGAATAAGAAGCCTTCAGAAGAAGCTTATCTGTGGAAATGTATACTTCTCAGAACACTGTCTGAAAGGCAACACGCTTGTGTGTGCATGTCCGTTACAACTGTGTTTTATATTAGTGGGTTCACTTAGTTGCAAAAAGTGAACTTCGGGGGAAAACAATCTATTCATTATGTTATTATTAATCTTTGTTGTCGATTACCAAAAAAGAAAAAAAAGAAAAAAAGGTTTGATAAGCAAATGATAACTGGTGATGGGCCACCTAGCAGGCCAACTGCAAACAAATCAAAATCAGCCCTAAAACTCTGAACACCTAGCAGAAGGCCAGATTCATAAATCTCTGCGATAACCAAAGCATGTAGCATGGGAAACAAGTCTCATTCATTAGGACACCACTCTCTCTCCTTGCTAGTGTGGTATTTTTACACGAAGCCCTCAGTGAAAGTCAAAATCCACATGTTAATCAGCTAATGCATATAAATGACCAATGCTCAGTGTCCATCTCGCACAACCAAAAAACATCAGCGCACCAGAAACTAAGAAAAGATGTACTGATCAGAAAAAAAAAAACTAAATCAACTGGTCACAATCAATGTAATCTCAAAAAAGGGGAATAAAGGATCTCAAATGTCAGTGTCCCACTGCTTGACACAAACTGTATGGATACAGAAATGTAAGGTTTTGATGGCTTAAATTCTTTTTATAAAATCATGAGAGTAGCAAAACTGTATCGGTGTACTCAACACTGACCGACACGGAGTGTGTGCATTTGTCTGTGTATTGATGACGTACCTGTGTGACCAAACATGTTTAACAGCATTAAAGCAAAGATGTTCTGTTATAACTTGATAATGGCATATGCAGACTCCGCGGAATGGTTGTTAGCAACAGATACAGTGGCAAGCGCTATAACACACCAGTCATACACTCCTACCAGCTCAACCGTGTAACTTGCAGCTTACTTTTTTAATAATTTAATAATCTGAGGATGCTTCAAATCTCCACCAATTACAAACTGATTAAAGGGGCAGGTCTGAACCTTTACTTACCAGATACCATTTTGTTTTGTTTTGTTTTTTTCAGATATCAGGAGGACAGGGGGGTTAAAGTAGAGATATCAAATTCAGGATTCATATGCCCTTCAGAATGCTTCAGTCAGTCATACTAATCTTACTAGCAACAAATGAAAGCAATGGCTGCCTTTTTTTGACATTGTAATGGTTTTCTCTTCCGCAATATACAATGCAACATTAATAATGCACTCTGTGTATCCAAAATTGGGAGTAATAAAAACGATACTAGTAGATCTAACCTGACTGGTAGATCAGTCATGGAAAATTTAAAAAGTGTGAATTTTCCTTTCGTATTAAGCAGCAAAAAAGCCCCCCCCCCCTTTAATTAAATTCATCTTACATGACCTTGCACATCCTGCAGTGTGACTATTGCGCATGCCTACATTGCGATGACTATGCAAAAACAGCATGTTCAGCCCTAGTTTTAACCAGCACTGAACACCAAAACCAACCAAAAATGAATTAGGCTGATGCACAGACCTTATTGAAAGAAAGTAGTCGACATAAAACATCAACATACCAATAAGTTGTTTTTTTACTGTGGCGTTTTAAAGTAACTGGAAGCTTAATAGTCAGGAAGGTCAGTACTGTATTTTAAGATACCATACTATACACATAGTCATTTTAAATAAAGATGGCCACCAAACAAAATAAATGAATCCAGAACGTCACATTATATAAACTTTTCCCTAAAAACAAAGTGTCTTTGGTTTTTTGAAGTGAGGTTTTTTGATTGTTAACAACATTAGCGTGTATGGTCAAACTATTCCTATAATATTTCATTCACACAATAATGCATAACCCCACAAGCTGAGTTACGGTTCGATTTTAAAAACTGATAATTAAACGGCCTAACAAGGCAAACCAGGCCTTTTAGTACCACTTCCCACAGACACAATGGTAATTTGGGCTGCAAATGATTAATGAGTTTAATTAAAAGGTATGAGGCAGCAATTATAACACCCACACCTTCTGGGCTCTGCCTCCTAACTATTCGAAAAACGTTTTGTGCCATAGATGGGACATATGGGTCAGCTGTGAAGGTAGAAGAGGAAGTGGAAAAGAGGTCAGCTGAAGATGGCAGAGGAGCTGCAACCTGCTTTACATCCACCCACTAAACCTAGCTCAAAAGGCATGCAATGGAGGCGGGATAGTACGTGCAGAGCGTGCGAAAAGACAGAAAAAATATGAGTTCTGACATCAGAGAGATGTGCCCAAAGATGGCAGTACTTTCCAAGCCAAAACAATAGTTTGGGGTGATTTCAAGGAAATATGGTGTTGTAATGGATGACAATCAAAGATGCTAAATTCAATTCAATTCCATTTCCCCCAACCAATCCAGAACTCTTCTTTCTGGAAGCTTGTAGACACAAACAGTAGGCTTTCCATAGCCTTCTTAAAGTTCTAATAACCAAAAGTGGATGCGAGGGCTTTTGTAACATTGATTCTTTATGAATTCTATTTATTTATATACAAACTACATTCAAGTATAAATAAATAGATTACAAACACCTAAAATAATAGAGGGGAAACACTGCCAACACCCAGCATGACGGGCTTGTTAATAGGTTAAAGAGATCTTAAACTAATTTTTTAAAAAAGTTCAAATAATACATGATTACAATTGATTGCATTACTTAAATTGAGTTTCATTTGATATATCCAGCAATGTTTGGGTAGAAAAATATGGATGCCACCACACAAAAACTGCTGATCTGGCATGATCCCAATAAGGTAATGAACATGCTTGATTGTAATCCCTCTGCCCAACACTCTCAGCCTGATAAACAGCAGAACTGAACACAAAAGTGCAATCAAATACAGCACAAAAGAGTGATGCTCTACACAATATGCAAATGATGCTGTAGATATCAAACATGCTCACAAAATATTATGATGCTGGATGTGCATTCAGGGTACATGTATACTGAATGCTGGCACAGCCAGTTGGACGAAAACAGAAAGAGATTTAAATTACACGGGAAAAGGAGAAGCACACTTTACTCATACAATTATCTAATCAGCCAATTATGTGACAGCAGTGCTATAATATATAAAATCATGCGGCTTCAGGTACTATTTCCATTAGCTATCAGAATGGGGGAAATTGTGATTCAAATCAGGCTAGTTTGGCCATTACTAAAAATGCAGATCTCACAGGATTTTCAGCACAACAGACTTTACTCAGAATGGTTAAAAAAATGTGAAAAACTGTTTAGGAGACGGATGTGAAGGGGGTCAATGGAAAATATACAGACTGGTTTAAGCTGACAGAATGGCTACTCTGTACAATTATGGTGAGCAGAAAAGCATCTTAAAATGCACAACACATCAAAACCTTTAGATGGATGAGCTAAAACTGCAGAGGACCACGTCCGGTTTCACCTCTGAACAGAGCCAAGAACAGAAATCTGAGGCTGCAGTGGACACAGGCTTACCAAAATTGGAAGGTTTAAGACTGATCTTAAAAAAATAACCTATGTGAGGACTGTTGCTGACCATGCACGTCCCTTCATGACCACAATTTGCCCATCCCCCAATGATTACTTCCAACATGATCATGCTAAAATCTCTGGTTCCATGACCACTGACAGTTTTTCAGTGGCCTTTCCAGTCACTGGATTGGAGTCCAGTAGAACATGGTTGGGATGAGGTATAATTGCAGGAACTAGGGCTGAAATGATTTATGGAGAAACCAGAGTAACTTGATTATTCTACATACAGCTAGTTTTGTTTCACGTGGACAACCTTTACTGCAGCACAACGGGCTTGCACTGTGGAGAGAGAAGATAGTGAGGGGCAAAAGGAAGAGAGTTTGGGTTTGGGAAACAAAGTTTCATTTCAAGCTTAAAACAAAACTGAAAACTTAGCAGTTATGCAGTTTGGCTGTAGTAAAGTAGAAAGCACAGCAGAAAGCATCCAGTATATACATTCAGTCCACAGAGCGGACCAGTCACAAAATATTGTTTAAGTTAGCATTTACTATAAATCAGTGCGATTGCTAGTTGAGATGATGGCTAAGTAGTGCATGTATGTTCGTTATGGCTATATTTAGAGCTTGTTAAGAAAGTAAATCAACGTGATGACTAGTTATTATGACCCTAAATTAGCTAAGCTTTGCTCAAAAAACACAGAAAATGAAATGGTGCAGTCAATTTGAGAAAGTCTGAGCTACATTTATGTTATCTTTCTGATCACAATCAGACTAGAACATACACCCCTTCCACACACACACACACACACACACACACACACACACACACACACACACACACACACAAAAACACAAAAACACACACCCCTACTCTCCTCACAGTGGTCCATAGAATTCCCCAGAAAGCAAAATATCAGGTGGTGTAAGTAGCAACTGAGGCCTAAAATGCACCAACCCAATACAGCAAGTATGTTCAGATAAGACAGGTCAGCAAGGGTAGGACAAGACTATAAAAAAATTATATACAATAACCAGCAGGCCTCGTTTACTTACAGTATGATATTTTGGCCTTATAATCAAATTGTCAGTACATTACAGCATTATATTCACATCCTTCAATTGATTTTTAAAAGCTGTTAGTTTTAAGAGACTATATATTTACCATATATTTATTATTGCTCTTTAATCTAATATAATAATAAAATGTCTCATCAGATTACTCAAATAACTGATGGAAGAATTCAGTAGACTTCTCGATTGATAGCTGCTGCCCTAAAAGGAAGCATTCTAAAATCCTGATGCAATAGACTGGCTGAGTGCATGACAAAATGTATGTCATTTATTGGCCATTGGAGCGTTATTCCTTATTCATGTGCCCACAAGAGCAAGATTAACCTAATTAGAAAGAAAACATGAGTTTAATGAGTTTAGTGAGGTGTGCTAGATGAGAAAAAGCAGCAAAAAAAAGGAATGACCCTGGTGATCACGGATTTGTGTGTTTGTTTGGAGTATTAGGAAAATAGGTTTCTAACAGGCCCAAGCACAATTATTTTGACCCAAATCAAGCTGAAATAATAGGTTAAGCTTCTCTGGAAAAGATGGATCAGCAGAACAATTTGGCAGTAGCCAACAAGACGCCTTTATTATGAGCCTGGGTCACACTGCCTATTTAAGATTACTGTAATTATTTCAGTAATTTAAGAATTAGTGAAACTATCGCAATAACCTTTGCCAAACAATGTGACAAGTTCAAATACCACACAATCACACAAGTCTGTAAGCTCTCCAATATCTATATCAATATATTTTCATCAATGTTTTCTCTAATGCTCATCACCCTCAGTATCCTTCCACAGCTCAGGTCTCCCATATCACAAGCTAGCTTTGGAATGCTCTGCCTGGGACATATTGTGGGACAGTTGTATACCTAATCATGCTGATTGGCTTGCACTCTGAATCAACAGGGGAAGAGTGACTATGCCATGCTCTCCAGCATGGGCATCCTGGCCACCCATGCCTATGACATCAGTAGGAATCAGCAGTTGAAATATTTTGAGCTACTTAGAAGGAGGAATCAATGCATGAATCTGTTTGCTTCAAGATCAGCGCTGACCAGGCATCACTGTTGCCTGGCCTTCAGACTGGCTCGAACACCACAGAGCCACATGCATGTGCCTGCAAAACCTCACCGGCATGCCCCACTCTTCCCCCTGATAAGACTGATCCCTGCACAGACTCCTTCTAAAGCCATTACCACTAACACATGCTAATTATATTATTCATGTTTTAATAGACTCATACCCTGAGAAGCCTTCTAACATTAAGCACTGGTTTTCAATGGTTACATCTCCGAGGACGTCGGTTTAATTACAGCCTCACTTCTAGTTCATTTTCCATCATTACTGTACAACCATTAGGAATTTATTCATTTCTTCATGCTTTTGTTGGGATATATGCTGTGTTCTGGTGTCGACCAGAAGACGATGGGTTCCACTTTTGACTCTAGGCTCCTGACTCCTCTCAAGGTTTCTTCCTCTTGCTCTGGACGAGTTTTTCCTCAACATTTGTCATAAATAAACTTGAACTGACAAGAAGCACACGTGTTTTAACACAACAACAAAGCTGGATGATAACTGGATACGAACCTAGTACAGGACAATAACAGTCAATAATGTGCTTTCTTATGAAGAGGTCTGGAAATACCTGATCACACATATAGGCATAGGCATTCACAATATGCAGCTGATTTTAAAACTATCCAAACTCTCCCATTCCTAACACACTGATTTTTACTCACAATTTGCTGTTATCTGTTTAATTTAATAAGGCTAATTTCACCCTCTGTAATAAGACATGCAGTCTGTCAGTGTTCTTAAAGCACTGATGATATAATAACAGTACAATCTAATATAAATCACAATAACAATAGATCAGAATATGATCAAATAGTCATATTATCCACCCCTGTGCTAACATTTACATTTTATTGCTTAACACACTACAGATTAATTTACCTCAGGGGGGGACTATACCACACCAGGTGGAACAAACTGTACCTTGCCCTACTGTCTGTTTGACATAAACGAAAAAAACCTAGCTTTATCCATTTGGCTGTTTTTTGGTTGTCTTGTACCTGTTGTACTAAATCATAACATCCAAATCTACCCGTGGTTTCTGTGTACCGTTAACACCCCTGAACCAGGTGTTTTCCAAGCAAAAACAGCTTCACTAAGCTGCCATATTTTCATCCTGGAACCATCCTGGAAATGTCTGCCCTTTCTTAATTACACTAGTAGGACAGTACAGTGTTGATCCTCAGAGAGATTTACTATTCCCTTGCCTTTCATTAAGTCAGACAAAAACACCAGCAACAGTGTACAAACTCCAATAAACAGCAGGTAAGCCATGTCTCTTAAAAGAACACAAACAGTTTTTAGACTACACTTTAATGATCCTGGCCATGCAGAGAAAGCTCTGAAAAGAAACCTTCAAACGTTAGCCAATATGTCCAGCAAAAAAAAAGAAAAGAAAAAAAGAGTAACAATAAATCATTTGGTGCAACTAAGACAGGATTTCGGTAATTCAGTGTGATCACTAACTTGATTTCTTTTATGAGCAACGGATATTACGTTCATCCCTCATGTTCTGAACAAGAACAGATACAGAACAGAGTTGGGTAATTCAGCACACAGCTCACGCCGTCACTTCGTAGGCTACTGGTTAATGTTTAACCCAGTTTCGTGGGACGTAGAGGATCTTCTGGTAGTGTTGAGTTATTAAGCATAACCTACAGACTAAGAAGGTAATATATAAAAGATGGGCTTTCCAAGAGGAAGTTGTCATCAGAGGTAAACAGGTGTGCTTGCACAAACCTGAGTTGCTCTCCATAGCAACCAATGCTATAGAGACCTACTTTAAAAGATAACCAAAATAAAAAAAAAAAACAGAAAAATCAATCATTTGTCCTGCTGCATTTAGACTGCTGCTCACTTGCCCCTGAAATGAGTGACCAAAAGTTTGGTTACTGAACATATGATGAGATTTCATTTTCATTTTAAAATTAATATTCTTTTTCAAGCAGGTTTCCCTTCAGGCAAACCAAAATACAGTGCTACACCAGAACAAAATGTCAGTGTTTCAACTGACCATTCCTCCTAACAAGCCTGTTGATGAAAGCGTTTTTACCTTTCTTTTTCATAGTCCTCATTTAAAGCACAGGCAATTTAGTTCCTACTTCTGCGGCAAAACAGCGGAGAACTAATTTTCGCCTGGAAAAAAAAAGTCATTTGGCAGGGAGAAAAACAAAGCTGAGTGGAATGTAATTAGTGGATGAAAAGCTTCTCTCCCAGGCGAGGAAAAGGTTGCACGCAGAAGATGGTAGACATTAGAGAAAAAAATCTAGCAGTGTGTCACAGCAAGAGTTAAATTCTTTCAACGCTGTGGTGCAAAGGAGGGAGTCCCGAGTCCTGACAGTAATAATGTGCAAAAAAGAAAAGCAACTGGTCAGACTGAAGATACTGAAAGAGAAAGAGTCTGTAATACGCAAGTGCGTGCGGGGGGACATGACTCACAATATCGAACATGTAGGACTATGAAAATGAAGGCTGCATTCTGTGAGAATCTGGGCTGCGCTTTGCTGGCAGTAGGATTACTATATGCAATCTGGACCGGTCAGCTACTAAGTGGCACTGAAACTGCATCGTCATGCCAGGTTGGCAGGAGAGTTGCAAAGGAAACACTTTAAATAAACAAGACTGGTCACGATTTTGGAACCAAGTGTCCTATCAAAAAGGCACAACACAATGATAGTATAGACAAAAAGGTATTTAAAAAAAAAACGGTGCCAGAGAACATTAAAGATATCAGCACTGTTCCTGCTACAGAAAAACACTGCACGCACAAAGCAGTCGCTCTCTGCGGAGAGAAAAACACTGTTCTTCTACAGGTCTTCCTATCAAGGCTAAGACCTGGATTGTACATTGGAGTTAAAGATGCTCAGCCTGTACTACAGCAACATGAGGGAGAGTAGAGGAACGTCACACACATTTTTAAGAGCCCATATCACTTATAACTTTCTTACTTCTTTAAATTACGTTCGATTACCATGATTTGATTTAATTTAATTTGATTTACCATGTCCATACAGTCCATATTAGCTGCCCTTAGTATTGTGAATACAATGCAGTTTTACACATCTACAAACAGGAAATACACTTTCTACGATGACTTCGGTAAGTCATTGGATAACTTTCTGAATGTGGAACAAAGCAAAGCAACCAGAACAGAGGTCATTTATACATACAGTGGGGTTTACCAAAATATAAAAAAAGCTTTAATTTAGCATACCTTAGAATTTAATGCAATGTTTTCCGTTATGAATTACTTTACAAGTGAATTTGAAAACGGAAATTCGTAGTATTTGGTTGCGCCACTAGTTTGCTTTAATGACTGCATGCACTCAAGCTACATGAACCATAAATGCCTCCGACAAGATTCGTCTGAGCGCAAGCTTCAACAGAGGACTACTGACACAACCTGACTGTTGTGTACAAAAGGTATTAAGATGGTCAATGTTACATGTGCCTAGATTTGAATATTTACAAATAATGTCTTAAATATTTTACAACTTTCATGTACATTGGCTCCCAGTTAAATTCCGTATTGAATACAAAATTCTTTTATTAACATATAAAGCCCTACATGGCCTCGCTCCTGAGTACCTGCAGGATCTTATAGTATATTACGAACCATCAAGACTACTTAGATCTCAGGGTGCTGGCCTCTTACGCGTTCCCAAAATTCTGAAAACCTCAGCAGGGGGAAGAGCCTTTTCCTATAAAGCCCCCCAGCTCTGGAATAACCTTCCAGATAATGTTCGGGACTCAGACACAGTCTCAATCTTTAAATCTAAACTGAAAACTTATATGTTTAGTTTAGCTTTTGGTAATTAATGTTTCTTAGATAAGGGCTGCAGGTCCAGGGGTTCGCGGACCCAGGGAATTGTAGTACTCTGAGATGCTGGAGCTGTCGTCTCGCTGCTTACACGCGATCACTCAGGTTTGTTGACGGTGGAGCAGATAGATGCTGGTGTTCTCAGGGTACGCCCGTGTCCGTGTTACCTTCTGGCTCTCTCCTTTTAATTATGCTGTGATAATCAGACCTGCCGGAGTCATCACACATACCCAGATGCTGATGATCAACATTCTCTGCACTCCATAAAATTCCTCTTAGAACTAACTTCTCTCTCTTTACCTTCCCCGAGTAAATGGCCACCCAGCCCGATCTGCAGGAAGATTGCCCGCTGAGGTCCCCTCTACCTGCATCTAACCAGCTGCCACCTACCAGTCCAGCCAGCGGGTCCCCCCCAACCCGCCACCACCCATGGCTCACCCGCCAGCCGCTGCTGCCTGTTTGGTGGCCGTGCTGAAACCTAGATGGACTCGTGCCTGTCTGACACTATTAATATCACAACTATTAACTTTCTGTTGTACCTGGTTTGGTAATTTTTATCATTAATGTTTAAAACAGTCTGGCCAGAGGAGGATGGGTCCCCCTTGTGAGTCTTGGTTCCTCCCAAGGTTTCTTCCTCCAGCTCTGAGGGAGTTTTTCCTTGCCACTGTCGCCGTTGGCTTGCTCACGGGGGTCTTTGACGCTTCATGTTATTTCTTCTTTCTTCTCTGTCTCTGTTCTTTATTAAGTAATAATTATGTAAAGCTGCTTTGTGACGACAACAGTTGTAAAAAGCGCTATACAAATAAATTTGACTTGACTTGACTTGACTACTATAAACATTTTTATTCTAAATTCCAAAACCTGTTTTTCATTTTAAATCTGATTTTTGGACTCCACTGTAAAAGGTGCAGTAAAAAAAGGTAGTAAGAAAGTGGCCCAAATCTGATTTACTGCCCAAACAGCCCTCTTTCTTTCTTAATGTGACCTGTATCTGACAACACCTAGCTGTCCCCTATCTTTCCTTCCTTTTAGATGACCGATACATACTGGATGAACAGACTCAATCTGCACGAAGCCCAGTTCACTCTTTTGCTTCTCTCTTTAAAATCACCCAATTCGCTTGTCCTGCTAAACGAAAGATACAAAGTGTGACCAAACAGGCATTCAGATTTTTGGATACCTTCATGTATTTGTATTTTTTTATATAATACTTACTGATATATTAATATTATTTATATACATACTTACAACCACTATAAAGATATTTAGATAGTGATATAATTATACTATACAGAGCCATTTTTCAAAATCTGTGGAGAGGGAGATGCATTAATCACCATATTTTGGTCTATGCTCAAACTGATAATGAAAGCTGTTGCTAAAAATGCATCAGTGTACCCCCTGTTCTACCCCCTGCCTCCAGATCTGATCTTTTCTCTTCTCTTCTCTTTGAAACAAAAAGCCATCTGTATAAGCGTAGTCTAAAACCAGGCTTTCAACAAGATTAACCACAGTCCCACTGTATATATCGAAACCACCTGCAAGTTCACGGTGTACAGCTGTAAAAATAAACATTTCTTTTTACTGGGAAACAAATATGCTAACGTGTAGATAAGATTTTCTTGGGACGCATGAGCTGAATTCCAAAAGGGAATAATAATAATACTGCAGCTAAAAAGAAAGACACTCACAGCTCCCGATAGCCTGCAACTTGCACAACAGAGGAACCATAAAGAAACAGCTAGAAAAATTCTAGCTTGAGGGTGAAGCTGTAACTTTTGGCCCGACTGGCTCTGATCCCATTTACAGTACCATACTGCTCCTCCTCCACCAATGATACTAAAGGCGGGACATGCATGCCGTAGTCGGAGCCAAAAAAAACGACCACTCATACCTCGAAACAAGTTCAAGCTGGTTACCACAACACCTCACAGAGAGACAGCGTTCATTAGGCTCCAACATACTACCCGATGATGCCTGCCAGTGACTTCAGGATGGGCTACATTACATTATTTTAAAGACTGCAGCGTTTTATTCAATTTCACCTCCCAATACAACAGCTGTCATGATTACTTGCATGATTTAAATTTACATCCATCAATCTGCAATGACCGTCAGCTTGATAATGATGAAGCACAATTTTCTACTTCGGAAACGCTTCATAAACACACCCATTTATTCACACGTTTGACACTTGGGGCAAGATTAATAAAGCACACCACCAGATTTGCTGGGCTTGTAAGAGAAGATAGAGCTGTTGTAACACGTTTGTTCATGCAAAAGCAAGGATTACTGGCCTGCATCACTGTTTGCTTTTAATGTGGCACTAGTGGCAAGAGTTTTGGTAAGAAGCTGATGTGGCTTTATGGTTTTTTTGGAAAAAAAATAGAATCGTTAACCATGTTTGCGCACACAGGCAATCTTGATGCATGTAAACACACTCATCTAATGAACCCATCTATTAAAAAGGTTGATGACAAACATCAGAATCACAGTTGGAAAAAAGAAAGACGACTTACGAGAAGCATCAGTGCAAATACCTATCATGGTTTCTGAAAATCAGATAAAAACAGACTGAGGAAAGGTATAGTTCTGCTAGTCTGTTACTATTTAAGGGAATTAAAGTCTTTATTCATCCTGAAGCAAGTTAATGTTACAAGGTAGTTATACCATGTTGACATTGTTTGTATACCAAATATTTTTTTGTTTGTTTTGTTTTATTAGTGGCTGCATTTGCTTCCTACAGCAGTTCTGCTTCTTTAGTTCCACTTCAAAACCACTGAGATTCTTTGGTTCATTTTGTGTGTATTTACAAAGGTGAGACTGGTGACAAGTCTGGTGTTTGTCTGCAACATTAGCCTAACATTTCCTGTTGTAACTTTAAAAAAAAAAAAAAAAAAAAAGCACACATCAGATATTATCCATGTCTTGGCTGATCAATTACATCGGAGCAAAAGTGCTAAATCATGTTAATTACATGTAATGTCCATTTTGCAAATAGATAGCAGCGATAAACAGGAAGCGGCACGCTGAAAAACTAAAACTTTCTAAATTGAATTTAACACTTACATTGAACAAGAAGTTGGTTTGTTTGTTTTTGGGTTTTCTTGTTTATTTCTTTCTCAATATAATATTCTGGGGTTTTAAGTCTATTGTTAAGTTATAGCAACTATTAAAAGACGATCATTAAAAAATAAATGGCAGATTATTACCATAATCAATAACTGCAAAAATGCTTTTTTATATAGATGCATCAACCACTGATGTTCACAATAACAACTTCTTTCATGAGAGCAGTCTTTTTTTCTGTCTGAGAGAAAGAAAGAGGGGATACAAAACGCTTCCTTACTTGCATCTGATTGGAAAGTTGCTTTGAGAATTCATAGCAAAACGTTCCTGCAATCAGACAGCGTGTTGCAACAACCAACCAAAGGGTCTCACAGAAATCCAGAAATGCACTCCAAGGCAAGTCTGAAGATTAAGTTATGGTTGTTTGCATAATTTTGGTGCTTGGCTGAGGCTGGCACAGGGCAGAACCACGGCATGCCAGGAAATGGCTGAAGGGATAACACAAGGCAGATGGAGGAGTTACATAGAGCTCATCTGTTGTTCTTTAACCCCTATTATACAGGGGCATGTCTGTAAATGTCCAATTTGTACACCAAGGTTGAGGTCCTGACATAGGGTCAATGCTCAAAAATGGTATAGAATTACCAAATACACAAAACTAAATGTCTGAAACCACAACCTAAAAATTGAAAAGCTTTTGATTCTGAGGACCAAACTCTGTTACAGTACGGTTACAAGAAACAAGTCAATTAAAGGCACATTATAAAACAAATATCATCAGGTTGACACATCTGTTCCGTAAATGGGGAAAACTGCAGCAACCACAGTACATCGAAACCAAGATCCACAGTAAATTATGCGTGACCAGAACTGGGTAAACAGAGGTGAAATAAGACAGCAGGGCGCTGCAGATAAAACATGTTTCAACCAGACCACAATGAACTAAACCTGGATGTTATGAAACCTTCATTCGCTGTTTATTTTGGGTTTTTCTTAAAGCTAAAATTAAGCCCTATTCAAACCCTGCATATGTACACAGGGCACCCTAATGTGGTTAAACTACACTCTAAATGATCATTTAAACTGGATACACTCTAAACCCATAAGAACTTGAGTCTGTAATACTGTATTATAACAACGTGATATTATATAGGCCTGCTCTTGGCTTATACTCTCTTGATGAGGTATCTTGCCCTTTGATTTCAAAAGTCCAAGAAGCTCGTGACTGAAACGGTGCTCGAGAAGGCTAATAATACATGGATCATGGACACGATGTCACACCACATTAGGGAGAAAATCACAATGACTGATCCTACATATTAAACAGTGCAACAGCTTTTCTGGAGGCAGGTCCCAACAGATACAACTGCCACAATGTAGCAGTTAATTGCTTGCATCTAAATGTGTATTCCATCAGAAATTAAATGTACATACATTTTGAAATCATGTAGCTATTGAGAATCTAGATCATTCCAATTTGCTGAACATATTCTTCACCAGCATTATGCATCAGCCATGCACTGCACAGGATACTGAAGAGAAAGTTGGATACAACACAAAAGATAACTCATATTTGACCTTTTTGTAAACATTGTAAAGATCATTATCGAGAAAGTGGAATGCACAGAGTGTTTTCCCTTCAAAAGTACAGCTCTGAAAATGATGCAAGACTTATACTGATAATGTGTACACTGATCTACCATAGCATTAAAACTACTGAGAGGTAAAGTGAATTATATGGATTCTCTTATTTCAATGTCACTCATTAAGAGGTGGGCTATATTAGGCAGTGAATGAAGTCTTGAAGTTGATGTGCTGGAAGAAGGAGAAATGGGCACGCATAAAAATCACGGGCCAAACTGTGATTCATAAGATGACAAGAACAGAGCATCTCCAAAACTACCGACCAGTGCAATGATCAGTACCTCCCAAATGTAGGTACCTGATGTGATCCATGGAGGCCCCACCTCACAACTTACAAGTCTTAAAAGAACGGCTGCACAAGGAGGAACTACACAATATTAGGTAGTTTTAATGTTATGGCTGATTGGTGTCTAGTAAAATCAAAGCTTCCATTTAGGTGTAAAATAACATTCAGTCGTCCAGTGCTTTTTTTGTTTTTGTTTTTGTTCTGGTTTTTTTTTAAAGAAAATCAGCAGGTCAATCAATAAAATGTAAGTCAGGAAAAGAGCTGGGCAATATAACGATATTTTATCGTATTGGGATAACTTGTTTCTGTGATACACAATATGCTTTTCTAAACATATCAAGCATATTATTAGTGCTTAATAAGCACTGATCAGCTGCAGGTTTCATTACAATTAGTGTAATTAGACTGGTTTAATGAAGTTCAATTCAATGAAGTGCAGCAGTGTGTTCAGTACAGGAGAGTATCTGAACAGTAGTTTTTAAGAATCTGTCACTACTGATGTTTTGATTATTGTGAAAAATGTCTTTAAATATCATGATACAGGATTTTTACCGTAGTGCCCAGCCCTAGTCATAGAAAATTAAATGTCAGTTTTTAGTCATTATAAACTGTAAAACCAAAGAGACGGTACAAAAAGAGAAAGCCTATTCATAGCCTAACCATCATGCAATTTTAAGGCAGTGGGATAATATTAAGCATTCAATAGATTATTTTGCATGCGACGACATTGGTTTAGCAATTCCAGTAACCCAAAGGCTGTGTGCTTTCCTTTATGCAAACTGCACAGTCACTTTGCACGTCCCAACAAGCTCTCATGTGTTAACCTCAATTCACTGTACCCCCAAAGTGGGTTAAACCAATTCCAACCCATCCACTGCATACAGTGGTTTCCATACGGTTGCCAAAGTCTTGATGACTAGAATCAAGAACACAGCACAACTGTACCTTGTGTTCAGAACAGAATACTCTATAGAGCCTATAAAAAAACCTGACCTCTGCACATCTTGCAAAACATAAGAGAAGATACTGGAAATCGGATTTTAGGTCTAAGGAAACCACATCCTTGAAACAATCCGTCCTGCATTGGAACCTCAAGCAAAGAGTGAAGTAGGCACATTGAAGAAACCCCGTTGTTACAAATGCTTGGCCTCCATGCAGGCTTGATTCACTTGGAAGGAATCAACATATAAATTTGATTAGGTAAGGACAGCATCTGGGGTCAGCGTATTTCCATGTTGTATCCAACAGTACAACTACAGCTCACTTTAAGCTCAAACTAAAGCCAGAAAACGGGGATTTCTTTTATTTGAGAGCTCCTACAATACAGTACAGTTGCAGGAAATTCCATTACTTTGATGCTAAGAATGAAAAACAAGTCGAAACAAACCTAAGAATTCAAAAGGAGGGGGTTGTTAATTTAGTATGATGCATAATGTGGTACAAAGAGCGCACGGCACCATCTGTGTTTTGAGTCTCGGTTTATAACCATCAGCGCTGGGCAAAACACTGTATAAGCATGAACTGTCTCTTTTAGTATACGGCTGGGTTTAACCCGTGTTTAGAAAACTACCCTGCATCATCTTGGAGAACTGTGACACCAACACCGGCTCGCTAATCAGATTAACTATGCCTATGAAGAGGTGCCAGTAGAGCCGACTCCTGAAATGTGATTGTGTATATCGTTTTGACAGACACAGACTGGAATTAAATTTCCCCGTTACAAGTACGTGTGTAAATGTGCAGATTAATCACAGGTTTAATTGAGGGATAGCTAAGACTGGCCCGTTTTACACAGCCAGCAGAAGAACAGGTTCTTTTTAATTTGTGAATAATCTAAAGATCTCAAAACCTCCAGTGCACAGCAGATCACATTTCATTAGTCAAGTTTAAGAGGTTAACATCTGTTCACTGCTTCAGATGCATCTGGAAATCCAATCATCTCTATGCCTAATTAATATCCTACTGTATCTCACTAAAGCCCTTATTAGGAAGTCATCGTAATGTGGCATGACCTTTTTTTCTCACATATGCAGAGTTTCATATACATTATGGCATTATACATACATTATAAAAATGTCCTAAAAAATGAAAACTGCAAATTAACCTTTAAACGGGACTACACTGTCTTGCTACTAAACCTAATTTTTAGCAACTGATTTATTTACTTATGTCACTTACCATATTAAACTTAAAAAGATACACATGTACAAAATGTACCTTTGAGACCGCAGAGCCATTATGAATACCATTCTGCCACTTGCAACTAATACGTACACAGTTTCTAAACTCCCATGTTATGGTTATGATCGTGCACAGAAATTAATTTTCTACAAATTTCAGATAAAATCTAAATAGACCAGGATTTTATTGGCTGATAATTTGCAAATTTGAACCTGTTTTCACAGTTTAAACTATGCAAAAATGAACTGAACTAATACTTACAGAGCATGGCTCTCTTTTCACAATCCGTTAACATTGTTTTAATTCTGACTGGCTCATAAAAATTAAACACTGTATTTCAGAATTCCACAATCCTCCAAGACACCTGTTGAAAGTGTGTGGCCTACACCTTTCTTAAAGTAGTAACTGGGGGTAAACATAAAAAATAAATCATATACTGTGGAATTTACTCATTTAATCAGTAATAATAATAATAATAATAAAAAACACAACAGGGAGGATTTATTAATCTTAGGTGACAAAGCAATGGTGTGGAAGTAGGAGAAAAACATGTCTGTCACGGCACGCAAATGGAGACCAACAGCCAGGCATCTGAGCCAAAACGTTTAGAGTTTGCCAAATAAAGTCAGTAGGGTCAAAAGTGAAAATACAAGATCAGTTTGAGGACTTTTGGTTTGGGTTAAAGTTACACTCAAATGCCTTTATCTAAAACTTTGTTTAGATTTGTGCAGCACAGCTATGGTGCAGAAACAAGTCCAAGTTGATTTAGCCGGAAAAGTATGCTGACCCACATAACTCTGCCTTGGCTTTCCTACTACACTGCAAAATGGTTAACATTCAACACGGTTCCTCTGATGGAACAGCAGAGAAAAGCCTTTCAGCTTTTTCTGTGTGCAGCGCTCACCTTAATGTAAAACGGGATGGGCAATCCATTTAAAAAGATCAACCACAGACAGCCTACCCCATTATACTTTTACATGTAGAAAACTGTGAAATACTGTTTTTATTAACATGTCCGAAATGAGAAGACCGGGATATTAAACTCCAAGGTGGAGTTTAACATCTCATCTCAACCACGTTTAAACAAAACAAAAAAAAACAAATGCACAGTTGATCCAATGTTTATGCGTTTCTAATTAAATCCAAGCTCGAACATGATTCACTTTGCCTGAGGTCCCAGCCTTGTGGGACAGAACAATATTTGTAAAGACACAGTTGTTTATGGTCAAGGTATTCGTGACATTAACTAATTTATGACTTAGCAGAGCATACACAACATTAATCATTAAAGAGCCCATATCCTAAATGCTTTATTTATACACCTAAAAAACATGTATACAACAGTTGGTTTCCTATAGAGTGCTTAAGCCTCCCTATATCCTGTATTTTCTTTTCAATGGAAATTTTCCCATCAAAACACTGTCTTAGAAGGTCCAGTCCAGTCCATAATGTAAAATAAATAAATAAAAAGTGGTAATGATTTTTGAATGAAATAACCTCTCTGGTTCTCTTTCTGTGGCTCCAGGAGCAAGTACCGTTTTGATTGGCTGTCCTATATAGCGCCTGATTCAAAAATGAGCCCAGGCTGAAACACTCCTTATAACCTTAGAGAATGGGTGAGCACAAACTGCTGTACGCTGTTTTTTGCTGAATTTGCTGGATGTATAACTGAGAATCTGTGCTGTTATTTTATAAACAGGCTGTTTTTATGATATGGACCCTTTAATGTTTATACGAAACTAAAGTATACTGTGCAGCTGAGATCTGAGAATCTGCTAGATCTCACTGTCCTTTCTAACACCTCGAGGAAGGGTTTATGAGCCCCTGGTGTGTTCAATTTTGGTGTAAGGGGAGTTCCATGGGGTCATGTGTCTCTGCTGGAAGGCTGGGCGGGCATGGCTCTGAAGCAGAGCTGCACACGTGGCCTCCCAGGCCAAGGAACCACCCACCCTCACACATTAACTCAAACTGACAAGTGAAAGCAGCAAATGGGCGCACACGGCCGTTGTTTGAGGACTCCTCGTGCGCCAGGCACGACTACTGGCTCCAACATGTCTCTGCTGGAGCTTCACTGATCAAAGCTTATTGTAAAGAGAACAAAGCTTATTGCAATTTAACAGCTAGAACAAATCTGCCAAACGAGAATCTGGTGGGCAATTCAGTAATTGTATTACCACACTGGTGGTTTACGGAGTTAGCTTTTAAACAAGTGAACAAAGGTCTATCAATTAAGGTATTTCCTACAGTGACCGCCTTAGCTGCTAACTGTACAGCCAGACACACTCTGTATTTCAAAAAAGGGTCATGAAAACTCATCGGAACAGAAAAGTGGCTATAGCTAAACGTGGCGTTATGTGATTTCAACGGTTTCATAATAGTTTATTCTTAAAAATGTAATAAGATTTAATAATAAATATTTAATAATAGTAAAAAGTTTAAAACTAATCGTAGGAATTTTAGGAAAATTCTGAGATTAATTTCTGCTGACACATTCCCTTTCATAAAATGAAACCAGGACAAATTCCAGCTGGATCAGCTTTACAAGGAAATGTAGCAATTATTTAGGGGTTACATGTGCAGTAGTACGAAGGAAATTTTGGCACAGCAAGATATTTTAGCACAGTAGTCCAGTACTATCTAAACAACACCAAATCGTTTCAAATGTTGATCAAACATCAGTTTGATAGAGACGATTTTTTAAAAAGCAATTATCTGCCGACGCAGATCTGATTTTCCCGTCATCACACATCGCAAATACTAAAGTAAAACACTGAAGTCAGCCAGACTTGATTCATTAGTGAACCTCTTCCTTTGAAAATTGTACGCTGACAGAAATATAGACAGCTTTAAAACACAAAAACAAAAAAAAAACCCACACACATTGTCTACTTTGTCACTTTTTCAGAAAACTGCATTAAATACTGATTATCCTGAACTGATTCTGTTCATTGCGATTTAAAAATGCCTCAGCGTATCAGCAACTGTTTGCACATCCTACCTGTTGTAGGTGTAGGTGGACGGACATGGCTGAGGCATCGCCTCACTGCCCCTTTGCATCCCTGACGCTTCTCCATATCCATTACCCCGAATCCAGCTGTCGTTGACGCTCTGCAGCGGGGGAAACAAGCCTAATATGGGCTTCTGATCAGGTAAGTCCATGGCCGAGGAGGTATTGGCTCCGTAGTGGTACGACTGCCTGTCCATTCCAACACCCCCCAACATGAGTGGCCCTCCATGGGGCCCTGGCATTCCTGACATCTGGCAGTAGCTCCTTCTTTCGTTTTCTTGTTTGATGACCCCAGGTGTGCACAGCTGAATAAAGTCAGTGTCCTTCTCCGTCTTTATGACTGGCATGTTGACACCAGGTTCCAGCATCTGCTGTCGATGTTGTTTCCCGTTGCCATTCACATTTTTACAGGTTCTGCTGTTGCCCGTGACAACAGGCTTAGTATCCTTCAGCATGACGCCGTCTCCGAGCAAGGCGTCCTCCACTGCCAGAGAGGAAAGAAAGGCAGTGTCCTCGTGCGCGTAGAACTCATTGAGCTCTGAAGGAGAGCTGGGCAGGTCCAGATCATGCAGGATGTCTAGAGTGTTGTCGTCCAGCACCTTCTCGTTCCCATCCGCATCCCTGTCCGACTGGCCGTAGGGCCCAAAATCATAGCTGACCTTATCCAGAGGGGAAAACTCCTCCATTTTGAAAGCAAACGGCTCAGGGGCTTGGCCACTGGAGTTTGCTGAGGTAGAGGTGCGATTTAAGTCCGCTATGCTCTCATCCAAGAGAGCAAAGTTATCCCCGACGTTAAGGCCCAGGGGGTCCTTCTGCTTTTGCTGGTGCTGCATCCTGAAGGGTTTAACAAATACCTTGGCATTGGGCTCCTGAGTGCCGTGTCCCACCGCGGTCGGGCCTGCCACATGAAGCTCTCTCTGAACACTCATGCCACTCAGTCCATTCAAGACGTCGCTAGAAGCAGAGGTTGGGCTGCTGGACATGGTGCTGCTTATGTCTGTCGACAGGCCTCTCATGGTACGATCCCCTAAAGTCAGATTTTCGTCCTGATTATTGCTCCGTTTCAGCCCACGGTCCATCTCTCGAAGCTGCGAGACATGAAGAATGAGCAGAAAATTTGACCAGTGACAAGAATCAAGAAACACTGTTGTTCTCTTTAAACAAATACGGCTGTGTGCTAGATCAGAAATAAACATAATGCTTGTTTTAGAGAGAGGATAATGAATATTTCTATGACAGATAAAGAGACAGACAGACAGAGAAAGGGAGAGACCGAAAGCCAGACGGACAGACGGACAGAGATAGATCAAATATAACAAGTCTGGATAAATACAGTTTATCTGGACTAAGCCTGATTAAAACGCCATAATCCAATACCAGGTAGAGAACACAATATGAATTACACCTTTGCCGAATGACGTTAAACACACACACAGACAGTATGCAAACTGTCCAAGACAAAACAGGTAAAATAACTCTTCCCAGCTAAGCTGCACATAAAAAAAATGATCTAACTCACTTTCCTACTTCGTTTCCATGTCCTTCGGCATTAAATTCGTCCCAATAAAGCTCGTGAACTGCCCTTAATGTATACTCACGAACCGGAGCTGGAGTGTGGCGACTGTTTGTTGATGTTCTGAAAGGGCTGAAGGCAGTAAAAAAAAAATCTTACAATAAAAAAATAGAAAAAAAAAAGAATCCATCCAGTCCTCCAAACACACCCCCGAAAGTGGTCTACCACTGTAGTGCAACCTGTTGGTCATGAACAGCCACTGCATCCAAACCAAAGCTATGAAGTCAGCACAACTTAATGTCATTACACAGGGGTAAGGGGATAAAAACACCCCTCACAGCCACTCACCACTTCTATAGGTTAAGGGGGGTGTAATTATATTCTAAAAGCAGACTGATGCAGCACCCCACACCCCTCCCTCCCTCCCTCCCTCCATATCCCCATGTTCACATGCGTGAGTGGCATGTCTGTCATCTAGCATTATGGATATGGAGCATGTGAGAGCCAGAAAGTGCTTTTATGGCTGTTCTGACTAGCACTACATCTATAGGTGCCCCAATGGTAATATAGCTGGACACACGCTGGCTATTATAAACCCCGGCAAAGAAAAGGAGGGAGGTGAGAAACCAAGCTCTGCTTACCTGTTTAAGAATTAGGAAGAAATCAAGTTCATATTCAGACTTTAAATCCAAGACTTGTTCCTCCAGCTAGTTGTGCCTCCACTTCCCCCGCATGTTTGGCACTTAGCTAGCCGTGCTGCGAACGGCAAGGACGGCGTCTTTCCCCCGATTAACCGGGAGGTTTTAATCCGAGTTCTGCTTTGCCCTATACCGTTTCTACCTCGAAATAATAGCGTCAAAAAGAAAATCGACTACAGAGCGGTTAATCCCGCCGCTTTCGTCCGCTTGAAAGTGAAAATGACCCCCGGGAGCAGAGCTGTTGACATGCCCAGACTAACCGCCGGCTCTCTCGCTGTGGTGTCGAATGCGGAATCGGCAGCGTTACATAAGCGGCTCTGATAGCTGGCCGGACGGGCAGCAGCAGGCAATGACCTGCGTTTAGTAATTACGACGCAAGCTAAGCTCAACTGCAGTTACTTAGTTAGCTAGCTTCTGTCAGTCGACCCCGGTGAACGCCCCTCTAAAAAAAACAACACCCAAAAAAACTAACATTACCGGAGCAGCGGCTAAGTGAGTGAAGCGGGCGGAAAACTCCGACGTTATTAGCCAGCTACTTGTTTACTAACTGTGTTCAGTCCTGTGTAAAAGGCGACGAGCAAATGCGTTGACAGCAGCGGCTACTGGCCGTCAGACAGCGGCGGCGCTGACAAACCCCGCGTCAGACTTGTCATGTTGTTCAGCGTGTCAGTTCAGACCAAAGACCAAAAGATAGGACGGTTTATGCCCAACACACACTAAATTAAGTCAAATTTCAGCCTCGGGAGCTGCCTACTTCTGTCAGTTCGCTTACTTTTGGTGTCGACGGGCGCTCAGGAAAGAAAGCTAGCACTAACTTAGCTAAGACCGCCGTGCTAAAAGCCGCCACTGCCAGGGGACCCTAGCTAGCTAACTTTTTACCCCCTCTGCCTCTAGTTCACCAGAAAGCGTTCAAAGCGGGAAGAGTGGGGATTAAAATCACTCCAAGTTCGTTTTACGGGAATAATAACAACAACAACAATAATAAAGTTGTAATGAGGACGTGTGTGCTGAAAAGCAGCTAGCCTACAGCGTAAATGGCGCAGTACAGTCCGGAGATAAAGACAGGGGCGAAGGGCACGTTCACGCCGACGGGAGATAAACAAGAAGACCAGGAGCTCTTCAGGTGACTTCTCTGCTTTATCCCTGGTTCAAACAGACAGGAATTACGGCAGCTAGCGTGGCGCAGGCTAGCGCAGTGCCCATTTAACACCGTCCATAATCTCCATATGAGAAAGTAAACACAGAAGCAGTGCAGGAGAATTTCAACTGCTAGGTAAAAAGGACGTTGACTAATTTACCGAGCGGGACAGACATGCGCAGACCGTCACTGGCACTTCTGTGCCCGCAAAGGTGACAGGATGCGTATATTAGACTGCTACATTCAGTCGATTGAAATGTTTGTTTATATTTTAAACGACTGAAAATAGCCTTTAAAAGCTGTTTAAAACCATTTTTTTTATTTAATTAATTTTTTTAAAATTATTTTTAAATATTTTTAAAATGGTTTGCTTATTGTCTATTAATAGATCAACAACATAGTTCATAATTCAATGCATATTGTATCATTTTTCCCACATATACAGGTATTCTTAAGAGCAGTCTTAGGAGCCATGTAGCTCCTGTTCTGCAGCAAATGTGGCTTGTCTTTCTTGATGTTAGGCAGAATTCTTGAACAACCCTTTCTCAGAGTGTATACCATTTGAATTTGATGAAAAGATGCTGGTAATCAAACTAACTGCACAATAAATGATGTAATTTGTAAACCAACAATAACGTAACTTCACCATCTCAAAATCACCTAGTCTTCTGGATAACTTGGCGGGGGTCAAGTCTGGTAATACGCTGGCACATGAATGAGCAATAAGCACCCTGGGAATGAGGACTGACCTCTGCATCCACCTACAAGCACTATATATCTAGAACTATAATATTATATTGTAATCTATTGGACACCTTGCCTGGTTAAATGGTCCTCTTGAGCACCACCAAGGATTCCACCAAGTCCAAAACCCCCTTTTAGTATTATCCAGATTCCATTCCCGACACCTAAAATTTACCCCAGGATCCAAAAGGGCTTTTTTCTGGTGTTTAGTTTTTTCAAACATAAACAGTGTTTCCAAAACTAAAATAATAGGGATGTAACAATACAGTTTATCATATTGTATCATTTTACTAGCAGCTTAACTTGTGGCTAGAGCATTAGCCTTGAGCTGGATATTTATCTTTTACAGTTGAATGTCCGTATAAACTAAAATGGATAAAAATTAACAGCACATTTATTTTTGCTACTTGGAAAAAAAAATAAAGAAAAAAAAATCGAATCGAATCTAAACATATTATACTTTCAATTCTCAATTGTTATGTTGCCATGAAATAAATAAATAAATAAAAATGTCATCACATCATATCCTGTTCCACTTTCCACCATGCTGGGGACAGCTGCCACCCACCCGAAGGTCGAAGTGTCTAGAACGGAAAACTGTACTGTTACTGGCATAGTTTAAAAGATGAGAGTTCGCTGCATGGAAGTGACCCACCACGAACGTCAAACCCTGGGACGTGAGTGGGCTTCTGTGCAAGGCTAAAAGCTAACCCCAGCAGGCCGACTTCGCCATATCTTCCTCTCTCCAATGTCTACTCACTCAAAAACAAAACAGGGCTACATTCAGAAGTAACCAAATTATTCATGAGCGTTATATAAAAGGAAATACAGCTTGTTTCATGGTAGGGGATAAATGATGGGGTTGTACATGGGTGTGTAAAACCACATTTGTTACAAATAATCTGTTTAGACATACAAAATACTGAATACATGCATGTAATGGCCTTTAATGCACATATACAAAAAACACACACACTAACCTTTCAGAGTGTTTAGACCTTATGTGTGTGTGTGTGTGTGTGCGCAGAATCTAATGGTTAAGAAGTTAAAGTCATTCTGTTGGAACCAAACCCCATATCTGCAAGATAGTGACACAGAAGATGGCAAAACATAAGTTTTCATAAGTATTCACACCTTTCAGTCACCCACAGACCGATTCACTCAGTCAAATCAAGCGTTTGCAGGGGAAAAGACAAGGACTGTACTGTTAGCCTTGTCTGGAAGAGGAGCCGTTTTTCGTTCAGAAGATGGAGACGGACTTGGGGAGTGAGGGGACGGGTAGACGCA
Source organism: Salminus brasiliensis (assembly GCF_030463535.1). Lineage (NCBI taxonomy): Eukaryota > Metazoa > Chordata > Actinopteri > Characiformes > Bryconidae > Salminus > Salminus brasiliensis. The sequence continues at coordinate 25,281,389 of NC_132895.1, forward strand.
CCCTCCCATGCCAACGAGCTCATTATGGTCTGGCGGGTGTGGAGTGGGCATGTGCATGGCTAATTAAGCCAAAGGAGCACAGCAAGAGAGAGTCCGACTAGTCTCTACGGGCCGGCCTGAAGGAATCACACTGTTCTCTAGCCTGGCAAAGCAGCAACATGGAACAGAGCTTCCTGTTGTGTTATAACTATCAGAGTCTTTATGAAATGACAGGAAATACTGAGTGTGCACTGCTTTAAAAAACAGCCGTTTGAAGAGTTTCGTCTGCACTTATGTCCATTTATACAGATTATAGCAGGTCACCCAGAAAGTCCACATATACAGGTATTCTTAAGAGCAGTCTTAGGAACCATGTAGCTCCTGTTCTGCAGCAAATGTGTGTTGTCTCTCTTGATTTTAAGCAGAATTCTTGAACAACCCTTTCTCAGAGTGTATACCATTTGAATTTGATGAAAGATGCTGGTAATCAATCTAACTGCACAATAAATGATGTAATTTGTAAACCAACAATAACGTAACTTCACCATCTCAAAATCACCTAGTCTTCTGGATAACTTGGCGGGGGTCAAGTCTGGTAATACGCTGGCACATGAATGAGCAATAAGCACCCTGGGAATGAGGACTGACCTCTGCATCCACCTACAAGCACTATTTAGTTTTCATCAAGTACTCAGATGATACCCCAGACATTCCAAGACTCCAAATGTGAAGTGACACCATGTTTACCGTGCTTACACTGCTCTTCAGTGCACATATAAGGAATAGATGGCATTAGCTGACTCTCAGGGGTTTCTCCATTTGTAGCAATCCTTTATTTTTTAGGAATGAGCCGTGGTTTCCTGTACCTCACCTGAATCGTACACAGTACACAGCCGAAAGCCCACAGTTGTTTTGTTAAAAGGTAAATCAGTGAAATAGGTTCCTGTCAGTTATACCTACAGATACCTACAGTTTGTGGCATGGCATAACATTGTGCATCACATCCAAAGGGTGCATTACAGCAGAAGGGTGCTCTACTAGGTACTAAAGATGCTAGCCATGAGGTGGTTGAATAACAGAGACTGCAGTTGGTGGGATTTTGTGTTGAATTAGGAGAAAGCACTTGTTCTATTAGTTGTGTTGAGCTATTAAACTGCTTGATTGATTGGTTTTACTGCAAACAACTGAAAGTTTGTATATTTTGCTAATAAACCTAATCTACAATAGAGATTGAAAGTTTCAATAGCTACTGTATTTGCATTTCTGTCAGTAAAACAGTAAAACAAAAACAAAAAGGAGTAAACTAGTAGACTAAATTCTAAAGGTCAGACTAAATAAAACAATGTAAAAGAACACTGGCCATCTATTTTCTTCTTATGCTTGTCACAAGCCAGCAAAAACGTCCTTCTCAAGGCTTTTTAAGGCCGATGTTTTAAGCACCTGTGCCGGAGAAGAACAAACACAAAAGAGAACCAAGGTCTTTTTAGTTCCAAACATAAGCACGCTTCCAGAGAATGGATGGGTCGGCTCTCGCAGCTGGATGATTTACTGTCTGCGGGGCAGAGTCTACGCCTTTATGTAAGTGAATCATGTTGACTCAGTATCCTAATATCTCGACATGCGCGCTGCTTCGCCATCGGTGGTGCAACAGCACAAACTCACGTTGCAGTTCAACCTAAGAGGGAAGGAACTCTTATTTGGGCAGCGTGTAATCCATGATTGCAGCATGAGAAACACATTCTCACCCAGAACGTGAGATCCCACTGTCCATACAGGAATCCAGTTCACATAAGAGTTTTAGTGATGGTATTAAAGCAAAGGCAACGAGAGCTGCAGTGATGGGAAGAAAGTAAAGAATATGTTAAGTAGTTATGATTTTACATTTCTCTTAGAGGCTTCTGTAATGAGGCCAAATAATTGAGTTTAAATTTAAAGAGCTCTATAATTATCTCATAGCATCTCTGAATAAGTTTTTATATAAAGAATATGAAGCACCAGTGTTCTTCAGTATGTTTTGCTTGTTAGTTGCAGACATGGTCAATTATTGAATAACAACTAGTGGGTTGGTGATTCTAACATGAGATTGAAGCTTTCTGACGCACTCTGAGAAACCAACAAGTACAGAAAAACAAGTAACAATTGCTCTAAAAGGACTCAGTGACCCATAAAAAAGGACTCAGTGACCCATAATTAGAGTTATAATAGTCCTTTTAGAGCAGTTGTTACTTGTTTTTCTGTACTTGTTGATTTCTCAGACAACCATATTAATACAAGTCATGTAAAATAAATAAATAAATAAATACTGGGTTATGGCCTGGGGGTCAGGAGTTCAAATCTCAAGCCATGTCACTTTGCCATCAGCAGCCGGAGTCAGTCCTTACCCTCCTAGTGTCTGGAGCATTGCTAGTGCTAGGGGGAGCTACGAACAAGTGGGTTCAGTGATCCAAGTTCAACAACTTTGTCTATTCAAGTCATGTTAAAAAATCTAAATTAAAAGATACTGGTTTATGGCTCAGGGGTCATGAGTTCTAATCTCAAGCCATGTTGCTTTGCTATCAGTACCTAGAGTCACAGAGAGCACAATTGGCTGTGTTGTCTCCGGTAGGTAGATGGCATTCTCTCCTCTCATCTCTTAAAGCGAGGTTAGCCTGTGCGATGGAGCTGGGGACTTGGCGCGTTCCTCAGAGCTTATCCTCATAGTGTTTGGGGGCATTGCTAGTCCAAAGGGAAGCCATGGACTGGTGGGTTAATTGGCAGCACCTAATTGGGATAAAAAGGGACAAAGTTTGACAAAATAAAATAAAAAAAGAAATATATACTGGTATTTTCAGGTAAAATATTGCCTATTGTTTACTACACTAAGGTAAAAAAGGTCAGTGTGAAATTAGACACACCTATCAACACCTCTCCTCGACAATTATGTACAACAACAAAATGGCCTATTCTGGCTCTATATGGCGAGAGCGCTTGGAGCCCAAAGATTGTCACTTGCAGTAATTTGTAGTAGACAGTTTTGACAGTCCACAAAAGTGGTCGTATTTATACTAATTCTGTTTCAATTTCAGACAAAAATGAAATGGTATCTATCCACCTCTAAATCTGCCTTTACTGTTAAGAATCAGTTCAGACCTCAAGTCCTGACAAGACAAAACTGTTACATAAACCCTAATAAACTGTTACAAACCGTGCCCAGTATTATCTCTTTCTGGGTCATCATGTGCTAGAACTAATACAACAATTTCTATCTCAACGAAGAGTTTTTTGTCTGTGCTTGCAGTGAAGCGTCCATAAATCACAGCCTGCTTCAGAAAAGAGGAAAAAGCAAGTTTTTTTTCAGGGATTCTTGAGCGGAAACTGTTACATATGTAACAGTGTGGGAATACATTTCCTTTTGTATTTACACAGTGTCGGAGGCAGGATGGGTTCACTTAGTTTCCATCGCATTTCCATTTACAACTAGGTAATACATGACACTAAGCTGAGGTCATAGTTTTTCACACATGCCAACTATCTAGTTTTCTGAAACATCACTGCAAATGGACAAAATGTACCTGGGGTCATTTTTACTTTTCATTATTGCAGTTGTAGAAAAACAGGACGATCAAGTCTTGTTGAAATATTTGCAAATGTACTCAAGGCTAAGGACATGACCAACAAAGCCTGGGGGTAGCCTTCTCTTGGGTGACGTTTTCTAATAGGGCCTGGTAAGCACAGAATCTCAAACAGCTACAGAGCCTCTCCTTTTGAACGGACAGCTGTTTCCGAATACACTGACTAAACGCAGACTAGAGATCGGACTAGTTTAAAGGCTGGACCTCTATAATGGGAATTTCACACGTGTCTTCTGTGATTAAGCTCTCACATAAAATCGAGTTTAGTGCCTGAAAGTTTGCATCATGTGGTCACATCTGTTACATCCAAACATCTGCGGCTACACTGACTCTTATTTCAGTTCAGGGTGAAGCAAAGTTCCAACAACTTGATTTAGTTTCCTTTTCTTGATTCAGTGTTTCAGCAGATGTGGGTACATGTGTCTGGGTCGGTGGACAACCACTGCTGCGGCGCCCAAGGAGCAGAGAGGGTTAAGGGCCTTGCTCAAAGACCTGAAAATGACAGTATAGCGCTTTTTACAATTGCCGTACACATCTTTACAGGAATCAAGGAAGTCACTGTACCACCAGAACTGTTCTACTGCTCAGGTGTGCAGACTTAATCATAATATAATGTAACTAATATAATCATAGTAGAGACTGTAAGAACAAAGAGTGTAATGATGGTTAATGGTGGTAGTAGTAGTAGTAGTAGTAGTAATAGTAATAATAATAATAATAACAATAATAATAGTAATAAAATGGTAGATAGTTAGGAGACTATGTACATTTTGACATAGTCGTTAGGCAGATAATAATAAGATAATAATTTGGCCTGACATTTTCTCAGAGGACAAGTGAGAAAAATGAATTTCAGTCCAGATTGGTCATGCCTGCAATTACAGAGGAGCTTCCGTGAATCCTGTGAATTAGCCCAGAACCTCATGTACATTTAAACCTATCCAAATGGGGCTTAAAAGGAAATCAACTGTAAAATGTATTCTTTTACAGAGTACTGATTACCTGTTCAAAATGTAATTGTAACATAATCTAAAGGATTACTATATTAAAGTAACATATGCCAAGTTAACTATCTTTTTAAAGCTATTAATTCAAGTAAAGACAAAAGAAAAACTTTATGTATAAATCCACATGGAAAAAATCCACCATCACTGCTGATATAAAGTGCTAGTATGGTTTGCCGGTGATTGCTGGGCATCACCAGTAAAAGGCGGCTGGCATTGTTTTTTTGTTTGTTTGTTTTATTTTAGTATGAAATTCATTTTAAAATTGTATTCATTGTGATTCTGATTAGTATTATGATTAAAACTAGGATTGCACAACATTTCATTCCTCATGGTCATTGCAATGTGGGAAGGAGCAGCGGCCACACTGCAGGACGTAACAACTTTTCTGCTGCTTGACACAAAAGGAAAATTCGTACTGTTCTCTTTTTCCAGACCAGATTCACCAGAGCCAGATTAGATCTGCCCAGTACTATTTCATTTTCTCCAATTTGGGATACACAGAGTGCATTATTAATATTGTGACATGTTTGACTTAACTTTAGAGTTTTTGGTAAAAACAATCCTGTATTTCTTATTATGACAATATTAACACTCATCTGACACACTCGTTTAGCAACAGAAAGACGGAGGCAGCACCTTGTCCAGCGGTCAGATAATCATACAGCAGTTCTAGCTTGTGGGTTCAGTGTCGATTTTCTTATCTTCAGATGTTCCTTGAAATTGGAGTGGAGTTTTTTGAAGCTGAGAGAATATCTACTGCTGGAAAGCCCAATTTACACCCGACAGTGCTATTCTTTTCCTTATTCCTGTTAAAACGACGCTCTCCAGTCAGTTAATTAGGGGTGGGGTAATATTTTGATCTCGATGCGGACGTGGAAGATTCTGAATCGATTTACAAATGTCAGAAATGCTAAATGATAAAGCAATCATTCAGTACTCATTCAGTCACTAACAACTATGGCTTTCGCTCAATATTGCACACTTTGGAGCAGAGATACAGTGTCCCATTTCCAAGTTCAGGCCAGGATTTAAGGACATACTCATAGCTACTGTATCTACATGAATGGGTGTTCAGTTTGGGTTTTATATGAATGTTTAGGGCAATACAAAAAAAATATCCTCCATAACTGACCACATGAACAGCTCAGTTAACCAAACGAAAACACCTCATGATGTAAATAATGCTTTAAATCATAGAGTACTTAAAATACTTGGATACATGAAGGGATACAGGTTAACAGGCTGAAAACAATAACCAGTTACTAAGCTCTCTCCATATTTGTACATGTATGCAAGTAACGAATACTACAGTGATTTCATTGCTTCACCTTGACTGTGCTACGTTGTAAGCAGACAGTCATATTAAGCCATATCTTCTAAAGAGTCACAAATAATAAAAAAATAATCAAAATAATCAAAAACTGCTGCATGCCCATTTGGAAAACTGTATCTGTTCATCTGTTATAATGTATAGATGCATATAATGAATTTGGGCACAACAAAGCATTGCAATGTTTTTTTTTTTTTGTTTGATCATCGCTAGTTGCTGACTCTTCTTCGAGTGTTTTTCTTTCCCTTTGCACCTTTCCTCTTCTTATCCATTCTGTGGTCAGATGAGGTAAGCACAGACTCAGCCAGCTTTTTGTTTATGTGCGTGTTTCCCACCCTGCAAAATCTTATTTCAAGTCGAAGCATCATCTCCGTCCTCCATGCACAAACCCCTCAATATAGATAAATAGGGACTGTGCAGAAAATCTGACAATAACATATGGACAATAACATATGCCTCAATGTAACCATCCTTCAATATTCAAAACACAAGTGTACAGGGAGTTTCGCTTCATTAGGAAGATTAATACCACAGCTAACAGATCATTTAAGGAAGGTTAGCTATGCTAATAAAAAAATGGCACCTATAAACTCACCTCACCTATAAACCTCACTGTGTCTTTTAAAGTCCTTTATCCACCGAGGGCAGACACTGTTGCAACACTGTCGTTATTCTGAGCCTATAAGGCATGAGTTATGTATATACTGTGTTTTTGAACTGTCTGCTGTGGAGCGGCAGAACTGGATTGATGGACACTGAGAAAAGAGGATGTGAATCACTGTGAATCCCAACCACAGAGATCACTGATTGGTCTACTGAGCACAAAGGTCTACTGAGTGTGAGTGGCAGCTAGCTTCCCATGTGCTTCAAACAAAGGCAGCGAATGAGATCTGGCTGAGACGTTACTGTATGTAGCAGTGGAACGGCAGATCACCAAGAAATTTCGTTTTAGTTACTGACAGCATAGCAGGGTTGTTGCTGCTTAACTTGGTAAATTCCTACATGGGAATTCCAGCGATTTCGCAAGTTGCCTACTGTTTGTAGGCTATAATGTATTACTACATTTTTCCACCACAGCCCCAGTGCAAAACCTTCCTGCTAACTTGCCACATCGATTCAATTTGTGTTATTAATAAAAACAAATTAGAAGTAAATTCGTGATGGATCATTACAGATGCTTTATACTATAAAGGACCAAGTAGAATCACACAGTGAGAATAAATAAATCCTGTATGGAACAAAGGATGAACAGAGGAGGGATGCTTAGACATTCCCAACCCTTTTTATTGCATGCCATGCTGGGATGGCACCCTGTTACTGCTCATCTAGCTCTGTATGAGCCAATAAACAAGAGAAAGACATAACAACCCACATTAATAGCAGCTTTTCACAAATCTACGCTCACTTATTTGATTAGAACCAAACACTGCAAGTGTAGCAATCTTCAAGCTGTAATGTAATCCTGTACCTGTAAGTCCCTGTAATCAAAATACTTACTTTTTAAATGTGACGGATTACAGACTGTTTTTTTTTTGTATTTTTCTGTATCCTCATAACTCCATTACACATATTCCATTAGTGACGGCCAACAAGAATCTCCTTACTGCAACTGTAGACCCTACAAACGCTTTTGCCAGCAGTGAACCAATAAAGACTGCAGTTGCTGTGGCCTACCTGCCCATACATTTTCAAGAAGGTCAACCATTACATCCATATCCGGTAGGATTTGCTTCTTGCCAGATTCAGGAAGTGCCCTTTGTGAGCTGAACGCAGGCAGACGTGCATGAACTGATTTGGTTTGACAGAATTGGCAGCTTTGGCTTCTTTAAGCATGATCTGCTTCCGCAAGACTCACCAAGAACACAGCCAGAATTGCAATTACTGGCTGAGAGCATGGTGTGGCTAGTATCTGGCTATATGAGACTAGCTTAAGCGTGTGGGAATCAGGAATGTTCTTGTGGCAAGACGAAGGTTTAGGGTTCCAAATTATGCACCTGCTTTGTTTGTCCTTCTTCCTTCCACCATAAGTAATCCTTTAAGAATGACCTACGTGTCTTACACAAGTGTGTTAAGCACAGGGAAACTAGCTGTTTGCTATGCTCTGCGTGCCATGGCAAGCTTCCTAGATCAAGATGTTGTTAATTTCCGCTGTTGTTCCCTGCTCAACTGGATTTCACCACGCCGGGCTGAGCATATAGCTGACTTTGAAGTGCGACAGTGCAGCCATGGGGCCAGCACAAGTTGAGAAATTTGAGGACTAGGTTTGATTTAACTTAGAGCATTCTGTATTTGAAAAGATCATCATGTTGACGCTTCACTGCCCTGTAATAAGAAGAATATCATCACGGAAACCCAGAAACTGCACTGTGTAACTTTGGTGAAGCAGGCAGGACGGTGCTTACGTGAACTGCGTAACACTGCATAACCTTGAGTCGTGTTTGTGTAAAATCTTATATTATCACTCCACCATCTCAGTCCAGTCTGTATTTTGCAGCTTGTAAAATGCGTGTGAAAAGCGTGTCCTTTAGGTGGTGGCTCAGAGCACAAACTCCACTTCCATACTTTAGGGGGAGCCTAGATTGTAAATTCTCACATAACGCTGAATTCAATTATACAACTATTCGTGTGGTTAAATCAGGCTGTTAGAAGCAGTCCAACAATAGCCCCAACTCACAATGTGCACAACTGTTATCCTTTTAATAACTAGCTTTAACCTACATTAAGGCTGTAAAATTGAACATTGCTGTGGCTGCATCCCAAATCTCACACATCTTTACTGTACTGAGGGAGCTACACTAATGAATGCAAGTGTAATGATGGCTAGTTTTGAGAAACAGCCCCAATAAACTAAAGCATCAGACAGGAGAAGTTAAAGCACAGAAACGTGGGCAGATCTGCATGTAGCCACACCTGTGATAAAGCGGGCAGATCCAGATGGCATCCTGTTGGTGGACCAAACGAGCAGGGTTGATGATTGAACATTTTGTGGGCAGGAGTGAACTCTGCGCTTGGTTCCTTTAGATGAATTTGGGTCGTATTGTTTTTTTATACTTGAAACGAACAAAGTTTAGAAACAGAGTGAGACCCACCTGCTCAGGCGATCCCGGCCCACGCCGGAGTTACTCTACAAACCATGCCAGCAGAGCAATCGCACCAGGGTTTGTTTTAATTGATAGTATAAACACAGCATGCTTTGGTCTTAGAACCAAGGAACCCTCGTTTAGCACACTAGTAGACTTGTTGCTTGCCACCTCTGAGGTATTAAGGTAGCTCTTGCAGATGATTAAAACATGCTCTGAGGTCAAGTTTAAGGTCAGACCAATCCTCTTCACACTTTCATTTTTGTAAACCCTTCTAAGACTCAGTGTGGCTGTGGCAGATTGCTATCGATCTAGTGTGACAACAGGAACTGCAAATCTCCGGAGTCAAGATCGAGGTGTACTTTGCATGGTGCAGTCAGGTTGACATTTTCCTCCATATTAAGGCAATGCAAGTTGAGGAGCGCAGCGAGTTCTGGCCAGTTGTGAGTGCATCTGAATGGCCGTAGGAGGCAGACAGGGATTTTATGAGAATACAACGTCTGTGGAGTGTATGAGTCAGGCCTGGTGGGGGGGTGGGGTGTTGTGTACGGTGCACTGTAGTCTAGATAATAGGCGCAGTTTCAAAGGGCCCAAGAACACATAGATCAGCCCACGCAAACAGCCAAACACACACGAAATATGCCCCAAGACAAGTACACATTTACCAAAGCATGCCAACTGATTTAAACTATTCGAACAGCCCTACCTTCCAGCGGAGATTCATTTTCCCCCTCAAGTACTGTACTGTTCTCGCTCTCTCTCGCTCTCTCTTGCTCTACACAGCACCGAGAGATGTGCAGCTTCGTCACTTCTCACCGCCTCCACCAGAAGCCTGTATAAATCATTGAAGCTCAGGGCCATTTAATGCCCTCCGCCTCCAGTGGCTCTACTCATTTTGAAACGGAGAGGCAGAGAGGGTTTACACATCGCTCACATCAAATCAGGAGAAAAATGATGAGGCCGAGCTTTGCTCTTCTGGTTATCTTTGTGAATGTTAGACTGTAAATGCATAAAGACCAGGATAAAGTTCTTGAAGGAACTCTAGGAGATTCCAGGAAGGCTTCATATTACCTAACAAACCTCAAAAAATCAGCCATGAGCGTGGGCTTTCCCACCTGGGTAGTTTTGAAGGAACCGATGAAACTCCAGTCCATTCTCAGTGTATCCATTGTGCATTAGGAGTGGACGGGAATTTCACTGGTACCTTTAAACTGCCAAAGCCAGAAAGGCCACATTAGACCTTTGGGTCTACAATGTAAAACTGCTGGGACGCATCTGTAATTGGACTCGACTCTGGAGTCAATTCCACATAATCTTCTTGATTGGAAGAATGGATACATAGTACAGCATTAAGTACAAAACTACAAAGTGCAGAACAGCTGCACAGCTAAAGTGGACTACACTTCCAAATGGCTGCTAGGCTGTTGCTATGTGGTTGCTAGGTCATTGCTGTGGTATCTCAGATGCCTGTTATGGTGTTGTTAAGTGGTTGCTATGGTATCTCAGGTAGTTGCTGTAGTGTTGCTAAGTGGTTGCTGTGCTTGCTGTGGTGTTTGCTAGGGTATCTGAGGGGGTTGGTATGTATTGCTAAGTGGTTGCAAGGTTGTTGCTACAGTATGCCAGGTGGTTTCTATGGCAGTCACAGGGGACTGCTAAGTGGCTGCTAACCAGTTGCTATACTGTTGCCAAATGGTTGATATGCTATCCAAACTGGTTGCTATGGTAGCTCAGGTGTTTTCCATGCTGTTGTTAAGTGGTTTCTAGGTGGTTGCAAGGGAGGTCATAGGGGACTGCTGAGTGCTGCCATGGTGTTTCAGGTGGTTGCTATGATTTTGCTACATGGTTACAAGGTGGATGCTATGGTGTTGCTACTAGTTGGGTGCCGCTAGTGGTCGCTAGGGTGCTGCTATGTGGTGGCTAGGTGGTTGCTATAGCATCCTAGGTGGTTGCTCTGGTGTCTGAGATGTTCACCCAGTGGTTGCTGTGGCATCCAATGCTGATTGGGTGTTACAAGCATATTTGTATTATTGTCACATATGAAGGTTGCCAAAACGTATGCACCCCTTCATTACTTTGGGGAAAATCTGTTGCTACACGGAAACGTCCGATCAAAAAATCCTCATCAATAAAAGGACACATCACACAATCAGCCCGACAATCTAGAGTTGGAACAGTGTTGATATTTTGAAATATTTCATAATATGCATAATACTGCTTTAATAAGAATGAATTCATTGGTCATGGCCTTTAAACAACATCCCAAAATGTAGTAGATTGGATCAACTTTACAGAATGCGTCTTCATGCATTGGTTGGTGATAAAAAGCAGTGAGAAGGCGGCCAAAAAGACTATTCAGGCTATTCAGGCTTAGCTGTAGTGACTCAGCTAAGAACTGAGACTGTATGCTTAGGAAATCTTCTGAATGTTCAAGAATGGTATGAACATCCACTCATTCACAAAAAAAACCCCAATTCTCTAGTTCTCTCATTATTTTGGTTTCTGGGGAGTTTCCTGTTCTGCACAGTCCGATTTCCAGAGTATTTCATTTGTGGCAGCACCAACTTTCTCCCACATACCACACTGGCAGAAAGGACCAATCCGTTTCTGATGTCAGTTTATCACCATGCATGCAGCAACATGAAGATGAAAACTTCAGTAAGCCTGTAATTAAGCCATGTCTTGCGTCGGTGAAAGCAGAGAGACAGATAGGTGGCAAATTAACCGAAAGTAACTGAAAAACCCGGACTGACATGCTGGGCAGTGATCGCCACTACCATCAAAACTAAGGGGGAAGTTTTTGGGCCATTTGTGCATGGGGGTCCCACTGTACACTGAATTACTGCAGCCAAGACAACACACCTTTTTGTCATTTTGCATCACCTTCCATTCAGCCTCGAGATATTGTCCACCATCGGCATCAAACGTATAACATCTGTGACAAAATCAGAAGACCAGGGTTGAGGGAAACTGAACTTTTGGTGCATTTATGTGTTTAAAACTTTAGCTGGTGCTGGTGCTGGTGCTGGTGCTTTAGCTGGTGCTTATAGACATTTTCTATAATGTTTTCAAACATGTTTATTCACACAGGCAAGTAATCACCAGACTGTATATGTACACCCACTCAGCTGATACCAACATATATCATATTTAAAACCGAAAAAAGCAAGAACTGTTATGGACGTCAATGCAAAAATGTAATTGTACATTTGAAGTCATTTTGGGACACCCCTGTTGCTCCAGTCGTTAGAAAACTGTAAGAACATCTGCCAGATTCAAATGATCTCAAGGCAACATTCGAGATGGATTTGCTGGATTAGGGTTGGGCGGCATTCACTTTTCTTCATAGGTCTCAAAGGGGGATTCTCAATAGTTCGGACTGGTGTACTTGGCAGTACAGACTTGGCAAGTTCGACTATATGGTGATTTTGCAACTGGAACAGCAGCGTGGGGCTGCGCCAAGTCCACACAAGTCACGTCCTGATGCATCCTCGATAACACGAGTGGAACGAGAACACATCCGGGCAAACGGATTGTACTTGGCTAGATGTGAACCTTTGAATGGACCAGAACTTGGGCCGCAACTGATGACATGGGCTGCAAGTTGTGCAAGCAGTGCAAGCGGTTCTACACTTCTGTAATTACCACCTGAACCTGCCTTATTTTAAAACTGAAAAATGATCAAAAATAAATAAAATAGTTCAGTTTGCTCACATGATGAAAAACTAAGTGGATAAGCACAGGTGTATATTAGTCCTTCAATAAGTGTTAAATCGTCGGTGTGAATCAGGGGAGAGAAGCTGGTTAGCATTAGCTCAGTTAGCAGCACAACAGTCTGCTCACCACAGAACTAATTCAAGTCTGTCTGACAGAAAACTCACTTCTAAACCTTTATAAACGAGAACCACTCAGATCCAGCGACTGCTGCTGAAAGAACAGAGGCTGAAACAAACGTTTTCCTCCATGGTTCTGGATCTGTAGCTCACTCGCTAAGCTAGTCTTTGCTGAGCTAGCTCAGCTACAGCTCCACCGAGCTGCTGCTGACTAACTGCTGAGCTCCCACACAAGCGCTGACCAGAAAACCTTCTGTGTGTCTGAGAGAGAAGTCGAGCGACTGGTGTTGAGAAACAGAAAGGTCAACTGAGAGTCCGCACTGCTGGGCAATACCTATCTGGGCAATAATGGTGCCTTAAGGACACCAGATGGTGCTCTGAACACTGTGGTTAAACAATAGACAATAGACTGGATTGGGAATAAAATAGCCGATACCCGATCCGGTTAAATATGCCTGGATCTGCCCTGATCCTGATGCGCTGGATCAGATCAGGACATCCGTTTAAAAAGCACTAAATATGATATCTTTTTCTTTCACTTTTCCTTGTTTAGCCACTGCTTTTGGTTGTGGATTGAAGTTCTTGTTGCAGTTGATAGTTTTTATATAGTCCACAACTGTTCAGTATTTTTACCAAACAGCAGTTTTACTCATTTATACTTTGATTGTTGGTTTATTCACAGTATGTCCAATTAGTGACCCACAAAATTGCAGAACATTAATGTGCATTAGCTCATTAACATGTCAATTGTGATTGTTTTTTACTGAGAAGATGTCTAAAAACCTCACAGGATAAAGAGACCACCCCCACTGTGACTTTATGAACCGGACTTCTTCTTCTAGGCAGAAGAGTTTGAATGAATCTTTGCTTATCATACAGCGTATTAATTCTTCGGTCTTTGTATTCCCACAGAATGTCTACACTTCTGCATTAAACCATGAATAAAATACGCTTCCTATTGCTTCAGGCTCTCATGCCTGATGTTAAGTAGTGTATGTTTTAAACACGAGGTGTAGTTCACAGCACAGCTCATTAACCATATCCACAAAGAAAGGTTTTCTGAATGGAACCTGTTGTGTTTGAATGAAACCATGGGAAGCATAGGAGTGTTTTGGCATTGATAACTGCTTAACCACTGGGTTATGGAAAGCAGTGGAAGTTGAAATGCCACCCCTGAACAGATCTGTGTCTGATAATGGGATTTGGCACAGAGCATGATCGAGCTGATCCCACATCCTTCTCCGCTGTGTATTCACGTCACCTGCTCATGGCCTGTGAACTGTGGAATTCTTGAAAAGGTGCCATGTTGCCATTGTAGAGATAAGAGGTATAATGCAATTTTATGCAAATTGTAGCTCATAATTTTTTTTTATTTATTTATTCTATTTATGTATTAATACTAAGATGGCTGTGTCTCTCGGGAGCCACATAACTGTGTTGGCACCCATTCGCATAATAAGCCTGTGAGTGCCATATCTGTGTTAGCACCACAGACCCGTATCATTATAGACCTGTTAGTGTCATAGCTGTTAGCACCAAACCCCTTTAGGCATCATATACTTTTAGTATATTAGTCAGTTAGTGCTACTGCTGTGTTAGCACCATAGACCCTTTTGTATAACAGGCCTGTGAGCGTCAAAGCTGTGACAGCACTGTAGACCATTTAGTATCATAGACCTGTTAGTACCATAGCTGTTAGTACCATATACCTTTAAACATGGACCTGTAAGCCTGTAAGCATCATATACTTGTTAGTGCCATAGCTGTGTTAGCACCATAGACCATTTAGTATTATTGGCCTGTGAGGGCCATAGCTGTGTTAGCACCATAGACCCTTTCGTATCACAGGCCTGTGAGTGCCATAGCTGTGTTATCATGTGATCATGTGATCTGTGGCTCATTTCATGGTATAAATTCTGAGAGACAGTTTTAAAAAAGAAGAACACGTTTGACCTCACTGACTCTGCAGTTGTGAGAACCATGAGGTGAGGTGACAGCACGGGAAAGAATTTCCCCACTACCGCTGCTGCCTCTTCCACAATTGAGGAAGTTCACACTGTTTTTTTTTTGTGAACTAAAGCACTTCAAGAAACAAGACTGACTACAGTCGTGCCACTTATATAACTACATCCGTTTTTTATTGGAGTTGGGTTACACAAATGTTTTGTATTGTTGGGCAGTGCAGTGTTTGAATGCAGTGTTTGAGTAATTTACAAAGACAGACTGTTGGTATATTTTACCTTTTTTAGGATATGCTTTTGTTACTAAAACACTTTAGCAACAAATAAAAGTTGAGTCTAGTTATTTATACACAGTGTGGGCTAAAATATTGGGACACCTGCTTACTTCTTCCGAAGTCAAGGGTATTAAAAAGAATTTATCCTGCGTTTGTTGGAGTAACTGTCTCTACTGTCCAGGGAAGAAGGCTTGCTACTAGATTTGGAAGAGCACTGCTGCATGGATTTGATTGCATTCAGAGACAAGAATATTAGTGAGTTCAGGATGTTGGATGATTACCTCCGCACCTCATCCCCAACCCATCACTCCAGAGAACACAGTTCCACAGCTCAATACTGGGGGGCTTTATACCCCTCTAGCCCACGCCTGCCATTAGGCATGGTATCAGTAGACTCATATTTATCTGCTGCAGTCCTATTCTTTTGGTAGTGCTTAGCTGTGTGTGTGCATTTACGCATTTAGTGTCATCAACTTAAATGCATTCATTAGAAGGGGTGTCCATAAACATTTGGACATACAGGGTAGTTGTAAAGATAGAGTTCGGGTCAGGCCAAATCAAATATTAGAGGCAGTGAATTTAGCTAGGCCTGGGCCTTGTTATATATTGCCACATACAATAGTTAAATAAGCTCATTCCCCCATTTCAGAGAGCCATGCCATGGTGGCGCAGTCTAGCAGCCGTCTACGAGTCCAAACATTTCAGTGTCATTATGTCTTTCTGTCACTCCAACACCAGTCACTCAACTTTGCTCTGTCAGACACTGGCCATGAACACAAAGCGAGAATCATAGCCAGCGCATGTTTCAGTCGTCCGTGTCTGAGGAGCGTGATGATGATAGCATTTCACCCTGGCCTCTGACCTCTGCTTTTAACCCATCCATGCAGTGAACTCACACACACATGCCTGGGGTGGTGGGCAGCCATTGCTGTGGCGCCCAGGGAGCATTAACCTTCTTTGATAGTGAAATTGAAAAACCCATTAACACTCAAGCTGCATTCCGTTTCACAGGTTTCCTAAGCAGTGCCCTTGTGTTGCCCACACACTATTTGCGTGACACTATCTAAGGTAAGCTCAGTTGGTTAAATCTCTTGATTTCGATTGTCCTGCAAGGTCATCACATAAAAGGCAGCGTGTCGCATTGACCTCAATCCTTGCCTGCTCCTTTGCTTCCTAAAGTATCCAGCAAACTAATGAACTGCTGCCATGTATCAAACAGTGTATGTAATATGGGTAGAAATGGTTTGACATGACATACAAGAAGTTTGTCATGTTTACACTGTGTTCCCAGTTTGTGTCACTAATTCCAGTCAAAAACTCTGAAGAACAATATTATTTACAGATTATTGCACATGTTACAAATGTTACATTGAAAAAACTCTACTTCCTGTAAGTGTGTAGAGTTTAAGTGTGTGTGGCCGCTGGTAGCAGTGCTGGTTGTAAAGTCTGATGCCAGAAGGAAGGAAGAACCATATTGGAATTGGACAACATGTTGTGATAATAATAATGCCCTCTGTGTATCAAAGATAAAATAAATGATATTTGGCAATTTGACTAATCTGACTCTGGTATATCTGTCATGGCACATGAGAACAGTGTGAATTTTCTTTTTTGTAACCAGCAAGCTGTATGATGATGTGTATGATTTTATTTGACTTATGTGACATTGCACATCCTGCTCTAGTCAGCAGACCTGTATAACATGGCTAGCTACATTTCTCAGAAAGAGCTTTCCTTTACTCAGCTCTTAAATTATATGCCTTTTTTCTGTGGCTCAAACAGTTCAGCCTGTTACACAGACTCACAGCATTTGTATACCTGTAACCTAATATTTTTGTGTCCAACTTCATCTCCTTTATGATAATTTTATACATCACACAGCGATGCAAAGAACTGACTGGCCTTCCCCATGTGTGTTAGCCAAACAGAGCGCGATGGGAGCAAAGTAGCAGGTGCTGAACAGTGTCTCTTACAGACTGACAGATATCAGCATAAATGCGGACAATTAGGTTTTCTCAAGAACTGCATAAACATGTGATAATGTCTTTGCTAAAATAAACATTATATTCTACAAAACCCCCCTAGTCACCTCCCGTACTTAAGGTGGTAGTAATTTTATCCTCCTGCATCAGGATGATCAGGCTACAAATTCCTCATGCCTCATGTCTTGTTGGATGTGTGTAAAATCAGATGCAAAGCAATTCAGATGTGAATGATTGGCAGAAAGGAGTGATTGCATTTGAGCATGAAGGAAGTAGCTGAACTTGCAGTTGATACAGGTCTACCAGCAGTGGCAAAAATCCCACTTTTCAGCAGAAGTGAGCAAAGGCCTCTTACGTGCCTTAAATACACAGTTCCCTGTGGAGTGTTCTTTCAGAAATAGATTTGGTTTGACTTCTAGACATTCTTGCATGGAGCCTCACCTTGGATTTTTATTAAAAAGCGATGAAACCCGCTGTCCATCAGTTTTGTATTTCAGCCACTATTCTGGCGAGAATTTCCTGTTGAGAATTTTGATGCACTTGCAGATTCAGCTACTTCCTTCACACTATGGCCTTTTTGCCAATCATTAACACCTGCTATGCAACCCATTTTCCACACCCCACATGTCAAATATAGTAATTGTAGGTAGAAGATGAGATTGTGATTATTTCTATTATTAAAAGCTAGATAGTAAAAGCAAGATAATAATACACTGTAAAACTGATGCTAATAGTATTTAAAGTATTTTTTTATTTTTAATTGTATCCACACTTTGTGACATTATAGAAATTCTCTAAAAAAGTGAAAATTCTTTTTAGTATTATGCCAATAAATTACAAATTACAATCAAATGTAAGTATAATTATGATAATTGTACTTGTAAGTATAATAAATAATTATAATCCAGAAAATTATAATAGATCTATAATTTAATTAATTAAACCTAAAGATTAAAACTAGGTTTATTGTCCATACAAACAATTTTAGTTGTTTATAATGTTTTGTAGTTTTTTGTAGCACACTGTAATATAATGTCAAAAAATTGAAATTTAGTGGAATAACAATAAATTAAAAGATTTCTGCAGAGAAACTCTTTCTCCTACATTATTATAACCAAACACCTTAAAAAAGTGACAACACTAAATGTTCTTCCAGCCACTGACAATCACTGCCAGTTTGTTGTCATTTCCCTGGAGCTACCATCTCTTATAAAGTCACTCCTGCCCCCTGTGATAACATCATCAACTTTCCCAACGAGTAAACAACTAATCTGAAACTATTTTTGTTCACCCCGACAAACATACTTTACCTGGATATGGCAGATGTCTGAAAAACACTGAGGAGCGTGAACTCTCGTAAAGCGGCTGGCCCTGACAATATATTCCAGGACGGGTACTTAAAGAATGTGCCGATCAGCTGGCTGAGGTTCTTACAGACATTTTCATCACCTTGCTGGAACAGGCTACTGTTCCGTAATGCCTAAAATCGACCCGCACCAGTTTGCTTACCGCCCAAATCATTCCATAGAGGATGCCATCTCCTCTGTACTTCACCTGAGCTTAGAACACCTGTAAGGAAAGAATATACATGTGCGCATGCTGTTTCTGGTCTTCATCTCAGCACTTAACACGATTACCCCCCAGCAACTGATAAGAAAACTGACCTCCCTTGGCTTCAGCACCCACCTGTGTAAGTGGCTTTTGGACTTCTTAACAAACAGACCTTAGTCTGTCTCCAGTGTCATCTCTCCAAGCACCGGTTCCCCCCAGGGCTACGTCCTGAGCTCACTGCTGTTTACCCTGATGACTCATGACTGCTGTTAAAAAACTACCTCGAGCCGATGCAACAAAACATCGTTCTTTCGTGCACTGTACGGTGTAAATTTAAATGACAATTAAGTCTGTCTTAGGTGTGCGTGTATTTTTTATGTAATGATTGACTGTTTGGCCTCATTACTGTAGTCAAGAATGTTGCAGAATTTGAAGGTGTTTTATTGTAATGGTTCAAGAAAAATGGGTGAAATATGTTTCTTTGCGGAATGTTTTTTTGTTTGGCAGCCATTGCTTCCAAATTCTTTATATATTATATACTGTATTTTTTACAGTTTAGAGGAGGAACAAGTACAGAACACACAACTAAAAAAACAAGCTGACAAACCCCATGCACTTAACTAATTTGCGCTGTAAACTCTCTGTAGTGTGCATACCGTCTTCACATCAAGCTGATGAGTGTTGATTAGTCTCTGTCAGCTCATTTCATTCTCCACCGCTAGTTGTTCATCAGTAGATAAACACACATGCCAGGGATAAAAAACAGACTTCATTGCACTAATATGCACACTGTGCCCCAAGCTTTCACACAAAGTGATATAGCTCAGTGCAGCTCATTAAAAAGAAGAAACTTGAGGTTCACTTGGAATTTCACCTCTTCCTCACACAACACAGAGCAGTTGTACACAAAATACATGAGCCAGGATACAAGGTGAGAGTTTCCATGAGGCGTGAGGGCCATTAAGTCTGAGGACATGATGATAATGTGCCTATATACAAATCTTTGAAAAAAGTATTTGCCTGATTTCTTCTATTTTTGCATGTTTGTCACTCTTTCTTTTACATCTTTTTCTGTTTTAGATTTTTAAACTGAATTTAATATAAGAATAAAGAGCAGGTAAACACAAAATACAAATTTTTGTAAAATGTTTGTTTCATTTATTGAAGGAAGGAATTCAAGGCCAACTGGCCCTGTGTGAAAGTGTCACTGCCTCCTTAGGTACTCAGTCAACCAATTGCCTAAATTTAGTTGATAATTGAATCCATTAAACTAGACACACAGGCTTCATTACTGCCAACCCTGTTGAATCTAAACATCACTTAAATGGTGATATTTAGATACAGGGTCTTAACAAACAGCACAAAATCATGTGGTTATAAGAAATCCTTGAAACAAGGAATAAATGACTGATATTAGTCTGGAAATAGTATTAAAAAAACATTTCTGAAACTCTGGAAAGCCAACTGAGAGCAATTATTTAGTAGTAATTAGTAGTGATTTCTCTAAAGTGGCAAACTCACCCAGGAATTCACAAAAGAATCCAGGATGAGCACCTAAGTAAATGCAGACCCTGTTCAACTAAGACAAGGACAGCTTTCTTGGTTCCATGTTCTGATGAGTTGAAAGTGGAACTTCTTGAAAGAAAGGGATTTGGTCTGCTACATCTGGCAAAAGCCAACTGTATTCCACAATAAAAACGTCATTCCAACAGTCAAACATGGTGGTGGTGGTGGATGCTTTGTTTCTTCACGGCCTGGGGGACTTATTGACTGAACCATGAATTTTATATGCATGGTCAAATGCAATAGGATTATGCAGAAAGAGTCCTGAATGATCCTAAGCACAGGAGCGAGTCTAGAACTGAGGTTTAGGACAAACTCTTGACATGCAGGATCTTTACATTCATGCTGAAAAGTTCTTCAATGTAGCTAAATTAAAGCACAATCTGTCCTAATGTAGGAAACACAGTAGGGAACGTGTAGCACTGTTAGAGGCACAAATGGAAATTAGGGTTATTGCTCTGGTGGTCATTTGGAATGTAAGAATTACTTATAAGGAGAGGGTTCCTTAATGAAACACTGCAACATGATAATATTTAAATTATTTTAACATGGCAAACATGGCTGAAATATACTAGGGAATTCCTGTCTTCTTGGTTGCTTGGCAACAATTGCATACAAGCTTACCTCACTATATCACAAAATACATTACTTTGCAGGATAATTGTTTATTGTGATTTATGTTAGAAATAACTTCAATCAGTCATTAACCCCTTATGCGGCCTATGGACCGTTGGTGGACGGAAAGTGGTATTACAAACCTCAATTACCAGAGAATAGCCCCACCAGTCCCAAGTCCCTGTACTGTTACTGTAGTAACATGCCTTAGTGTGTAATAAGCCTTTTCTGCAATAAATTAGGGGGTTGGTGCATTTTTGCATATATCAATAAGCCACTCAAGGCCGGCATTATTTATCACAGGTAAGGTTTTTTTTTGTTTGTTTTCTTTTTACTTGTCTTGTGTCGTGCCTAAGAATACCTAAAATCACTATATGGCCTTTCATGGCTAATTGCTTAAATGTACAGATTTCTGGGCATGTCATACTCTGTGTGTTCCATTACCCTCTTGTCTATTCTAATTCCTGTATTTCTCCTCTGCCGTGATTAAACATGCAGGCCACGCTGCCATCAGACTGCTACGGAAGAGGCATTGTTTCCACATCTCCAGTCTCCAGGATCATACGACTTGTATGACCATGATGTGTAGTCTTGAGAAGGATGACATCTGGCAGCATTAAGCACACATCCTCTCAGTCTTTACACTACACACCACACACACAGCTCAATGTAAAAGGCCTACATGAAGCCTGTGGGAATTGATTTCAATGGGGGGCTGGGGAAGGGGAGGATATGGCAGGAAGGCACACACACACACACACACACACACACAGAAGCAGGATCTCATTAGGTAACACAGGTGAGGTCGGAGGACAAGTTGGACTTCTTTAGAGCCTATTTAGTCCCTGAAAAGTGATTGGCCCCTTCCTCAGCCGTTTCCATGACAACGCCATGCTTTGTCCACAGAACCTCAGCAAAAGCGAGCATTTTCATATAGTCGCTCTCTCTCTCCCTCTCTCTCGCAGCCTCATCTAGTTTAATGTGTTTATCAGCAGCCTCCTGTTAGTCATGCTTCCGCTCTTTGTTTATTCCTATACTTCTTTCTTTTTCACTGCCACACGTTCATATTCACACTCAGACAGCTGCTCATCTGCACATGCGCAGGCCTGTGTTTCAGCTCCTGCTAAACGCTGCCACTGTTAGAGCTACATTATGTAGCATTTTTTGACATACCAACTTCAAAATCATTGTGATGCTCCACTGTCTGCACTGTCTGCAAGACATGGTTACATGGTTCACATGCTTCTTCTTTCACTTTCAATAATGGTTGTGCATTCCTCAGCTTGTCCAGAAATGCATGTGTACAGCATGTTCTGTAGTGGTGGCTCAAAGCACAAATTACACTTCCTGTCTGTAGAGGGAGCCCAGGAGCAAGAAATACCAATTCATGCATAAAACTGCTTTAAGAAGGTGTTTGATTCAGTCCTTTTGAATTTTGATTGACTGTACACTTTACTGTACCCCATCTGAAGCAGAACAAGTCTTCCCATGCATCTTTACATTGTGAAAGCCTTAACCCTTAACAAAGGGTTTCTTCAAGTTTGCTTTAGGGCTTTTAAGGAAAGGTCATATTTAGAACAAATAACAACCCAAAGAATACTTTAAATGTTTGCATTGACAGATATTTGTATGTGGTAGATTTTTACAAAACCTTTTAAAAAAGGATTCTTATTCAGTACTGACTAGAAACATAAAAGCTTAGAGAATATATTGCAGACCTGCTTTTTAGGAAAAATGTCATATTTAATAACATAAATGTGATCGATTTTCCTCATGAACTTCTTAACAACAGGCCATTTACATTTATGGCATTTAGCAGACGCTCTTATCCAGAGTGACTTACAAAAGTGCTTTGCTATTTACCCAAGAAAGACCTTAGCTAGTTAGAATAGACTAATAGTTCAAAGATACCTCTAAGCTTTAGACATTACTAAGTACAAGTCAATAAGGTGACCATAGTACTCTGCTATTCGCCCAGGTACTCTCGGAAGAGGAGGGTCTTCAGTCTGCGTTTGAAGACAGCGAGCGACTCTGCCGTTCGGACACGCAGGGGAAGTTCGTTCCACCACTTTGGTGCAGGACAGAAAAACGCCTGGACGCTTGTCTTCCGTGGATTTTGAGGGATGGCGGGTCTTGCCGAGCCGTACTTGAAGCTCGAAGGGCTTTTGGTGCGGAGCGGCTTTTGACCATTGCCATCAAGTACGGAGGGGCTGGTCCGTTCTTGGCTTTGTAGGCCAGCGTCAAGGCCAGAGAGGTGTAGTTGAATTCTGAACGTTATGAAGACACGAAAGAAGACACATTCTTTACCGCATTTTAGCAAGATCAGTGTATTTTGAGATTTAAGCACCCCAAGAGATTTCAGCTCCCAGACAACTTTTCTCAAGGTCTCAGACCTTAATTAGCTTGTTAGGACTGTGGCTTGTTGAGGGTTAAGGAGGAGGAGACAGGGTAGTGGAAAGTTGCAAAGTCTTGTCGTAGACACGTGAACAAGGTGGAGATTGAGTTTACAGGACCTTAGATTAGGAAGGAAGATTTCAGGCATTTTCCTACTTCCAAAACTTTTATACTCTGAAAATTACACTGCAAACCTTGCTTAAGCAATCAGCAGCCATGAGCTCCTCCAAGCAGCTGTCTAGAACTCAAAACTCAGAAGTCACTGATATCCAAAAAGCAAGATCAGGCTATTAGAAGCCTCATCACATCATTTAGAAACCAAAGCTTCAGAGAACTCTACCAGGTCAACTTTATTCCGACCAATCACCAGTGTTCACCGGTCTTTAAGAGGCCGCTACTTTGCTATGTTTAGATGCTGATGTTCCATCTTGTCCATCATTCCCCACCGCCATCAGTTTAGTCCTGCCCGGTTGCCCAGGGTGTTCCAGGCCTTCCATGTATGGCAAGATCTGAGATGAATCGAAAATGCAGATGTTACAAGATCTGGGCTGGTGACAGGGCCTACGCCATTAACTTAACGTTAACGCTAACATTTATTGTCAGATTTGGAAGACCTGCTGGTGGGAAAAATCGAAACCCCTGGTTTACTGCAAAAGACCTTCCGAAAGATTTAGCAGACAATGGAGTGGTCTACTGTGCAGCGACACCTGCACATATATGAAAACATATGGAAGAATCATTAGAAAAAACTTTCCGCATCCAGAAACGCAAACATTGGCTTCAGAGGTTTTTGAAGGAACGCCAAACATAGCCTGACGGAATTTGCAAACTAGTCCTGCAGACTGATAAAGCTTAAATAGACCTTTTTGACTTTGATGGGCAGAGGTATGTTTGGAAAAAAGGCTTTTATAAAAGTAAACCCATCCAATGGAGTGGGGAACATTTGACTGGTAGATTCAAATAGCAGCAAATTCTGGAAGCAAATATCATACCGTCTATGAAAATGCTGAAGATGAAAAGAGGTTGGCTGATGATTGATGATGCTAAACAAATCCATTTCCATCACAGCTTTATGGAACCAACAGTACAGTTTAAGCCTCAGTTTCAATCAATTACGTGTCCCTGTACTTAGAACTGATCATATTCTGACAACAACAACAACAAAAAAAAAACACCTTCACATCTTGGACAATGCTGCATTTGCTGGCTTGCCTGCTGTTATAAACCGTGTAGGAGACGGCGCGAGTTGGATACTTTACAGGATGTAAATTTCTCATGGGATAAAGGCTGTTTACTTACTGCAGTTCTATTTACTCCTCAGTGTTTGCTGTATGAGTTTCCCCCCAGAGCCTTTAGGCCTTTCATTCACAGCAGTTTTTTTTTTTCCAGTAGGGTTATACCAGGTCATTCTTCTGAAATCCATAGACTTTCTGAAAGAGAAGTACACTCACAGTCCACTTTATTAAGCATCTCTCTCTCTCTCTCTCTCTCTCTCTCTCTCTCTCTCTCTCTCTCTCACAAAAAAAGCCCACACACTTTAACCCAGGCTTTTACCAGTCATTAAACGGGTTCTGGGTGCTTTCTTAGGGGGATTTCCTTATTTTGTGTCTTCTTGGTGTGTGTTCCTGCCCTATGTTTCTTAAATGTGTGGTTGCATGTTTTGCTATGCCTTCTGGTGCAATGTTCTTTAGAAAAAGTCCACTTGGGCCATCTACAGAAAGCCTGTAGTGGTTAGTGACCCTAGGCTAGTTGTGCATGTGCTAAAGCAGCATTATTGGTCCTGGTCTCCCC
The DNA here is from genome assembly GCF_030463535.1 of Salminus brasiliensis. Lineage (NCBI taxonomy): Eukaryota > Metazoa > Chordata > Actinopteri > Characiformes > Bryconidae > Salminus > Salminus brasiliensis. The sequence continues at coordinate 25,306,358 of NC_132895.1, forward strand.
CTTCAGCCAGGAAGCATAATCTGCGCTTGAACCCCATATGGACATCCTTTACACATGCATTTCTGGACAAGCTGAACGATATAGAACCAGTGAAGAAAGCATATGGACTGGACGTGGTAGATTAATATTACAGGATTTTACTTGAATCAACAAATTCAAGGGTGGCCAGCAAAGAAAAATGCTACAACTTTTTGTGGATCTGCTGTCAGAATAATATGACATCTTCAAAGATTTGACCATGGCCCTCCAGCGGTGTTTTGGACAAGTGCTGGTAAAGTTTTTGGTCAAGCAGCTGCTTGCTCAAGTAGCTGAGCCATAAAGTACAGAGAATTAGCATTAGGCCTATCCCATGTTTGAGAAAGCTGTGCAAGAAGTGCTTCCACTGTACTTCCAGAATACGCTTCTAACGTAAAAGTTAAGGAAGTGCTTCTAACCCGACTGTCCTTGAGGAACAGATCCTCAACAGCAAGACACTTCATAGGGTTGGCTGCCACTGAGGACTGTTGATCGAGTGTAGCATGAGGGGAAAACTAGCTGCCCTCATCAACGCTAGCTAATTGTGTTGCTGTTATGACCAGATGTGCTTCCTGTAGAGGGCGGGTCAATGTTTATTCATTAGGCCCAAAATTGAGAATAAACTAAATTGAAACTTTCTAAACTTTAAATCTAAACTTTTGCCTTTCAAAAATGCCCTTGTCTACAGCTGCAGACCTGGCTCATATGCATTTTAGAGAGTCCGAGGGTCAGGTCATGAGGTGGATCGCAGCACTGCAACCTTTTTACTATTCAGTACCGCGCTGGGCGCCTACATGGGAACACCAATGCTGTGAGAAGTTCCACAACTTTGCACCAGTTAGGACAGCCTCCAGAAGCATGATAAGCTGCTGTATTATGTAAAAGGAACTGGTGCTCAGGCCTTATGCCGTAGGCCACTTCAGAAACAATCGCAGCAGCAGTCTAATAAGTGCATTGCAAAGAAATTGTCAGTTGCATGCCCTGCTTCAGTCCCCTCTGTTCTGATACACCTATGGAGAAGGTCTTCCACTTTGCTTGCTACTGTCACTACACCACACTACTGGGACTATTACTTGCCCCTGGTCCTGCTGGTGTACCATTCCACAGTGCAAGATTCTACCGGGATCACACTGGCTTTTTTGGTGTTCAGCTGCGAGCATGAAACACCCACAGAACTTGTCTTCAGCTTCCAGTCCGTGCCCAGAGCGACATGTGTCAAAGAGCTCTGCCACCATCTCTACGACAGCACTCCCCAAAAGCATGCATACGACCCACGCTGCCATGGACAGGAGTATGGTTGTACAGGATGCCTTGGGTGGCCCCTGTGTGGTATGTGGTGAAGGAGCAAATGTGCGAGGTGTTGTATCAGGTCCAGACGGCGCTGTGGATAATAATGACAGCTGGGCTCATTGTATTGAGCCCAATACAATAGCAAGTACACAGCACATCTCAATAAATGTTCTCAGTCCTCGTGTTCTTGCGAGTTCCTTTTCGCAAGGTAACTTGTCAAGAACGTTCTTTCCAAGAACACAAGTCCGTTCTTCGTGTCCTTGGTACTGTGAAACACCCTGGAAGTACATAATAATGCAGGCCTGGAGACATTACAGTGAATTCGCTGGGCAGAATATGGTGAGATTAGCTGATTGGTTCATTTTGCTTTCTGGGCCTCCTGAAGCACAAGTCTCCAATTATCTTTAAGGAAACCTTTACAGATGTATAATTCTAGTTTTTGGTTTATTACTATTCTGCCTGAAATCAATGATTAATTCCTTTGTTTTAGAGACTTTACGGTCAAGAAACATTTTACAAAAGTAGGTATGACATTGATCTGACTGTGATCAGATCTGTGGGTTTCTGATGATGAGGCATTTTTTTTTTTATTTATTGATTTTTCACCCATTTTCTCCTCAATTTGGACCTCCAATTACCCAACCTGAACATATTCTCTGCCCCCATCGCACTTGGCTTCGACGCCAGCGACAGCCAGCGAAACCTTGTGGGGAGAGAGTATAATAGAGAATAATAAATCATTTAAAAAATACATTCCAGCAATGTGTAATATCTGATAGATTTTCTGACCTTATCACATGTCCTTACTTACTTACGCTACATGTATAGCCTCTGAAAGAGGACATGGCACCATTTGCAGGTTAACTGAACAACTGCGACGCTGCTAATGCCGCCGATACAAACAGAACAGTTACTGCCAACATGAGGATATCAAAATGGCAAACTCAGTCTTCACCTGCTTGTTCACCCACTGTCAAACCAAAGAAGCACAGAATTAGAATTGAAAAGAGAGCGACAATGTGAAAAAAGTGCTATGCTCGCTGTAATTTTGTAAACCCAACCTGTAAGACCATCTACAGAGATACCTGACTGAGTAAAAAGGTAAAGGTGCACGTATCTGTGTCATCTGCATTTGACCCATCTGTGGTAGTTAACACACACACTAGTGCACTAGGGGCAGTGAGCACACACACATCCAGAGCGGTGGGCAGCCAACTCCAGCACCCAGGGAACAGAGAGGATGAAGGGCCTTGCTTAAGGGCCCAACAGTGGCAGCTTGTCGAGACCTGGGTTTCAAACCCACAACCCTGTCATCAATAGCGCAGAGATCTAACCGCTGATCCACCTGGACACATGCTAACCAGCTGTACTCTTATAGTCAGTGTTTTGTCTGTTGTTCAATGGACACCACAGTTTATTTCCATGTCTCTGCACTCTGAATCAGTGTAAACTTGCAATGATCACATTCACCAGCTTTAAAAAAAGACTGCACCAAAGTGCATGTCTTAAAAAAATCACTCTTCTGCATGCTTGGTGCAATTACATATTCTCACCAGAGAGGTCTCTAAATCCCCAACATTTACGGACTATTGCTTTAACAAGAATTGTAGCCTACAGGATATTGCTAATGCAAACTACATTAACAGATCAGCAAGGTGAAGCCACAAGGTAGGTGTTTCCATAGATGAATTACATGGATGAATTCAGCACATGTGAAGAGAAGCTCCATTCAAACCTCCACCAGTAGTCTTCAACCAAACAAACTGACAGAAATATAAAAACAGCTTGAGACCCTCCAATAGAAGTCGGACAACACCTTTTTCAAACCACATTTATTAATCGTCCGTATTAAATGAATTAGGAATGTGTAGACGATGCTGGACTACTGCGCTGAAATATCAAAGAATTCATTTAACTGCGTTTGTATTTCTACAGTAATCCACTGCAATGGTCACAGACCTGAAGGTATTCTACACTGAGCTGCTAGGACTTGTTCCTTTAGTGCGGGGACTGGTTTCCAACATCAGATAAACAGAGTGCAGCACATAGTCAATGTAAGGGGCTCAGAATGAACAGTGAGTCATGACTATGGTTTAAAAATGGCCTCAATTTCCCCTGTGTGTCACAGATCAGCCAAATGGTGGGCAGTCATGGCAGTTGAGTGAGCACACCTTCAGGAGGTCGCATGCAGTGAGGGATTACACTCATCAGTCAGCAGGGGCGAGAACTGGGCACATGTGCAGGTCTGATGGACTCATAAACATGGGTTTGACTGCATCACAAAAAAGGTATGAACATATATTAAAAATCCTTTAAATGAACTTGGCTACAAATATACATAACTACTGGTAAGCTGGCCAGCCATCACTAGACACTTGGTATGGAAGTATCATATATTTGTGAGAAATATCTTATTATGTATAACATAGAGGCACTAACACCATCCAAAAAGAGGTCCTCCAACTGTATATGTTTACACCAGGGGTGGCAAATAAATATAAAGGTGGACTACCAAGGCTTGCCATATGAATTTAGAATCAATGTATTCTTTGGATTTTTTGGATCGTTTACTGCCACCTTGCTTAAGATAGGACCTGATGTTCTTCACAGATGTTATCTAGCACAGTTACAGCACTGTGTAAAACGAACACTGAACACAGACACTGTCCATGAATAGGTTTTATGAGGCCATTACTATATTAAAGCTCAGTCATAGGCTGTATGTATAGAGCTGAATGTTAGTGTTGGTGAGTCAGTCAGTAGCCCAGCTGTATTTCACCTGTCAGAGAAAGCTGTCATTTGACAGTTAGTCAGTTGCTGTTAGCCCAATGGGCACAGTATGCAACTGTCCATTAGCAAACTACAAACCTTATGCCTATTTTCAAAAGAAGTGGACACAGTGTCAGCTGTTCCAACCCTTTGACTTTGGACTGTTATCTCAAATGAGTTTGCCATCATTGGTCATCATCATAGAGGAATTTACCAAAGCACAGTTTTATTATAATGGATTGGTGGAGGACGAATAAATAAATAAAAAGAGATAAGTGTTTTCTATAATGTGTCTAGTTGGTCTAAATGACAGCATAAACAAGAATGAATTCAGCCAGATTTGTACTTAAGAGAAGCTTAATGCAAACTTCCACCAGTCGTCTTCTACCAAACAAACTAACAGAGGCATAAAAACAACTTGAGAGCCACCATTAGAAGTCAGACAACACCTTTGTTAAATCCATTAAACAGTTATTAACCAGACATATGAAATCAATTAGGAATCATTTGGACACATGATTAGTGTCTGATACCGAAGTTTAAACTTCAGACGAGCAGAACTTGTAGATGTGAGTTGCATGATTTATTAATTTAAAAAACAACCAACTGATTGCAAATGGAAAGATTAATAGTAGGAGACGAGCAGGCCCTAGGTGTGAGCCCTGCAGTGGGCTGATTCCAGTGTTTGACACAACTCTTCTGATATTTGTATGTATTTACCCAGCCGACATGCTCATGTTGGGGGTTGCATGGGTAGAACATGGGCTAGGTGGCTTTCAGGTGGGCATGGGCTCTGAGTGGGTTCGTATAAATGTTGCTCTTGGGACCCAGTTTGTTTCCCAAAGTTGGTACAGTCCCATCTAGACCCCAGGTGCAGTGTACAACCCACATGAGGCCCATGCTTAACCTCTCTTGGTCCCAACACTGACCCTGGTGGGCATCCATATGTGGGGCCAACATGGAAGCTGAGGGCAAAACGTTCCGGTTCCCAGTTGGTCTACTCACGTGGGCTCATATGGACATGCTGGATAGGTTGGCAAGCTTGTTTGGTTTGATACAACATAGAACTGCACTGAATTGGGTTTTACATTACTTTACCAGACTAACTACCCCCTGCCTGTTACCATTTATCAGAATACCAGCCTTCCTAGTCTCTGTTGTAACTCTGTAAAATGGCTAGCTGGCTGAATTCTACAAAGCTATCCTTGCTAATGTTAGCCATTTCCATATGGAATATTCAATGCCTCCCAGGTAAAGTCAGGTGGTGCAACTGTCCAACCATACACATTCTGTGTTACTGTGAATAGCTAAGCAAGAAAAATAGATCATTTCCAAAAGTATAAAGTTAAAGATGAATTTTATTTTTTAATTTTAAGGGAAGATTAATTTTTTATTTCCATCTTTTGCAGATTCAAAATAACCACAAATGGAAAAGGGCCCGAAGCACATTTTTGGGCACTCTGCATATTCAGTACTTAGTAAAACCCCCTTCGGCAAGTGTCACAGCTTGTTGATGCTTCTTGAAGAGTCTTTTGGTTCTTGTTTGGAGCATTTTTTACATATTCATCCTGGCAAACTGCTTCTAGGTCTGTGAGATTCTTGGGCCATCTTGCATTTGCTGCTATTCTGAGGTCTATGCACAGATGTTTTATGATGTGTTTTGGAACATTAACCTGCTGTAGAAGCCATCTTCTTTTCATCTTCAGCTTTTTAAAAGATGGTGTGATGTTTGCTTCACAAAAATGTGTAAACTTCCTGTTAGTGATCATGATTGACTACAGCTGGCAGCCTTTCTGTACCCACATAAAAACAACCACCAAGGCACAGGCCTGCCATGAACTGGAAGCTGCTGGAACACCAGTGTCACTGTCTACGGTGAAGCAAGTTTTACATCGCCATTGACTGGGAGGCTGCCATCCAAGAAAAAATCCCCTGCTCCAAAAATGCCACCTTCAAACATGGACAAAGGAAAAGCCTTCAGGAGGAACAAAGATTGAGTTGTTTGGCCACAATGCTTCAGACTTCTTCAGCATAACCTCAAACCATCAGCTAGACGAACAGAACTGGGTGTTCCAACAGGACAATGACCCGAAACACACATCAAAGGAGGTTGTAGAATGGACAAAGCAGGCTAACATTGAGCTTTTGGAATGACCTTCCCGAAATCCAGACTTCAACCCTATAAAATATATATATTTTGCAGTTCTAGTGCTTAAAAGCCAGGAAATGCCAGGAAACAAATTTAAATTCTGCCAAGAAAGATGGTCAAATTCCCAACCAGAATTCTGCCAGAAGCTTCCAGAAGCTCCCAAAAGGGTCTGATCAAGCTGCAACGTATCAAAGGATCTAACCACATATGAGCTGTGCTGTACATATATTTCTGGCCTTGTGTGCATCATTTTGACCTTGTCTTGACTGTGTTGTATGTAAACGTCCAACCACAACTACCACTTTTTGCTCACTGTGGCCAAAAAGATCTATTTTTAATTCATCAGTCCACGGGACACAGGCTTTAAAAGTTTTTTTGGAAACTTCAGACACTGAACATTGGGGTGAGGACACAAGAAAGTGGTTTATTTGAAGACTCTTCTATGAAGGTCATATTTTTGTATATTCGCTGCATAGTAGAACAGTGCACCACAACGCTACAGTCTACAACGCTACAGTCTTCCTGAAGGTCTTTAGCAGTATAACAGGAATTTTGATTTGCCTTTCTGTCAATCTTATAAGCAGTTCCCTCAGAAAGTGTTTTTTTGTCTTCCAGGCCTCAACTTGCCATTAACCATTCCGCTTAATTACCTACCTAATTACTTATTAATTCTTATTTACATCTTGGACTGAGGAAACAGCTACATGAAAATGCTTCACTGTCTTCTTATAGGCTTCTCCTGCTTTGTGGACATCGAGGTTCAGTGTGCTAGGCATCTGCTTAGATTGCTGATTGTTGGGACAAGGCTTGAATGGCAATACCGTATCACAGTAATTTAAAATCTTGACGGTATCTCAAAATGACGACATGTCTGATGTATCAGATTTCTGTTCTGTGCCTATCTAGTACATGGCCAAATATGCTTATTCCCCCATGTGCATTTAAAAAAGAGCCCATTCCTCTAAACCTTTATCCTCTAAACCTGTGTGATTTGAGCCTCAGTCAGCTGGAACAAGAACTGTGCTGTGGTGTTTAGCGTGCTAGCTAACTTATCTAAGCCTAGAAGCCGACTAGGAGTCCAAACATGAGAACCACCTTTCTGTTACTCCCAATTTTGCTTTCTCAGACATGAGTTTTATCGCCAGTTAGTCAATTGCAGCTGCACCGAGCTGTCTGATGCAAAGTGAGCTACAGATCCAAAACCATGGAGGAAAATGTTCATTTCAGCCTCTGTTCTTTCAGCAGCAGCCGCTCGATCTGAGTGATTCTCATTTATAAAGGTTTAGACTTGAGCTACCTGTCAGACAGACAGAATTAGTTCTGTAGTGAACAGACTAACTGCTAACTGAGCTAAGTTCATTGTACGGAAGCCATTTAAACGTGATTCCCCATCCCCCCCTAAACACTTTGAAATTTGTCATCTTCTTGAGTCTGAGACCCTGATGAAAGTTATCTGTACAAATAATACACTAATCCTTCACATTATGTACACTGGAGATCAGTTAATGCATAACAGCAATTTCCATCAGGGGTGCCTAAACTGGTGCATGCAGAGTGAAAAACATTACATTTCTTTAATTTCTTTTTTTTTCCTTCTGTTTAGTATTACTGATTCACACAACACACTGGTCTGCATTCAGCTGATGTGACCTATGGCCCACACTAGAAACCAGTCTTCAGAGTTGACTGTGGGAGAATCTCGACTGTGTAGAAGGCTCTACAATCAATCTAATAATCAATCTGTCAATCAGAAATCAGAGCACTGTTCAAAGCATGTTGTTCCAGAATGTCCTGTGGCAAGCTTTAGTCCTGCTCTGATGCTATAGTTTGACATCAACTGTGGCAAGGACTACATGTAGGTCCTGCATTGACACTTTAGGATTGTTAGAGACTTCTTTACCCATCTTGTGGTCTGCACTTGCTAAGACCGTCAGAACTGGCCATGTAGGCAGGTGTTTCACTTCCCTTTTTTAATCCCTTTTCCAGACTCATCTACAACCTTCCGAAGGCCTCAATGAGCTCTCAATGACCACTCTCTTTTAACTGATCTGGCCTTATTTTTTTGTGACAATGTCAAGTCAGTAAGGTTTTTGGGCTGCTCTGTCCCATTGCTCCCACTTGCACCCCTCTTTGCACATGCTCGCTAGGTGTGCAAGGCTGTAGGGTGTCATATTTCTTTCAATTTCATCAATAGGGGTCCTCACAAGTTCACCCTATGAGCACTTGATACACCCCTCTAATTAATCCCACTTCAGATCACACAATTACCCATGTTCCACTGGGATCCCATGATGTTCCTTGCATAAACCAACCAAAAAAAAAGGAGAAAAAGTGGAAAAGTGTGTGGAATCTGCTATCTTGTACTTTATCCCTTGCAACCACATGTCCAGCAGCAGCACAGTGGAAATAGCAGCAACTGTTGAATCCAGTGGCATGGCAACTGCAGTATACTGCGTTTAAGCTGCAGCGTCGTCTACAGGTAAAGGGACGTGAGGCAAAGTGGGTCCCAATTCAGCTCTAAACTCTCAGCCGCCTTGAGAACACACACCCTTTTTACCCGTCCAACAACTTTCAGGAGGGGCTTAGGGCTGTGGGACAAAGAATTGGGACAGGGCCTAAGCGTAGAACAGCATAGCAGTCTTTACGGCCTCTCAGCCATCATCAGCTGCTGTTGTGTGCTTAAAATCCTTAATGGCAAGACGCCCTCAAAGGTTTATTGTAATTATGGCCCAAAGTGCCTGGCGAGCATTTACGCATTTACATTTTGTTAAGGTCTGCAAGATAAAGCTTACCCTACTATGTTGTGCAACCCTGTTACACAACGTTTTTCATATGCCATTTCATTACCTTTGTACTTGGCCTCCTAATAAAATTCGTGTTTATTTGTCAAGGCAATTTGATGTCTTTATTAGCGATTATTAAGAATGGGCTGTGTTAATCGAGTATTAGAATGCAACCTGGCCCGTGTTCCTTTTCCCACTCTCCGATGGACCCAGCTGCTTCAAAAGCCACGTACAAATCAACAAATTTCGCTCATTTAAGCTGAGGCGCTAACGTGTGGTTCAGCGGGGAGAGGCCGGTACCTCGGACCAGACCAAATATTAGCCAAGGTGGAAACGGACTGGGGGTGAGAGACTGCATTAAGTCCTCATTAGGGAAACCAATAAGTGCGTGGGAGGAAACTTTCTCTAAGAATTAGGCTCAGGGATAATTAGACGGAGACAGAATCACCCCCCCACCCCCTCCCTCTCGCCCCCCCAAACACACACATACACTTTGCTCTGCATTATTAAGCTAAGGCTATGTATCTTTAATCTTTATGTATTCTCTAACCTAAGGAATAGATTTGTCTGGAAAGTTGCGGCTCTGGTTATTGTCATGAGTGTTGTTGCAGCTTTAAGGAGATACAGGCTCCTGGTTAGCAAGACAAAGACGACAGTGGTGAAGAAAAACCTCCCACAGAGAAACAGAAGGTAAGCTTGAAAGGATCCAAGAGTCATAAAGGAAGCCTAGCCACCCTTTCATACAGGCCAGTTATATGCTGTTTTGAGGGATGGCCTTTTCTAAGGCAAATTCCATTTCCAGTAAGGCAACCAGATAATCATGAACCTATTGTTACCATGTCTAACTCCAAGTGTGTGATAGAGGAGTATAAAGACCCCCCAGCATTGAGCTGTGGAGCAGTGCAAGAACTGTGCTCTCTGGAATGATGGTTGGTGCTCCATCCAATACATTAGGAAGGAGTTGGGGAGTTCATCCAACATCCTGACTTCACTAACGCTCTCGTCACTGAGTGCAATCAAATCTTTATGGCAATGCTCCTTCAAAATCTAGCAGAAAGCCTTCTTCCCTGGACAGTAAAGACTACACTTGCTTTAATGCTCATTGGTTTCAGAAGAAACAATGAATGAGCAGGTGTCCCAATATTTTTGGCCATACAGTCCATCCCTTGCACAAACAGAGCTTCCACAGCATTTGTGTTATTGGTTTTATGGGAAAAATCTGGGTTACACTCTCGAAAATCACTTTGCGTAATTGTGGCAGGCCAAAGTTAGGCTGTTTGGATGCTTTACTTGGCCCATCAAAACGGTACCCTACTTTTACACCCTCACCCAATGAGAAACATAACTTAACATAATTTTAGACTATATTATATTACATATTATATATATATATATTACAGATATTACATTTTTGCTGTGTTTTACTATTAGACAAAATGTGAATCTGGCAGTTATTCTTTACACTGTATCTAAATTTCCAGATAAATAACCCGATGGAAATCCTCCCCAATGAATATGCAGAAAATCTTTCCACACTGACAGCCATGATTTGAAAGTGTGGACACTCTTGGTCAAAAGTAAAATGTAGGTATAAGCAATGACCATGAACATGACTTTTTTCTTCACATTTTAAAGCACAATTAAAATTTATTTGCTAATTTAATCTACTGGAAAAAGTAGGACAACACCCTTTTTTTAACCCACAACGTCCATCTGACGTCTCAGCTGCTGTGTGGGTATGCTTTACACAATGCTAATCATTGTACATTAGTTTCCTTTACTAACAAAATCATTTTTACAGTGTTTAGTTTACGGCCAGCCATAGTATGCCACCTTTTGTTTTACTTATGAAGTGCACAGAACCATTCTGCTGGATATGGGAGAAAGGGAGAGATGGAGAAAGAGCATTAGCCAGTGCAGGGCAGAGTTGCTTACACACACATGAAGAGACAAATCAATATCACTCTGCAAGTAACAACACTGCTGGTTAAAATCAATATGAAATTAGCAATTAGCTTCACACAATGAATTGCATAACCATCTCTGATACATACATATACCCCCCCCCCCCCCCCCCCCGAGTATGTGCTTAGCGGTACATGCAGCTAGACCAACATGCATACTGTGCATACTGTACATACTGTACATGCAGGAACACACAGGTAACCAACATGCAGACATACATACATACGGCTTTGTAGCTACTGCAGAGGGTCACCGCGCTCAGTGTCGGGGGGTACATATGGATGGATCTGTGGGATGTGACATGTTGCAGTAACATGACCCCATGACTACAGTGACCCAACTGCTGTCTAAAGTAACCCCTAGTCTCATTCGTCATTCAGCAGTGCAGGAAAGAAAGACCAACATGGGTGACTGTTCTACAAACATGAGCTCATACAGTTCCTAACATGTGCTCGAAGATATTCCGTAAACATTTCACAATTCACAAAAAGGTTAGGTTAAGGCTAGAATTAGGTTTAGGTGTAGTAGGTTAGGTTAAGGTGTAGGTTACGTTTACGTTAGGTTAAGGCTAGAATTAGGTTTAGGTGTAGTAGGTTAGGTTAAGGCTAGAATTAGGTTTAGGTGTAGTAGGTTAGGTTAAGGTGTAGGTTACGCTTAGGTTAGGTTAAGGCTAGAATTAGTTTTAGGTGTAGTAGGTTAGGTTAAGGTGTAGGTTACGTTTAGGTTAGGTTAAGGCTAGAATTAGGTTTAGGTGTAGTAGGTTAGGTTAAGGCTAGAATTAGGTTTAGGTGTAGTAGGTTAGGTTGAGGTGTAGGTTACATTTAGGTTAGATTAGGTTAAGGTTAGAATTAGGTTTAGGTGTAGTAAGTTAGGTTTAGGTTAAGGTGTAGGTTCAGGTAATAAACCGGCTTTACTGGTTGCTTTCTAACATTCTCTGGTCAAATTTCCATGTGTCTAGGGTGGGTCAGTGCGTATGTACGAGGGTGGATCTATATTTAGTACACATTGTATGAATCCTGAAACTGACTTTTAGTCACATATGTGCAAATTCCTCTTGAGTCCAGGCTGTAACACTAGAAAAGTAGCACAAAGGTACAATTAGAAGCATGAAAAGGAGCACATTTAAAATAAGACAACATTAATGAAACAGCATTCTGCAATTGGGGTTATTTGAATCGAATCAGTGGACTGGACAGGTTTTCATGACAGACGAAGACAACTTGAGTCGTGGAGGCTGCTGCTTCACATGAACTGGTGATAAGCTAACACTAGAGGGTTTTAGTGCTTTTATATGTTGGGGTTGGACGTATCGTACACAGAAGGTCTGTAATCAAACTTTAGCAACATAAAATATTCATCTTTACACACTATGTTTTAATCAAATGCAAAATATTGGCTTACTTAATCTGACACATTTATCAAGACAACAGCTAAATTAAGATAAGTGACTTAACTTTTTTTAAGTAGTGCTAAAAAAGGGCAGGGGTGTGGGTATTACATGTATTAAGGTGTGGGTCCTTAATAAATGTTAGAACTCCTCAATTGATGCTTATGTTTCCTACAAATAATGTTCATCAATCACTGGTCTTGTCCTTTTTTGCTTCTGGCCACAGTGTGTCTAATTCCTCCCTTTTTATGTTTGACATCAAAACAAGGACTCATTTTATTGGGATTTTGACTTTAGTTTGTCTAAACAGTGAGTAACCCCGTCCCAAATTTGTGGGGAAGTCCTGTAATTGCATACACAGTGAACACACGAGAACACTAACCGCCGCTTTAATCGGTAATGTAATTCGGGCGAATTACAGTAAATTGAGATGGTTACTTTTAACAGGAGAGTGGGGTAACAAACATCTGTCTTTACCAAGACACCCAGAACTCTTATGATCTTATGATCTGATGAATGTGTAGTCTGACTAAGGTCATTGGGATCTACACTAAAGGCTGAGATACATAGCAACACAACTTCTGTCTGTTGGAGAAGACACAATATATCCACAGAGCATAGCACATAGCACCACTCAATGGTCAATTACTATAGACCATTTGTTGCTATGCAAGCTAGCAAGCCCATATAATGAAGATGTGGATAGAAGGGAATATCACACACACACACACAAACTAAAAGACACATATCCAAAGATATTAATTATGAAGATAGATGTATAAATTGCACATTGCACATTTTTCTCCAAATAGGACATTAGGTATTTGGCTAATCTGCATTATTAATATATAATATAGCAAAATACATCATTGTATTACATCATTACACTCCTACAAACACTACACACTCTACCATCATTGTCACTGCTGTGTTAGGAATATTCAATATCCTTATAAAGTGAGGGTAGAGGGCAGCGGGCAGCTATCAGAGATGATAGGCGGGGTCCAAGGCCGTGACAGCAGATTGAGAGCAGATTCTAAGATTTATAGCTCACTCTCAGATATCAGTCCCAGTCAGGGTCTTTAACAATGGAAAAGTATTGTTTAAAATAACAATTAATGGAACAAACATTTGAGACAAATTTGAAACTGAGCCATAAACAAGGCCCCAGTTATCAGCTCCTGCAGATACTGTAAAAGGTGCTGCAGTGTGAGGAACCCAAGTTCAGCCTAGAGTGCCTGTGCTAAGAATGTGGACCTACAAGTGGGTTGTGAGTGTACGTATTTACTATATTTGAGATTCAGTCGCTGCATTTTCTCTCCATCATCAGTTCATGACGTCCATCTTCCTTTCTCATCTTGCCTCACAAAGCTGCGGCCCAGTACATCCTGTTCTAATTTAGTAGATGTCCTCAAATCTATCCCATTTTCCGTCTGTTAAGCCGATTCATTTTAAACACAGTATTCTCTGTCGTCTTTGCCCTGAAGGTGGAGCTGCCCTACCAAAATGACCACAGTGGCCAATGTTTAAGAGTGTGCAGAACGGAATGCACTTGGTCTTTGGAGATACAGCAAAATGAGGAAGGTAGAGGGAGGGAGTGATGAGAGGAGAACAAAGCTAGCATTGAACGGACCTGGCTACACTCATCTGTATGGAGGGTTTTCAGAACAAAATCTAGGCCATCAACACAAGCACTTAAAGGTTGTGTGTTTTCCAGGGTCCTTCCTATTTTTAGACTCAATGTAATGAATATTGAATGCTTTCTCACTTGTTTTGTGACCTGCTCTTCAGTTAGCTGGCTGTGATGCATCATTTTAGGCCCATAGGTAAGCACATAGCCACAGGCAAAACAGCTGGCTGTAAAGAAGGAGCTAACTGCTATTTGCCCTGGTTAGATGTGGTTGGAGAAATGCATGCTTTCCAGTTCTCATGAGCAACCTCCTTTGTGTTCGCTCAAACGGTTACACGGCGTGTCTGGGAAAGGCATGCTTCGCCCCTCAGCCGTGTCATTTGGATTCAGTGAATTTTAGATTCTTCAGCTCATTCCCCTCCTCTCCATTTGCCCTGTTTGTTAATAAAAATAGCATTTGCTGACATCTCTTAACGCAGGCCTCTCAAAGAGCTGCACTCTCTGTGGGTGATGTCATCAGCAGGAAGGGATGGCCGTGACCTGCTGAAATGTGAGCACTCTCCCACTCACTCTATTGCTTCGAGAGACGTCATGAAGGACTATTATACACGGATGTGTGTACAACAGCCCTTTAGTCGGCTTTCTCTGTTGGCTGCTTTACATCATGCACTTTCTAATGCTAATTGACCAGGTTAGAACCCATCTTTGTTTTGTAGTGGCACTAAATAGTGGCATTACCTAGCATTACCTTGACAATAAATAATAGCATTACCTAGCATTAACATTGCTTCAACTAGTGGCATCAACTAGAATTAACAAGGCATTAACTAGCATTAACATAGCATCAACTAGTGGCATCCACCAGTGGCATTACCTAGCATTAACATGGCATCAACTAGTGGCATCAACTAGTGGCATTTCCAAGAATTACCTTGGCATCAATACGTTGCATTAACAAGCATTAACAAGCATTAACATAGCATCAAGTAGTGGCCTTAACTAGCATTATTACCTAGCATTACCTTGATAATAAATAATAGCATTACCTAGCATTAACATGGCTTCAACTAGTGGCATCAACTAGAATTAACAAGGCATTAACTAGTAGCATTAACTAGCATTAACATAGCATCAACTAGTGGCATCCACCAGTGGCATTACCTAGCATTAACATGGCATCAACTAGTGGTATCAACTAGCGGCATTAACCTGGCATCAACTAGTGGCATTTCCAAGAATTACCTTGGCATCAATACGTTGCATTAACAAGCATTAACATAGCATCAAGTAGTGGCCTTAACTAGCATTATTACCTAGCATTACCTTGATGATAAATAATAGCATCACCTAGCATTAAAATTGCATCAACTAGTGGCATTACCTAGCATTAACATGGCATCAGCTAGTGGCATTACCTAGTATTAGAATAATGTCAACTGGTGGCATTACCTAGTATTAGCATGGCATCAGTGAGTTACATTGCCTAGTGTTAATATGGCATTAACTAGTGGCATTTACTAGCAATAATGTGGCATCAGCTAAAGGCATTACCAAGCATTAATATGGCATCAATAAGTTGCATTAACAAGCATTAAAATGCCATCAACTAGTGGCATTAATTAGCATTGCATCTACTAGTGGAATCACGTAGCATTAGACTAGCATTACAATAATATTTACATTTAGCAGACACTCTTATCCAGAGCGACTTTACCCAAGAAAAACCTCAGCTAGTTTGAATAGGCTAAAAATTCAAGGATACCTCTAAGTTTAGACACTACTATGGCATCAGCTAGTGGCATCAACTAACAATACTGTGGCATCAGCTAGTGGCATTACCTAGCATCAACATGGCATCGATGAGTTGCGTTAACAAGCCATACAGCATCAAGTAGTGGCATTAACTACCAGTAATGTGGCATCAGCTAGTGGTATTGCCTACCATTAACATGGCATCAATAAGTTGCATTAACAAACATTAACATAGCATCATGTAGTGGCATTAACTAGCATCGTTTCCTAGCATTAACATGACATTAACATAACCTGACAATAAATAATAGCATTACCTTTTTACATTTTTATGTGCTGCATCGTTACTTGTTACAACTTTAAAAACGGTACAAATCATTTAAAACTCGCATTATCGCAGCCAGAGCACTAGATGGCAGGGTCTAGTATTTTCTACTTGTTTGTATGGCATCAACTAGCACTACATGGCATCAACCAGTGGCATTAACTAGCAATAGCAGGGCATCAGCTAGTAACATTACATAGCAAAAGCATGACATCAACCAGTACTAGCATAAACATAGCATCAGCAAGTGGCATTTACTAGCAATAACATGACAATACATACTAGTGGCATTAACCAGCAATAGCATGGCATTAACTAGTGGCATTGATGTATTAGGATTAGGATGGCATTGATGAGTTGCATTGCCTAGTATTAGGATGGCATCAACTGGAGACATTACCTAGCATTAGCACACAGCTTATCTGACTGCTAAAGACCATGGTGAACCTCAGGGATCAATTCTTGGCCCTCTCCTGCTGTTCTGGAGAACAGACGGGTGGCCATGCTTCATGCTAGGGGAGCACTGTCCACTACTGTGTACTACTTCTCGTGTTTGGTCCTGTTGAAAACTCAAAGAATTTGTGTTGATTCACGTGTTTCTGTTCTCCTTCATTCCTGTGTGCCTCTGGACACGTGAATGCGTGATGTGTCCGCATGAGACTACAACTATGCATTTTTCTTCTATCCCCACGACCCCCCACGACCCCACGCCAGTTAGCGATGCCTAGCCGGATCAAGCGGCAGAGCAGCCATGTGTGACGGAGGACCACTCATTAAATAATGCATAGCGTCAAAGTTTGTCTAAGGCGCTGTCAGGCCGCGTTATTCAGTTGAGCGCTCTGGCGTAATAACATCCCCACACACCCCCTGAGCAGCGGCTTCCCAATTACTTCCAGGTTGGTAGGGGAGGGAACAAAAAGGGGGCATATGCTTTTTTTTTTTTAAATCTTAAAATAATCATTGCATTACTCTACTACTTTGCTGAGGCCCACGGGCGAGCAACATGACATTAATGCGTTTCGGATGTCACTGAATAACGTGTGATAAACCGTCAGATTTGATGGAATTACTAGCTAGTGCTGATTAATCTGCATGCTTTACCGCGGTAACCTTTTTTTTACGCAAATTAATTATCCTACCAAGTTCAGCACCAACTTCCTCCTGTAGGTCCCTCTCTTCACAGATCCTAGTGACGTGTTAGCGCTTTTATTTAGTGGCGTAAACACAGCGTCAACATCCTGACCTTACTAATGCTCTCACAGCAATGCTAGTTAAATAGTAGAAAGCCTTCCCTGGACAGTAGGGACAGTTACTCCACCAAATACAGGATAAACTATTTTAATACCCTTGATTTCGGGGAAAAAAAACAAAAAAAACAACAGTGAATGAACAGGTGTCCCAATATTTTTGTCCATATAGCACATACAACACAGTGTAGTGGAAAAGGCATTTGCCTCTCCCTATTTTTTCCTAGTATTGCACACGTGTCACAGGGAATGCTGTAAGATCTCTTAACAAAACGCACGAGGCATTAAGTGAAGAAAAAACACTGGTTAAATTATTGAAATCATTTTTTCACTTATTTATGGAGCTAAGTTCCACACAGTTCCTGCCAAGTATGTTACTCACGCATTTAAAAGCCTACCACTGGAGTGACGTAGGCAAGCCCACTGAGTGGAGTTGTGAAATAACTGAATTTTAGGAGGAGGAGCATCGGGAGAAGCCCCTCCTTCCAGAGCGAACATCCTATCAATTCCATCTGTACCTTGTTCATGTGTCTATGACAAGTCTACCCACCTACCCAGGCAGAGGCTACCTGAACTCCAGCCCTCTCTCACAGTCTTCTCCCACATCATGATAAGCTGAATAAAAGCATGAATAATAGAAAAAATAATGAATGAAAAATCCAGAAAATATGTATCAGTTTTGTTTTTATCTTAAGGCAGTGAAACATTAGCATATATGCAAATGTGAAAAAAATACAAAACAAGGCATGAACATCTCAAGTTGTATCTGAAAGTTTGCAGCACAGCTCTGTTCTTGTCCTATCTGCAGCTGGAGTGTAAGCATTGTGATATTCTGAATGCTAGGTAAAAAAACAAGATAGTCATCTTATAACCACACAGGCATCATTAGTAAAGCAGCAGCAAGAACAAGCATGCAGAGTGCAAAAGGTCACAAGTGCTGCAAGCTCCTTGTGGTGCTTCAAGGCTATAGGCCTAAGTGCTATCTGCATATTTCTCAGAAATGAGTAAGTCCAAATACTTATCGATGACTAAAACCAAGAAAGCAAGCCAATCAGTGCACCGGTTTCTTTCTGACATATATAAACTTGGCTGGTGAGCACAGTGTGTTGCAAGCCAACCTCCTGATCTTGATTGGAAACTGAAGTTCCTGCACACCACACGAGCAGAGAAATGATTTCGCTTTGTTGTGCAGTGAGGGGAAAAAGTGGTCATTATCTTCCATTATCTGCTTTAACGTCTCTCTGCCTCTGATTATCATTCAGAAATCTTAGCTCTTTTGGCTAACTTTTCAATGCAGCATGTTGACTTTCAGTTTGAAAGGCGATCTGCTACAAAGATTGTTGACCTTAGGAAAGAAATCTTAATCTTTAACTTTTTTAACTGGAGCTGATCTCATCTTTAAGCGTTTTTTTTCTTTTCTTCCTTTTTGTTCTTGGTTTCACCTTCATTTAGTCCTTTCATTGGCAGGTTTCTGAATACTAAGGTTTACCATCATGGTAGGTTGTTCATAGTTCATAGTTCATCTAATGGTTCTGAATCCTGCCACTCATCTTTTTTGGGAACCACTGGTTAATTGCTTAAATATGTGGCCGCGTTGGTTCCCAGTGAATTCATTACAGCTTACTTTTATGCTGAGAAAGACGGTAAGCTGATGAGTCATATGAGTCATGCAAGACAGCTAACATTTCTTTCCTTCTCTTTTAGGGATCTCATTAATAACACTTGATGTCTGGTGTATCAGAAGGGTCTTAAAGCTTATAGCTTAAAGCTTACAGATTTATTTCTGTATGCTTCATTTCTGTTAAATAAAAAAAAGTATATATATATAGACACACACACACTAAGCCACTCATTTACATTTAAGGCATTTAGCAGACGCTCTTATCCAGAGCGACTTACAAAAGTGCTTTGCTATTTACCCAAGAAAGACCTAAGCTAGTTAGAATAGACTAATAGTTCAAAGACCTCTAAGTTTAGACATTACTAAACACAAGTATTAAACACTGATATTCACCCAAGTACTCTCGGAAGAGGTGGGTCTTCAGTTTGCGTTTGAAGACAGCGAGCGACTCCGCTTGTTCCACCACTTTGGTGCCAGGACAGAAAAAAGCCTGGACGCTTGTCTGCCGTGGATTTTGAGGGATGGCGGGTCGAGCCGAGCCATACTTGAAGCTCGGAGGGCTCTTGGTGCTCTTGGATCGGCTTTTGACCATTGCCATCAAGTATGGAGGGGCTGGTCCATTTTTGGCTTTGCAGGCCAGAGTCAGGGTTTTGAATCTGATGTGGGCAGCAGCTACAGGAACACTCCCGTGTTGTCTTGACTGTGTGCTTAGGGTCATTGTCTTGTTTGAAGATGAACCTTCGACCCAGTCTGAGGTCCTACGCGCTCTGGATCAGGTTTTCATTAAGAACATCTCTGTACTCTGTGCTCCGTTCAGCTCTCCCTCAACTTTGACCCGTCTTCCTGTCCCAGCCGCTGAAAAACACCCCCACAGCATGATTCTGCCACCCCCATGCTTCACTGTAGAGAAGGTGGCCCACATGATGCTTAGAATTGAGGCCAAAAAGTTCAATCTTGGTTCCATCAGACCAGAGAATTTGGTTTCTCACAGTTTTTTTTTTTTTTGCAAACTCCAGATGGGCTTTCATGTGTCTTTTACTGGAGAGAGGCTTTTGTCTGGCAAGTCTGCTATAAAGCCCAGACAGGGTGGAGTGCTGCAGTGATGAGTGACCTTCTGGAAGCTTCTTCCATCTGCACACACAATCTTTAGAGCTTAGCCAGAGTGACAATTGGGTTCTTGGTCACCTCTCTAACGTAGGTCCTTCTCATTCGATGACTTAATTGGGCCAGCTCTAGGATGAGTCCTGGTTGTTAAGAATTATGGAGGCCACTATGCTTTTAGAAACTTTCAGTGCAGCACAATTTTTTGTAGCCTTCTCCAGATCTATGCCTCCACACAATCCTGTCTCTGAGCTCTACAGACAGCTCTTTCCTCCTTATGGCTTGGTCCTTTCTCCGTTATGCATTGTCAGCTGGGAGACCTTATATAGATCAGTGTGTGCCTTTCCAAATAATGCCCAATCTACTGACTACCATTCCAGGTGGTCCAGGTGAAGAAAAACCATGATGATCAAGAGAAATGGGAGGCCCCCAGAGCTTAATTTCAAGTGTCACAAGGACAATGTAGTTTTTCCTTTTTAATAAATGTAATAAATGTAATTAAACTCAGTTTTCACTCAGTCATTATGGGGTATAGATTGCAGATTGTTGGGGTAAAACACACATACAACTGACCAAGTCCCCTTGTGCTGCCACATCTTACCTTTCAAGGAATGGACTACAAAAGACCTCTGAAGTCATCCTGTGATATCTGGCACCTGTAAGTTGTGCGGAACGGGCTCAAATACTTTGCTTGCTTATGCTTCCTACTTTCAGCACATCAACTTCAAGAACTGACTGTTCACTTGCTGCCTAATATATCCTACCCTTTGACAGATGACCCTGTAGATGAAGATAAGCAATGTTTTTTTTTTCACAGTATGTACAAGTTATTGGGAGGTGTAGCCACATTGCAAAGATCTGGCACCAACTCAGCTGAGAGGAACTTGCCCAAGAACAACCCACCAAGTCACAGGCCTGCCATGAACCAGTTTTTCTAAGCTGCTGGAACGAGAACGCTGCCATCCAAGGAAGAAGCCCCTGCTCCAAAATCGACACCTTCAAGCCCGACTTAAGTTTGCAGTTGACCACATGCACAAACAAACGCCTTCTGGAGGCAAGATTTATGTTCAGATGAGACGAAGATTGAGTTGTGGGTCCTTAAGGAAACCAACACATTTAAATGTACCAATTCTGCCAAGATGAAAATGGCCTGCCAATGTGTTTTGTCAGTGTACATTTATTTCAGAGGAACAGGGTGAGGAGCTCATATTATTCTGGCACTAGAACTAAAAGACCAACCCTGAATGGCTCAGAGAAGTCAAGCAGCTTCGTGATTAGCAACAATTACCCATCGTCAAGACTAATAATGTCAGCGAAACAAGTCAGCCACCATCAGCCTTGTAAAGAGAGTCCTCTGAAGCTGTGAGAGGTCTCCAGGAGGTGCTCGTGGCTTACATGGCCTCTCCAAAGACGTTAATAACCTGACTGTCAAAACCATCCACATCTGAAATGGAGTACTTCTGTAGTGTTCTACCCACTTTCAGTGCAAGTAGTGTGTTCAGCCTGGAAAATGCAGGGCACAAGGGTGGCGGCCGGAGCAGGGCTTGAAACATGGATGTTTTACATCGATCAGCCATAATATTAGCACTACTGACAGGTAAAGTCAAGTCAAGTCAAGTCAAGTCAAATTTATTTGTATAGCGCTTTTTACAACTGTTGTCGTCACAAAGCAGCTTTACATAATTAGTACTTAATAAAGAACAGAGACAGAGAAGAAAGAAGGAATAACATGAAGGGTCAAAGACCCCCGTGAGCAAGCCAACGGTGACAGTGGCAAGGAAAAACTCCCTCAGAGCTGGAGGAAGAAACCTTGGGAGGAACCAAGGCTCACAAGGGGGACCCATCCTCCTCTGGCCAGACTATTTAAACATTAATGATAAAAATTACCAAAGCAGATACAACAGAAAGTTAATAGTGGTGATATTAATAGTGTCAGACAGACACGAGTCCATCTAGGTTTCAGCACGGCCACCAAACAGGCAGCAGCAGCTGGTGGGTGAGCCATGGGTGGTGGCGGGTTGGGGGGGGACCCGCTGGCCGGACTGGTAGGTGGCAGCTGGTTAGATGCAGGTAGAGGGGACCTCAGCGGGCAATCTTCCTGCAGATCGGGCTGGGTGGCCATTTACTCGGGGAAGGTAAAGAGAGAGAAGTTAGTTCTAAGAGGAATTTTATGGAGTGCAGAGAATGTTGAGAATCAGCATCTGGGTATGTCTGACGACTCCGGCAGGTCTGATTATCACAGCATAATTAAAAGGAGAGAGCCAGAAGGTAACACGGACACGGGCGTACCCTGAGAACACCAGCATCTATCTGCTCCACCGTCAACAAACCTGAGTGATCGCGTGTAAGCAGCGAGACGACAGCTCCAGCATCTCAGTGTACTACAATTCCCTGGGTCCGTGAACCCCTGGACCTGCAGCCCTTATCTAAGAAACATTAATTACCAAAAGCTAAACTAAACATATAAGTTTTCAGCTTAGATTTAAAGATTAAGACTGTGTCTGAGTCCCGAACATTATCTGGAAGGTTATTCCAGAGCTGGGGGGCTTTATAAGAAAAGGCTCTTCCCCCTGCTGAGGTTTTCTGAATTTTGGGAACGCGTAAGAGGCCAGCACCCTGAGATCTAAGTAGTCTTGATGGTTCGTAATATACTATAAGATCCTGCAGGTACTCAGGAGCAAGGCCATGTAGGGCTTTATATGTTAATAAAAGAATTTTGTATTCGATACGGAATTTAACTGGGAGCCAATGAAGTGCTGATAGAACTGGACTGATATGGTCAAATTTTCTAGTTTTAGTAAGGACCCTGGCTGCAGCATTTTGCACCAGCTGAAGTTTATTGAGGTTCCTGCTGGAACAACCTGACAGTAGTGCATTACAGTAATCTAGCCTTGAGGTAATAAAAGCATGTACTAGCTTTTCTGCGTCTTGTAGTGATAAGGAGTTTCTTAGTTTGGAGATGTTCCTAAGCTGCATAAAGGCTGTTCTACTAATATTAGCTATATGTTGCTCAAATGATAAATCTGAGTCGAATGTGACGCCAAGATTTTTAGCTGCTAAACCAGGAATGATAGAAGAATCAGCCAAGTCTAACATTAAGTCTGATAGTTTATTTCTAGAGTCTTTTGGACCTAAAAGGAGAACTTCGGTTTTGTCACTGTTGAGGAGAAGGAAGTTATGTGACATTATTCCCTCTGCCGACTAACTAGCAGACTATGCGCTATGCTGCACGAAAGTAAGGCAGCACCCTCCCGCGTGGGGTGGACACCATCCCTACCTAAAAAACCAGGCTTGCCCTCAAACTTTAACCAATTATCTATGAAGCCCACATGATTTTCGGAATAGTATAAAGTAAAGTATAAAAACAGCCATTGATTAGGAGGTAAGTGAACAGTCAGTTCTAGAAGTCGAGGTGTTAAAAGCAGGAAAAATGGGCCTGCATAAGAACCTGAGACACTTTGACAAGAACCAAATTGTGACGGCTAAACGACTGGGTCAGAGCATCTCCATGCAGGTTGGAGGGAGCGGGTCTGGTCTGCAGTGGTCAGTACCTACCAAAAGTGGTTTAGGAATAGACAACCGGCGACACTGTCATGGGCACACAAGGCACATTAATGTGATCTCTAGAGGCTTGCATCAGTGAGGATCTTAAAGGATCTTTGGCTAACGGTGCAGGACGTCTTCAGGAGGTCTTATGAAATCCATGTCTCGAATGGTCAAATCTGTTGTGGTGCCACAAGGGAGACATACTCAATACTGGTCATGGCTGATTAGCTGTACAGATTCAGGTACAACAAATCTGGTCATTTGCAATGTTTTTGTACCATCAAACTAACTGTACAGAACTTTTGGCTTTTTCGATTGATACAATCAATAGGTTTACTCCAGACTTGGAGATTGTCAGCAGCCAGTGCCCCAGTGATGGATACCATTGTGCAGACTGAGCCTGAAGGTAGGTAACAGCAAAGCTGCTAGCAATGACAATGAAAAAAATGTTCACTTGCTGTACTCTGGTAGTTTTTGGTCAGTTGTCTAAATGTGTTGTGTTGAATTTATGAATGGCTAGCTAACTTGCTAATGTGGTTGCTAGCTTTTTTTGAACGTAATTAACTGAACTAATCTAACTAGGTAGGATTATTAGTGGAATTAGACAACATGTAACTGTCCAGACATATTTTGTCATATTTTTGTCTATCTATACATCTAGTTATATATGCCAATGTCAGTATTGGACAGGTAAAAGGTACCTGTATCAGGTCATGTAGTTCATTATCTAGCTATGAGACTACTAACCGCATTATTACTACTGCCGCTACTGCGAGTTTACTATTAATAATACAACAGTCATCAGGGAATTAACAAGCAGTAAACTATGTTAGACAGCTTGACCAGGCCCAGGTAAATGAATCTTTATGCCACACTTACCTAAAAATAACAGTTTTAAATATATTCCATTCATATCTTATACACAGTTAATGTGTGAAAACGTTAGGACACCCAGTGAAAACCTAATATATATATATAAACATATGGATATCAGATCTACCAGTCTTTGACATAAATGAGACGAGAATATTTTTCCCACTCCTCCATGCAGAATTCTTTCAGCTGTGTGACGGTTCAGCTTTAGTTTTTAGACAGATGGCCTCACATATTCCTCCAGCTTCCTCTGATACAATAGAGAATTCCTAGTGGATTCTATGCTGGAGAGCTCTCCAAACCCAAACCATGACCATTTCCACCTTCATGCTTCACAGCTGATATGGCTTCTTGTGCTCAAATGTGGTCTCTGCTTTCCGCTAAACATGTCTTCTGTGTCCAAATCATTTAATTTTTTATTTATATGTCCAAAGCAGATTGTTCCAGATCGGGTCTTGGACTAGATGTTCTTGTAGTCTGCTGTTGGACTGAACCTGCTAGGCTGGCCTGACCTGGCCATGTTGGCAGTTGTTGCAAGTGTTCTTAGACTGATATGCATCTACAACCTTCTTTTGAAAGCTCTTTGGATCTCACCATGGTAATGACACTTACTTAAAAGTGTTGAGAGCAAAGCAAACTAAATGTCTTGAGGATTCAATGTCAGGCTCCTCCAAAATCTACCTCTAATGCTGTTTTAATCATCTGCAAAGGTTTTCATAGGGTGAGCCCACTTCTTTGTGCTGAGATGAACCCAGGAAGAGGAGTTGTCCTCGTCCAGGTAAGAATCTGTATCCATCACACCATAAGTGAATTCATTAGATTCTCTTCTAGTGATTCAGAATATTTAGACAGAAAAACTGTTGTTTAAATGTGACCGTCTCTCAGAATGAGATGTCCCTCAATCTGGATCTTCTTTTTTTGTGGAGTGTGAGTATGAAGATCCTGGGCACTTGGCCACTGCAGTGTGGGAGTATCTGCAATGTCACATCCAGCAGCTCATTGGGATTCTGGAGGCCATTTAACATCTCAGGACTCATCTCAGGCTCCTCAACGACCAGGACTGAAGGAGCCACGCTCTGTTCTTAGTTCTATTTCAGACTTAAGATGGTTCCTTGACTTGTAACCACAGTATAAGATAGAAACAATAGAAT
Organism: Salminus brasiliensis; assembly: GCF_030463535.1. Lineage (NCBI taxonomy): Eukaryota > Metazoa > Chordata > Actinopteri > Characiformes > Bryconidae > Salminus > Salminus brasiliensis. The sequence continues at coordinate 25,331,962 of NC_132895.1, forward strand.
AGCAAGACAGTATCAGATATAATGTGAAATCAATGCGAAATCCTGGACATTTCAGGCAGTTTACATTTTAGACCCCTGGCTACCCAAGTCATAGCTGTGACTATCATTAGTGTTCTATATGACACAGTACTGTCCTACACAAGTCCAGGCACTATATAATAAAGTACATAGCATATTGCAGTGGACAGTGACACCATATATATATATATATATATATATATATATATATATATATATATATATATATATATATATATATATATATGGAAAAGACAGCAAGCTCGCCAGGTAGTAAATGTAGAGCTAAATTAGCACAGTGACCTAAGTTGTTACTTACAATAGGAACTGTAGCCTGTGACTCCCACTAGCAGTGGGCTAGTTGGCCAGTCCTTGTGTCCAGCTGGCAGTTCAACGAGTTCCGAATCGACTGAGGGTTTGCACAATGAGTGCAACAATTAGCCTAATGAAGTGCAGACACAGCAGGAAGTCACAATCAGTGCTCAAGTAATATTGCGGCCGTGAATATTCATGCACTGGTGGCTCACATGGATAATGCCCCATGCTCCTGAATACCAATCACCACATTTTCTCACCAAACAGTGGACTAATCACACTCATTGCCATCATTATTTTTGGATCGCTCCTCTCACAGGCATAATTTTGGATTCGCCACAAAGCTCTCTTTGGGTTGACGGCGGTATTACAAAAACAAGCGTTTGCTTTTTTTTTTTCCTTCCACAGAGGAGAGTAACGATTTCTACTTTGCAGCTATTGACGACTCGGTAGGCATAAGGTCTGCATCCCCGTCCAACATCAGAACTTTCCAGTTGAATCAGCGCAGATTACGTCATTAACTCTGAGAAAAAGAGCTGGTGTTTAGCAGTGAAATCTCTTGGGGTTTTCAAGTAGCAAGCCTTCATTTGAGTGACCTATAAGTTCATTGCAGAAAAGTAAAGCTCGAGTGCAGTCAACACGTATATGTATGGGGCCATTCTTTTCTTAAAGTCATGCAGATTATTTATTATCCTCTGTCTGTACTGTGTTGTATTGTCTGTCCGCACTTGTTTGTTTGTGTTGCACTTGTGTCTTGTATGCACTGTCTATGTTGCACCATGGTCCTGGAGGAACGTTGTTTCGTTTCACTGTGTACTCTGTATGTAGTTGAAATGACAATAAACCCACTTGACTTGACTTGATGATAGGCTGTTGAACGATGTCTGAAGCATCACCCACAACGATGACTGAGCTTGACATAGGTTTGTGGGCTTCTCTTTTATCGACATTTGATGTACATCTCTCAGCCACAGCTTGTATGCAACCAACCAGGTTGCCCAGGTTGTTCTGAAGCATGAGGAATGAGACATTTCATGTACACGTACGACAAGAACTCTTCATTAGCTCCTCATATAAACATAAACTTTGTCATTTTTTCAGTCCGGTTGCCTAAATTAAATGCAAACGTTCGATTTGGTTTTGAGTTGCTTAAAATAAGTGTAATCAGCGTAGTGTATGTAGAAAAATGCTATTTCAACTAATTTCTGAAACCACATCTGGCAAAAAACACCAATTCCACTAGATAAGTTAGAATAAGGGTTCTGCCAAGGAGCTTGGGCCCCATGAAAACATATCACATTGAAAACATATCCCACCCCCTCCCATCACGTGCCACACCAAGCCTTAAAACATAACCCTGTGTAGACCTGCATGCAACATTCTGCATACAGTGCAATTTACTATTTGTGAAAACAGCAGGGCTGATGTATATGTGCTGAAGGCCATCTTTAACAGTTAAAATGTCATTTTGATGGTAAACCTGATATCCACATAGGCAGTTCTTTAATAAGCTTTAATTAGGCAGCCATCCAACCAAATTAAATATGTCACTAGGAGGCTCTAGTTAGACAGCACTGTTCCTGAAATAACAGAGGAACTGTTTAGAACCCATTACTTTTATAAATACTTATAAGTATAAGTACTGTAAATAAAATATTTTATTCAGGATGAAGTCTTAACAACTGTAACCCTTTAACAGGAATCATAACCTTCTTGATCAACCTTGTTTAATGATCAGATTGCTGTAATAAAAACTTGTAGAAACACATCATCGGCTGTTTGACCTTTTTCCCTTATTTGATAGTGTGTAATGCCAGTTATATCCACTGCTCATCAAACATTTACCTTAAGCTACTCGGGAAGTTGAAGTATGCCACCAAAAAAAACAAACAAAAAAAAACAAACAAACAAAAAAAGCATGGCGTATTGCTCAGTAACTACAGAGAACTGGTGGGCTTTGGTAATAGATGTGCACTTTTGGCCCGCCGTTGGTCCATAGGCTGGTTAAGGGATTAAAGTCATCAAATCTTTACATAATTAGATATAACATATGCATATATAGCTATTACATGTATAAGAAGCTGCAAATAAAGGGATAGACATATTTGTCCCCGTTTTATTTAGCACAGTAAACAGTTTTCAGTCTAGTTTTCTATGTTTGAACACAGATTATATACCTTACATTATAGATTATACTTCCATTCTAGTTCTATCATATAACAGTTACTTTTACAGTAAATCGTTTATGCAGATGTTACATGATGCATTTTTATTACACTGTAGTTCTACTGTATTACAGCAACTGTAAATCGGCTGCTAAACCCCTTAAATAGCCAGTGGACTTCTGGCGGGTCAAAACTGTTATTAGAATAATATATTATATAGAATAATATATGCCTTAGTGCGTAATAAGCCATGCTGTGTTAAGGGGTTAACTTACGCATCCGCTTCCTAAATGGGAACACCATTATAACACCCCCCCACTACCATATGCCGCGTCAAAGTCAAAATACAAATGCAAATGAGTCCAAGACAAGTCCTAGACAACAGAACAGAAATGTCTCAGGCTGGACTATTGCTGTAGCTTTCAAGTCCTATGATAGTATATAGTATAGCCATTGGCCCTTTTCTGAAAGCCATTGGAGCAATCTGTTTCAGACTATTCAGGCTTTAGGCTTTTATATATTCATAGATTTCACGCAGTCAGAAAGCACATAAGCAAATCTGTGAGATTTCTGAACAGCTCCATACGGTTTGAGGCAAGTGGCTGATTTACGCATGCACTTTGCACAATGCTAAACCGATGACTATACGCCTCCATAGCCTCATAGCTCCAGTGCTAAACTGAATCAGCAAATTATAGACAGTTATTTTGAACCTGCAATATTTGAAAAGACTGTGACAGATGTGTTCTAAAAACAGGGGCTGGGTTGAATATGCAAATAACAACGGCGAGTGGAGCTAAATGTACCATAACATGTTACGTCTTGGTGTGTATTGTTTAGGTATTAAATATTGGGTTTTTGTGAACAGCTAATAATGCTGATCCTATTAATATTTTACATGTTAATGTTCATTCCAGTACTGTTTTAAAAGTAGCCAATATGGCTTATCGAATGATCAAGCCACCAATCAGGGAGAGTTATAGGTAGCACATGCCTCAGCACCTCTTGCACATGTCTGAACATGTTTGAAGTAAGAAGCGCATCTACTTTTACCACAGCAACTCTAGAGCTACTGCTGCTGCGCTGGGGGACAAGGAAAATAGGAACCTATGCAGTCATCTGATGTTTTGAACATAACTGAAGGTAGAGCTGACCTCCAGGTTGGGCTTTCTCCAGGACCAGGCAAGATTTCACAACGGTGCCAGCATGAAAGTACCTGTTTTTTCCGACCACAAACACTTAATATTACACCTCTGTTTGAGTTGCACTTGACAGCTCCAGTCAACAAAACCCACCAAACAGCAATTCCCCAGTCGTATATATGGCTTGATGGCAGAAGGTTCTGCCATGTCAACAAGGGCAGAAGAAGTTGTGCCCATCACTCTTTAAGCAAATATTTATACGCAGAAAATGCAGACGGCTCTCTGATGGCTCCTCTGTGGACCTCTCTGCCTGAGAGGCTCTTTCCACAGGACTGTCAATCAAGCAGCCCAGCTGGACTGCCGTTATGCAACTTCTGCAGGGGTTGACCATAATCATTGCGAGCTAGACACAGAGCTGGGACAGTCACTGACTCAATGCTGCCATCTAATGGGTGTTATGGTTGCTGGTGCACTGTGTGCACAATTATTAGGCATGTATTCTAAGCGTTCTGACTCGATCAATATATATAAACATCGGGGGGAGGGGGGGGGGGTAATGAGGGAGGTTGTGGCCTCGTAATTAACACCTTATATTTAGGCAGCTTCATTATCCCAGGTTAAATGGGTCAAAAGGAGATTTAATAGACACTAAAAGACAGATGCAACACTCTTGAAACAGCTAAACTATTGAGGCATGATCACGGACAGTCAAAGGTTTTGTTGAGAATAAGAAGACAGAAGAAAAGGTGCAAATGAACTGCAAAAGACTTGGGAACAATCAAACATGAAGCTAACAGGAAGCCAGTATCCCCCAGAGCCACCATATCCTACACGGAGTGCCAAAAGACAGCAAAGATAAAAAAATGTCTGAAACACCACCGCCACCGAACACGATTTACAAATTGAAGCACCAGGATTGGGCCAAGAAATACCTGAAAGCAGATTATTTAAAAGGTCTTATGGACAGATGAAATGAGAGTGACTCTTGATGGATGGGCACATGGCTGGATAGCTAATGGACACAGGGTACCACTTTGATAAAGGTGCCAGCAGTTTGGAGGAGTGCTACTGTTATGGACTGCTATAATTAGTGAAGAGCTAGATGGACCTTTCCCTATATTGCCAGTTTCTGGAAGATACTTTCTTCAAGCAGCGGTGCAGGAAGAAACCAGTAGCTTTCAAGAAGGCCATGATCTAATGCTTACAATGTTCCATCACATGTATTCAAGTACGCCACTGCTTGGCTAGCCAGCAAAGGCCTCAGCTATTACTGAGTAATGACCTGGCTCCCTTCCTCACCCAACTTCAATCCTATTGAGAACTTGTGGGCTCTTCTCAAACTTGAGATTTACAGTGTGGGAAAGCAGCCCCACCCCCAGACTTCCTTGAACAGCATTTGGGAGTTTTAGGTCACGGATATTAGTTGTCAAAAATATTAGTTGTCATTTTGTTACACACATTTGTTCAGCATATTGTAAAAACCTGAGAATGTGAAGTGAGTTAGGGGTATAATGGGCATTTATACACATCATAGCAAATATTATGACCACTCCTGGTTTGGAATGAACTATGCCCATGATATTAGCTCCACTGACCATATAGAAGCAATTCTTCGTTAGCCTCCAGCACCCTTTTCTTCAATGAGAGTAGGTATTATTTGGGTGGTGGGTCAGTTTTTAAACACTGTCTACTTACTGTCCTCTCAAATTAGACACTCCTACCTAGTTGGTCTATCTTGTGGATGTCAAGTCAGAGACTGAAGTTGATCTGTTACTGCATAATTTGTGTTGGTCATCCTTGGAAGTCCAAAGCAGGTGCTCCCATATGGCAAGTGGAGCAGAGTTCATTCCAAACCAGGGGTGGTCTTAATATTCTGATATGGCCGTGTATATTCTCAGGGGTATATTCGCTTACCCTTTATAAACATACTGGTTTAAGGCTCAATAACACTTTGGAACGACTGTGGGCTTTATATTTGTCTAACAATAAAATTAATTGTAAGGAATGCAGCGTGCCTAAGAACTATGCACGCAGTGTGGGGAAGGCTTAGCTTTGAACTTCTAAAGGAAACACTGTAGGCTATACTCAGGTAGCAGATAGTTAGACAGTAATTGTGTGGGATGAGAGATGCAGTTTCTTGATCACAAGGAGTCAAAAGAAAGTTCCACCAAGACCATCAGTCTCAAAGTCTGAAACAAAGGGTTCTGAGAGTAATTCCAAAGAATGTTTAAAGCATTGGTTCTCAAAGCAAACCCCTGATGGTCCACATTTTTGCCTGTTCTGCGGTGTTCCGAGTTTGGTTGGAGAAAGAAAACGTAGACCGCCAGGGGGTCCTTGAGGAGTGATTCAAGAACCTCAACATAATCTAGAAAGGTTCTTGGGGCAACCATCAGTGGATCTTATGTTCTACATAAAAAGAACCATTTGGTTCTTTGCTTGGTTAATGGGTTCTTTGGATTGTTATAAGACAAAGAACCTTTTCTGCCTAGTTGTAAAGAAGGGTCATGGATTTGTAACAATAATGGAACCATTTTTCAGGTTTTTGAAAGAAGTCTATACGAAAGGTTCTCCATCACAGAAAGGAAGCATTTAAGCATCCAAAATATTTTTAATAAATATATAAATATAACAGTCTATATATGGCCATTGACTTTGATAAAGAACCACTAAAGAGCCAGCCATTTTTAGGGGTGTAAGGCATCTTCATAAATTCATAAATGAAATATTTTAGATAATTTAATTGATATGGTACATTTAAAAGCATCTCACCCTGACAGACTTCCATATCTGTTGTGGTGATTCCAGCATTTGTAGAGAGCCGTGTCCTCAACTAACCCTAAATGCTCATCCCCTAGCAACTGCAAAACAACACACACACACAAGTGTAAGCTGATATAACAATCATTAAGGTACAAAGCACCGCTATCGTGATCAGCTCGCTTAATTTGCATGCTCAGACCAGGCGCCTTAAATTCATTTGGCAAGGGACCAGCTTAGTTGCGTGAGTAAGAGTCGGGTGCATGAACTGGTCCTGCAAAGCAGAGGCCCTTCATTAGGACCAGATGCTAGAGTCCAAAGCATAGCTCAGAAGGGGCCGTTCATGGCTTGAACACAGCAAGCATTGCATGACAGTTCGTCTCTTTGCAGAACTCCCACTTCGATGCTCAAGAAAAACATTTGTCCGGATGTACACATGTGGTTCACGTTATTATTGGGACACTCCTCAAATGATCTAAATGGTTCCAAAAGGCAGAGGAGTCCGAGGAGGAAAATGTAGAGGGGAAAAAATGGATTTCAGCTTGGATGCAAGTTCAGTCTGGACAAATGTAAAAATTCAGCCACAGTGACTGGCTGCTGTGCATCATTCGCAGTGGAGCTCCTGTGGTCCTAAATGGCCTTTATCAGCCTCATCTCTTGGAAACGTGCTGTGCCGAATCTTACACTGCCACAGAGGCTCTCTGCTTGCAGAATCAATAGCTAGAAACAAGTTCACAGCTATACTTGAGTCAGCCAGTTCAATTCATTACAGCTAGAGAATTAATTGACAAAATGTACCAGGATTTTATAAGCAGGACTCTGATATGTCCAGTGCTGTAGACCTAATCCTAACATAGTCTCTGTATACCCTCTACACTGGTATACTAGTACTCATACACTATACCACACACAAAAGTACTGGGACACCTGCTAATTCATTGTTTCTTCTGTAATCAAGGGTATTTAAAAAAAAAAGTTATCCTGCTTTTGTTCCTTTCATTCATGAATACTCACAATATTGTGAATCCCCAAAGAGCTCAACCAATTCTGACTGCTAGCCTAGCCACTGAGCTACAGGCTAATATATAGAACAAAACTAACACAGGTTTTATTCACCAATATTTTCAAGATTGCCCTACTCTTGTTCTTGAGCAAAGTCCTAACAAAAAGTCCATATTTCACCCATGATGCTTTCTGTAGAATAGCTGCTAACCGTAGAATAGTTTACAGCGACGCTCTTACAATGATAGATCCCATTGTCCTCGTAAACTGAACAACCCCCAAATATTAAAACATTGGTGAATGTCAGAATCTTTGTGAAAATTGTGCAAGTGGGTTTTTATGGAATTTCTTCTCAAAATCGGTTGGTAATTGAGTCCCAGTGCCATTTTAAACAGCTCCACAACAAATGTCCAAAAGTAGTTTTTTCAAGATCCATCATCAGAAGGTGGGTGTCCTACTCTTTAAACCAGAGAACTTCACTCTAGAGCAGGGGTGGGCAACACCGGTCCTATGCAACTGTTAAACCTGTTATTTCCCAGGTTTAACAGGTCTGTTAAAGCAGGAAAAACTGCCACCATTGCCCACCCCTGCTCTAGAGACTAGGGATGCACCGCTCCATCTTTTTCTGTTCCAATACAGTTCGATACTGATTCAATACCATTGTTGAATTAATAAACCATATACCTCACCATCTGGGGGAGACTTAAGGCATCAGGATTGATGTAATCATTGCTTTACTAACTTTAACAAACTATTACTAAAGAACACAGATATAAATAAACCCAATTTCTGTGCATTAGTAACTAAAATGATGATTATTACTGTGCTGGACCTCAGCACAGTGTTGTGTGGGCTCAGGACTTTTATTCTGAAATTCGAAGTCTGTGAAACTAAAGAGGAGCAAGCAGCTCCTTCCTTCTCAGCTTTCCTTATATGGAAGACACGCTGGATTACTTGCTGATAGCTGATGACAGGTGAGGGCACCATGTTGGTCAGATAGGGGAAGTCTTGCTGTTTCTATAATATGTGTATGATGTCTGTAAGTTACTCTGAACCTGGGTTATGAAGCCTAGAATACCGGCGGTGCGAGAATTGGGTTTAGTGAATGGATCGGTCCTTTGGATCAGACTAATTATCCAATACCAGATCCAGCTAATTTTGTTAGTATCGGGACAGACATCCAAGCCTAGTATCAGATCAGTGCATCCCTCCTAGAGACTATGGCAGCATGGCTACAGGGTGTGATTGAGCATGTTAACAACATACAAATAGTGATGGGAACATTTTTCATTTTAGCATTGTAGCAAATTACCAGGTGATATAGATCCATAGCAGCGTTGCAACCAGCAGCACACCTGATTGAAGACTCGCCAATTGATCACATGTGCTTGCTTCTGCTTGGCTGGGTAAAACCCACAGGTACACCGGCCCTTTGCGCACATGACTGGACACCCCTAATGTATAGTTCTAAACGCTCAGCACTAGCTGTGGCTGTTCGACTCCAATGTGTTTAGACATGAGAACAAAAACCTGGACTGTCTGACAGTCCTAGTCTAGAAGGTCCCTCAGAACCCAACAAAAAAAACTGACCATTAAATTCACAACATCTCTGGCGTTGCATAATCCGGAATGCACTGAAATAGCCATGAGAACACAAAGGAAATTACGTGAACAGAAGTGAGGTGAGCTCATTCGCACAGCTGGTCCCGGAGCTTAGACAACAGCCCAGTATACAAAATAGACCGTAGTTTTCACTCTCAGATCACTTTATTAGGATGAGTTGAAGCAGAACGATGCAACCAAGACAAAAAAAATAAAAAAAACATCCAGTGATCCAGTGAGTGGCAGTCCTGTGGATGAAAACACCTTGGCGAGGGGACAGGTGAACGGCTTATGGAAAGGCTGACAAAAAGCCTACAGTAAATCAGAGAACCACTTTGTACAACGGTGGTGTGCAGAATTGTGAAATGCACAACACATGAAATCTTGAGGTGGATGTGCTACAACAGCAAGAGACCACACCAGGTTTCACTTCTTTTAGCGAAGAACAGAAATCAGAGGCTGCAGTGGGCACAAGCTCACCAAATCTTCATTTCTGTTAAGGCACAAAAATGGTAGTGTGGGAACGTGGTGCCAACAGAAGAATCCAAGGACCCAAGCTGCTTGGTGTCAACAGTCCAGGCTGGTAGAGGTGGTCTAATGATGTCTGGGGGGCATTCTTGCATTCTTGATGTCTGTGGCATTCTTGCGTTTTAATGCCACAGACTATTTGAGCATCGTTTCTGACCACTATTTACTTCTTACTTGCGTCTTCTAGTGGCTGCTTCCAGTAAGATGATGCACGATGTCACAAAGTTAAAGTCGTCTCAAACTGGCTTCATGAACATGACAGCGTTCGGTGTTCTTCAGTCACCTGGGACTTCAATAGAACACTTTGGGACGTGGCAGAAAGGGAGATTAGCATAAAGTGCTGATGGAAATTTTGCAAGAATTGCGTGACAGCATATCAACATGGAGCAGAATATCAAATTAATATTTATAACATGTTGCAAAATTCATGTTATGAAGTACTGACGTCAGTTCTGACAGCAAAAGGAGGCCCTACACAGTATTGGTCTATGTATGCAAACACTTGGTAAACACTGGCCATCATTGCAATTGTCCTAGCTTAACACAGTTGCTTTAGTGATTGCCTCGTTATTCAGGTAAAAGTAAATGGAAAAATAAAAAAAAAGGGCCCTTTGACACATGTTCGACCAAAAACTTGCCTGTTTATTTTGGTAAAATGGCCCATGAAACAGCACAAGTGGAACATCCAACCAAATTACTGAATTTCCACAAGACAAGATAGATCTAAACCACTGGACTTCTCTGTACGTACAAAAACAAAATTACACTGCATATAAATATAGCAGGCAGCTAAAGAGCGTGGCCTTGGCTCCCAGATTTTCACGGTACAAAGTTGCTCCTTGCTTACGGTACACAGAACAAAGAGCAAAGGACAGAAGCTCCTCCGAAGTATGCATGACTCAGTTGTGACAGACTGCACAAACATTTGCCCCAAGGAAGAGCTCTTGTACATTTGTACTGTGTCCTGACTATTCCTATCTCGACAGACATCGTGGCAACTGCATCCGAGAAAATTCATAAAGAAATGAACTTGCGCCTTGGTTTGGACATTCATTCTTCCGAAAAACATGAAGGTTAAAGGCCTGGGTTGATATATTAATGTGATATACGGGGCTGTAAGGTCATGTAAGTTACTGAGAGGGCAGGCCTCTTTCTGTAGGGTTGTGTGAAAAAGATGACCTTGATAAACTTGACAAAAAAAGACCCTTAAAAAAATCTATATGAATATGTATGGGGTGGGTGATCCATCGTGTATGTGATCCTCATCACATGCTTAGCACTCAGGCCTTCTATACTGGCCACACAGCTTTGGAATCTAAACAAGCTGAACAATCAATGCATACTCAGACAAGCGACTGGAGTGATGACGCGTTTCTTCAACAACACAAAGGTATTACAAGGCAGAGGCCTGAAACGTGACTTTCCACTGTACATTCTCAGTTATAACCTTTTCCGTGCAGGACATTTCATTTCAACCATTAATGCTGCTCCTCTATTGGACACTGTGTCTTTAAAGTATGCAGAGCTAAGAAGAGAAAGAAAGAAAGAAAAAAATATGAAAAAGCAAAAACCCTGCTTTCACCTTCTCTGGTAGAAAGTTCATAATGGAATGCACTAAATGGGCAGGATGTTTTTGACATTGACAAATTGCAGCGGTGTTGTCACTTCAGAAAGTGTGTGTTGGTGGGCCACCATGTCCTGTAGAAGTTGTTCAGAGTTCAAAATACGGAAATGAGGGCAAAGACCCCATACAGCAGGGCGCAGGGGTAGGCCACCAGGAGCTGTTGACCGTCCATAGCCAAAGCTGAGATGAAGATTTTGGACGCAGAGAAGCTGCACCAGCCGATGATGGCAGCTGTTAAGACGATACCCAACATGCCTCTGAAACACAAAGGAGGACTTCTGATTAGTTGAGTCTCTCAGAATGGACTCAAATGTATGAACACAGCAGACTTTGATTGCTTACGTTTAGGACATTTGTGTGTTTATCCATTAGATATGTACACATTCATAAAAACTCTCAAGTGACTGCATAAGACTTGTTTTATGTACTGTACATTTTATCATTTTCCTTTTAAAAGCCTAACCAGGATAGAGAGCGGTAGAGAGGCAGTAGAGAAGTAGGAAAATTATATGAACTGTTCCTGTCAAAACCAATATCACCTTTCAACAGTTTCTCATGCTGTGCCATATCACACTTGATGTCTGTTGTGCAGAGCTGGCAACTGGGGACAAACTAGAATTTGGCATGTTTTTTTTTTTCCCCAAAGAAAGATGCGGATCCATTAAATAGATGGTAAATATGTAGATTCATGTAGATTCAATAGGATTTTCACAGTAACTTGATTTAACTTCATTTCTCAAGTTAAAATAAATATGTATTAATATGAACTATTTGATTGAAGCAGTTAAAGCCAGAGTTTAATTGGTGCATTTTTAAAATTACCATAGTACCATAGTGTTTACAGAATTTTGTGCCATGTTTTTATCTTGCCTACTAAAATCTAGATACCTTGCTTAATAAATAAACAGCTGAATTGTTACAGTTAATTTAGAACCGGGGCTGTAACAACTAACTGAAATAATATTTATAATAAATGAAATATAATTTAAAATATATAAATATACATTTTGGCATCAATTAAAGTAAGATTTGTAAAAAGTGAGTGCGGTGTAGCAACATTACTGTCCTGCACGTAGAGACAATATGGTAAAAATACTACATCATGATATTTAAAGACATTTTTCACGATACACAATATTTATCACAATACATGTAACTGCAGACTAAATGTATTCCTAAAAAATACTATTCAGATACCCATGCTGAACAGTGATTTTTATTCAACATCTGCTACACTTCATCTAATTACACTGATTGTAATGAAACCTGCAGCTGATTGGTGTTTATTAAGCACTAACCCTATCCTCGATATGCTTGGAAAAGCATATTATCCATTACGAGAACAATACAATAAAATATATCATATTGCCTAGCTCTACCTGCATGAACATCTAGATCACATCCACATTAGAAGATAAGGATTCTTCAACACTGTGAACTGCTAAAACCACTGTTAAACTGCAGTAAAATAAAGTAAAAAGGGCTGCTAATGCTGACAGACTCACTGACCCACCCACACAGATACAAAACAAGTATTTTATGTCTTCTGACTTTTTGACCTCCTGCAAAAGGACAATTATTAAATTCTTTTAAAAATCAAAAATAGTGATTGAGACCAACATCAGCACACTTCCCTAATTTGCTGAAATCATAATGGACCAATTAATTGCTTTAAGGATTGCTATCATCAGTCCCCACAACGCAAGATCATAATCCATGGACCACATTGATCACAGCTTTCTCTTATCATTTATCTAATGGTTTTACATGAACATCAACTACTAACTTGCAGACGTAAGGTTACTCACTGTAAGGAGAACAGGACGCCGAAGCTGGAGAGAAGGATCATGGGTAGCAGGCAGTAGCCCAGGACACTGGCCACACAGCCGAAAGACACCCCAGTCATGCTCATGAGATTGAGGAGGCAGTACATGCCCAGGCAACCGATGGCACTGATTCCATACACATAGCCAAACTGGATCTTACCCGTCTGCAGCATAAAACACAGACACTCAGCACGATTAGTCACTGACGGAGGCTCTTCTGGAACATTATACTATACTATTACATAATTCAATCCAGAATATTTCTAATGTATGGCTTAACTTCTACAAACCACCAGATTTTAAAAATGAAATGTTTCACATAAATGTCTTTATGTGCATACTACTGGAAGTTGAAAAATCATAGAAAATCTGGTCAAGTAAAGCGCTGGAAATAGTTATAGCATTTGAAGACTTTTTGGTTCCCCAAAACATTGTTTAGAGAACTTATTTCGTAAATGAGACATGAATGAAAAGAACCTTCCTACACAATCTTTACATTATGTGAAGGTTCTTAAACCGTTTAAAAGGTTATTCAGGTTTCTTAATGGAAGTAAACAGGGTTCTTTTGCTGCATCCCTCATGGGAACCCTCTGTGGCACCTTTCTTATAAATAAAAAATAGTCAACGTAGACCAGATCTGCACAGCCAGATATAATTACTCAGCTGCGCATAACAATGAAGACTAACTACAACTCCACATTCAGACTTTCTTAATAAAAAATGTACCAAGTAATTCACCTTTTAGCTGGCTGTATAAAACGAAGACAGAGTACTACATCACTGCCTGGGCCAAGATGAGGAAGCTTTGTCCCAGGACAACTCTTCAGTACTTGAGACGACACCCTAATTAGAAATAAGACTCCAGGTTTCATTGAGTAGTGGCACTTACAAGTAGTAGCGTCGCCCCGAAGGCCAGGCAGAACACCATTGGTCCAGCCAGATCTGTTTCGTTCATTATGCTGCCATCTGCTGCCTTTAATGGGTGTAGCACTGTGAGGGTCTTCTGCCAGATGTGGTCAAAGTTGATTCCCAATTCTGGAGGGTAAAAAGGTCATGCTAGGTCACTTTACTGTATCAGAGGCCAGGCACAACTGGGTCAATCTGGAAGCTGGAATTCTTACTGGTAAACAAGTTACAACACCCGTACATGACTCTAAAGGACACATTTTATAAATTAGGAGACTAGGAAAAAATAATTATCCAAACTATTCTGTAAACCCTTCCTTTAAAAGGAAACCTAGCTAAATGAATTCTAGTTCATAACACATACTTCATTGCGTGTCTAAACCTAAGATAACAATCCAGTTTGTGCCACAAACCATGTACAAAGCCAGAGAGGGTTGGGAAAGTGTGGCCTTTTATAATAGTCCAGAAGGAGACCATGTCTGCAGTTAGTGTAGTGTGAAGGGGCCTATACTGTACACTGGACATATATTAGACAATTATGACGTGTGGTTTTATAAGCACAAAACAGCCATAATTCATTCATTTTTTTAATCTGATTTAAACTGACTGACTGGCATCTATCGTGTTTTTGAAAAAGCAGCCTAGGCTCTAACAATTCTCATAACTCCAGTGTGAGGAGCGGTGCTAACCTTCTGTAGGTTGAATGAACATTCATTGGTGTTTCCAGAATTAGTCCATTAAACCCTTTAGCCTTGGGATTTAAGTTTACCTGGGGTCACATTTTCATAGGTTACCTAGTGGACATAAAAATACATTAATTTCACTTTTAAGAGGACCCTGTTTTTTGTTTGTTTTTTTAAACAGCACATTGTCTGGAAAATCTTAGGAACCCAGCCCTCTCAAATGCTGTGCTCAACAACGTCCACCGGATGCTTTTAACATGTGGAAAGATAATGACCACAAGAAGTTCTGGTGATTTTGTACAGACAAATGTACTTTATAAATATTATATAAAGTCATTAATAAAAATAGGCTGGAATGCTGCCTTCAGTCTAATCGGCTAGGAAGTGCCCCGTGCTTCCTTGGTCTGCTCTGCTGAATGTGGCTGTTGACTCGCGACCCATTTAAAACACAGTAATGAGGAACTGGGACACTCAGGCTTAACTAGGCCTATCTACCTTAAGGGGTGCAGGGATATGGGCCTGGGAACACACAGAACATGCCCTCTGGCTGGGCTTATGAGTCATTCTGAAAGCTCTGGCTGTTGTTTAAAGCAGTGTGTTGTGAATTTTCTCGTCTGCACTCTCCAAGTACGGGACAGACTGCCAGGCAACGTGTCTGAGAAAAGGACAGCACTGGCACTGACTGAGCGGTCAGTTCAATTTCATAAATTCAATAAAACACAGAAAAACGCATGTGGGACCTCTCAAATGCCTCCAGGCTTGGAGGAGTAAATGAATATGCTAGTCAATGCTTCCCAGCGCTTTTTAAACACCACATGTTAATAAGCACGACACAACACTACTCTACCACTCTCGAGGGAATGCGCAGACCTTAGTAGGTAAGAGCAAAGCTGCCCCAGATAAATTACTATGGCAACTCTCCACACCTAACCAGCTCCAGTGTAGAGTAGGCACACGTGGAAAAGAACATTCCTGCTCTGAATGAATAAAATCCCATCTCAACTGTAAAATTCATTTCCACAAAAGCAGTAATGTGCAGCCAAACACACTTAAAAACCCTCCACAGCTGCCCTGCTCCAGAGTCATGCATTCCGATTCATTTTGATATTGGAGTTACCCTAAGGAAGAGCAAGGATAATCAGCTTACAGTAACAACATACAGTTCATTATCTTTCCACCCTCCATCCAACTGTAACAGCAGGCCAAGTCCACTGTGGTGGACCTCTCTCACTTGGAATAATCAAGGTACAATCCTCTACCAGAGTGGATGAAACCAGGAACCACATTTGTTTTTCAGAACCAGTGCTATCCAATTTAGTCCAAATATAACATCAGTGTGACATCACCCATGGGAAAACAAATTACTGGTTGCCTTCTTTTCTGTAGTGCAACCACAGGACATTACAATACAACAGCACAGGCCTACTAGTAGAGGGATTTCCATAATTTGTCATGGTTTTTATTTATTTATTATTATTTTATTAAAAGATGGACCAGTCAGTGTTTTTGGGGCCAATATCGATCTCTCACGAATACAATATTGGCTTTATGCAGCTGTGCTCAAGCTCCACAGTTCCAATAACTGGTTAAACAAGGAACTGCAGCGTCCTGTGACCACAGAACCTTGCGCAGAGCTGCTGTAATCCTTAACCCGCGAATATGATCTGATCGGCTAAATGAGAGAAACATCGGCTGATCCCCCTAACTGACAATTTGGCTGCAAATCGGCAGATACAGATAGAGAGCTGATTATGCTTACCAACTCTAATTCTGATCATTTCTTAACTGCCAGCATTCTCTTTAAAACCCTCAACCATTTAGATGCTGGGTAAAAAGATTCAGACCTTCTTTTTCAAAAAAAGGTTCTATTTAGCACCAAAAAGGGTCCGACAATTGTCAAATACCCTTTTATTTAAACTATATGGAACCTTTTTTGCTTAGAGGACAAAGCCAGCCTTGTTAATGATGCAGACTGTTGGTGTGACTGTTGTATAATAATAATAAAAAAATATTTACATAATGCACAATAATACATAACAAAATTAAGATTTAGCCCCTGACAGCTTTAACACTCTGCCTTGCAGATAAAGGAAATGTCTCTTCCTTACCCTCCAACAGAGGCGGCTCATCCTCGAAGCTGCTGCTGTACATGGACTGTGAGGAGGCGGGTGTGAAGGCAGGCGTGGGCTGGTAGATCTGGCCTGTATAGGGCTGCTGCGGCTGCATCATCCCTGGAGGTGCTGAGTAGCCCATGGGCTGTGAGTAGTCATACTGACCATATTGCCTATGCATAAAAAACACACAAATGCCCATACATGTAACAGGTGTAACACAAAGGGACATGAGGGAAGAAAAGTAGTTCAGGCTTTGCTGCAATTACACTCAATGGCTACTGCATGACTACTCTAACAGGGTCAGCTACCTTCAACCCCATTCTTTCTTCACTAGTAACTTTCTGACTATGGTTTTATGGTTAAGCAGATGTGTCAATGGAAGATCATTCACGAGACAACAGTTACACTAACAAGATGCATTATAAGTTTATCAGGCACATCG
The DNA here is from genome assembly GCF_030463535.1 of Salminus brasiliensis. Classification (NCBI taxonomy): domain Eukaryota; kingdom Metazoa; phylum Chordata; class Actinopteri; order Characiformes; family Bryconidae; genus Salminus; species Salminus brasiliensis. The sequence continues at coordinate 25,349,086 of NC_132895.1, forward strand.
ATGCCGCTGAGGCTTTCGCACACAAAAGGTGCCACCTTAAATAAATAAATAAGCAAGCGCTCCACTAACTGTGTTTACATCCCATATTATAGCCCATTTTCTCATACATACATGATAACCATTGACTATTCAGCACATACCTCATCACAATACTTAACACAATACTAAGAATCACAAGGTAGAGAGCCTCTTATTATCAAAGATACATACTTGTTGTATGGGTCCTCTGTGTTGCTGTAGCCATATCCTCCTTGGCTTTGGTCGTCTACACTATAGCTAGACTGGTAGAAGTCCGTGTTGAAGTTGTCAAACCCTGACATTGCAAGCAGCCTAATAAAAAAAAAAACACACAAAAAAGGAAAGAAATATTAGCTGTGCATAATTTACATGTAGCCAAGTACAGTTGTGGTCAACAAAATCCACCAGGGGTCCACCTTCCAGCTCAAATCTACCACTTCATTCAGGCAATCAAGACCTATCATAACCAACATGCCTTTATGTATTACAATCAGTCAGCTTATGAGCAGAATGTACACTAGCAGGCAGATTTGTACGTGGCAATAGTGGTAAAAGAGGCAAGCCAGCAGCCAGAAATAATAGGTTAAAACCTATTGTTTTAACATATTACAACCTAGACTGGTTGTGCATTTTAGCAAGGCGTTTAACGTCCCATTGCAACAGGCATCGCTGGCACGGTTGTCCCGCTCCCAGACTGGGCATAGTCACGCAGCAAAATGCCCATTTTCCCCCTTGCAATCAAATCAAAAGGTAACAGCTGCATGCAGGCGCAAGGGGGAAGAAATGGGACACAAACCAATATTTCGCATAGAAAACGGACATTCCCCTTTTCCACCTTCCTTTGATTAATCAGACATTGCCTGAGATGTATATGGTCGGGAGAGGTTCTACTTGCATACTTCAGATCTCATCTCACACTTTGCTGTGACTTTACTGGTGGCTTGGCGGTTAGAGCGCCGGGTTATCGATAACAGGGTTGCGGGTTCGATTCCCGGGCTCGGCAAGCTGCCACTGTTGGGCCCTTGAGCAAGGCCCTTTACCCTCTCTGCTCCCCGGGCGCTGGAGTTGGCTGCCCACCGCTCTGGGTGTGTGTGTACTCACTGCCCCTAACGTGTGTGTGTGTGAGTGTGTGTTCACTACCAGATGGGTTAAATGCGGAGGACACATTTCGCTGTACAGTGTACACTGTACAGTGACCAATATGTGCACCTTTACCTTTTACATATCCAGAAAGCTTTCTGTTTGGAATAAACTTGGTGTTTTTTAGAAGAACTTCGACTGGTTTTCTCCACACATTCAACGAACACGCGAGGTGACTGAAGAGAGTCGTCTCAACAATATCATACACTTATTTTCATATTCCAAATTCCAGAATTACACTACAGCTTGCCTGGGATATGTGGTAAATTCCATATTAATTCCAGTTGCAGGTGTTTATGGAGAAATGTAGGATTTGAATTAGGGAGCAAAAAAGTCTAATAATTCAAAGAACCCAGAGATCTGTAAAAACACAGATCACCCCACTTGCAGTTTCTTTAACCACCCAATCACAGGTTTGTGTTTGTATAATATATCATCTTGTGGTGGTCCAGACAGTGGTACCTTATACCTCTCTCTCTCTCTAGGTATAAGGTCCCACTGTCTGGACCACCACCACCACCACAAGATGACAGCTAGCTAGGTTACATTTCTGCAGACAGAAAGCTGATGACTGTCTAACTTCCCTATTGAGCGTTGGTAAACAGTCTATACTGTTACTATACAGAGTAAAGAATTACAGACATTACAGATACAATAAGTACAAGTAGGAAATTAAGGCTGGGTCAGATTTTAAATACTGTTGGTTAAGAAGCTAGGCTAACGTTACTGAATATCTACCTGTACCGTTAGGCTCTCAACTGGGCTAATACGACAGGGTGGGTAAACGCCAGATCGTCTAGAAAACGCTCTTCACTTAAAAGCTGACTGAATAAAACGTGTTATAAAATTAAGAGTTATTGCTAGCGAGGAGAGATATAATCGTTATTATATTATTTTAGCGATTAACCTTAATTAGTACTACTTAGCCAGCCAGTAGATGACTTGGCTAACAGCGTCCTCGGCTAAGGGGAAGTGCAATAACGCCGGGCAGACTGCAGGCACTGTGACAATATCCAATATTAAATATTCAATAATTATAACCAGCATTTTTTTATCTTAAAATCTCCATCTGACTTCAAAAGTCCCCATCTGGAGAATCCAACCCGACTGAAAGTAGCCGCTCCTGAGTGCCTGTCTGGGAGGAAAGCTTCACTCCCACAGCTTTAGATAGCTAGCAAACTTCGCCAACGAGGGCTGGAGACAATGCACGTTTAACTAAACACTTCGAGACCCTCTCAAAACTTTCTTCTCCATTTAAAACTCCGTTAAAATCAGTCTTACCTGCGTTGAGGGAACCGCCAACACGGCTCACTACGTGTCAAGAAAGAAATAATTACAGCGTTTCCGACGACGACTGCTCACATGGACGGAACCGACCATCTCAGCCTGAAAACAAGCGCTCGCCCTCTGTCGGCCGGAGTGCTCACTGCACGGTCCTATTTCAAAAACGACGAGGAAAAGAATTCAACACTACAATTCAACACTATATTCATATAAAAATAAATATGAATTGAAATAATATAAAAAATAAAAATAAAAATAAAAAATTAGGGATATTAGACAGACAAGGACCGAGCTATCAACATATAGCATAGCATTCATACAGCACCATAAACATGTAGTCAGCCTCCATGTGGTCTGAAGAAATGGCTAGAGCATAAATGTTAGGGGTGCAAGCAACCCCAAAACATGATATTACACCTGAAAAAAAAAGGAAAGGACAAACTAGGCTACATGGATACAAATGACAGACCCGGTTCCGGTCGGCGGCGCGTTAACACGCAGCGGCCACTCTTGGTCCGAGAAATGGTGCTTTTTGTGTTCTCTACAGCCAAGAAAGCCCAACAGCTTCTTCCCCCAAGCCATCAGACTCCTCAACACAACTCAACTTCTGAACTGATATCTTTCTGGTACATGTACACTCTCTCTCTCTCTCTCTCTCTCTCTCTCTCTCTCTCTCTCTCTCTCTCTCTCTCTTTCCAACCATTTACCCCAGATAACATGGGAAGCATTTTTTGCACAAGCATTTGCACTAATAACTTTACTACCTCACTGGACTCTATTTATTGCACATTGCACAATTTGCACACTACCGTCATTATTTATTATTCTCTGTCTGTACTGTGTTGTGTTGTCTGTCCGCACTTGTTTGTTTGTGTTGCACTTGTGTCTTGTATGCACTGTCTATGTTGCACCATGGTCCTGGAGGAACGTTGTTTCGTTTCACTGTGTACCCTGTATGTAGTTGAAATGACAATAAAACCCACTTGACTTGACTTGACTTGACTTGAAGTATTAACTTACCACTTGAGGACACGCAATCATATACATTTGACTTTCAATAGTACATTAGCATCAAGTCATTGTAAGCATGTACAGTGGAAGGTGAATATTTTAGGCAGGATGGCTGCATCCGTATTCAATGAGAAATACTGTGCAAAAACCATTGGGCATCTCTCGGTTATAGCTAAAGGGTGACATGGCTATGATGCAGGAAGTGTGCCACAGCTCCAGCCACCTGGGGTTGTTGAGTTCGAGCTCCAGTCACTGCATGTGAGAAGTTTGGTGTGTTCTGTTGTCTGGTGTCCGTGTGGGTTACTACCCAACCACCCCCAAACACATGGCAGATGAATTGTGCCATGTGCTATGCTAAACTGTAAATAAAGTAAAGATGGCACCCGTTCCAGGGGGTGTTCCTGGCGTTTGCCCAATGATTCTGGGTGGGCTTCAGACAGCTATTCATCTGGACAAGTTATTGGCTTAAAAAAAATCTACCAAACACAAGTCTGGGACAGCATTTTTTTCCACTGTAGAGAGATCATTTAGACATCACAGCGTTGATGGCAACTTGACTGGTATGCCTACAAAGAACTGTCAGAACTGCTTGGAAATCTGACCCACAACTCCAGGACATTTATGCATCTCCTCATGTCGGGTGAGGGCCCAATCTTTCATCTCGAATGCATCCCAGCCAGCTCATGCCCTGTCAGTCTCGGATTAACATGACACAGGGCTCTGGGGCTTAGCAAATCCAAAAAATAAATAAAAAATGGTAGCGTCGCAAGTGGCAAACATGCACAGAGAACAGAGCACACTGAAGTCTTTACTGAAGTTTTCCAAAAAACTCCCAAAGATCATTGTTATGAAGTGAGAATCACATTAAACACTCTCACTACCAGCTAAAACAATCATTAAACAAACAAATTTACCATTTGTGATGGACACACATACACACCAGTGAAATACACACAGTGGACAGTGAGCACACCTGCCTGGAGCAGCGGGCAGCCATTGTGCCATTGTGGTGCCTGGGGAGCAGAGAGGGTGAAGGGCCTTGCTTAAAGGCCCAACAGTGGCAGCTTGCTGAGCCCGGTTATCATACCCACAACCTTGTCATCAATAGCCCGGAGCTCTAACCACTGAGCCACCACTGACCCAGCAAAGAGTTTGGGAATCTGGGCCTAGATCACAGTTAGCATACATTGCCACTCTAATATGTAAGACAATGTTTATGTCTTTATGAGCAACATTTGAGCATGGCTATGAACTATTCAAGCTAGTTTAACATGCTCCTGCTCCAATTGTATCTATATAGCCCAACATTAGCTTCTGGCTACATTTAGTCACATGTTCTTGAACATTTTTAGGACATGAGGAGAGATTAAGCTACAAGAGATGCTGTGTGAAAGGGCAGTCTATGTTAATGCACAGCTTAATAAGCTATTTTCCATTGGACACGGACAACGAAACAATCGTTAACATACCCTCCACACAAACAGCTTCTTCACACAGGCTATCAGAACCTTAACATTCATTCATTCTTGTTATTCTGCTTCTTCCTAGTCAGGCTTTTGGTGAATCCAGAGCTTTAGAGTATTATGGTCTCCTTATTATGGTGTGTTTAGTAGTGTCTAAGTTTTGAGGTATCTTGGAATTCTTAGTCTATTCAAACTAGCTCAGGTCATTCTTGAGTAAATAGTGAAGCACTTTTGTAAGTCGCTCTGGATAAGAGTATCTGCTTAATGCCGTAAATGTAAATGTACTGTGAATCACTGGGCACAAGGCAGGAATATTCCCTGGACAGGGCCATTACAGCATGCCACGGTCCATTCATCCACATCTAGAGGGCAATTTAGCACCTATGTGTTTTTGATTGGGAGTAAACCCACATAGACAAAGACTTGAACCCACAACCCCAGGCCCCTGGAGCCGTGTGGTGCATATACACTACCTGCTGTGCCACCATGCTGGCCTAAACTGAAATCTTAACAGCAAACAATGATATGTGCAATATCCAGCTACTCTGCTAACACCCTCCACCACCACTAACACCACCACCATCTAGTTATTTGTAGGAGAATAGAAGTCACTCAAATTTGGTAGCTGATGTCATGTCCATTTTAGGGATTCCACCGTAGTTTTGAAAATAGCACAGCCAGCAGTTTTTGTCAAGAGAGGTTAGTAAGCAGTAGTCTACAGTGTGAGTAGATGGAGTTGTTGTATAGCACTGAAGTTTGGTAGCAGACTCAGTGCACCATAATGTGAGCCTGCTATTAGCAGGTGTGTAGTGTTATCCATTCATTCCTGAATCCAGTGACAGTCAAAAAGTACTGGGTTAACCACAGAGTATGGCTGTGGTGATATTTGAAAATGGCCACAATGGGCTATAATAATAATAATAATAATAATAATAATAATAATAATAATAATAATAATTCACTGTCACATCAACTTTATCAATTTGCACAGCACTATGAATCTTTTCTGCTGCTTCATGCTAACTACATTAGCTGATACACAGCAGATACTTCCCACCTTCATCTCCAATCCCCATTCCTTACATCAGGCTATACATTCAGCATTCACACACACAGCATGTCTCTTGCAGCAGAAGCACTTCCATCACGCAGGCCGACTGAATACTGAAATCCCTGCCACATGCGCTCATAAATAGCTTAATGGGAAAATGTGTTAAGTAGGCCTGCGTAAATCATTCATCATCTATCCGTGCAAACAAAGCACTGGCAGTTACATAAAGGAAGCATGATGTACTGGTGTCAAGAGGCACTAAAAATACCACCCTGTTGGGAATCATTCTCGTTATTTTGTGGACGTGTTCAATAAGGGCTGTCTTAGGAGGTCTTTGTTGCAGTGAACAACATGGGGAGCAGGGGCGCACGCGCTTGTGCGGAAATCTCAGCTAAAGCGCGTGGTGAAGAATGTGCCTCCTTCCGCGGCACTGATCCTCAAGTATACACTTTGCATATTTCAAATGATTTTCGTACAGTTTTGCTACTGAGAGAGAGCAAGAGAGAGAGAGAAAGAATGGCAGTGTTTGTACGTAATGCTCCACAGCACTGCCTCCTCCATTGCACTGAGATTGCAGGATGAAGAAAATGGGGAATGTTCAAAGAAGGGTCTGTAATGAATTGGGAGCAAAAGAAAAAGGACAGCCCACACAGATGGGGAAGTAAAGCAGACCCCTATGAAAATGTAATGTAGTGTGTTTATGTCAGTATTATCTAAACCCTTTCATGGATTCCTTAACTGCTGGGCCACGAACCACAAGTGGGCCGCAAAGCACCCTCCAGTCTGGACACAGTGGGAAGCAATAATGTATAGAAAAATATATTAATACTAATTAATACTAATAATCCACTGAGTAAAAAAACACTAGACAATCATATAAACACCATAACTTGTTATTTAGCTGAGGTGTGCAAATTAACCCCTTCAGCATTATTACAAACATCCAACTTCCATTAGCAGAGAATAGCCCCAGCAGTTTGTACAGAAGTCCCTGTAGTTCCTGAGGGGGTTAAAACAGTTTCTTAACAGGATCTTACAATTTGGAGTCAACCCACAAAGCACGAAGGAAGACAACCCTTTCATGGACCCTTAAGGTATTTTAACTGAAGCATGTTGCAGACATGTCGTGTAGACCCCAGGGAGCTGTATTAATGAGGCCCGAAAACTCTCAAAACCAAAGAAAAAAAAAGAAAAGAAAAACAGACAGAAGGTTTGGCTTCTTGTGCATTCACAAAAAATGACATTTTATTAAGTAAACTTGAATTAAGTTTTATTTTAAGTTATATTTCTCATGCATTCTTTCTATTTATAGAAATACACTATAATATCAATGTACTAGTGGAACAATTGTAAGTACTAAAGTATTTCCCACTTCTCTGGACTAAATTTACCCACCTTTTAGTTTATAAAAATATTTTTTTTATTTCACTGTAGTTGTAACAACTAGTTTACATCACAGTTTTATGTTGTACTGCAACTATACTAACAGTAAACCTACTACTTTTTAGTTTATTAAAGCATACTTTAAATGCTCTTTAGGTGTAAGATTAGTAAACTAATATCCACCCCTCCCATTCATCCATCTGCTTATCCACTTCTTCCTGGGCACTTACACCTCGGGGCAATTTAGCACGGCCAATTCATCTACCACATGCACTTTCGGGAGGTTGGAGGAAACCGAACATGGGGAGAACACACCAAACACCTAACAGACAGTGACTGGAGTGCAGCTTGGGCCCACAATAATAGCCTCTGTGTGACACAGGCATGACCTGTAGCCGTGCCACCCCAACCACATTACAACCAAGTTTAATTTTGTACTGCAACTGCGATAAAACTTCTAGGTGTGCTAACGTTTACTAACTTGATCTACTACTTTTAGATTTACAATAGTTACAATAGTTACTAGTTATAATGACACAATCTTTATGGTTTAAAAAATGAAATATATTTTTACTTGTACTTTAAGTAGATAATTGTTGAACTACTCCACGAAACCAGTACACCTATAAAAGTTCATAAGACATGCTCAGGATTAAGACTTGTTTTGTGTATAAATAAAAAAAAAATCAAACAAATATTGCTTGGATGCCAAAATGTAAGATCATGACTTAATTAAATGACTCATTTCATTTCAAACCAGAACACTGCAAATACACAGTTTTTAGGGGAGGTTGATATATGAATTTGTGTCATGCAGCCTCTCTGAACTCCGTCCAACCCCAAATTTTTGTATACGGCAAGAATACTTAGTTATGCTAAACGTTTATGTAGAGCAAAATATTAAGTACAAGTACAGGCCAAATATACTTCAACTTCTCTGTAAACTTGTCAGTATAGGCCAAGTATTTTGAATGAGCGTCTTTTTTGTAAGGTTTGTCCTAATTTCTAGTCACAAGAGGGCCATGTTCTAAATTATAGAGAGATATGTTGTATTGTCAGTGTACGGGAAAGGATAGCAGTTGATGGCACTGGGAAGTTTGATGTTTGCGAAGTAGTTCTAATTAAATCTTCCTTGGCTGCCTTCAAATCCAGTTTGCACAGTCAGTTCCACATTGTTATCCTCTACATTTCTTTCGAAACTGTAGAAACAGCTGTTTCATTAGGTGCTGGAGTGCTTTGAGCTGCAGGCCATGTGGAAACCTATGGTGTCTAGAATTTGAACTCAGAAAAGCATGTCATTAGATCACACCTATCCTGCTCCTGATTTGCCGTAGCTCTAGGCAGAGACTTGGGGGCAGTCATGCCAGGCCACTGAAGGCCTTGAGGAACAGCTGAATACTGAAGGTTTGTAGAAATCACTAAGGAACAAAAGCTTCAACTGCTTTAGATGGTGCTTATATTAAAATAACTGCCAACTCAAATCATTTCCATGATCAATTCATTAAGAACTGGGCTCAGTTCCCCCAAAACTCGATAGCCAGAGTCCTCCAGGTTCCCAAACGCACTGCACACATCAGCCTTTCTTACATCACCTTCGCCTGGCTTCCAATATCTCCTTGTCTCAAATACAGACTTCTCAGCTCCTTCTTCTTTACTGTCCTTCTCACTCACCCAGATCTTCAGGCTCTGGACCTCTTGCAGTCCCACACACACGATAAGACACAAGTCATTTGGTGGCAGGTCTTTCAGTGCAGATGCTCCTCAACTTTGGACGTCTCTCTCACTATCTCTTTGTGACTGCTCTATGTTAGTCTAGGTAATGCACTGGAGAAACAACCCAGCTGTGATAGTGGCTGAGGAACCAATGCAAATATAGACAAAATTTATAAAGAATGCAGATACTGTAAATAATACCATTGTAATAAGCAGCTATAAATAGCCAGTCTTCAGTTTGAACCACCCTTGAGCTCGCTGTGAGGAATAGGATACCAGCTGCACCTGAGTAGTAATACAACATAGGCTGTAGCTACCAGGAGTGAACAAATTAAATAGGTCATTTGATCAGAACTGAACAGGTGATCTAATGAAATCAAGCCTCCTAGTTTGGGCAGACTGTGGAATTGATAGACTAAACTGAGTGTATGTGTCAGTCATAAAGAGGTCAAAGTATTATTTCCTTTACAATCACATTGAAATACAACTCATGGATTAGCTGGGGAGTTCAATCAGGTGTGTTTAACAAGGAGAAACACAAAGCTCGACACCCCTGGCCTATTTTCAGGAGTGTTTGTGGGTGAATGTGAACTTATCCTTTAAAGCAGCATTATGCGAGAATTGGTATTTCTTGGTTCTGGGCTCACCCTACAGTTGAGAAGTGTAAGTCGTGCTTTGAGACACCACTAAAGAATACGCTCTACACATGCATTTCTGGACAAGCTGAGAGATCCAGAAAAGTAGAGCATCACAATTATTTTGAAGCTGCTATTTTAAGATGAAAGAATGTGACATACTGTTGCTTTAATGTTTGATAGTATTAATATTTTGAATGCAGAAAAAAAGAATGAAATTATTTTGGCTAATGGATCTGCACGGTGAATGTGAACAGCACAGGATTACACAAGCCCTTGGATAAAACCGACAGATTTCAGATCAGTTGTTTTGTTTTTGGCTTGATAGACAGTACAGGAAAGTGAGGGCCTTTATAGCAGAGAGAACGAGAAAAGATAAAGTGACTAGATAACTCAAAGATACCACAGGATCTGTGTCAGTAAGTAGTCACTCAGTAGCCTATATGGCGAGACAGCACAAAGGCAGAGATATCAGCACTGTGGGTGACGGCCCAAATGAGATGACAGCAATGACACAGGTTTGATTCAGATAAAGAAGAAAATGCAGAGAGATTTTGTCTGTGCAAGGACGATGAGGCACAATTCGAAGATAGCACAGTAGACAGTCTCTGGGGATCGGTTTGGAGGCAGTACAGCAAAGCAGCTTGATATGTGGATTTATCGTCAACCAGCTTTGGTGATAACACTGGATATGTAGAAACTATATGGACAAAAGTATTGGGACACCTGCTCATTCATTGTTTCTGTCTCTACTGTCCAGCGAAGTCTCTCTGCTAGATTCTGGAAAATTACTGTAAGGATTTGATTGCATTCAGCGACAAGAGTGTTAGTGAGGTTACTATGATGGATGATCACCTCACCTCCAACTCATCCCAAAAGTACTGGAAGAAGTACCATCATCATTCCAGAGAACACATAGGTCCACTGCCCCAAAGTTTAAAGCTGGGGGGCTTTGTCCCCTTCTAGCCCACTCCTGGCATTAGGCATGGTGCCAATGGACTACGGTTTATATGCTCCAGAGAATCCTATTCTATTGGCAATACTTCTCTATAGGGACTAGACAAGCTGTGTGTGTGCTGTGTGTGCATTTAAACATCTGTGTGAGCAATGGGTGCAACCTAAAGTAGCCGAATGCTTTCATTGTAAGGGGTGTCCACATACATTTGGACATATCGTGCATGTCTGTAACAGCATCTCATTTTTGCAATTTGTCTACAGGACTCGCAATAGATCCGGGATTCATTTCACATGCTTTCACTCAACACTTTAATAGAAATCCCTACCTTGAAGCGCCGTAGGCCATCTAAATAATTTGTGGTAGATACCTTGTAGCACTCTGCATTCAGTGAGTCAGTTATCACTACAACAATGATCTTGGTTGGATATTGAAAGCCCTAGCAGCACCACTGCGCCTAATACTGATACTACAACACAATCTGTAAAAGCAAAGCCCACCACCCCTCCAAAGCTACCACCTCATCTGTAAAACATGGTGGTGGGAGTGTTGTGGCTTGGGCCTGCATGGCTGCCACATGCAGGGGCGCTGGCATGGATGTTGGGGCCCATGAAAAGATATTGCACATAATTTGTCCTCTCCATATGGTGCCACTGGCTTACTCAACATCACTGATAATATACAGGATGAATAAAATGTATGTACCTGTACATTTTAAACAAAATACAATTTAAAAAATTTTTTTACTTTATTAAAGTATCAGAGTGTATGTTTGAGTACAAATTTTAAACCGTGTATGCCTTCATCCTGAACCTTGAAGGATATATGTTTATGTACGAGAATAAACCGTGTGCGTGGATTTACATAAAGGTGTCTGTCAATGACAAGTAAAGAAAAAATCTATTTGGTGAATGGTTCTGCGCTCCTAATCAAAAAGGCCTGACTAATCCTTGCCCTTCTTCTAATCATATATTTTCAAAAGTTCCACAACACGGCTCTGTCTCTTCATCCGCTTTAATGAAAGGAAATTGAAAACTGTCAGAGGGAGCGCCACCCAAAATCTAGGTCAGTGCATTTGCTATGCAGGAATAATTACCTTCCGCAAAAGTGTTTGCTTTAATCTGCTGTTATTGCCTGGCTATACGAGTGGATTACAGCAACCTCCTGCTTTTCTTTTTTTTTTGCCTGTACACGTACACACACACACATGCGCACACACACACGCACACACATGCACACAACATTCTCTGTCTGCGCTCCATGCTGTGCCTCCATGCATCAGAGACCTGTGGAAGTAGGACGTGTTTGTTTTCACACACTCATTTAGATGGAGGTTATAGGAAAGGCCTGGGCCTCGAAACCAAACAGGCATTATGAAAAATAAGCTACGCTTTTCACAGCCTCTCTCATAAGCATAGCACCATCCTCGCTCATGTATATTGCACAGCTTTCTGATGTGAGGGGTTACAGGCAATAAATTAGTCATTAGGCGCAAAGGATTGAAAAACATGGTTTGTTGTGTGTGTGTGTGTTCTTGTGTATCTGGTGAGTGCACCTTTATCTTCAGAAAGAAAGACAGAGAGAGAGAGAGAGAGGAAATGTGGTGTATTTAACTCTTTGTGGGGACCAAATTCTCCCAAAGTAAAGGGAAATGTGAGCATTTTGCAGTTTTTTTGGCATGGAAGGGATTAGCAACAACAGAAATGCCATTCCCACATCAGTGGAGCATTAAAATTATGTTTTTTTTACCTTAAAACAGCATCATTTTAATGCTCCACTGATGTGGGAATGGCATCTCTGTTGTTGCTAATCCAGGCCGGAACGCTGCACTATGTCACTCTGGTGAAACGAGCAGGACAGCGCGCGCTAGAACTGCTTGGCACTGTAACCCGAGTCCTATTTAAAGACATTCGATCTCTCCTGCAACTCACAGGATTCTCCCGCATAATGAGAGCCTCACCCTGACGCCTATAAATCACATACAACATCCTGGAAACCGGAATTCTGTATATCGGACATGCTTGCATACTGTTTGGAAGCGAAGGAGAGCGACAGAGCAAATGAGTGACTGATGTACCGAGAGAGAGTGACACAGAGAGCATCCTGACTGGTCTCTTCTTGTGCAAAGTGGACTTATCAGTGTTGTCTGTGGGTGGGATTTACAGTCAACCGCTCTCATTCACTGTGCATCAGGTCAGTTTAGCGACCTGCAGTGCCGTGGCAGATGCACTACTGCTATCTATAGGGTCAATATTGACAGTGTGCTGCTCTGTTTACAACAGTGAAGTTTCTATGGGGGTTAAATAACATTGAATAATATAGTATAGTATATTATAATATAGTATAAGTACATATTATAATGACAATTTCTTTAGCATTTAGTTACTTTACTCCAAAAGTAATAACCTTTGTATAACGTATAACATAAGAAAAATCTTTCATATATATATATATATATATATATATATATATATATATATATATATATATATATATATGTGTGTGTGTGTGTGTGTGTGTGTGTATGGGGGGGTGCTGAAATTAGTTTTTGTTTAGGATGCCTGTATATGGTCTGTATGCTTCATTTCCTTTCAGGGACAGTTCTGGACAGATCCAGAAAGGCATGTGTTCCCTTTAGGGGTGGCTCAAAGCATAAATTCCACTTCCCGACTGTAGGGGGCAAGAAATGCCAATTCTCACATAATGCTGTTTAACTAGGAGTCATTACATAAATAATATTATTAGCATAACAACATGCGTGCAATCCTTAAAATTCTGAGAAGGACTTCAGAATTTCTCAGTATTTGGTGTTGTGTTATTGCAGTTTGCAAACCATCATTAGAGTCGTCACATGGTGAGGGATACGACTTAAAAAACATTCGACCTTCTGATACAGTGGTGTTCTAGCTTGAATGGCACCCTGGGTGAACCCTGTTTTTCTGCTCTCTCTCTTCTTTGGTTTATTTTTAATAACTTTTTTGGTTTAATTAAAAAAAATGTTTCTGTTGTTGATTTTTTTCCAGATTGATTGTTTTTAGTGTGGTGTCAGATTTTTGGAGTCCACTCAGGGCTCTATGGTAAGCTTGGTGCCAAGTTCTTATAACAAGTGTGTTCAGCCTGAAGTTCTGTTTGGAATAAAGCAAAATACAGCACCTCCAGTCACAGCAATGCTTTTTAAAAACATATATCAGTCTTAAAGACACAGTGATGCAAACTCTAAGGGATAAAGAGAGGCTGGTAAAAGGGTCACGTATGAACTAATTATGACTATTTTTACAGATTTTATTTGTATAGTGCTTTTAACAGCAGGTATGGTTACAAGGCAGCTTTACAGAGATCCAGAGTCCAGAATGTGTGTTTGTGAATTTAGTGCCAGTGCATCTTTTCCCACAGTATGGGTGAATGTGTTTTTATTGTGTGTGTGTGTGTGTGTGTGTGTAAGTGTGTGACCGAATGTCCCCACTATGCTAGTCATGAACATGAACAACGTGAACACGCTATTCTGGGATGTTTGGTGGTCGCCATGGAGAAAATGCTTTCTTTCTCCTTTCACCAATAGATTTCCTACTGGTTACCATGACCGAGGTTAGGGTGGGTGAGGTGTTGGCATGGCTACAGTAACACACACAGTTCAATAAAGAACATAAACAGTAATAGCATGACCATTGTGTGTGTGCGTGCGCGTGTGTGTGTGTGTGTGTGCGTGCGTGGGTATCCATATTCACCTGATAAAGTATTAATCCATGTGCATATGTGTGCTCATGTGTGCATATTAGAGGCTAATTGATGGACTGATCAGTTGATGAAACTAGCTGAGATGAAGACTGAATGGTACTAATACTTGACTGGTATTGATGAAGCTCAGGAAGCTGTGGTGCTGCTAAGTGGCTTGTTTTATATGGTAATGATCTAACCCCTCTAATTTTGAGGGGAGCATGAATTCTTATGCTTTTCTTATGTTTGATTTGTTATGCTGGCTCACGTCGCTCTTCCCTCCGGGTGTTGCACTAAAATCCATGTGGTACGTTTTACAAAAAGCATGACTTTGCCTGACGTCTCATGTTGATTCATCTTCGAGTCTTCTTGCTGCTCTATTCTTCTTTCTCTTCTGCACATTTCACATCAGAAGTAATGCGAGACGCTGGCCATTTCTGTGTTTCCTGTGATGGGAATACATGCTACGGATGCCTTTATTATTCGTGTATCGCTTAAATAGTAAATTTAACTAAAGCTTTTTTAATGAACAGGCCTCACTTCCATTTTTGATATCGTTAGCTAGGGGTTTCGTTTAAAATATCAGTTTGCAAATGGCTCAATGTTGTGCAATATAAATAAAAAAGAGGTGGCTGGTTGTTGATTATGTTTATTGGCCTAGACTGTACATTTAACAAGAACACTGCATATCGCTTCTGTCCAATGAAAACCTTGTATCTCCCTTTTTTTTCCGTTTTCAGTTTTCAAACCCTGTAGCTGCTCTGTACAGTGTGTCAAATATTCTGGATGAATGGACCAATGGAAATGCTCTAAATTACTAAATTCGTCTAAATTGAACATACATAATTTAAATTGACTTCCATTCAAAACTTATATTTTTGCACATTTTTGCCTTCACCTGTAAAGCCACCATTTTTTTATTGGACAGCGACGAAAACCTTGTATCTCTATTTTTGTCACTTTTTGATATGTGAATCTAGAAGAGTGTCACAATGAACTGAGCAATAGAAATGCTCCAAAATGCTGTGGAATAGAATCTTTTTGCACTGACTTCCATTGACAGTTATGACTTTTTTTCTACCTCCAATAAATTTAAATTTCCATTTTTGAAACGTCTTTGTGTGACATTGAAGATACACTATAGTGTATCTATACTGCACTGAATTATAATAATGTTATAAGTTCTTTTTAGGAAACTAACTATCTGTACTATACTGTACTGTACTATCAGAACTAACTCTCTCTTTTTACCTTCTCCGAGTAAATGGCCACCCAGCCCGACCTGCTGGAAGATTGCCCGCTAAGGTCCCCTCTACCTGCGTCAGACCAGCTGCCACCTACCAGTCCGACCATCGGCCCCCCACCCACCACCACCCATATCAGACAAGCAGCACACCCTCCTACCACTGCTACCTGTCTAATGACCATGTTTAAATCTAAATGGACTCGTAACTATCTGCCACTATTAATATCACCACTATTAATCTGTTGTATTTGGTTTGGTCATTTTTATCATTAATGTTTAAATAGTTCTGTCCAGAGGAGGACGGGTCAGGTCCCCCTTGTGAGCCTTGGTTCCTCCCAAAGTGTCTTCCTCCAGCTCATCACATTCAGTGATATTGAGGTCTGGACGCTTGGGTGGTCCTTCCATCATTCTTAAAACAGAAGCAGCTTCAGCGATTTGTTTTGCAGATGTTCTTTTTTTTGTCAGTATCCTTTTTTCATGAGGTCTTCTTCCTTAACTGTCTTTTTTAGACCCATGGTTTTGAGGGGATGATCCTGATTTTCAGTTATGTCTCACAGATAAGAGCTTTAAGTGCTGTTGGTGGACTACAAAGTCTTGGTTATTAGGAAAATTATTTCTTCTTTTTTTTCCTCTCCATTTTGGAAACTCCTGACCAGTTTGTCTCCGACTTCCTCTGCTTGTATGCAAGTGGATTATCTTAAATCTTTTCTTCTCAGAAACATCTTCTGAAAAAAAATGAAGAACTTGCACTTAATGTCTGTTTTGACTGAACACGTAAATGAAGGTAGGGTCTCTGACTTCTGCACAAAACTCAGTCTTTCAGTCTTCTACAAATCTGCCAGTAACTGAAATATAATCATATCAGTTAAGCCCTGGTGCACATGTGTGTATATGTGTGCGTGTGTGTGTGTGTTTTTGTATGCACACTCCCTTGCTAACCCAAACAATTATCTCTCCTATCATAGCAGATGCTGAGCGCAGTACCTGAGGGCCACAGCGTGGCTGCCGTACGCAAAAAAGCCCCCACACTGCAGAACATGGCGATGCACCACAAGCCCCCAGTGGAGGGGTGCTGCTCAGAGCAGAGTGGTGCTGTGTGAAACAGTGTGTGTGTGTGTGTGTGTAGGAGGAGTCATAAGGACAGAGCTTCTAATGGAATCACAGCTGCAGTGGCAGGAGCCCTCAGCGCCTCAGCCTGCGACTCAATTATACATCCAACCATGCAGCACAGAGGCTTCTACCAGCCCTCCATACAAATAATTCATCCCCAACTTCTCTCTACTGGAAAAAAAAAAAAAACAGCCTGACAAAAAAGCAGAATTTGAATGCTAAGACGCAGGCATGCCATTTCCTATAACCCTCTCAGCGTGGAGCCAAGAATAGCGGACTATTCTTAGATAATGAGCACAGGAGAGTTAGGATTGCACTGTATAAACAAAGATGTCTCTTCATAGTCAAAGTGCTGCGCATCTACTGGAGTTTCTGAAACCCTTGAACCCTAGATTTTAGGGATGCCACAATACAAGCTATCATACTGTATTGCAAAGTGTTGTTATTTCCTGGCATGTTAGCTTGTGGCTAGTATGTTATCTGGGGACTGAGTAGTTTTGTGACAAAGACACATTATTTTATGTGACCAGTCATCAAATAAATGTGAAATCATGTAAAAACTGTTAAACTGTGTACATCAACTTCATTAATTCATTGTCCCAATCAGATGTTGATTCGTCACCATTTTGGCACCCTGACTATTATTAATATTGATACAACATTGACATTTTAATGAAAAATCAACAGAAAATCAACACTTTAAGAACTTTAAAAATCCCATCACTGCAGTAAAATATGCACGGAAAAGAGACTTTATCAAATGTAGAAATTAATATCATTAATATCATTAATTAATCATTTGAATCATACGCATACTAAAAAATATTTTAATGAAGCTTTGAACATCTCTCTCACTACTTTTTGCAGAGCCTATAGCACATATAATGCAAAACAGTACTTTGTTTATATAAATATATATAATGTTATATATACTTTATTTATATACTTTATTTACATAAATATATTTACTGTATATTTTAAAGATTCTCCAAACAACTTGGAAATGTGGGTTTAAAGATTTTGCAACTCTGTTAAAAACATTATTGTCAACTCGTCAACATCTGAAGATCAGTCAGATATCATTAGCTGGCTAGTACAATTTTTCCTTATGATAATTAAAATTGTACTATCCACACTAACATTAGCTAGCTCCTCATGCTAATGATTGAAAAGGTAAACTAGTTTATAGATTATAGATTGAGCCTGACATTATCTGAGCAATAAAACTAATGCACTTTCATTAACAGCTGAAGACAGAGCTATTTGGCTAGCTAAATTCTTCAATCACACCCAGGATTTTCCCCTCTGTTATATAAAGGTAATTAAGTGAACATTTTTACATTATGAAAAGTTTCCTCCTCTCCTCAGAGGCAGCAGTTAGGCGCAAGCATCCGCTTGGGTCTGCTGTAATTGCCTGAGTGAGCTCACGTGTCCTCTGTCACACGATCAAACCTTCAACCTCAACCAAATTATGATTCTGATCAAAAATCAAAAATCAATGATGTATCAACATCACCCTGCTTTCTGGAAGCTACTTGCTTCACTGCACAGGCATCCATGAGCTAACAAATTAGCTTGTGGCTCGAAACATAGGCTACTGTAAAGCACAACCTTTTTGGTCTTACATTTACTCAATGATTTAACATACAAGTTACCAAACAACAACTAGTTTTTTACCTCACTGACTGTCATAGGTCACTGTTGAGGTGATTAGCGCACCCCTCTATTCTTACTGCTGCAGCGAGGGTTCTTAGGAAAAATTCAATCAAAATCCATGTTAGCTAACACAGTAATAACCAATGCTCAGCACCTGTTTGGGACCAAAATAAACATGCTATGTTAAAGAAATCCAAGACACCTTATAACCAGAGCTGTGGATTTCAATAAATAGAGCACTTGTTGGTCAAGGCTGACCTAACCTGAAACGGCAGCATGCTGCTGTGGGCGTGGGTCGCCTTGCTGGGACGTGGGTAGCCAGTGAATCCTGACAGTGAGCGAGCGAGCCTCGCTGATAACGTGTTTAGCAGAGTGACCTGCTCCTGAATGCGGATACTGAGCCGAAGCTGACCGTAACACACCTCTAGTCGTACGGGGAACCTCTCGAGCGACCTCAAGGTTCGACGATACAATTCTCTACGTTGAACCACGCAGTTGAGGCTCCTTAAGTACCCCCAGTCCCAGGTGAAACACATGAACCAAACGAACATTAATCGATACACTTGAAAAGAATCAAACACACATGAACATGAACGAGGGGGAAGTCTTTATTTAGGCCTGTGGGTGATGGCTTGGAATTCCCCCGGGGAGGGCACGATACCGAGGGGCTGACACAGAGCAGCAAAACATTCCACACAGACCTCCAGCAATGGAGGTTAGCTTAATATTTGGAAGCACATCCTATGGAAACAATAACTGACATTAATCGCTTCCTGTAACCATGATTGAGTTTCTCACACCTCTTTCTACTTTGGTCTCACCTGTCCACAGGGCTTTCCTCCAGAAGGACTGCGCCCAATCTGTCTTTTTAATGCCTCTGTGTCAACAGTGAGGTCCTCCACAGCATCCCATTTCATTCAGATGGTGAGGGATAGTGGGAGCTGACACTGTTGTACCTTGTGTCTGTAGGTCAGCTTGAATTTATTTGGTATTTGATTAAAGTTCTTCAGCCAGCATTCCAGCAATCCTTCATTGCAATCTTCCATCATTTTTGTCCTCCGTCCACATCCAGGGAGGTTAGCTACAGTGCCACAGGATGTAGACCTTTTATTCAACTAAATAAACATGTGAATACCAAAGCATTTGTAACTGCAACGAACATCTGGAAGAAGAGCAGAGGTGGAGTCTTTGTACCGCAACACCCATCATTCTCATTTACGAATGAGGAAATGTGTAATGGTGGGGCTGTTTGCTCTTAACGTCACTGTAAGTGTGGCGTTTCTTTTCTGAATCTGGCTGGTTTAATGTCTCGGTGAGTAATGCTGAATAATTAGAGCTACAGCCAGCTCATTCTTTAATACACAGAGATGGAAATTACATCTCTGTGCTAAATTACAGCTAAATTACATCTATCAGTTTTTTTCTAACACCTTTGTTTTCTCACAGATATTAGGAACAACTGCTAGAATGGGAAAGCTCTATTGTGCTTATCGCTGTTAATAGCCTGGTCTGGTATGTTTGTGCCCATTTTGGAAGAATGAGAACAGGCCAATCCTTTGAGGGAGCAGCACAGACTTACTGCTATGCTAAAACCGTTTTCCATAGCAAAATCCAGTTAACCCACAGCGTTGGTCAGAAAGGGTGGAAAGAGGATTGCGGAGGGCCAGTTTGGCAGGGGCTAGAAATAAAAAATGGACTTTGTGAGAAGAAAACAAAAGCAAGTCTGGCGCTGATAGCAGCAAATCCCTGCAGAGCTGGAATTGTACATGGCACCTCCCTGTGCTCTAGCCAGGCTGGTGCTTGGCAACGTCTCGTCTGTGCAACAAGCCTGAAGAATCAGGTTAACATTCATCCACACAGGAACGAATCCAGACCTTCAAAGCAGCTTTAAACGAAACTGGAGGCTGTTTGTGGTGCGGTGAGAGAGGAGGAAAATGATGGTCCTCACATCTAACGAACGGAGAAGAGAAAGTTCTGGAACACTGGAGCGATCTAAAACTGACTCAGCTCTCAGCTCAGCCACCATTCACCGTCGTATTACGCTATACACCATGTATTTCACCAGCTAGTGGATTTACCTATAAGAATTAGACAGTTTTAGGTTAATACTTTGTTGACGATCACTAATGCTTTATTTACAGGATGTTATGTTACTGACTGGCTGGACTTTACATTGCCACAACATTACTGATTACTAACCAACACTTACATAGATGTAATTTAGCTGTACATTTCCATCTCTTCTACGTATTAAAGAATGAGCTGGCTGTAGCTCTAATTATTCAGCATTACTCACCGAGACATTAAACCAGCCAGATTCAGAAAAGGCACCACCACTTTCACAGTGACGTTAAGAGCAAACAGCCCCACCATTGCACATTTTCTCATTCGTAATTGAGGATGATGGGTGTTCCACCTCTGCTCTTCTTCCAGATGTTCGTTGCAGTTACAAATGCTTTGGTATTCACATGTTTATTTAGTTGAATAAAAGTTCTACACCCGGTGGCACTGTAGCTAACCTCCCTGGATGTGGACGGAGGACAAACATTATGGAAGATTGCAATGAAGGATTGCTGGAATGCTGGCTGAAGAACTTTAATCAAATACCAAATAAATTCAAGCTGACCTGCAGACACAAGGTACAACAGTGTCAGCTCCCACTATCCCTCACCATCTGAATGAAATGGGATGCTGTGGAGGACCTCACTGTTGACACAGAGGCCTTAAAGAGACAGATTGGGCGCAGTCCTTCTGTAGGAAAGCCCCGTGGACAGGTGAGACCAAAGTAGAAAGAGGTGTGAGAAACTCAATCATGGTTACAGGAAGCGATTAATGTCAGTTATTGTTTCCACAGGAAGTGCTTCCAAATATTAAGCTGACCTCCATTGCTGGAGGTCTGTGTGGAATGTCTGCTCTGTTATGATTTCAAAGAAGAATCAACTTTTTCAGATGGTTTTTGTCAATCACTGAGACTGCCTGTAATATGACAAAGCTTTTTCCTGCTATTATTTATAACTGTGAATCGTTTCTGCAGTTTCACCAACGAGTGCTCTATTTATTGATATCCACAGCTCTGGTTGTAAGGTGTTTTGGATTTCTTTAACATAGCATGTTCATTTTGGTCCCAAACAGTTGCTGAGCATTGGTTATTATCTTAGCTAAAATTCATTTTTACTAAGGACACTCATTGCAGCAGTTCGGATAGAGGGTCGCACTAAGCATGCAAAAGTGATATAGTAAAAAATGTTGTTGGTTGGTAACTCGTACATTTTTAATTTATTGAGTAAATGCCACTTTAAATGTTACTGGGGGATTACCGAACCATAGGGATTGGAACATTACACATCCTTAAAGTAAAAATCCAAAAGTTGTAAACCATTGGATCTACCTGGTATAGAGGGTGTGCACCTAATGTCACAGGTGGCAGGTGTCACTGCGGCAATGCCCACTTACTGGCAAAAAGACAGACTGAGTGGCAGAGCTAGTGTTCAGTGTGAATTATGCTAAAGCACAAAAATTTAATGTAAATTAAATGTGTGGGAGCACACTGTTTGGTCAAATCAACCTCTGAAACAGATGGGGAAAAAAACGAGCCCACTGTAGTTGCAGACTTAGCGACATGCTAAGTTAGATTAAATGAGACAACAAGCAAAACCCAAATGAATCAGTCTACTAAATGTGCCTTGTGAAAAACAGTGGAAAATACTCCCAAAACCATTAGCCACGTTCCTGACAGCACATCGCTGTCCACGGACCATTGGTTCTTTAGTAATGTGGATGGGTTGCTGTCGAGTCCAGCTACATTTAGCTTGAGCAGATGATCACTTGTAGCATTTCGGTTTGGTCATCTTCCCTAATACATAAGCTGGCGTGCTGCAGAATGTTTTGCCACTCAGTCTGACTAAAAGGGACATGTTGCAGTGGGTATGTGGCGTCAGTGCATGCCCTCTATAGTGGGAAATGCAATGATTTTAGTAGTATCTGGTAACTGTAGTTTTATCTCACTCCCTCCCCTTCCCCTCATCTGTTCCTTCCGCTACCGCATGTCGCATTCTTTTTCTGACTTGTTCTGAATTATGGTGGCTTGGATGAAGGTGGTGTATTGTTGATCAGTTGTAGGTTATGAACATGCTCAGGGGGGCTAGATGTAGCAAAGTATAACCTGCATTACAAAAAACCCTGAAAACGTTTTTTTGGGATGGGGTGGGGTGTTCTAATCTTAGTCTCCGCCTTATAGCCCTGCCAAGCCTGTAGTGTTCCCAGGTGTTCTCCATTGTAGCCCTGCCCTCTTGTTATTTCTGTCATGTGTGCTTCGTCCTGTCTGTGTATACGTCGCCCCTTTGTCAGTCCCTACGTCAGTGTTCCCTTGTCTGTTGTTGTGCATGCTCCACCCTGTCTGCTCCACATTGTCTCCAGTGTCTTTGCTCTGTGAATTTGCTTTCTGTGGATTCATGTTGATTTGTATTTTGTTTTAGTCTTCAAACTTGCACATAAGTCAAACCCCTACCTACTAACGAAACAGACATGGAGGCAAGGCTGGACTAATTACGACAGAACACCAACCCCCCTTCCCTCCAAACACACCACTCCCAGGCTGCCAGATCATCAACTTTTCAGGGGAGGGCAGTCATAGGGGAGAGGCTGAGAAACACAACTAGTACACTAGGCAGGGCTGGGGGACCAGAGATGCCAGAGAATATACAGGTAAGAAAGCACAAAAATACACAGGTAAATAAACAGGACAGGTACTAAACAGTAGGACATGTCCTCAAAGACAGAGGAGCATAGCAAAACACTGCCAGAAAAGCAGACATGAGGGCTTAACTTACAATCTTAACTTACAATAACTTATGCTACCTTATCATATCATACACTCTCATCTTCTATTATATATTATTCTTTTTAATAGTACCTTATCTTTTATTTTGTGCAATTAGTTTAGTATTAGTATTAGTATTTTTGTATATTTCGCTTTAGTATTGTACTGTATCCTTCAATATCTCATCTGAATCTTACACTGTTATATTAAATGACCTTATGTTATGCAAAATTGTTATTCTGTTGTATTTTCTTTCTTATTCCACCTTATGTGTCACTACACACTTAAGCCCCTTAATACAGAAATACTTAATACACACTATTATTCAGGACTTCTGTACAAACCATTCTTTGGTAACAGAAGTTTGTCATAACACGTTATAAAGTTGCGATCTAAATGATTCAACACCCAATGCAACATTTACAATCTTTCCGCTGTCTGCAATAAATCAATCAAATAAGAACAATTTAAATAGCCAACCCCAAGAATATTAGTAAACTGGAGGATGCTGGCCAATAGGAAAGAGCTACGATTCCTCAGGAACGCTGCCAAAAGGGAGTGTATAGCTATGCATCATGTTTGGTTGCAGCTTGTCGTGAAGGTGGCTGAATAATTCAGAGACTTCGGCGGTCGTTGAATATGCCTGCTATGGTATAGAATTAATGTGGAACGAAGAATACAAAGCAGACACAAAATCAACTCTTTTTCTACCAAAATGTAAAAGTCGTAAGACTGATTCCTGGGTTCATTTAAGGTGATTCAACACTGCTATAGAACCCAACTTATATTTACGGCAATTAGCAGACATTGTTTACACTGTTTAGTCTATCACTCTTTATTACCAAGGGCTCTTGGTACAGATCTGTTTTTGACCATTGCCATCCATTGACCAAGTACTGAGTGGCTGGTCCATTCTTGGCTTTGTAGGCCAGCCTCAGGGTTTTGGATCTGATGTGGGCAGCAGCTACAGGAAGCCAGTGGAGAGAAGACAGCAGAGGCTGAACTTAGAAAGACAACCTGTGCCGCCGCTTTCAGGATTAGTTGCAGTGGCCTGATGGTATATCAGGAAGACCAGCCAGAGAGGAGTTGCAGTAGTCAAGTGTTGACTGAACAAGCACCTGGGTGGCTTCTCTAGAGAGGAAAGGTCTCCGGATGTTTTAAAGAAGAACTTAGTACAAAACAATACCCTCCTCCCAAAAAACACCCCATTGTTCAGTTCAGTTAAATCACTATACATTGCTGCCTAAATAACAATGACAGCAATAACAATAATGACTATTAAAATATCTAAACACTTTTATATTCAGTCTTAATGGAAGCAGGGGTGTGATTTGATCATGGAAGGAGACGAGCAAACGAACAGACCAACAACAAACGCAAAGCATAGAGCACATTACACTGTAAAAATGAAAAAGGTAAGAAAACAGTAAATTTCAAGGCATCTTACTGCACTAGATTTATTTATATAGAGTTTTGAGGCCAACATTGCACACCCAAGCCCGCTGTATATTACTGAAACTGAAGCACGGCTAAGTCAGTTCCTGGTGTTTGCTGAGAAAAATCAATCTTTATTTTAATGATTAAATCCAATGGCTGGTGGGCTAACCCCGCTCCCCTCCTGCCAGAATTGTCAAAATGAGCATGTGCAAAGTAGTTGGCCTGGCCTCAACTAGGGGTCAACCACAATTTGTGTATTTTGCCAACACAGGTTATATAGTGAGGTCAACTTTTACTAAGAACCAACTAATGTTAGTTTAGGCAAATCAGTTGATATAGTTCACAGTGCAATTCAATATGTTTTGTAATCCATATTAAGGCAAGCAATTTTAAGTTCTGTTTTTTACAGTGTCGTTTATTAATTTATTATACACTGTTTAACCAAACTCAAATATGTAGCATACCTGAATGTAACTTCTTGCTACTGCCTCTTCCCTTTTTAGCCAGTTTAGTCTGCCCA
Organism: Salminus brasiliensis; assembly: GCF_030463535.1. Taxonomy (NCBI): domain Eukaryota; kingdom Metazoa; phylum Chordata; class Actinopteri; order Characiformes; family Bryconidae; genus Salminus; species Salminus brasiliensis. The sequence continues at coordinate 25,374,241 of NC_132895.1, forward strand.
TGCCAGCTGGGTGCTTCCAGTGATTTGGAGACTTCCAGTCTTTGGAGAGCAGCTGCAACAATAACATTCAAGGCATTATTCTGCTGTGAAATATACCTCAGTGCTAACAGCTAATCTCTAACAGCTAAACTCTGGTTTGTGCCATAGCAATCCTTCTCCTGAAATGGAGTATCAATAATTTGACCTAAATATTAGACTTCAAACTTAGAATGGTCATAACTTGGAATCATCTCTGGGGTAATATGTAGTTACGCATAACAAGCAGATTTAATCCTGAAGAAATATCAGAAATCAACTCTGATCAATGTTTTTTCCTGATGTTTATTCCATCCGAGGAAGACCATAGTAACACCTTGTTCATCACTGATGGGTTACCATGTGTATTACTTTAATGCATGCTCAGGTTTTCTGTCTTATTTCTTGTTTGTTTCACAATAAAACAAATGATACAACCCCCCCCCCCAAAAAAAAAAAAAAAAATCCATGTTTCTTGTAATGCAAGAAACAAATGAATACTTTTGCAAGGCACTGTACCTTTTAAAGAACAGCAAGTGGCACCTAATATATTATCTAATAATATAAAAATTCTTCATTTAAACCTCCCAGAGAATGAGGACAAATGCTAGAGCATAATGAGCCATATACTTGCGTGAGTTTGATTGACCATATTGTCGGAAGGTCTTTAAAGAAGCACTGCTTTGGAATAAACAACAGAAGAGTGAGACTATGAGATATTGTCGTATGTATGTAAGAGTTAAGAGTTTTTTAGCTGAACAGGTGATGTCAGTAAAGCCAGAAATGAATGAATAGTTATGAAGAAGAAGACATAATTAGTAAACAGTTCTCGAAGGAGATATATAAGACTCAGGAGTTCTTGTTGAGTTAATAGTGAACTACCATAGTCATTGGTTCAGTCAGTAGTTACCTACCTACTGAGTAATTAATCAGTACTGTTTGGAAGTTCACAGTAGTGATGTAGGTGTTAATGAAACACTATTCTTTAGTTCCAGTACCTGTTAACTATAAAACAGTATAGTGAAGTGTTTTACTGGTGAAGGTGTGGCTCATAGTCCCTCAGGCCTGGTTGTGGAGTAGCCTGAGTCCTGAGATATTAAATGGCCTCCAGAATCTCAATGAGCTGCTGGACTTGACATTGCAGATACTCCCACACTGCAGTGGCCAGGTGCCCAGGATTTTCATACTCACACTCCTCCAGAGAGAAGATGAGCGAAATTTCAAACGAGCAATGAGCAATCTCCTTCTGAGAGGCAGAGAAACTGTTAGCAAACGTGACAAAGTATTCTGAACTGCTACACTGTAACACGTATGTGAAATTTGCTCCAAATTGATCCAAATTCAGTGACAGGTTCATTCTACAGTAAACATATTTTATCCTGTAAATCTTAATATGGTCATTTTGAGCAGTTTGAACAACAACCCCTCTTTGCTAAAGGTGTATTTTCTATCATGTCCAACTCAGATACTAGTTTTCCTTAACACTAAGACAGAAGGACGCCTTTATGTCCTCCATAACTGTTTCTAGACACAGAAATCTGTAATGTACACAGAGAAAGGCACCCAGTCTTTTAGACAGACAGACATGTGCTAGTGGTCTGTTACCTCAGCTTGCTAACGTCACTAACCGAGCCTTTTTCAGCTCGTATCTTTCAGCTGGTGAACAGTCAGTCTGAAAGCGTGAAAAGTGGCGTTGAAAGCTTAATTTCCTTCAGTTTATTTTAGTAGAGAGTGATGAGGAACTCGGCTGAACTCGACTCTCCCTGCTGCCATTCTGTGGTCCTGCATTGCTACACTGAACTGAGAGAGAGAGACACGCTACAGAGAGATGCACCTGCATTACCACAATAAACTATCTGTACTATTTTGTTATCTGGTGACATTTAGTTGATAACATCATCAGTTTGGTGTAGGAGTAAAATTAGATAAATGTTTGTGTGTGTGCTTGTGTGTTGGTGTACTAGCTAGCTAGCACTGGCTAGCTTGATTTGGTGAAGGTAGTCACTTGTTTTTTTTTGCTAGCTATAAACAAATTAGTATCTATATATTTTTAAACAGTAAAAAATTACATAATAAATTATTTATGTGACAAAATCTGACTTTATTTTACACTATATAACAGTGTTAAAATGAAATAAGTAATGACTTTTAAAGGCATTTATTTTCTCTAATATTTGATATGATAAAAATAGAGTGACAGTGATTATTACTGTCATTAAAAAAATATTTTAATATGACAATATTTTATAGGTAAGGTGATTAAATGTACAGTCAGCATACTGTCAAATTTACTACAGCAACCTACTAGCTAATTGCTACTGGCAAGTTACTGTACAATACACCATGACCCTGAAACCATAGAGGAGAGAGTTCTAATGAAGTTCACTTGTTGTGTGATGGATACAGATTCTTGCCTGGACGAAAAAACCTGTTCTCCAGCCCTCTCTATTATCTATGAGGTAGTGACAGACAAGAAGTAAAGTATGGCCATCAAATGACAAAGAAACCCACCTCACCCTGATTCTGAAAGTACAAGGAAACATTAGCAACCCATGGTGATAAACAGTGCCATGAATTTGACTAAAGCATGACCAGTCAAACTTACCGCAATCTCTGCCAGCTCCATCTCAATCCATTCAGAAGACATGGTTTTCTGAGCCACTAGCAGGACTCTGCGGTAGACCCCCTGGAAGACAGCAAGATCCTGCAGAAATAAGAGCAATAACTGATTAAGTTGAATGATTCAGTTCATACTGATTCAGTTGGTAAATGTGTTTAGACCATGATGGGTTTGTTAGTCTGGTGTGTCAAGAATTATCCTACCAGCCACAAAGGCATAATGGTAACTCTGTGAGTAGCTCAGAATGGTCTGTAGAAGGAATGTGAGAAGGACGAGGTGAGAACATGTATGGACAGGACACACATCACTACTTTAAGATGATGAGGACCCTTCAACATAAAAAAATGATGCAATGCACTTGCAGTGAAATCCTGATGGATGGCATTGTGGTGCAGAGGAAAATGGGAAATCCAGCATTAGGCAGGCACTGTAGGAACAAACACTGAAGGAGTTAAAGCTGTCACAGTACTCACTGTAAAGTGGACACTGGCCAAGTTTCACTGTTGATACTGTCTCCAGCTGTCCTTAACACCAAATGTTAAGCATGTCAATATTTAAGTGTTGAGTTTAATCTCAGGAACACTCTGCTCAGCAGGGGCTGGGCTGGGATGGGCACAGAGAGCTTCCTGATGAAGGGATGCTGGGTGGACCAGAGGGAGGAGAAGTAGGCCAAAGATTTGGCTCAACTTGAGAGGAGGTAGTGGACACAACATAAAGGAATTGGCTCGGTCTGTGGTGGAGATGTGGGTTTATCTCTTTATGAAGACGTGGACTTAATCTAAGGCAGAGGCATGGGCGGAGCCAATGGTGGAGATGCGAGCTGAAGAGGATGAGAAGAAGAAGTTGGCTCCACACAGGGAGGATGGCTGTACATGAGCTCCCTTTTCTCCATGATGGTCTGCTTCAATGAGAAGAACAAGATCGCTGAGCTTGGTGACCAGCCTTTTGGGGATGAAGGCTGTGTTGAAGGCGAAGCTAAAGTCAATGACCAGCATCCAGATATAGGTCTTAACTGCAAAGGCCTCTGATGGCACCTCACCTTCTGATGCATATGAAACCCTGCATCTGCCAGGCTGCCAGGTATGCAACATTCCAAAGGGTTTTTTTTATATTCAGCTGTTGTAGTCATCATCATTATCTTTATTATCATCATCATCATACAGGACTACAGGAATACCTGGCACCCTGTTTCATTTTCACAGTGTAAAAGCACTGCTTACAGGGAGATGAACTAGGACACAAGGAAAGTGGTGATTTGAGACACAGCCTGAGTTTACTGGGTTTTTCCCAGATCTGATATGGACAGTATTCATGCAGCAGCTTCATCTGTCTTCATGAGTCATGGGCTGGACAACAGTGTGTATGTGTGTGTGTGTGAGGCACTAGAGGTGAAGGGTCTTTTGAAACGAACCGACCTTGTCTACATTATGCCTCTCATTCACTGTGTGATTCATATGCTGGTCAGCATAATGGAGGCTAATAGACAGAAATACAATATTAGCTGATATATATATATATATATTTATGTAAAGTTTCTGCTGTTGGGAGTCTTCTATACTATTGGACTAGTTTTGGGTAACACTGGTTTTACACTGAGGAGCCCACTGTGGACTCTTTGTAGATGCTTATCTTGCATTTATATGACTTGGTAATCAAGAAAAGATGGTAATCAAATAATTATATTATATTATAATAACAATATTATCTGCATTAGGATTATTAGCTGAATAATAAACCTAGGATTCTAGGGGTTAAACTAAATATCCTTAATATTGTCAATATTAAAAAAAGCCATAAGCTTTTCTGTCATGTTATACACTGGCCATAGTTCTTCATTATTTCTAGAGGGAGGAGAAGTAGGCTAAATATTTGGCTCAACTCAACATAGAGGAATTGGCTCTGGAGACAATCTAAGGCAGAGGCATGGGCGGAGCCAATGGTAAAGAGAGGTGGGCTGAGGAGGAAAAGAAGTGGGCTCCAAACAGGGCAGGATGAGCTCTTTTTTGTCCGTAACTGTCTCCTACAATGAGAAGAACAAGATCACTGAGCTTGATCACCAGCCTTTTAGGGATGAAGGCTGTGTTGAAGGTGGAGCTAAAGTCCATGAACAGCATCCAGATATAGCTGTTAACTGCAGTGGCCTGTCATGGCTCTGCACCTTCTGATGCATATGAAAGCCTGCCAGGCTGCCAGGTGTGCAACATTGGTGAATGAGGCCCACTTACTTACTCTACTGTAAGTAATCCCTTCTGTCTTGGCATGGTCCTTTGCCTATGCTTGTTTTAAAATTTTAGTAGTAACCTTCAATTACTCACACAGAAAGTACAAGAACCTCTGATTCATCACAATCTGCTAAGAATCCCCTTAGAGTTTCTCCAGATAGTGTGTTAATATAGAAGACAATCTAAATGGGCTTTCTATCTTTAAGAGTCTTTATATTATTATTATTATTATTATTATTATTATTATTAGTAGTAGTAGTAGTAGTAGTAATAGTAGTAGGTTAGTAGTAGCAGTAGTAGTATTTGCTGTTATTATTACTAGCATTATACACTGTAGTGCAGTGGAGAGGAATGCCAGTAATGGCCTTCTGCAGCTACAGTACAGTCTGCTAGCACACTGCTACTGGCTGCTAATTGGCCCACATCAAATACCAGGTGGTCCTGTGGTCATTATTAGCCATGCACTGCTCATAAATGAGCTCAGGCAATAGAAAGCTGGGTGTGCCCATTCTGATCTGGCCATTGTTGCATTGCTCCAGCACCATCAAACCATATGATAATGTATCACCGACTTGTTTAGATGGAAAGACAGAAGGAGGTAGAGTGTAAGGGGGAGACAGAGATGAAGAGAGAGAGAGAGAGAGAGAGAGAGAGAGAGAGAGCCTTTGTCAGCAAAGACAAGCTCTCAGATTTCTCTGCCATTTACGTCTGCAGGACAGGCCTCTTCAGCTAGACCCCTTAATGTGCATCAGCTTGTGTAGAGGCTGATGGATCTTCTGGGAGTATGTGTGCATGTGTATAAGACTCTGTGTATGTGTGTGTGTGTGTGTGTGTGTGTGTGTGTGTGTGTTTTGAGAGCCTTTGACAATCCTTTTAGATTCTGTTCCATCTTGACATGATTGCATCACACATTTCCTGCAGATTTTTCAGGAGCATGTTCATGCTGTGAGTCTCAGAGTTTTATTGGATTCGGATCCAGTGACTGGGAAGACCACTGAAGCACACTAAACCCATTGTCATGTCCATGAAACCAGTTTGAGACAACCTGTGCTTCGTGACCTGGTGCATCAATATGTAACTTGTGAAGGGATAGCCTATGGTCAGTAACAGTACCCCAATAGTCTGTGGCTTTCAAGCAATGATTTTGGTATGAATGGGCCCAAGGTGCGCGAAGAAGACATTCTCCACACCATTACATCACCTCCACCAGCTTGGACTGTTAACACAAGCAGATTCCTGCTGTTGATGCTAAATTCTGACCCTACCATCTGGGCCTGAGCAGAAATCGAGATTCGTCAGACCAGGCTACATTTTGCAGTCTTCAAATACCCCGTTATGAGGAGCTTATGTTTACAGCAGCCTCAGCTTTCTGTTCGTGACTGAAAAGAAATGGAACCTGACATGGTCTTCTGCTGTTGTAGCCCATCCACCGTTGACTTATTAAGCATTCCCTTTTCTTTAAGCTAACCACAGTTGTTATCGGAGTTACTGTAGCCTTTCTGTCAGCTCGAACCAGTCTAGCCATTATGGCCTTTTGACACTAACAATCTTGCTTCACTAATAAATCAGTGAGACCACTGACAGTGATTCTGATGGTCGATGTGAATATGAAGCTGCTGGCCTGTACCTGCTTAATGTTATGCACTACAACCCTGCCACACAGTTGACTGATTAGATAATTGCGTTAATGAGAAGGTGTTCCTTATAAACTATGCAGTGTGTGTATATATAAAATACATTGGGACATATAACTATTATTACATCCCTACATGGTCCTTACATAAATACAAATACATATGTGATACACACACACAGTTCCCTAGTCTTTGTTTGAGTATTTTAAAGATAATGACACTTCATGAGCTGCAGGTTTCTGACCAGTGAAAAAATGATTGAATTAATTAATTGATTTATTTTTACAATTAACATTTTTTATCAGTTTTTTTGGTCCTTACATTTTCTTGGCTATTTACTGCTTGCCTTTGTACCAATTATTGATGTATGTTGTGTGTGTAGAAGCTGTGCAGCTGGACTGAGAAATACAGTAACATCGGATGCTAATGTTTCATTACTCATTGTGGTGGAATAAAGTAAAGCTGCTGAATGAGAATTCCCACATGAAGCTTAATGCATAAAAAATAAAGCCATCTTTTCCTTTTTAATGTGCTATTATCAAACATGACCATCAAATTACATAATATCATGCATATATTAAATTATGAGCACACACTCACACACCTCATAACACACCACATAAAAAGGAGCATGCATTCAGAGGAGGGAGGGAGGTAGCCCATTGAGCAGCAGGAGTGGAAAGAAAAAAAAAAAACTTTGCAAGGCCTCAATTTTAAAATCCATCACACAGGACAAATTCAGGTCTGCTGAAATTCAATCACAGCAGACTTTGATAAATGTAGAAAAGTTGATATGGAAGAGAGTTTAAGTTTATTACAGAAACTGTGAGTGAATGAACCAATATCGCGCTATTCACTGTAGGTATTAAGCACAAACCTGAAAGAACTTAAAAAATATCAAAAGGTCAGAATTTCTGTTACCATGAATAGTTCCTCATAAAGCATCTCAGAGGACTGATCTCCAAAAGACTGAAGTTGAAGACGAAGTGTTCTTTTCAGCATTTTAATTTTATAAGATTAGTGCATTTGTTTTGTTTCGTACTTTTTTTTATTTAAAAAGGGTGAAAAAAATGAAGCATTCATGCAAAAGTGTGGGCACTCCAAGAAATCTGAACTACCAGATAACTTTGACCAAGATCCAGCCCTTAGCTTAGGAAAGTCCAGGAGATGCAACATTTCAGAGCTTCATTTAAGAGATATCATAACATTGGTACATATCCCACCAAAGTACACCCCAAGAACTGTGTTACATACTTTACGATTCAAGTGAAGCTCCAGTCCAGTGCTGTTTTCCGAAATACACACAACCCAGCCTGTGATGTCCTCGACAAAGAATTGAGATAAACTGCGGCATTCTGCTTGCTGGTCTATTATAGAGTTTGAAAAAAGGAATTAAAGGATGGAAATTCCTGCAGAAAAGTTTACATTCTGCTATGGTTAAATGTAGGGTTTGAGTAGGTTTATGTTAGGTTTAGGTTATGGTTTAGTGTTTGGTTAAGTTACGGGTTACATTAAGTTTAGCCTGTAGTTTAGCATTTATGTTAAAATAAGATTTAGGTGTAGTAGGTTAGGTTAGGTTGTGGTAAAATGTTTGAGGTAATATAGTTATTAATAATTAGGTTAGGTTTAGGATACAGCCATGGGCTCCTCTATGCAGCGGCTTTCTAACCCATCCTACATTCTTACCACAAAATGTATCGTCTAAACAAGCCAGATGCATTTTGGAAACAAGTCCTGATGGAGTTAAATTAAATTTTTTGGTCACAATGAACAAATGCATATTTTAAAAAATATGCAAAATGTAATGGACAAATGTATTTTATTTTATTTATTTTTTACCAGCCAGACACCTTTTACTTTCTAAGCACACGATAAAGGCACCTCTGCAAATGCTCCTTTGTAAAAAATCCTTTATAAAATCTTCAAACATTAACATACCATAAAGTCAAGAAGCCCCCTCCTCCCATTCTATAAAGGTACTGTTTCATCATTCATTGATTTCTAGGATATATAATACAAATAAGCTTAACTGTTGTGCTATGAATATACTATGAGTGCTAAAACTAACAGACCTTACAGCTTTTACATACCGTGGAAAAGAGAGTCAAGAAATTATGCTTCTGTTCAGCATAAATAAAGAATACAGTGCACTCATATGTATTTTTTAAGCTACAGAATGGTCCAGACGGAATGCTGCAATTATTGATGCTGAAATGATGATAGAGCATATCTATAAAGACACACTTGATGCAATGAAAGTGCAGTAAATCAGATTTTAGACAAAAAGGTTTTTTGATAACAAAAGTGCTAGCTTATTGGTACTGTATGGAAGCACAAGAGGTTCTGCATTATAGAGGAGAACCATTTAAGCCTGCAAATTGAGTCATCATAGTTTTATCCCCGTCTAGAAGATGAAATAATCCTTGAAGAAACTCCTTTTAAGGCTAAACATAATCTTAATAACTGTATGCCTTTACCACCTTGCCAGAGTTCACATAAAAATCACATACCTTATTTATGTGTCGGGCAGAAGCCAAACCGGCAAAGTAAACACTGCTGTAAACCGAGAGCATGGTAATTCATGTCAATTAGTAACTGCTTCACTGTTTTGAAGAGATGATTTATGAAATACTAAGCTTAACATTTATTAAAAGCTGTTTCTGGTGTAAGATTGAAAGTGTAGTGCCTAACGCTAGCACTGCACACATGCTGAGCACTTGCCAAGTGGCGGGCGGTCCTTTTGCCAAGCCTTAACTCTGCAGATTGCCAATATTCTTGCTGAGTGTGGGCTTTATTCCTGACAAAGAGTGTAGCTCGAAGCAATGTTCTTGTTTCTCAAGATAACAGTTGTGTATGTGCACCTGAACCCACTGGGCCAGGGTCAACTGTACAGAGCAATGAAAAGGTAAGGTCAAGGAGGCCACATAAGCAATTCCCAACATAGGCAGCAAAAACTGCAAGCACCAGACCAAGCTTTTAGGACCACTCTTTCTTTCTCATTCGCTTTCTGTCATTCTCTTATTTCCCGGCCTCCTTTTTTTGTTTCCAAGAAGAAGAAAGCATGGGCTATATTTGGGAATGGGTAAACAGCATTGAAGTGAACCATTGAACACCATCAAAAATTATATTTGCATTATATTTACAGATCTGTCATTTTCCCAGTTGATCATAATGTTGCTGTCCAAAAAAACAAACATGTATCTCAATTTTTGTTGTTTTTAGTTTTCTCCATCATTTGAACCATGTAGCTGCTCTGTATACTGTGGATGAATTATGGACAAATAGACCAATAGAAATGCTCTGACTGACTTGGAGTGAGCTTTTATTTTACATGAACTTCCATTCATAGTTCAGAAAAGTTTTCTTCAGAACAGTAAAGTCAACATTTTGGGGACACAGGTTTATTATTGGACAGCGATGACACAGTCAATTGCCACAAGGTTCTTTACACTCACATCTCAGTTACCACACACAAAGAACCACACATCAAAAACACAGCAGCCCTACACAAGGCTCCCCAGTCACAGGACACTTCAGTTTCTTGTTCAACCAATAGATGAATATACGGAGCTAGCGCAATCATTTTATTATAATTATTATTATTACCCCTTGAGAGAGAGACAGAGAGTATATCACTCAGGCAGTGAGTATGAGAACACAGCAGAAAGTAAACACCACCAACCACAGTGCAGACCACATTTTACCACCACCAAAAGTACAGTAGCAAAGCTAAAGGAATCATGCCCAGTGTGATGGAGTTTTTAGCACTAGATAAGCAGCCCTTTTCAGTTGTGTTTTTACTCTGAGCTCCACAAGGCAGTTCTGCACAGGAATTCAAGGACTCTCTCAGTTGGTGCTCAGTGTCTCAGAGTTCAACAGTGTTTTAAATGTGGTTGATTCCAAAAAGTACATTTCATCATGAGAGACAATGCAGGAACATGTTGCTTTCATATCATTACTTGATTCATTAAAAGTTAATAGATAATAGATCTTACAATTCAGACTAAAAAACGGGGTTCAAATGGGCTAATAAATCTAGCTTCTTCAATGGTTCATTAGTAAAGGCAATTATTATATATAGAACCATTAAAAAAATAATAACTGACTCCTTGGCTGTTGTGTATATAATTCTTTAAGCAACAATGCTTTTAAAAACAATGGTTCTATACTGCACCAAAAAAAAGTTATTAAAGCTATTGTCACTTGTACTATATGTTTTTGGTATTATGTTAAACCTCTTTTTAGTGTAGAGTGTATGCATCTTTTTTCAAAACCATTTTTTGCCATATTTCTTTTTAAAAGTGGAATCATAACTACGAGGTTTAAGGGTTAAGGATTAGCAGTGCAGTAAGAAATCAGTAGGAAACCAGAGGAACAGTGAGAGAACAGTGAGATGCAACAGTAATATATAGAAACAGCAGAATAAAATGATTCATTCATCTGCATGGTTCTTCCCTGTGATGAAAACCCTAGTAGATGATTCTTTAAAGAACCTTCTACATTTAAGGAACCCTGTTGAATAAAGTTAGTATGATATAGAACAGAAATATAACAGGGTCATAGATAACATATAAAGCTATTGGTAATAAATAAACCATTTTAAAAACTGCCAGAAAAGGCATAGCCTTCTAAAAAACACTTCTGGTTCCCCGAGTAAAAAGTTTTTTTTTTTTTTGTAAATGAGATGTGCAAGTATGAAGAAACTTTGTAAAGTTTAATTCAAGCTAAAAGTCATTTAGAAACATTTATTTTGCAGAGTGTACAGTTAAATCTCATTAAGTTAACAACTGTGAGACATGGCAGCAGTGAAGACCTTGAGACCTCAGGACCAGTACATGGGTTTGTGGCTTAAACATTGAGACTGAAGACATGAATCTCTCTCAGTATAATTGCCACTCCAGGGAAACCTCGTGCTGACCAAAGTGCATGGCCAGAAGGTATGGACCTAACCTCTTACCTTCACAAAATGGTATTTCTGCAGAATTACACATTAGGTAGAGCTTCATGCCTAGCCAAACTAATCTGATACCATTTTCAGGGCCTTGGACAGCAACAACAGGCTCAAAAATCATTAGGGATTAGAAACTGAATTTTGATGGAACTTCAACTGTAATGCACCACCCGAAATTTGAGTTGGTCAACTGAAACCACCTTTCAGATAATTTAAGGTCTTGCAGAGAATAGTTCAATTAAATGAATCTGCATATTCTAATGACATGTCATACACTATTTGTTGACCATGAAAAGCAGCAGTGAACGAAAGCTAACCCACCAACAGTGAACATCCACTTTGAGCTATTTAAAGAAAGCCAGGCAACTGCTGCACTCCACAGCAGCAGAAAAGAGCAGCTCTTGAGAGGTAGAAGCATGCATGTATTCATGATTACAGCTCTGGCCTACTTACAAATGAATGCACAGAGATCCCTGCTAACTCCATGCACAACTCACTCCCTCTCTGAGGAACATGGTAGTTTATGGAATTGCACAGCATGAAAAAAAAATGGAGAGTGGCGTCGTTTGTGTCTTAGACAGTGGTGATTATTTTACCTCTATAAAGACCTTTTGTGAAAGGCTAGTGGGTGTGGAACGATTGCTGTCCGGGGTGCTGAAAATCGTTTCGATTTCAGTTGGGCATTAGTTCATTAAACTGTGGCTGCAGGGCAGGGCAAGACGACTTTCCAAAATTCACCATGACTGTGATGACATCCAGCTCCAAAAAAGCCACCAGAGGAAAAACCTATCACACGCTTGAAACTATTTAAACCTCACTAGACCCCCTGAGCAAATGATCAAAGTCGATGAATCACATGGCAAGTCGAAGGCATGTGGCGGTGATTCCCAATGCAGAAGTACAAATATAAGACAAATTTGAAAATAGGGTAAAACTAATAAGCATTTAAGTAGTTGGGTAACCTACAGGAGTTCTCCGACATATCCAGTTCGAATGGCACTCTTGGGGTTGAGGACAAGGGAAATCATACTTAAACCACAAAGACAGTTATCTGAAACTTATCTGTCACAAAGTGACAGTTGGAAGAATACTCAAATTGCGGTGGATCCTACTGATGATTTCTAGTCTGCTTTACAAATTCATGATGTGATTTATTTGATGCATTTTAAAGGGAAAATCACTGATTTATTTTTTTTGGTGTCAACAAGATTGAAAGTGTTTTTTTAGGTCCAAACCAATGGCATCAGGCCAAACATTTCTAACTGTTTTGTATTATAACTTTAGATTTTTGAAGCATTAAACTCTTTAACCCCCTGGATCCTCACCACCACCACTATGGGCAATTGCATTTTACACCAAACCACACAATATTGTCAGATAAAATGTCCCAGTATTGTTTAGAAAAAATTAAGAACTCTCTTTTTTCATTTTTAAAATGTAATTAATAGAAATGCAATCTTCTTGAGGAAAACATTAGTACACCCCATGCCCTAATAGCTGGTATTTCCATACTTTGGCTGTAATAACCCTAATTAGACATTAATCCTATTAGACCTACAACCATCGATCAGTCTCTGACACTGACTGGGAGAAAGTGTTTCCTACTCCTTCATGCAGGATTCTTTCAGTTCTCTGATACAATAGTGGACTCTCTGTTTGAAAGCTTGTCAGGCCCTCTTGCAGCAAAGCAAACCCTGACATTTCCACCTCCATGCTTCAGAGTTGATATGGATTATTGTGCTCAAACGCTGTGAACCTTGGATTAATTTGCTCAAAGCACATTATTCCAGAAGTCCTGGTCTTGGTCTAGGTGTTGTCTGGCAAACCTGGCCATTTTTTTCTTTTTTTCTCTTCCTCTCATAAAAATCACACGTTAGGTCTCTTGTTGATGGTAGATGTTGTACCTTGACATCAATGTGTGGCGAGAGCTGCCTGTAGGTCTTGCAGTCAGCTTATGGGATGATACTTGCTAGGACTGTTTGACTTGGCCATGTTGGCAGTGGTTTCAGTTAATTTGTGGACAGTGGGATGGCTGATTTCTAATTGTTCTGAGCAATGTGGTCATTAACTGATCATTAGGGTGGACCTAATCTACCTTTGCAGGGAATTACTTGTAGGATGAAGTTCATTCTTATTCTTCTTTTTCTTATTGTTATTATTATTATTATTATTATTATTATTAAAGGATTGTTAAAGGACAACCATACATACTCCCACAATCATGGCCAAAAATATAAAAATATTGGCGTTTCAGAAATGCATCAGTTCATGCTCACTTTTATAGTTATACGCTTTGGTATTCACATGTTTGACTTTTTCCTCTGTATTTTTGTATGGTTCCAATACAAACTAATGTGAATATCAAAATATTATTAATAGTGACCTGGGAGAAGCGGTTTCCTAAAGGAAGTGCAGAAGTCACAATATTCTTGGTCTATATAAATATGTCACTATTATATATGCACTATTATATGAAGACAAGTCTATATATTAAAAAAATCTGAAAAGATTTAGGAAATTGTTGTTCTTATTTACCTACACTTAGGTGGGCAGCAGAGTCCTCTGCTCTGCTCTGTTCTACTCCCCTCTAATTTACTGCTGTAATGACAATATTCACCATCAATATTTTCAGTATTTGTTCTTTTTATCACTTATGTCTACGTCCCCTGCTCTTTCTGTATTTTCCCACTGCTCACAGCTATACTTGTTGTAGAATGTAGGCTGCAGAATGTCACTGCCACCCTTCCTCTTGCTCAACGCTTACTTAATAAATTAAAGCTACTACTCTCCACATCATGCATCACTTCAATGACTGACATTTTACTGAGACTTTATGCATGATTTCTAACAAATATAGCAAATTATAAAGAAAGTAGTGCTAGTTGAATATGCCGTGGCCATTGTTTGCTGCGTAAATGTGTGGCTAGTTCAGTTTCCACATTACTATTTCTACAGAAACAGCTCTAGTGTAAAGTGTTGTATTGGTGTCAACATTTCCTTTTCATGATCCTAACGTTGCTCAAAACTAGTGAGTGAAATATTTTATTTCTATTTTGTACATCAATACGAGGGCGGGAGGCATTTTGAGCATATCTGAATTTTGGAAGTAACACGTCCCTCCCAGTATATATTGTAATTGCTGTGATAGAGAATTTGCAGGTCCTCGTGGTTTCCTTGGTTCGAGCCCCCGAGTGTTCTTGTTTGTTATGTTTTGGGGCAGAGGTTAGATCAATGGGCTGTTGATGACAGACTTGTGGGTTCTATACCCAGGCTCAGCAAGGCTGCAACTGGGCTTGGGCCTTTAAGCAAGGCCCCTCACCCTCCCTGCTCCCCAGGCGCCGCAGCGATGGCGGTCTACGACTCTGGGCTTGTGTGCTCACTGTCACTGTGTGTGTTTGATCACTAGTGGTTTAGTGTGTGTTTACTGCTTAGATGGGTTAATGGTGGAGGCCAAATTCCGTTTTTTTAAATCCCTTCCCAGGCTCATCTGCATCTACAACCTTTTTTCCAGCTTGGTGGAGGATTCCTCCAGAATCCTCTCTAACCATGTTCCAATCATCTGCAGGTGATTCTAATTTGACATAGTTTTAGTAGTTAGAAATGTGGGGGTGTTCTCATTAGAAATTGCATTTCTATTCATTACATTTTACAGATCATTTTTAAAGAGTGTTTAGTTATATTAGCTGCCACCTACCAGTCCGACCATCAGGCCCCCCACCCACCACCACCCATACCAGACCAGCGGCACACCCTCCTACCGCTGCTACCTGTCTAATGACAATGTTAAAACCTAAATGGACTCTATCTATCTATCTGCCACTATTAATATCACCACTATTAACTATCTGTTGTATCTGGTTTGGTCATTTTTATCAATAATGTTTATACAGCTCTGTCCAGAGGAGGACGGGTCAGGTCCCCCTTGTGAGTCTTGGTTCCTCCCAAGGTTTCTTCCTCCAGCTCTGAGGGAGTTTTTCCTTGCCACTGTCGCCGTTGGCTGCTCACGGGGGGTCTTTGATCCTTCATGTCTTACTTCACTTCTTTTTTTGTCTCTGTCTTTTACTAATTACTGATTATGTAAAGCTGCTTTTTGACGGAAACAGTTGTAAAAAGCTATACAAATAAATTTGACTTGACTTGACTTATATTAGCGCCATCCTTTAGTATTGTACACATGAAGATCAAATGTCCAGATGTTCAAATATGATTGTCCTCCAAGTTTTCACATGCTTGGATGGGGTTGGATAGTAAACAGAACTGCATAGAATTACATCACGACCCACCTCACATATCACACCTCCAACATAAAGAAACCACAGTAAGTTTCTGGAAGTTATTTATTACCAGGATGAACCCCGTTAAATGAGGGGTGTGCTCAAGGCTTGTGTCCCCACTTGCTTTTCGGAGTGTGTGTGTTTTAAGACACATCTCTAGAAATGGACAATAAAGTAAAAGGAGCAGTTCTGTGCAGATTTACAGCCCTGCGACCGTCCACCAGCATACTGCTTTAAGATGATGTAATTCTTTATAAGCCATTATGCTTCTCTACCCCCCCCTCCACCCCCCTCTCCACCACCACCACCACCAAACCGCTGAGGCAACATCAGCTGAGGCGCTTCTTTTTCTTTTTTTCCCAGGCACCACCCTGATCGGGAAGAGAGTCGGTGCGCAGTCTCGAGCTGCTCCCCTGCTCTCCTCCTCCTCTTCCTCCTCCTCATTTTGCTCCACCGAGCGCGCGCATCCACCGGACACAAATGACTCCTCTTTCCGAGGCAGAGAGGTGATAAACAAACAACACGACAACCGGGATGGGAAGCTGGGGACTGCTGGGATCGTTCGCTTTGCAGAATCGGCGCGCGGTGCTGGAGCACTCCGAGGGTCCCTGATAGACAAGACGCGAGTGCTCCCTCTCCGAAGTTCCGACCCGGACCACTGCCTTCACGCGTCCGCGAGTTGACTTTCTCCCCCCCCCCCCCGCCTGGCTTTCCCTTTGGTCCGTGGTCAGAAGTTGGACACGCGTTCACGGTTTCAACTTCAGAAGTTGGCGGTGGACTTCCACTTCCAGAAGCGCTGCTGGGGTCCTCCTTTCACTGGCTGTTCTATGGAGGCGTGAATTCTGTTGGAGACAGCCGTCCATCTATAGAGAGAAGCCCCTCCCGGGCTGGTGCAGTTTTACGCACGGATATTTCAGCGTATGTAATCGGCTCACAGAGCCGAGGATCCTGAGGTGAGGGCTGACGCTTCCCACCCAAACTCATCAGTCCAGGGCGTTCAGGTCGGCGAATGGTTTCTGGTGATGTTCCTGGTAAGCGCTTGATCGCAACTCGCTTTGGAGAAGCCTTACGCTCGAGATATTGCGCGTTGGAAGTGGTGGTGGGGGGGCTAGAGGAAACTTTTTTTGTCCCCCCAGCTCCAACACCGTCTCAGTGCAGATAGGTGCCCCTCGCCCAGCCTCCCCATGACCGAAACGATGGCTCTGAGTGGGAACTGCAGGACTCAGCCCACGGCCAAAGACCAAGGGTCCGTCCAGAACAGCTTCCCGGACGTGATTGAGCTCAACGTCGGGGGACAGGTGTACTACACGCGCCACTCCACCCTGACCAACAACCCGGCGTCGTTTCTGGGCAAGCTGTTCTCGCCCAAGAGCAACGCGTCCAACGACCTCGCCCGCGACCCCAAGGGCCGCTACTTCATCGACCGCGACGGCTTTCTGTTCCGCTACGTGCTGGACTACCTCAGGGATCGCCAGGTGGTCCTGCCCGACCACTTCCCCGAGAAGGGCCGCCTGAGGAAGGAGGCCGAGTACTTCCAGCTGCCCGACTTGGTCAAGCTGCTGACGCCCGAGGAGCCCAAGCCCAGCCCGGAGGAGTGCCTGCACAGCGACTATGAGGACGGCTCGCAGGGTAGCGACCAGCGCGCGTGCCCGCCGCCGTCGCTCGTGCCCGCGGACCGGAGGAGCGGATTCATCACGGTCGGCTACCGGGGCTCGTGCACGGCGGGCCGGGAGAGCCAGACGGACGCCCGCTTCAGGCGCGTGCCGCGGATCATGATCTGCGGCAGGATCGCCCTGGCCAAGGAGGTCTTCGGTGAGACCCTGAACGAGAGCAGGGACCCGGACAGGACGCCCGAGCGCTACACGTCCCGCTTCTACCTGAAGTTCAAGCACCTGGAGCGCTCCTTCGACATGCTCTCCGAGTGCGGCTTCCAGATGGTGGCGTGCAACTCGTCCGTCACGGCCTCGTTCGTCAACCAGCACACAGACGACAAGATATGGTCGAGTTACACGGAGTACGTCTTTTACCGTAAGTCCTTATAAATTGTACGCGTACAGTGTCACTCCTGAACGAGCTGCTATGATTAGACGCACATTGAGGCGCCTGCATGTCCTCCAGTCGCCGGCAGAGGGCGCGCTTGGTTTGTAGTCCGCGTCGTGGCTGAGGTACAGACTACAACACGTGCTAAACACCATTTTTTAAACACCATTTTCTCCGTTTTTGACACGATCAAAAGTCTTACAGTGTGTACATGCAAAAAAAGAAAAAGAAAAAGAACAACCACCAGACAATACTCCCCCTCTACAACCCCCCCCCCCCACACACACACATCTACATAAGATCTTAGATCTCTCGTTAGTGCTGTACTGTTTTGTACAGAACAGAAATTCATCAGTTCTATCTAAAATATAAATTGAAGTCTTACAGTGGACACATACACCATATTTAACACCTTTCTGATAATATTTAACCATAGTATATTTGGAAACACATGATCTCACTTCCTGTCGCTTCAGATCAATAGCAGGCTTATGCTATATGGATACTGCAATACATATTAATTATCATAAAAAAGTCTTACTGTGGACACTTACACCTTCTAAACAATTCCAATTTGGAAATGCATGACGCAGGGCGACACATGATCTTACATCCACCCATCAGCGCCATACTGTTCATCTGCAGTATGTCTAGGCTGTAAAGAGACCATGTGTCATTATTTGTTAAACACCATGTTTAAAAAATACGTAGACTTGCAACTTTCCCCCCTGTGGTGCAGGGTTGGTCGTTAGCGCTCTACACTTTCAGCTCAGTAGCAGACCTTGTGCTATTTCCTAGCATAGGCTACTACTTACTTTGCTAATGAGCTGAGCTGATGGTATAGTTCTGTGCTGATGCAGTCTTCAAAGATTTGCTCTAGGTCTACGCTTAGCGCTGTAAACAGTAGGACTTCCTCACCATGGTCTGTTATTGCATGTGTACTGCTTAAGTGACTAAGCAGGTAAAGGTACGGTCAGTAGTTATCTTTGAAGCAGACTAGTTGGCAGTTGTGAATCTCACTATGGTGAAATTTCTAGGACATAATTCGTCCTTATCGGCCCCCAAACCGTTGCCCTTTTTGTTGGCACGCTACTGTTGTTACTATATACAGTGAAATTATTGCATGTTTCATAGCCTTTCTGTTCTGATGCCCAAGTTTTGGCTGTTCCATGAATTGTTTGACATGAATTTTGTTTTATATGAGGCTGGTAACTGCCTAAGCGAAACTCTCCCCCCACCTCCCCTCTTCATCTCAGTCAGCCATCTCAGTGAAGTGGCGAAGGATGATGGCTTTTGTAATGGCTCTCATAATATTTTATAGCGCAACAAAGCACCACCCTCTAATGCGTTACTTGGCCCTAGCACAAGGTAAAATGGAGGAAGCTCATAATGGGGCCTATAGTGGGCCCATTAAAGAAATTACAGCTGCCATCCTCCAGAGGGTTTGCACGTTTTATGTGATGAGGCCTGTTCCATTGTAGTAGTTATTACCTCACAAGCACATTAGAGTAACATAAGCAGCATAATTTGCAATTCTGCATGCTGGACCGTCTCCTGTGACTGGCTGTGTTTTATATTTGTCACAAGTTCCTGATGAGGCTTGCTTGTGGCGCTGACTGATGTGTAGAGAACGGGAATGGGAATATACTCAGGTTAATGATGTTTTGCACAACTGCTTTGCACAACATTCCTGCGGACATGCCAAGAAGTTGCAATGACCTTACGCAACTGTACTGAGCTGTACTGTAAATATTGCACACAGTTCATTCTAGTGACCCTGCCATGTCTCTTGTTCATTATTTATGACATATAAGCATTTCAATGAAGTTGTATTAATGTGGTGCATCACGGCCTGTCTGCTCCATCTGTAACCTTGAACACAGTGTGCACATCGACAAAGTGCTCAAGAAAGTTCGCTGCAGTTTGTTGGGAGTTGCTGGAGTGCTGCCTCACCCCTTCTGTGCCTTCAGCTCTGCTGCCAGGCTGCCACGCTGGCTTTTGCCCCTGGCAGGGGTGCACCAGTTGCTTTTTCAAGGCTTCGTTGCTCCGTTGCGGCGTCTGCTCAGGGTGAGCTCCCCGACAGGCAAATTTATTTACCAATTTGTCGCATGGTTAGAGTGACTGACAATCAATCACTGCTTGTGACAGGCCGAGGACTTCGCCGCTGCGTCTGGCGCCGCTGCCCTCGAGCACGCTATTTGTCGCTTTCAAGGTGGGATAACCTTTTCTCAACCTTTGGAAAAAAAACAGTCCCACCCTCGCTCCTCCCTGGCCTTGGTGTCTGTATCAGCTCAGTCTGGTCTGGAAACAGGGAGACAGTATCTTTTAAAGATCTCAGACTGTCCACCGCTGCCAGAGGATATACTGTCTGTATTGCAATGAACATTGATTTTTAGATGTAGCTGTATTGATAGATCAAGACTATGTAGTTTACTGCCAAGGAACAGTTCAAAATAAGCTCTAAAAATGAACACATCTTAGCAGCCTGTATCATTTCCTCTATAATACTCTGTAAAGTATCCCCTTGCTTTAATTAGAGCAGCAAACAAGTCATGTAAGGACCATGACCATTTCAGACCAGGTACTGGGTAAACATAAAAGCCAGAGTAGGGCCCATAATGGATATTATTCATCTTTAATTAAGTATGACCAACATTTTGGTACCTTTGGTATTAAGGATCCCTGTCTGTTTTTTTAATAATTTAAAAAATATTTTTTCTTAAATTTACACAATGTAAATTCATGTAAACCCCCCTTATCACCTGCCTCTTTTCAAACTGCTGCTCATGCAACACCTTTAGGTGAGGTCAACATGCTCAAAGGAATGCGTGGCTCTCCATCTCCAATACAATAGCTAACCAACATCACACTAATAGTGATGTGGAGGGGGAAGCACCATTAGCCCAATTATGCACTCTCAGGCTCCAGTTGCTGATGGCAAACAGCATGAACTGAGATTCGAACCAGCGATCCTTACTCTACTGGTATTGAGTACTTGTTACCTGGGCAATGGTTATCAAGCCTTATAGAATCACCTTAAGCATTTGTACTAAAAGGTTACTTAATGACAGCACTACCTATGTTGGGTAAGGATTACACCAATCTTTTGTTCCTGTTTATTTGTTTTTCACCAATAACAGGGTGCATATCTCAGCTACTATTATCAGTCAATTAAAACGTTTTTGCACACCACACCATGATTGAGATTAGCATTAGTAAGGAATGCAGCTGTTCATGCTAATCAAAGGCAGAAAACCGGTACTGCTCTTTAGTGGAGAGTAAATGGATGAGCTTGTCCAGAACAGGCTCGGCATGCCCCTGACTGCACTATGTAACTTTGTTGATGCGGGCAGAACAGCGCTTGTGAGAACTGCGTAACTCTGGAACAAAACTCTACCGCACTACTCTAGTGCACATGCTTCTCTCACTTTCAGTGGTGGTTCTGTGTCTCTCAGCTTGTCCAGAAATGCTTGTCGAATTGTGTCCTTTAGGTGCTGAAAGCGTGAATTACACTAATCAACTGTAGGGAGAGCCCAAGAGCAAGAAATGCTAATTCTCACATAATGCTCCTACAGTTGTCTGGGGAGTTTACATCAAAAACACATGAACAGTACGCTGGCAGATAATGAATTTTGTCACTGGTCCTTGTCATACCTTACTATGCCTGGCCACTCCAACAGTGCCACAGAGGAGAGGGCATAACATGGCAGGGGTGGGGAGCGTGTGGCGTGACAGGGACAGGGTGGTTAAAAAAAGACTGGACGGACAGCACAGTGTGGTCTTGTTTAAACTCATTTGCCCAGTGAGGAGATGAGCCATGACAGCTCGGATGCTCCTCTTGTTAAGTGCAGCTGCTCCCCAGTTCAGTCCATCAGGGGACCTGCCACTGAATCCAGCATCTGCATTATTAACTACCAGAGAAAGAGAGAAGGGGGCGATCACATTTAGTTGGGAAAATGGTGGGAAAAACAGGCCTATTAGTTCATTTTCTTGGTAAGGTCATCTTTATTTGCTGTAACTGACAGTGTTGTTCATTTAATGAACACTCGCGCAGTGGCACGTCACTTATGTCGACCACGCGGGCGATTTTTGTGAGCGCATCCTTTTCATCTCCTGGCACATGACGTGTGAAGAGAGAACAGTGTGACTTTCAAAGAGAGTGAATGTGCAGAGTGGTGAAAGACAAGGTTCCATGACAGCAGTCCTGCTGGGCATGTTGACATTTCCAAAAGAGAGAGTGAGAGCGATAGAGCCAGAACCCAGAGACAGTGGTTGGATGTCTGAATTAGTTAACATCAAACCCAATACCATTAAACACCAGTGTAACCAGTATAGTTGGAAATAATCTGGTTGTTGCTGTGGTTGCTATGGTGTAGCTAGGTGGTTGCTATGGTGATATCCATGATATCTCAGGTAAATGCTGTGATGTTGCTCAGTGCTTTCTAAATAAGTGGGATAGAAGTGCAAGGTGGTTGCCAGGGTATTTCAGAAGGTTGCCATGATGTTGCTTTTTGCTTTACAGTGCACATACTGAGTTACTGTATTTTGTTACTGTCTTTTACTCCTTAAAAAAGGAAATTGTTATTACAAACTTCTATTACCAAAGAATAGCCAATCCAGCTTGTACAGAAGTCCCTGTAGTTACTGTGTAATACACCTTAGTGTGTAATAAACCTTGCTGTGTTAAGTATTATTTTGGAAGATTTTGTAATTGGACACTATTAAAATTGAATATGTGTGCTTCTACTCAGTTACATTTGTAATTGTAATTGTACAATGTAATTGAGTAAAAGGTCACTAACAAAAGTACTGTACTCTTTACTTATTACATTTTCTTTTGGACCTTTAAATTGCTTTAAAAGTTTATTCAAGAATAAAAATGGTTACTGGTCAGTTGGACAAAAAAGCAAATGATCAAGCCTCCTACGCAGATTCTAATAAAGGACTACAGCCATTCTTATAAGAAGGAATACCATTTTAGTTTGTATATCTTGATGACATTTTATAGTTTTACAAAGTAATGTTCAGGAATGTTATAAAGGAACATTGTAGTGATATTCAGCCTACATCTTTCCCCAGGTCTTTCCCCCCAAAGTATTCCTTCCTAATTAGTCATTTCCAACTAACTAGTGGAGAAATGAATGAATAAGTGAAGTGAAGTCAGCCAACCACTTATTTTTATGGAGGACACTAACTGCCAATTCCGTAATGTTAACTAACAGACATCTGCATTGGCTAGCATTGTGTTTAGTAATGGGGGGAGAGGGAAAACCATTCTACTCACTCAGAAAGGAATAGAGAGAGAGCGAGGCCAGTTATACTCTCTAATAAGGCTGGGCGAAATGGTAAAAATATTGTATCACAATATTTAAAGACAGTTTCACGAGACACAATATTTAGCATGATAGATGTGATCGCAGACAAAATGCATCAGTAGTGACATATTTTAACAAACTACTATCCAAATACTCTCCCATATTTAGTCATCCAGTGATGTTTATTCCAAATCCGTTGCATGTCATACAGTGAAATCAGACTGATTGCACTGTTTGTAATAAATTGCAATCAGTTTAGCAGTGTTCTTTGAGCACTGACGATATCCTCAATATGCTTAGAAAAGTATATTGTGTATCACGATAACAAGATTCATCACGATACGATAAAAAAATGGATATATTGCCCAGCTGTACTCTCTAAAACTTCAGGCCACAGATGGTTGGGGCATAGATAGGGGTAGAACGGATAATCTCCAATGAAAGGGCTGCAATCAGACTATTAATATGTTTGAAAGATGACTTTGATTGGTGCAAAATAAAGCAGAGATGAATAGAATAAAAAAACATTCCAAATGCAAAACAAATACTTACTTACAATCAGGTCACCTCACTGTGCAGCTTATTTTAAAGTAAAGCAAGAAAAAAGCCTTCCCTTAACACAGTTGCTTGCTTTTTTTGCCTCATGACAGTCATCTAATGGCAGCTCCTAGCTGTTAGAAGTCCTTGTCATCTCTGTTATTCATACCCAGAGATATGACTGCTTTTATGTCGTAAGAATGTTGATAATATAGTTATTCCTATGCCTGCTATAGTTACATAAAAAGGTTGATAACTGCGAGCCTAGGAGTTTGTTTCTCCTTATACATTATTCATTTACATGTTTTTTTTAAGTAAATTGCAACCAAATGAATTTCATTGTAAAATTAGAAAATTTGATTAATTGAGCAAGAATATGATTCAGTCTGGACTCACTGTGGACAGAGATAGCTATTGTTTTTTTTTTTTTTTGTCACAGCATACAGCAGCAAAGTGGAGTTAGGCATGAAAAAGACTGAGACTGAGAGGGTAAGAAGGGTGCAGGGGAGACTGAGAGAGATTGGGGAACCAAAAATACCATGACAGAATGTCTTTAAAGAAAATAAATGGACAGATTTGCTGCCCGCAGAGGTGTCCTCTGAACAACGTTAAGACTATATCTCAAGGACTGAAAGAATCTTCACATAGGTTATCAATCTTCACACGTGTCAAACTGTGTTCTACCCAAGCCACAGTTCTGCAGAGATTGGTGTTTCCAGTTGTGTCACAATCAGAATTCTTGCTTTGCTGACGAACTGTATCAAGTGTGTTTATCAATCAGTAACACTGAATTCAGAGCTGTGGCTCGGAGTGATGGTAAAAGTTATATACAGTGGGGAAAAAATGTATTTAGTTAGTCACAATTGTGCAAGTTCTCCCACTTAAAAAGATGAGAGAGGCCTGTAATTGACATCATAGGTAGATCTCAGCTATGAGAGACAAAATGAGAAAAAAAAAATCAGAAAATCACATTATCAGATTTTTAAAGAATTTATTTGCAAATAATGGTGGAAAATAAGTATTTGGTCAATAACAAAAGTTCACCTCAATACTATACTTTGTTATATATGCATTGTTGGCAATGACAGAGGTCAACCGTTTTCTGTAAGTCTTCACAAGGTTGGCACACAACGTTGCTGGTATGTTGGCCTTCCTCCATGCAGATCTTCTCTAGAGCAGTGATATTTTGGGGCTGTCGGCAGGCAACACAGACTTTCAACTCCCTCCAAAGGTTTTCTATGGGGTTGAGATCTGGAGACTAGCTAGGCCACTCCAGGACCTTGAAATGCTTCTTATGAAGCCACTCCTTTGTTGCCCTGGCAGTGTGCTTGGGATCATTGTCATGCTGAAAGACCCAGCCACGTTTCATCTTCAATGCCCTTGCTGATGGAAGGAGTCGTCCAAGTCCCTTTGCAGAGAAACAGCCTCAAAGCATGATGTTGCCACCCCCATGCTTCACAGTTGGTATGGTGTTCTTTGGATGCAACTCAGCATTCACTCTCCTCCAAACACAACGAGTTGTGTTTGTACCAAACAGTTCTACTTTGGTTTCATCGGACCATAAGACATTATCCAGAACATCCAAATGCTCTCTAGCAAACTTCAGACGCGCCCGGATATGTACTGGCTTAAGCAGAGGAACACGTCTGGCACTGCAAGATCTGAGTCCCTGGCGGCGTAGTGTGTTACTGACGGTAGCCTTTGTAACGTTGGTCCCAGCTTTCTGCAGGTCATTCACTAGGTCCCCCCGTGTGGTTCTGGGATTTTTGCTCACCGTTCTTGTGATCATTTTGACCCCACGGGCTGAGATCTTGCGTGGAGCCCCTGATCGAGGGAGATTAGCAGTGATCTTGTAGGTTTCCCTTTTTCTTGTTATTGCTCCCACAGTAGATTTCTTCACACCGAGCTGCTGCCTATTGCAGATTCAGTCTTCCCAGCCTGGTGCAGGTCTACAATTTTGTTTCTGGTGTCCTTCGACAGCTCTTTGGTCTTCACCATAGTGGAGTTTGGAGTGTGACTGCTTGAGGTTGTGGGCAGGTGTCTTTTATACTGTTTACTAGTTCAAACAGGTGCCATTAATACAGGTAATGAGTGGAGGACAGAGAAGCCTCTTAAAGAAGAAATTGGTGCAAATTGGGGAACAAATCGGATCAAATTTATAACAAAACAAAACAAAAAAGTTCAGAAGGTGTTTTTTTACTTCTCCAGTAAAGTTGGAGATTTCTGTGTGACAGTGATGATTTATTAATAAAACGTTAGGAAGCCAATATTATGATATCTTTAATGTAGAGAAAGCAGAATTAAATGCACAGCTTAACAGTCACGAACTTGACATGACCTGTCATGAACGACAATATTAAAATATAAAATTGTTACAAAAACAACACCGTTTGAACAGAGATGCAGCTACTCCAAGCTATTGATATCATTTGCCTGTTACCTTAAATCTAAAATTATATAACAAATAATCAGGCTAAAACCCTGGGAATAACTATTGCTGTAGTACAATTTGAAACATACACTATGGACACAAGTATTGCAAGTATTGTAAGTACAAGGACTCCTGCTCATTCATTGTTTCTTCTGTAATCAAGGCTATTAAAAAGAGTTTCTCCTGCTTATGTTGGAGTAACTGTCTCTACTGACAGGGAAGACTTTCTACTAGCTTGTGGAGAATTGCTGTGAGGATTTAATTGCATTTAGTGACAAGAGCATTAGTGAGGTGAGGATGTTGGATCTAAAAGCAGCAGTATCTACGCTTCATTGTCTCTGTGGGCTCAACACCCTCCATGCACTGCCTGATTAATCTGGTGACTGAGTCTGCATACTCATCAATGTTGTCTGACAAACCACGGAACATCTTCCAGCCCACATGATCAAAACAGTTCTGCAGAATAGATTCTGATTGGTTCAAACAGCGATGGAGCTTCCTTAAGATGGGCAGCTCCTGTTTCAGCTTCTGTCTACAAGTTGGCAGGGGGAGGATGGAGGAGTGATCTTATTACCTGCCAGATCCACTGATGATACAATAGACCTGGCTTTGCACACTGCCCTTTCCCTCCTAGACAATAAGGACACATATGTGAGAATGTTGTTTGTGGACTACAGTTCAACATTCCACACCATTGTTCCTCTGAGGCTCGACATCATGCTCCGGGATCTGGGTCAGAACGGTTCCCAGTGCAGCTGGAACTTCCTGATGGTCGACGGCAGGTGGTTAGGATGTGTGGCATTATGTCCTCCTCACTAACCCTCAAAGGTGGTGAAGAAGGCACAACAGCAGCTCTTCTACCTCGCAGATGGCTGAGAGGGATATGTTATGAATCTCCACATTCTCAGGACATTCTACACCTGCACTGTGGAGAGCATTCTGACAAGCTGCACCACCACCTGATACGGGAACTACACCACTCTCAAGTGAAAAGCTCTGCAGAGGGTGGGCGCAAGGCCCAGCATGTCATCGGGGTTTAGCCCCCAAACCTTCTGGATGTATTTACCAGTTGCTGTCTGAGGAAGACCAGAGACATAATAAAGGACTCCACCAACCCAATTCACTGTCTGTTCTCACAGCTGCCCAGTGGCAAGCGGGACAGAAGCATGAATGCCCAGAAAAAGCCGGTTTCAAGACAGCAAATAACTGGATCGGGACATCCCTAGTTTGATATGTAGTGGAGTAAACATCTCAAAATGTGGAAACATCTATAGTAAATAAAATAGACCTTCCTTCAATCTGAGCCATTGACAAGGGCCAAATTGTAATGACTAGGAGACAAGGTCAGAGCATCTCTGAAACTATCGGTTCCCTGGGGTGTTCCTGGTATGCTGTGGTTACTACCTAGCCACCAAATATGGTTTAAGAAAGAACAACATGGGCACCCAAGGCTCATTCATTGCGATCAATGGAGACTAATAACATACAGAATTTAAGGATCTGCTGCTAATGTCTTGGTGCCAGACACAACAGGATTCCTTCAGAGCTCTGGTGGAGTCCAAGTCCTGATGGGTCAGAGCTGTTTTGGCAGCATGAGCACCTACACAATATTTGGCATATTTGGTTTTAATGTTATGGCTAATTGGTATAGATGCCCTGCTGTGTTGAGAGGTTTCTGACTGGGATGCAATATTTCACACCCACATTTCACCCAAATTACCACAAAATTAGTCTCAGATCAGAGGTTTAGGCTAGCTTCTCCCGCCCTCAGTGAGTGACGGATCAATATTTCAACGAAACTGCAGATTTCTGACAGCAGCGGGTGCAATAATTAGAAGACAAACCTCATTAGAACAGATGAAGTACCACTATACACACTCAGACTGATGTCTTAGCAGGAAACGTGTACGATCCGCCGTACCTGATCTCAGCTAACACCAGCTGGATTCCGGAGCTAAGTACTTTAGGGCCGTGTGAATGAAAAACTCCTAATCTCTCTTTGATAAAGACTTGCAGTGAGCACCCAGCGTTATTGTTATTGATTCACGAGTGCAATGATGCAGAATACACTGCTTCTAATGTGGGCCCGTATCCAAGAAGGAGTGGCTTTGAAGCACATAACACATAAATAGACATCATATCGCTTCTGTGTGGTAAATCATTTGAGCTCATGAAAAGCTTCATCTGCTGGCACTGCTGTTGAGAGTGCAAACAGTGTGTATGCTGGAGTCAGTTAGCATTCCGCTCCAGGCCAAGATACATCCAAGCTGACTGTTAATAATGAAGCTGCCAAAAAGCTTTTTTAGATGCTCAAAAAAGATCCACTTTTGGTTTATTAAAAATCGTTCAGTTGACTGCTTACAAGCAGCTTTGTAAAGAACCGTACGCTGAAAATGACTTCTGTGGTGGTGTTTTTTTCAACCAGTGGGCCACAGTCCCCACCGCAGTCACGTGTTTAGCGACATGCTGAGCTCGAATGAAAGGCAGAGCAAGCAAACCTGGGTTGAAAGCACTCCTACCACAATTCCCTCGACTCTGTGCCCTGAAGTATGAGGCTTCATCCTCTAAACGTGTGTGTTTTGAGCCTCCATTAGCTGGAGCACAGTCTGTGCTGTGGTGTTTAGCCTGCTAACTAACCTATCTTAGGCCGGCTACAAGTCCAAGCATGGCAGAACCGGTCTTATTATTTCCAACACCAGTCGCTCGACTTCTCTCTCAGACACACAGAAGGTTTTCTGGTCAGCGCTTGTGTGGGAGCTCAGCAGTTAGTCAGCAGCAGCTCGGTGGAGCTGTAGCTGAGCTAGCTCAGCAAAGACTAGCTTAGCGAGTGAGCTACAGATCCAGAACCATGGAGGAAAACGTTCATTTCAGCCTCTGTTCTTTTAGCAGCAGTTGCTCGATCTAAGTGATGGTCAAACACTTAAACAATTGAATGACTGATTTCAAGTTCTGCACAGTGTTCGCTTAGGGGCTGTTTACACTGCCATTGAAATGACTCATAGTGTTCCAAACGCCAAAAAACATCCAAACTTGCCCTGTTCAAATATTTGTGTTAACAGGCCAGTACTAGAAGTTATGGACCAAACGGGGGGCAAATAACTGGGTCGGGGGCGTCAGGATGTCCCTAGTTTGAAATGTAGTGGAGTAAAAATCTCAAAATATGTAAATAAAGTGGACCTTCCTGGAGGTGCTTTTCTGTTGTCCACCACTGCCTTTGTGTGGTTTCTCATTGCTGCTGTCATTTATTGGTCATGTTTAATTTTTCATGTTTATGAATTTTTCTGAACTGTGCTAAACTTTGAAAAATGGAATATCTGAGTGCCAAATTGTGATGGCTAGGAGACAAGGTCAGAGCAAGGTTTTGTGGGGTGTTCCTGGTATGCTGTGGTTAGTACCTAGCTACCAAATATGGTTTAAGAAAGAACAACATGGGCACCCAAGGTTCATTCATTGCGATCAGTGGAGACGCATTAAAATGCATCCGATTTTATCTTCCTGTGTAAAAACCACACCGATGTGTACATCATTTCCATTTAACGTCCTGTAAACAACAGTTTCTCATCAAAATTGTCCTGATTTGAGAGACTATGAACAGTTTCGAGAAATGGTGAGGGTTCTACAACGTGGATTAATAGACTCACAGTTCTCACATTCCCGTAACGACGCTATCAGAAAATGTGATAGACTGTTTAAACAGCATGGGAACTTACACTATAATACTGCTCTCATATATAAGGATAGAGAGATTGAGATGGAGCTCCACGTATTTCCGCCTACCCAGAGAAATACGATCACAGGAAACGCATTCTGTTCACACTCGCATTAAATGTGGACGAGATCCGTCCCTGACCACCTACAAATGTGGCTTTTCATGCAAACATGTAAAATTCAAATGTGATCTGATCACCCAAAAAGACGTGTTAATGCTAGGTGTAAACAGGCTCTTTGTTAGTCACCCTATGAGCAAACTGAGGTTTGTATTTGATCGTTATTCTGTTTAAAATAACGCAGGACGAGATGGGCTACATCTGTGCTACTTGCGCAACTTACGCTACTCTTTACTTTCTCATCATGGCCTTACACACTCTTATACACATGTTTCTCCACAAAGGAGTGCTGCAGGTACTCAAATAGCGATTGGTGCTTTGTATCAATATCACTGTGTGTTCCTATTTGCATACATGGACAGTAATCACATTGGGTAGCAAGCACATAAAAGGTTAGAAAGTATCCGCTCACTAACGGGTTATTTTTCGCCTTCAATTGTATGTTGACTTGCATACCCACCCTCTTTCAGCTTGCTATCACAATGCCATATAATTGATAATTTATGGAAAAATCCTTCTCAGATATATGCAATCAATAACACAAGCCAGGGTTCTCCAGTTCAGGTCATGCAGAGCTAGTGTCTAGCAGAGAAAATCACCAAACTATGCAGGACACCAGCTTTCTAGGACTGGATCTGAAGAACCCTGATATAGGCTATGTGTTCCCCTGTGATTTTGAGCCACTGCATTTCTGGAATATTTATTTCTGGGAGTGTTTGCACAAGAATTTTTAATCGCTTTAAACTCACTCATAATTATGTTTACAGTGTGATGTTTGTTGATGTAAACTAGACTGGCTTTGAATTGAATAAGTATGAAATTCTTCCTGAACTTCAAAGCATATAAAAAAAAAAAAGGCCTTCGGGGCCAGTGAGGAGTCTGTCAGTGTGGAATCTGGCCTTACATCTGAGCTGTGGCGATCAAGTGAATGTTAGTGTCCCGAGTCCAGTGTTATCTAAGAACTTTGACACATCACTAATACTAAAGTGAAGGTGAAGCTGAGGTAGAGTTCAAAAGGCTTATATTATAAGGTTCTGAGAAAAGAAGTCCCAAAGCCATGTGCTGGTGAGAGCTTGGAGCCTTGAAAATCTGCTTGCATTAAAAGCAGGCTGTCACCTCTCCCATTATAGCGCCAGGACTAGCTCTTAATTGTGTAAACGTTAGCATTGATCAGCATGCCTCGGAGGCAGAGGGATAATTGTGTGGTGTGCCTGCTCCGTGGTCTAAGCTGAGGTCTGTGGAGTTAATATGCAAGACACTTTGCGAACCTTGCGCTCCACAGCAAACAGGGCCGACAATTATCAAAATCCATCACCCATGAATCTCATTTTCGCCAATTAAAACCAAGTAAAGTTGCGGCCTGACATCGCGGTGCCAAGCTCCTCTTTAATCATTTGGCTTTTGGTCTTGATGTGCGAGGAATGTTAGCATTTAGAGCAGCCTGTCCAGCTCATGGACATGGGCCAGCAAATATTAGCATTTCTGTTGTGAATCGGACACCCTGGTCGAGTTGATCTGACCTCGCCGTTTAAGCAGTCGATGGATATGCAGTCTCTGGTAAAACAGTACACTTTCCATTCTCCACCTTGAAATATTTCAAATTCCTGCATTTAATTGAGCCACCTTATAATCAGCCCAGGCTGTGTTTTCTCTCCTTCATTTCTTCCTGCTCTGTTGTTCTCATTTTCTCTGAGCCTTGTTTCATACTGAGCACTGACTCGTCTCGTGTTTCCACCCCCGTACCCATCCGGGCATGCGTCTGTTTCTCTTTGAACTGCTCCACAGAGCCAAATTGTTTTCTGTAGCTTGTGAATTTAGACGGAATGCTCATGGCTGCACAGGCAGTGTTTGCCACTCAAACATGGCTAATTCTCTTGCATGCCGTGCATTGGAAATGAGGCCTAAACGAGGCTTCCACTAAAGAAGGACTCTGTGTGCTAAAAGCTTTGAAGGGAACATTCTGGTGCACATGGTATGTTCTTCCCTTTAGCTCTTTAGCTGTCTTCAGCAAAAGTCCAGAAGCAGATCCATTGATTTTTTTTCTTCTTCTTCTACTTCACCTAGCAGTGCTGGAATGGTCTCACTGAGCTTGCAATGCCTCATTATTTCATTATATTTAGGTGAGCACTGTGGGAGTCAGTGGTCTGCTGCATATGAGTACCACAGTTATTATAGCGTTAGTACAGTGTTCGAATGCGTGGTATAATGGGTGGTATCTCAAAATTAGGACGGTATTTCAAAAACCTAGCATGTCTGATGTGTCAGATTTCTGTTTTTTGGCGATCTAGTTCACAGCCAAACGAACGCTCTGAAAACAGGTGGAAAAAATAACAAGCCCATTGTAGTTGTGAGTTAACAACGTGTGGGAGACCATTCCCTTGACTCTTCACTCTCAGGTATACTGCTTAATCCCCTAAAGTGTGTGATTTGAGCCTCAGTTAAAGTCCATACACAGCAAAACCGTCTCATTATGCCTTTATATTTCTCAACACCAGTCGCTTGACTTCTCTCTCAGACACTCAGAAGGTTTTCTGGTCAACGCTTGTGTGGGAGCTCAGCAGTTAGTCAGCAGCAGCTCGGTGGAGCTGTAGCTGAGCTAGCTCAGCAAAGACTAGCTTAGCGAGTGAGCTACAGATCCAGAAAACGTTCATTTCAGCAGCTCTGTCCTTTCTTGTCTATGTTAATTATGTTTGAACGTAAATCGTGCTTGGTCACATGTTACCATATTTGCTGTTGTTCCGGTTCTTTTTCTTCTTCTATCGTCTGATGGATGACGATAGCCTGCCTCAACCTTCTGAAACCGGGCCAAAAGTCCTCACCATCCAAAAAAAGGTTTTCAAACTGCAAACTTTTTTTCAGTTTTGCAGTGGAGCTGCAGGGCTAATGTAACGTCTCAAGGCTCATCTATGCACAGTGTTGCTTCTGCACTGGAAGCCATGGGGGCAGTGTAGCCAACGTTTCAAGCGAAACATGACCACTATGTAATGGCCACAACGAAGAAAAAACGTATGGCGAATCTGTTACGTTGGTATGTAAGGTCAGATAGACTTGCTAGACTTCCTGATAACGTACTGTTATCTGTAAAAACAGTCAAAACCATAGAGAAGTGATAATCAAGTGATAAGGGGTGAGACTACTGAAATATAGAATGTGATTTTATTCATTATGAATGGAAAACTGAACATTTAATTTTTAATCAATAAAGTGCAAACCTCCAGATGTCCCAAATGTCCACACAAAAGATGGTACAGAATGTACCTCTGTGTTTTGCTTCAGTACCCTGTTCACTGTTCTTTTACTTGAGTGCAACGTCTGAAGAACTAAATTCTAAAGCCCCTCTGTGGGTTCTAGCCTAGAGGACACCTGGAGCCCCTGGCTGATTGACAGCTTTGAAAGGTTACGCACACTTCGTCACAGCACCTCAATCTTCTTCTGTAGTTGATTTACTGTGCAGCTGGATGACGCTAGAGACTCCCCAGGGAAAACAGTACCTGTGGTGGCTGGTCTTATCTGTCTACATCTTCACATCGGCAGGGTGGCAAAAAAAAAATAAAAAGAAAAAAGAAGCAAGGGCTAGTGGTCTCAAAATCCATTCGCCACTTAATAGGACCTAAAAGACTATCCTCTGTGAGCTAACGCTCGATTTCTTGCCTCCCGCCACACGGATTTCCTGCCGACCTTCCCAAGGTGAGAAAAGTGGCTCTCGATTGACGCTGGCAGACAGAAGTGGCCTCCCTGTGATTGATGAAGAATGATTTGCTCTGTTGCCTTAGTGCTGCACTTCTCCTCCGTGGACTCTGCGGTGGAGGTTGATCAGGTCGCCCACAAGCTCGTGAGGCAGAGCTTCTAGTGGCTGCACTGCATTAAGTCCATAGTAATGAGCTTTCGCAGGCTCAGTGGGCTGCTAATTTGAACGGGTGCGCTCCAGTTGTGCTGAAAAATTCACAGGCTGTTTGCACTTTAACATGTCGTGTGAATCACATCCAGGCAATGTTGTTCAGATTAGATGCCATTTACACCTAGCTATGTTAAAGCACCTCTGTTAGCTCTGCTTTTCTCATTATATTCACACCCAAGGACTCTCCTGGGATGATGTCATGTCAGAAATGCTGCTCTATACATTGATGCATTTTTGGGATGTACCGATACTACTTTTTCCATTCTGATACCGATTTCAGATTTTCAAGTATCTGCTGATACAGAGTAAGGAGACTGATGCCAACTCTGACTTAAATATTGGATAGATAATCCAGTCCTGATATTTATAGTGTTCTTCTTTTTTAAAGCCTCAACTTTTTTATATCTTATCCCAAATAAGATATAATAAGCTTGGAAAAACAGCAGCTAGTGGTTTTCAGGTCTGCCAAGTAAGACAATGGAGACTTTTGATATATTTTTGACTACATGCTGCAAGTGAGCATAAGTGTGTCTTTGTCGTGAAGAATGTCCGCCCTACGTCATCATTCTCACAACACTCAATCCATTTCCAATTACTCTGTTCACCCACAGTACAAACACATTAGATCCCATAGACTTTGACAAGGTGTACAAATATCCCACTGCACTGCTGACTATTGTACTGAAGTTCTTGTTTAAATCCACAGGTTTGCACTTAATATGTAAACCTTTGTTTACAGTTTAAAAAAAAAAACATAAATGTATACTTGAAATGCACAGTGTACTGTCTTTGGAGGAAGATTAATTGTTTAGAATAATCGGCTAATCTACAAAATGATCCAAAGATTAATTGCAGCCCTGAATGTGAATGAATTAGTCTAGTCAAGTTTTGAACTTGCTGTTCAGTGCTGCTTAAAAAACAGATTTCAGTTCTTTGGCTATCTAGTTCACAGCCAAATAAGCTTAAGTGGTGGTGCTGTGGGAGCTCACAGATTGGTGATGTCACGTTCTGAAAACAGGTGGAAAAAATAACAAACCCACTGTAGTTGTGAGTCAATGACGTGTGGGAGACCATTGAGACCCTTGACTCTTCGCTCTCAGGTGTGCTGCTTTATCCCCTAAGCGTTTGTGATTTGAGCCACAGTTAAAGTGATCCATCATGTCTTACGTTATTTCTTCTTTCTTCTTTGTCTCTGTCTTTTATTAATTACTAATTATGTAAAGCTGCTTTGTGACGACAACAGTTGTAAAAAGCGCTACACAAATAAATCTGACTTGACTTGACTAAAGTATATAAACCTTTATTTACAGTTTTGTCAAAAAATCTTAACTTTATACTTGAAATGCAAACACATTAGATCCCATAGACTTTGACAAGGTGTACAAATATCCCACTGCACTGCTGACTATTGTACTGAAGTTCTTGTTTAAATCTACAGGTTTGCACTTAATATGTAAACCTTTATTTACAGTTTTCAAAAAAAAACATAAATGTATACTTGAAATGCACAGTGTACTGTCTTTGGAGGAAGATTAATTGTTTAGAATAATCAGCTAATCTACAAAATGATCCAAAGATTAATTGCAGCCCTGAATGCGAATGAATTAGTCTAGTCCTCTCAGTTTTGAACTTGCTGTTCAGTGCTGTTTAAAAAACAGATTTCAGTTCTTTGGCTATCTAGTTCACAGCCAAATAAGCTTAAGTGGTGGTGCTGTGGGAGCTCACAGATTGGTGATGTCACGTTCTGAAAACAGGTGGAAAAAATAACAAACCCACTGTAGTTGTGAGTCAATGACGTGTGGGAGACCATTGAGACCCTTGACTCTTCGCTCTCAGGTGTGCTGCTTTATCCCCTAAGCGTTTGTGATTTGAGCCACAGTTAAAGTGATCCATCATGTCTTACGTTATTTCTTCTTTCTTCTTTGTCTCTGTCTTTTATTAATTACTAATTATGTAAAGCTGCTTTGTGACGACAACAGTTGTAAAAAGCGCTACACAAATAAATCTGACTTGACTTGACTAAAGTATGTAAACCTTTATTTACAGTTTTGTCAAAAAATCTTAACTTTATACTTGAAATGCTCAATGTACTGTCTTTGGAGGAAGATTAATCGTTTAGAATAATCGGCTAATCGACAAAATGATGGAAAGATTAATAGCAGCCCTAAAGGTGAGTGCATTAGCCTCTGCCTCCCAGTTATGAACTCGCTGTTCAGTGCTGCTTAAAAACCAAAAAATTAAGTGCAGTTCTGCCAGTAGAACAGAGCATTTCCCCCATAGTTTTGGTTCTAACCAGCCATAATTCAATAGTAAGGGGTGGTGGGAGGGAGTCCATTTGCCCAATCCATATAATGAAATAGAGTATCTTTGTCACTTCAGATGTTCAGCAAAACAAGGTAGTTTTGGCCGTGTGGAGAAAAATGACAATGAAAATGGGCAAACATTTACGGAAGAGTAACTTAAACACAGTCAAAGCTCAGAAAACACACATATTACGTTAAGTTTAATGTTCCGCTGTAATATAGCAGACTCTAAGCTGTTTCTTCTGAGTGCTCCAGAGGCAGCTCTGCCAGAACAAAACAAAAGATCAGAACTATATTGGGCCAATTCCCATTCTATAACAGCCAATCCCCAAGCCATAAAAACATGTCTGGATTGGTATCGGCATCAGGACATCCCTAGTTAAAACTGCTGCTCCGTTTAAGGTGGAATGGATGTCCAAATAAGAAGCCAGCAAGTAAGAAGCCAACTTTAGCAGTGTAAGATCAGCTTGTCAGATTCTGCTGAGGTTGATGTAGCATAGTGGATAACAACATTGCAGACTAGGGTCCAATTTCCCCAGCTGGGCAAGCACAGCATGCTTCGCCAATGACAGTCCTTGGGTAAGACTCTTAAGGCTGCATTCGCATCCCTGTGTAACATGATTTAAATGTAAATTGCCGTGGATAAGTGCATCAGCCAGATGCCTTTAGTGTAAAGGGAAATTCAATGTGCCAACGTGACAGGCAGGGTTCTGGAGACTGTATTACTGTTGGTGCATTACCAATGTAGCAATTTTCAAATGTACATCATGTGAAGATGAACAGCAGTGGCAAGCAGAATGTGCAAAAAAACAAAACAAAAAAAACCCCACAGGGGTGTTGAGTAGGCTAAAAAGAAAAAAAGCAGGAGAAAGGCTGTGAAGAGTTTGGACTGGGCTAGTCTGCAGCATGTAACTCCCAGCCCTCCTCCAGAGCGCATATTATAATCTTACCAAGGCCAAATAAATTCTGCCCGCTGCTGCTTAATTCATCCTTGCTCAACGGTTAATCGCCTTGGCGTGGTTCAGCTGCTACACAGTAGAAGAAGCCGAATGTCCAGCCTGCCCTTTGTTTGAGACCTTTGTTTTGTTCAATTTTTTTCTGCCTGCAAGTGGGTCATGAGTCACTCCCTCAGCGCTGAGAAGTGTGGTTAGGATTTCAGTATGTTCCCTAGTAGACTCAGTCCGTGCTGTACGCTCACGTCTGAGATAAAGAAAGTTATGTGCAGCCATGCGAACTGTTCCAAATAAGTTCACTTGTTCTTGCTCTCTAGTACGCTTGTCTTAAAAAGCACTTTTCATTTCTCTGCTGGCCCGCGTCTGCACAAGGGTGCCAAACACTGGAGAATTAATATTTGGATGCAGTGACTAAACCACGAGCCACTAAATGAAATGGAAATGAGTTACTGTACATCTGTGGAAGACGAGGAGACAGAAAGGGAGAGACAGCAATGGCATTGTTGACAGCGAGAGAACCTCAGAGATGCTCATAGTCAGAGGCCGAAGCCAAACCTAAGGCACAAAAGAGCCTATTTACACTTCATGCATCTTGAGTTGATTAAAGGGCTTTCCAGTCACAACAGATAAGGCAAGTGTAAATTCAGTCTGATCATGCAGACACTTCAGGAAGTGGTATGAGGAACACTAGAGGTGCATCCGAGCCAAGTGTACGTGTTTCCATGAGACACCTACAATACCTGTTCTTCTCTTTTGCATCGAATGTAAGATGATACCTAGAGAACATTATCAAACACAAACTCCTACTATCCATTTATTAATGGATCAAAATGAGCCAACATGCAAATCACCCATGTGAGAAAGCAGTGAGCAATGGTCTCCACAAAAATTAATAATTTGTTGCCTAACCTTGTCCTGA
Source organism: Salminus brasiliensis (assembly GCF_030463535.1). Classification (NCBI taxonomy): domain Eukaryota; kingdom Metazoa; phylum Chordata; class Actinopteri; order Characiformes; family Bryconidae; genus Salminus; species Salminus brasiliensis. The sequence continues at coordinate 25,412,180 of NC_132895.1, forward strand.
AATTTTATATCAGCCCTTAACACATTTGTGGAGGAACTTTTCAGAACTACTTTTAGCCATCTGGGGTCGGCGTAGCTTGCCGTATCGTGCCGGAGCTTCAAATTCGATGTTTCTTGATGATTCTATTAATATCTTTGTGATAATACAGCACAAAAACTGCTGCACCATTTAACGGAAGGCAGCAAATAAGAAGCACTGAGTCCTTGGGATGTTTCTGTTAATGTCTTTGTGGTAATACAACGGTTCAGGCATTTCCTGACTCTGTAGAGCCCGCCCTCTTTTATTTTATCTTATTGCCAGACTGTACATGACTCACATCTGGAGTTATGAGTCTATGAAGAAGGGTCAAGATCTCCTGCATCATGCATATTTAACTGGTGAATTTGTGGGTCCATCATCTGCCTCTCATCTGTAATTGCTGGATTCGAGGGAACCTAAGACTCTGGTAAACCTATTTTAAGCACCAAAATAGTTCGTCCACATAAAGGGATGTTTTCACAAGGAATATGAAGAATTTCTAAACTCTGATTTCAATTCTTATTGATTATCTTTTCACATAGTGCTCTTGGTCACATGAGGTCTCATTACAGATAGAGCTGAGATTGTTCAGAATGCTTGTGGGTATTATCTAATATACAAGTGCTTTTGAAAGCGAATTAAAGAAGATATGTAAAAATCGAGAAAATGCCCTTATGGTACGTCTCCACAATAAATTCTCTGTCCGCTCCCTTCTCCAGCACCTCATCGCTTGATGGGGGTGTATGTCTACAACACAGGATACTAAGGGACATGGTAATAATGAAGTCTTGGATTTTAAGTAGATCTTCTACTCTCATAAACTTGGTTCTAAAAAAGCCTTTTGGATTTTTTTTGTCTGTTTATAATGGCATCCAAAGAGCACATTCCCATTCAAATTGGCTTTTGAACGGACTGCTTGTGCACGGACAATGGAGTGTTGTTTTTGCCTGATTGGTCAGACCAGCTCTGGTGCAGTGTATAATTTCCATGAAGTTGAAGCCAGCTCAACTTTACTTGGTAAATCATGTTTGTGCGGTATTGTGTCGCACATTTTTCCTTCTATTTTCTTAGCCGTTGAAAATGGATGGAGGCGAAATTTGGATGACGTATCTGCATGCAGTGGATATGTACCATTAGACTCCAAAGGTCTACTAGAGTGATTAACTAGCAGTTGTGTTGCTGTATTGTTTATAAAAACACAAAGATCGGATCGGAACCAGGTGATACTCAGCATTAGGTACTAGGATTGGATTGAATCGGTGAACCCCCAGAAATCCTTACTGTACATTTGAACAAGACAACTTGAGTTTCATCTCATTTCCATCAACTGTATGAGACCACAACCGTAAAACAGGGGCTGTAGCACTTCAAGTGGGAGGTGCTGGTCCTTGTGTTTATATGTATGGGTTTGTGTATTATCTCACAGTTACTGGCCAAAAAAGTTTCCCAAAAGTTACCTTGCTATCCACTCTGGAGTGCTGTAATATGCTGACACACTACAGTGGAGCTGTTGAAATGTCCTTGGTTGCTGAGGAATAAATGGGCAGGTAGCTTTCATGAAAAAATCTTGCTATTCTCAGTGCATCTTCTTAAAATCTGAGAATGAAGAAGAACAAAATGAAATAAATCTCGCTTGCTTTCTCTGAACTTCTTTTCTTGTCAAAAGAGACATGTACTTGTCCCTGCACGTCCTTGAGTCATCAATGGATAAGGTCGTTTTTAATCAAGCAGTCATCTGGCATTATCAGTTCACATTTCTTCTCAATTCACCACCTGGGCTTGCCATCTTTATGGTCAAATTGATCATCTGAAAGCTGCTGCCCTGACAGTTTAGGGGCGTGCTTGGCAATTTGCCTCAACTGGCCCAGGGGGACCTGCGATACACAGAAACCAATCTGAAGTGTATTCTGCAAACAAGGCTTCACAAGGGAGTGATAAAAAGCCTCCTTCCCTTAATGTCTTCTTCTTATGCTTATTTTATTTTCCTGCTTCCTATGAGGGAACATGCTTTATTGATCTGTTATGGCCTTTTATAAGCTGCAGGAATCCCAGCTGAAATCTTGCAAATGTGGCCATCTGACACACCACAGGGCTTTTGTAGGTCCATAGATGACATCACAGCTCTTCTGCAGGCTTGGGCTTTCATAAGATTATATCTGCTTGAATCAGAAGCCCCAAGTGAAAAAGTGTATGAAGAGCTTTTACTTCAGTTGGAGCACAAACTTTTTGTAAAATGGTAAAGAATACATAAGCATGCTGCGCTTGTTTGATATTCGCCGTGCAGCGTTTAGGAGTCTGGCGGAATACTTCACACAAGAGTCCTAAGAGAATCCTGCCTTCAGAAAGAAACAGGCGAAGAAAGTTGAGCATAAACAGCTGACGCTTTTCAGGGGGAAATCAGGTGACGTGAAAGCTGCCACTGTTACACTAGTCACCCATGTGGCAACGTCAGCCTCCTGACACAGCTTCTGGGATGTTATATGATGACATTAGTCGGAATGAACACATAATACGCTTTAAACAGATACAAGTAAAGAGACATTGTTTATCCATCTTGTAATAGTCATGGTGTGTCCAGAGCCTACCCAGGGTCATTGGGCACAAGGTTGAAAAAACACCTGGAAAGGGTGCCAGTACATTGCAGGGTATAAAACATACATACCTAGGGGCATTTTTGACCCTGCATTTCCTGTAGGAAACCTACACACACATGGGCCCTACTTAGCAATCTTTTTAGATGAGCTGTCACCTGTGCACCGTGCAGCTTGATTTGGGCGTGTCAGTGTGTCTTTGCTAAAGTATGCCTTGCGTGACTCGAAATGCATGAAGGGCATGTACTAAGTCTCTTAATTAATCATCGGTGGGTTTTGGGCATAACTTGAAGTAAACCAATCAGTGTGTCACTTGCAATTCCCTTTAAGAGCCAGAGAGAGACTTCAGTGGCTCAGCTTCCTGGCCTACAATTAACTGGCAAGATACCAATGAAAGTCTGATGGTTGACGTCTGACTAGGTTGTTATCAGTCAGTGGAGAGCCTGTGTTCCTGTTGCCAAGATAGCAATATGCCAGAAATTTACCTGAACACACCTCATTTCGAAACCACCACACCCATCGATATAGATGTATTCACAAGCACTGCTGCTATTTAACCGATGCAGGCGGAAGGCGTGAAAATAGACTGTTGGCAATGAGCATCGCAACGCACCTTGCGCAGGGTGTAAGATAGGGCCCATGGAGAGGATACGCCAAACTCCTCCAAACAGTGACCAGTAAGAGTATCCCATTACTCACTACGACAAGCCCCTGGAGCTGTGAGGCACATGCTGCCTGCTGCATCACGTGCTGTCCTTTTTTTCATGTGTAGAAAACAATTAGCAGTTTTTGCAAGTGTTTAACTGACCTCCACACTCGCCATGAACTCTTTCTGCTCATAGGTATCTGTGGTGGCAAAGTTTACAAAGACTGTCTACTGAAACCTGTCTGTTTTTCCATCTGTTCCCAGGCAAAATCTAAGAAATGCTTTATTAGTAAAGTATTCGGACACATCTGTCAGAATACCAGAACACACAGTAGCCTGACCTAAACACTGCCTCGCTGAACTCCAAAATAAAACCGTGTCAGTATAAGAACTGGTCCAAACAACACATGCTTTTGCTTTTGAAATTGTATTGTTACATTTACTGTTAAAAACACTCCCCCACTCCCCTATATGTTCCCCTTTAGGAAGGCAGGTGGTAGACTCCTGTTATGCAGCGTTACGCAGTTCTCGCAAGATCTCACAAGTTCTGCCCGCTTCACCAAAGTTATTTAGTGCGGTTATCAGTGTGCAGAAACTGGATTAGCGTGTCATCCTTGGACAACCGGGTGCATTTCACTGCTTCACATGGACAAGAATTGCCTGCTTTGGCCGGATGAGGTCATGAAAGAGATCACTCAACACTGGTTTGGGGTGATGACAATGGCAACTTCCATGCATATATGTCTAAAAGGTACATTTTTCATTACAATGTTCAGTGCATTGACAGCTTTTCACTGTTGCTGGCTAGAATTCAGCTGATAGTTCATAGTTGTGGCTAGCTAAGCGCACAGGAGTTATCAGAAGCTTTTTTGAGGTTTGAGCACACCTTCTAAGGCTGAGAAGATCAATAGCTTACACACATGATGATCCACTCTGATAGTTAACTGCTATTATGATTGAACAGGCTCATTTAAACATTGCTACTACAGTTGGAGAAATGCATTATGCAGGGCTGATTCCAGGATTTTTTTAAATCAGGTGACACAGGGGGACCAAGAACCAGTCAGGGAGGCCCCTGGGAAATCAGAAATAAAAACAGTGTTGAAAATTGGCTTAGAAAACACTGGGCATGATTTTCAGACTCTTACTTGTGCAGTGCCCTGTGCCCTAATAGAGGTGGTATTACATAAGAAAGTGGCACTGCACAATGGCCTGATAGTCATGTTGTATTGAATATTGTTTTGGAGGAATAGGATAACACAGGACAAAAAAGCCTTAATTATTTATTTAACTTGTTTTGTGTGTGTGTGTGTGTGTGTGTGTGTGTGTATATGTTGTCTGCACTCCATGTTCTGAGCCTGAAATCTGTGAATTCATGTGGGTTAATTGCACCATCCCACATGTAGCCTAAGCTCTGCCTTTGAACGCTGCTGCCTAACATGGGAAAGCCATATCTGTTTCCTAGTCTGCCAAAGTTCCATTGACTAAGCTACCTAACCAGCTATTTAATATTATAATGGGTCTCTTGGGAGATTTTAAAGCTGTTATACCCAGAAGGGTCATCTTTACTAGATCAATAGAGGCTTTAGTAGCCTTCCGCCATCGGTAGGCTAGATCACAAACTACTGTTAATGTAATCTGGATTTCAATTGAAGCAGAGAATGACAACAGCCCTGTCCACATATTTAAAAATATAGAACTGAGTGTGTATGTACCATAGAGACACAGATACATGGCAAGTGGTTGAGTTATGCCTCTTCTCCTGTTTCTCTCCTCAGATTCCACATTGCAAATCAATTAGCAATTGACAGTGTGCTGATCCAATGGTTTACCTCAAGCATGAAGAAGAAAAAAAAATCTGAAAGCTCTGATTTTTGATTTACCTTGACATTGCGTGTCCATTTTGGCTGCCAAACAGGTGCTGGCTGTTGATTAATATGTATTACCTCATTAACATATTGATATGGATGGGCTTTTACCAAGGACTCACATACAGAGTTCTTTAAATGAGCATGGCTTTGAGCAATTTTGCAGATAGCAGAACAGACAAACCCACAGCGGTAGTTTGACCAACCGCAATTAAGCGCACCACTGTTATATGTAATATGTCCAGAGTAATACACTTCGGCAATTTAATTAATTCTCAGGAATGGTGCCATGCTCGCTTGGAATGTACTGACGCAGCATTACGAGGCCAGCGTTAGTCATTTTTGTTTCTGCTACCACAAATGTATGAGTTTCCTAAGCCAGGCACAAAGCCTGTAACATTTTGGGGAAGCTCGCGTCTCATTGGCTAGGCCGTGTTTTCATGCTGCTTCTCCACTGGGCTGTCTCCACAGCAGCTCTATGATTGGCATTCAATTTTCTCGTTTTTGTTTGGCCTGTCACTTTAGCTTATTCCTCAAGTGACAAACCTTAAGCCATCATGTACACTTGCAGCCAGGATTTGCTGCACATGATCAGAGAGGAAATTTAATCTGTTTTGTCAAAAGCCCGAAAGAAAGACCCTGTAGAGAGAAGCACGGCTTAATCTTCCCCATCTATAACAACTGCCCAGTCTTAAGCCGTCACATGGAACGCAGTTTAGCTGTAATAGTGCTTGATATAACAATTACTTTGCTTATTTGTGGCATTATAACTGTTTATCTTTTAAATGAAGGAATACTTGAAAACGTATGGGAGAAAAATGGCACACTTAAGTTGCCACAGGCACTGGCTTAATGATTAGACTGGATTTTTCTGGGTGGAAAAAAAGAACACACAGCAGCAGCTTCAGTCTTTTTCTTTTTTTTTTCAAGAAAATCACTAATGCACCCATGGTGTTCGCTGCTTTCTGTAATTTCTGTAATTAGCACACTGATTGCTGTTCAAATTTCATTAGCGTTGAAGGGACGCTACTGTTAAAGTCAAAGAGCTGTTATTCTTTCTTATTAGGGATTTCTAGGCGACATTCTCAATTAGGTGGATTGCCAAGACTTTACCTTCGTCTGCTAGAGAAAAGATAAAGACCCACACATTTGGGTATGACGGGGTCTGTATCTGTTCAATTCTGTTTGACCAGTATGTTTGACCTCAGCGATTTCCCATATGATCTTTGTCCTAATGTTTCTTCAGATACTAGACGTCTGAAAGTATACGGAACCAATACTCACTTGTGGGAGGTCTTATAAGGGAATTACATTTATATTTCAAAATTTGAACATAATTGTAGTCCTGGGCATTGTAAGGATGGGATTCACAAATATTTATTTTAATAATAAACTATTACACTGCCGTAATTCATAGAATATTTTATTTTAAACTGTAAAATATTTTCTTTTTCTATCCAGAGCCGCTGCATTGCCTGAGTTGCCTCCCCCTTTCTATTTACATGAAATGGTTCAGTCCACCCTCAAAACAATTGAATTGTAATTGTGAGCAGCGTATTGCCAATTGAGAGTGAAGCTTAATATTTCATATAAACAAACAAAATCTGGACACCAGAAATGCAGAACAAAGAAAAGAAAATGCCCTTAGTATGTCACCCAAGTTTTTTTATGAAAGACAGGTGGGTGGTGGAAATTAGCCTGTAAGCTTAATCCTTAGTGAGTTGGGCCAAGTTTGATGATTTAATAAATTCAAATCGTTCACATAAATCTCTGCCCTGTGCCACAGTATACCGGCTCAGTTGGTATAATTGCAAGGGCACTATTGTAAATCTGACACTAAATATAAGTTTAACACTAGTTACTGTAAAATATGGCCTTTAGCACTTTTTCTATTGAGGGTATCAAAAAGTGACCAATGTTATACTTTCAGGGTTGCCGTGGCCTGGGGTGGTTGAAGAAACATATGTTCAGACAGGCAGTCCAGATCCGATTTTTGAATAGTCTGGACAGCCAAAAACCACAGCCATTTGTTTATTTGTTTTTTTTTTTTTTTGCAAATTGCATCCAAAACACATTTGGAGGTGTTTTGAAATGCAATTACTACTGAATATGTACAGATGTGTCTCAGTCTGGATGCTCTGATTCAATCAGTCTTTTGCATCAGTCACAACGCTGATAACAACGACCACGATTCAGAGCAACGTCTATCTCTCCTGCTTTCACATATGAAAGCAGTTTAAAAATGATGTTACAAATGAGGGGACCAGTCACTAGTTGAAATATGAATGGGACATAAACCACACATGTTTTTTGTAACCCTCTGTACCAAACAGAGCCAATCAGCTTGCTGTTTACACTGCGAGCGGAGGAGGGTTGATGTGCTAGTGGAGAAATCCTAAAAATCTTTTTTTTTTTTGCATTATTGAGCCAAACACAATTTAAAATGTCTTTAAAATGGTCATTTGACCTTTAGTTTTGAGTATTTCAGTCTCCCTCATTCATAGAATGGGTCTAGTGTGACTGGAAATAACTGCCCAAATAAACAGACTTGCCTAGGACTTTGATGAAAGCGCCCATGTCTTTAACACAGACCCTCAAGCAGAAGATGTCCAGACACACAAATTCGATCTGATCACTTGCAAATAACAATGTGGATAGTCATCACCAGATTTGCCTGCAGTCTGAACATAGGCTTACTGATTTCTTTACAGTGCTGAGGATAGGAACCCAGGGTAAAAAAAGTGTCCACTCCACAAATATAGCTGTTTTACTTTCTATCCGAAATGACCTGTGATGTTGGTAAGTTGGTAAATATGCTTTTTCCAGAGGCTATTTTGCCATAAAACTCTCTGCACGTACCTCTCCACCGTGATAAGATTGAAAAAGCACACATTTTAAACAAAGCTTTATGCGAGAACTATCGTAAAACAGTGTCTCAGGCATCAGGGAGCACATTCATAAACATTTCATTTAATAACTTTGTGGGAAGAAGCTTTCAGAGACTATAAACTCTTCAGAGCTCCACCACTGTGAACAGTACGTTTCTCCAGAACGGAACATTTCACACCATGCCAATCTGAAAGACCTTGTTTACATCCTAACCATTTAATTTCACAGAGATTTTAAAAAATGGTTGGAATTCCCTTTCAAGCTACAAGACCAACTGTTCAGCCCCAACCTTCAGCCCCAATTGAGCTACTGAGGAAAAGTGTTCACCCCAATCTTAGGAATCGGTTGGGAGAGGCAAATTGGGTCTAAAACTAGATGGAAACGCATTTAGTGTGCCCAGCTTTGTAGCCATACCTCAAAGACAACTTTCTAAAACACATCTTCCCTCATTCTCTACTTAAAGCTCCCTTTTACCGCACTGTGCTGCTCCGTTCGTGGGCCCCAAATTTGCATCTAAAAACGTTAAGTATAATCCTAGCCCACAGACATTGATAAAATCTAATTGTGGCTCCCCCGCTGAAGTAATACTCTCCCTAATTCATTTCATTAAGATTCTGCTGGCCTATAGGTTTAAGCAGAGGAAAGAAGCCCATTGTACTCCAAATGCCCCTCAGCGTTCAGCAGAGTCACAGGGGTGCTGTAGTCTATTATGAGTACTGCCTTTAAGCATCTGTTAGGTTCTCTCTGAACTGCTGGCATTTTGTGGGAGAGTGCTGAACTAGACTGCAGATTTTCTTTATGGAAACATGACGCATGCTTGGTTTTGCTTATACCTTGTCTCTGTGACATAACTTTGTGCAGGAGTTTTTTATTGTGCCTTGCTTGGGTTGACCTGGCCTCTCTCTCTATAGAGGCCACCTAGATGCTCTTCCAGTCTCATGCCTCAACTACTGCAGCTGTCCTGATCCAGAATGCAGCAGCATGACTTGTCTTCAGTCTTTCTAAGCTCAGCCTTGATGTTGGCCTACAAAGCCAAAAACAGACCAGCCCCTTCCTACCTGATACCCAGAGTTCTTCAAGCTTCAAGCACAGCTCGGCTTGATCCGCCAAGATGTATGAAAGACAAGCATGTGGACTTTTCTCTCACCTGGCATCAAGGTGGTGGAACAAATTTTCCCTGGGTGTCCAAAATCGCTGTTTGTCTTCAAGTGAAGCCTGAAGAACTCACTTCATCAGACAGTGATCCTGTATATATTGAAATGCTTACGACTGCACTCTAGTTCTGCATTGTGTATTGCTGTACCTAGGTGTAGGCTGTGGTGCATCTATCTGTCTATCTATCTATCTATCTATCTATCTATCTATCTATCCATCCATCCATCCATCCATCCATGTATCTATCCATCCATCCATGTATCTATACTTTGCATTCTTGTACACTCTTGTGTCTGGCACAAGTTCTTGGCCAGTGAATATATTTGGCCTATTTACACCAGCAAGGATTACTATCTGAGTGGACAAGAAAGGACACTTGAAAGTTGCTCTGTATAAGAGCATTGGTTGCTTGTATGATAAGAAATTTTATGATAAGAAACTTTAATTGGACCTAAAATGTAGTGCATCCAAAAAGTTTTGCATCCAAATTCAGTCTGGGCCTGACCAAATTTTGTCTGAACCTGACAAACCCGAAATTGGGCCGTCATTGCTCAAAGACCCCGTTTACACATGCTCACTTCATGCACCTTAAGTATCAGGATTATATCAGGATCAGACCAAACCATGTGTAAACACACCCAAGACACATTTAAACCAGATACAGATCCGATCACTCACACCACTTCAGGAGCCGGTCTGAGACGCATTTAAACCACGTTGTTATAAAAGTGTAAACACACCCTTCTCCAATATGCAATCGACAAGTACAACCCAAAGACAAGTAATAAAAGCAGCGCACCAAGCAGATTTGCATATTCCATCCCACACGGCGATTGGATTTTGGTCAGACTAGCCGGAAACGTATTTGAAGCGTAAATGCATGTGGCTACAATTTAATCCGGATGCAATCCAGATGCTAGTCACATAAGCAACCAGGTGCAAACAGGGTCAAAGTGTCAAATAAAACCTTTAATTCCTAATAGACCAGGTTAAAATACCATATAGTGACAATAATACAATAGCAACTATTTATTTATTTAAATTTATGTATTTATTTATTTTAGTACTTCCAATTAACCCACCCATTCGAGGCTCCCCCTAGAACTATCAATGCTCCCAACTAAACACTTCTCCTATACATGTGAAGCCAGCCAACACCTATTTTCAAACATGCAGCATTGCGGCTAATTGTGCTTTCTTGCACTCTGGCCGCTGATAGCAAAGCAAAGCAGCATGGCTCGGAATTCGAACTTGCGACCCCTGGTCCATAGGGGTAGAGCATAGACCTGCTAGAGTCACTGTTGTGCCTGTTAAGTTTCAGTTCTTACTAAATGCTTTCATACAACATGCCAGACTTTTTTGTTCTCATGCAAACTGTGAACCCTCACCTGCTTAACCATCCCTAACCTCGATTGCTTTACATAGAATGTTACATACAGCACATTGAACATGTACATCCCTTCACATCTATTGTTGTAGCTGATGTATCACGACTGTACCACACCCAGAAACCTCTGGAAAACAGCTTGAAAACACAGGCTTGGACCATCAGTGAGCCATCAAAAATCTTCTTGTGGAGCTGAAAGATTGCCTCTTCATCTTCTCTTCTCATCTCCATCGCTCTCCCCACACACCATTAGGGGAGTTTTCTTCAAACGCCTTTCTTAGCCTAATCATGTTTGAAGTCTTCGGAGACAGACGAAGTTTTTCCACCGTGAGTTGCTACTTCAAAGCTCAGCCAGGTTTCACAGCTTTTAGAGATAGAAGGAAGCACGTGGCACCACAGCCTGGCTTCGTAGCTGTAGCTGATCAGACGTAAGGGAGAATTTGTGGCCTTTGGTGCATGAATCGCAAGGCATCAGTGCTAACTGCATTAGCTTTGCTGTTACGCACTGTGCCGTAGAAAGACGAGGTGTCCGTGCGGGGCTGTCTGGCTCCTTACACTTTGTAGAGCCACGGCTTCAGATGGGAGAATTCATTGAGGCCTGTCTGACAGGGTCCACACAAAAGCATGTTTGTTCGCTCTTTGTCAAAGTGAACGGTGTCTCTTTTAAGATGGGTTTACTTTCTCTTTGTCTGTGTTTTCTGCATATGACTGTTTTCTGAGCTCAGCATAACCAGCTGACTAGGAAATGTGTTTATTGTTTATCTAATAGTTTTTCCCACCAGAACCAATACCATACATTTGGTAGGCGGTATCAGTACTACTATAATTCTACTACATAATTGTAATAGTACTATGTATATACTACTACTACCACTACTACTAATAATATACTAATAATAATAATAAACTATTAATGCATTATTATTATTATTATTATTATTATTATTATTATTACCATAACAAAAAATATAAGCAATGAAATGAAATATTTAAAAAGGAAACTACACGCCTGCATTTTTTACATTTTGTTTGCTTGTCAGGACTACAAAAACAGTTCACATCTCATAACTTTTACTGGAAATTGATCATCTAGAGTAGTTTTGAGCTGAAAAGGCATGTTAAATGTATTGATTAGATATGGATATTTGTAAGACATTCATTCTAATACTTGACAGTAGTCCACATAAAAAATGAAGAGCGATCTTTAGGTTCCTAGTCCATACAAACAATCTAAGGGTATTGTCTGAGTGCACAGTGAAGCACTTTTGTAAATGTCACTAGATAAGAGTATCTGCTAAATGCTTTAGATATAAATGTAAATTATTGTATATATATAGAGCTGGTCTCTGGGTTTTTATTTTGAAGGGCAGAGCAGGCCTTCCTGCTCATTTTTCCTTAAATGGCAGACTAACTGTGACAGTGACGTCATCACCCCTGCCCCCTCGGCCTTCGTCGCATCAGCTCCTGTCCCTCTTGCTGAAAAACGTCAGAAACAGCAAAAACAGGAGATTTAAATCTGTAATATATTCTTATATTAGTGAGTAAACATGTCATCTGTTGATTGAAAACAGTCAGTATGTATGTGCATGATCCCCTCCTCCTCTGTATGTATGTAGCAATTCTCCTCAGGCTTCTCTGAACGATCAAGTTTCGGTAGTTCCCGTACCATACAAAACAAGTACCCAAAAGTTTTTGGATTTTGTGAGTGACATCCATACTAGCCAGAGATCCTGTTTTGTTGCAATATAGAACTCTTTGAGCCTTTGCATTTAGAAAGCCTGCAGACTTTTCTCTCTGTAATAGCGGAAAAGTGCCAACATGTCAAAACACTGCTTAGTCCAGCTATACCTCTCCACTATGCTGTCTGGGTTATTGTAATAGTAATGCAGTCTCAGTACAGTTTCATTACACTAAATGAAAGCAGGTTTGTTCATTTTATTTATATTTTATATTAGTTATTTTTTAAGGTTGCCAAAAAGGGTTTTGATGTATTAGAATGTTTTTTCTTAAAACAAAACAAGACAAAAATGAAAACATTGGATGGAGACTGACATTTGGGCCGAGAGATGTGTATATATGTAGAGCGCAACCTGTGATCACAACGTGCCTGAGACTAACATTCTTCCTGATCCACCCACATTGTTTTTGTGCTGCCTTCCAGCCAGTGCATTTGCTAGTGGCAGAGAAATGCACTTTATGTTTTTTCTATACACACGGCTCGCAAACTGCACCATAAGCTGCTCATACTCCAGTTCTAACGCGTAACACATGGGCAAAAAAGTGCCTGATTTGTGTCTGGAGCAGACACAAAAATGGCTTAGCACATTTGCCCAGAGAGCATAATTTGCCCGTTGCAAAAAAAGACCATGATTGTATGGACCGTGGCTGAATGCTTCAGAAGCTGGGCAACTGTACAGCGTCTATTACACCAATCAGTGGCATTGCCCTGGGAGACCACGCTGCCATAGCATGGCTTCCAGGGCGCAAAGAGCCCGAAATGTGTTGATAGCTACAAAAGATTCATGCCCAGATTGCTCACATAAGCTCTCCATTATCACGGATTGCTCTCCATCTTTGGCGCTGAACTTGACCCTCTCAAGCAGAAGTCTTTTCGGCGAGCCCCCTGAAGGCATTGCACTATGAAAGAAAAAGATGCTCTGTTGATCTGGTACTTCTTATGAGTATTGCTAAACATTGACTTTCTGATTTGCTTTCTTATTGATTTTCTTATTCATTCATATTCATTTTTTATTTACAGAAATGAAATGTTCTGCACTATGTCAGAATACATGTTCAGGAAACACTGACCATGTTAACAATGTGAACACTGTTTTATTAAAATGTTAGATGATCTTTTAGAAGCTCCTCCAGATGAATTTGATCTGCTCTTCAGAAGCTTTTTCACACATTTGTGAGTTCATGCAGCTCAGGTTTACAATTTTATTATAAAATTTAATTAAAGGCCACCATCAAATTCTCAGGAATTCAGAAATTTCAGCATTCAAAAGGATTTTCACTCATGCTGATCATTTCATTTATAATGAAAAACCTATTTTAGATTTAGAATTATTAGAAAGCAGTGCACAATAGCAGCATTTTCACTACTTTACTTTTGCACTCCACTGTATCTGTCTGCCAAAAAAATGTAATCTATCTAGATTACCTTTTATGAACAGGCTAGAAATGCAGTAAAAGTCAGGCATTTCAGTGTAGTCCAGCATCATCTAAATCTGCCAAAGCATCAGCATCTTTTCAAATATGCTAAATGTAACCATCTGTCTAATGTCCCCAGGTTTCTTTTAAGCTAAAATCTGTTGATACACATATACAGTCATGCCCGAAAGTATTCATACCCCTGTCAAAGTTTGACTTAAATTTACTTTTATTTAACCAGAAATTATATTTTTGCCTGGAAATGACACAGGCATCTCCCAGGAGATAACACGATGATGTACAAGAGGCATCATTGTGGGAAAAAATATTTCTCAGCTTTTATACACATTTGAACAAAAAGTGGCATGTCCAAAATTATTCATACCCTTCTCAATAATTAATAGAAAAGCCTTTATTGGCTATTACAGCAATCAAACGCTTCCTGTAATTGCTGACCAGCTTTTTGCATGTCTCCACTGGTATTTTTGCCCATTCATCTTTAGTGATGAGCTCCAACTCTTTGAGGTTCGAGGGTCTCCTTGCCATCACCCTGATCTTTAGCTCCCTCCACAGATTCTCAATTGGATTCAAGTCAGGACTCTGGCTGGGCCACTGCAAAACATTAATGTTTTTGTCTGCTAACCATTTCTTCACCACTTTGGCTGTGTGTTTTGGGTCGTTGTCGTGCTGAAATGTCCACCGGTTCCCAAGGCCAAGTTTCTCTGCAGACTGCCTGATGTTGTTGTTGAGAATCTTGATGTATTGCTCTTTTTTCATGGTGCCATTTACTGCGATCAAGTTCCCTGGTCCATTGGCTGAAAAACACCCCCAAAACATTAGGTTCCCACCACCATGTTTGACAGTGGGGATGGTGTTCTTAGGGTTGAAGGCTTCTCCTTTTTTACGCCAAATGGTGCACACATCATTGTGGCCAAACAATTAAATTTTTGTTTCATCTGACCATAAAACAGAACACCAGAAGTCTTCTTCTTTGTCCAGATGAGCATTTGCAAAGGTCAAGCGGGCTTTTGTGTGCCTTTTCTGGAGAAGTGGTGTCCTTCTTGGCCTGCGTCCGTGGAACCCAGCAGTGTGCAGTGTCCGTTGAACTGTCTGCCTTGAGATGTCGCCACCAGCAGAGTCCAGATTCACCAGGATGGCCTTGGTGGTGATCCTTGGATTTTTCTTCACCTCTCTCACTATTCTCCTGGCCAGCACAGGTGTCACTTTTGGCTTCCGACCACATCTTCTGAGATTTTCCACAGTGCGGAACTTCTTGTATTTTTTAATAATACTTTGCACTGTAGCCACTGGAACTTGAAAACATTTTGATATGGCTTTATAGCCCTTTCCTGACTTGTGAGCGGCCACAATGCACAGCCGCAGGTCCTTAGTGAGCTCCTTTGTCTTAGCCATGACTGTCCACAAACCAACTGCAGAGAGCTACCTCTTGTACATCATCGTGTTATCTCCTGGGAGATGCCTGTGTCGTTTCAAGGCAAAAATATAACTTCTGGTTAAATAAAAGTAAATTTAAGTCAAACTTTGCCAGGGGTATGAATACTTTCGGGCATGACTGTAGATCATTTTAGTACTGAACAGATACAGGTAGGGAAACAGAGAACCTTGAGGTAGACCCCAAATATTAATATTTATTCATGTCATTTACTGATTTGATATATTTGTATATCTATATATTTATATATTTATATATTTAGGCAGTGGTTAAAAAGAATTTAATGACAAAATTAATGAATTGGCCTAAAAAATTGGCCAAATGTTTCATTTTGTTCAGTCTCGGCCAAGAATTTTCATATTGGTGCTGTAGTGTATATACACTGCCTCTGCGGGTATTTATAGATCTGAAGAAATGGTATGGAGTTGAGAGACAATATGGTGAGGCCCATGGGTTAGACTTGGGGAACGTGATCCATTCTCAGGCCTAATTTGGTAAAGCCATGCATGAACTGAACAAGTATAGTATGTGACAATTGATTTACACCCCTCGTGGAGTTAGACAGTGACATCCTATATATGGATATAGTGCAACGCATGACCTGTAGTAGGGTATAAAATGTGAGGTGTTCCTCTGTCTGGAGAGAGAGCAGAGGGGCACCGAGAATTAACAGGCTCTCTCCACACTGTACTTTTGATTAAAATGTTTCATCATTGCAACTGAAAGACAGTGGACACGAGTCTCCTTTCACGAAGAAGTCCTTCCAAGAACACCACGACAGTGCACCCATACTCAGTGGCATTGACAACAATTCTTAATTTTAAAGGATTATACACAAGAAGAACCTGATCAGAGACAGCCGAATCCAGTACATGGAAACTTTCAGCATTGGAAACTTAAACATATCAAGAACATCAGTTGGCTGTATTGTTTGGAGCTTTGCAGGTGAACACATACAGCGATCGCACTGAATTGGAGTCATTACTGGTTATGCTAGTAGATTGACACACGGCTCATTTGGTCCATTCTTGTTGTGTTGCTTAGGAATTGCAAAAGTTTTCATCAGTCCTCACTTTTCTTTGCCAGCAGTTAGTCTTTGCTTTAGAGTTTGCGATTTGCTCCATGGATTCTGGCAGCCCTCAAAACTCTTTCAAAGAAGTTCTCCCAAATTCACGCCATGAATAATGAAACAATCCCGTCAGCAGCTGACGAATCGATACCTCTAAAACACAAGCCAACTTCCAGTGCCTGAGCCGTCCTAGGGTAGCAGCTCTCACTCTGGTGCTTTTAGTCTCGTGGATCCGCCACACTCAATAGCAATATGATTAGATATCCTGGAATAGCTTCCCAGTCTGAGGTCTCCCTTCATTAACTGGGTGCTAGGGCGGGGAGTGGACAGAGCTAACAGCCCTGGAGGCAGAGTGGTGCCTACGGGACTTTGTTCTTCCCAGCGCTAGTGCATTAGCTGTGGTAAAAAGCTGCCGGACCCTCATTAATTTTGCTGACAGGAGACAGACTTCCTGTACCAGCATCAGTATAGCAGTGTTCTCTGTTCTGCCAACGTGCTTCGTCCCTGGTTAGCTGGCCTCCAAAGTTAGCTCTGTTCAGTTGAAAACTGAAACTGAGTCTACACGAGTCAGCAGTTTGCACACTGCCCCCATTGTGTTAAAATGTTGAGTTATGGATCAAGCTGTCGTAGCCACTGATGCCAATACTGAGGAAGTCAGATGGAATGTTATGCCTCTGAAATATCTGTTTAATAGCCAATGTTTAATATCTGTCTAAAATTATGTTAAAATTTGTGTATTTAATCAGGTATGTAAATGTCTTGAGCACTAAGATTACTTTGAGTTTTAAAGACCTATTATTCAGTAACTACTATAAATGATTTAATAACTGCAATAAATGATTCTGTATCTGCCATAAATCATTCATTAACTGCTGCAAACAATTCAGTATCTACTATACATGATTCAGTACGTGCTATAAACAATTCAGTAACTACTACAAACAATTCAGTATCTACTATAAATGATTCTGTATCTGCCATAAATCATTCAGTAACTACTACAAATGATTCAGTAGCTGCTATATATGATTCAGTAACTACTACAAATGATGTAGCATCTACTATAAATGATTTAGCAACTGCTATAAATGATGTAGCATCTACTATAAATGATTCCACATCTGCAATAAATGATTCTGTCTCGGCTAGAAATTATTCAGTACCTGCTATGAACAATTCAGTAACTACTACAAATGATTCAGTGTATACTGTAAATGAATCAGTAACGCTATACACGATTTAGTAACAGCCATAAATGATTTAGTAACAGCTATAAGAGATTCTGTAACTACTACAAATGATTCATTGTCTATAGTGTCTACTCTACTAAATTACTCTGTAACTGCTATAAATGATTTAGTATCTGCAATAAATGATTCAGTAACTGCTGTAAATGATTCAATATCTTCTATAAAGGATACAGTATCTTCTATAAATGATTCCAGTAGCTGCTGTAAATGATTCAGTAGCTGCTATAAATGATTTGGTAACTACTCTAAATAATTCAATATCTACTGTAAATAATTCAGTAACTACTACAAACGATTCAGGAACTGATATAAACAATCCAGTATGTGTGATTTGCAGAAATGGAATGGGCCCGCTTGCAGCCCTTTAAAAGGGTTATAGGGCCCACATAGTGAAAGGTCTTCCTGTTGTATATTAAATAGTTTAATGTAATGTAACATCCGGGCCTGCCTTGCCCTTGATTCTGCCCCTGTTACTTTGTATACATCTGCCATGTGCTCCACTCCGACTCACGTGTGTCTGTTGCGCCCCCTAGTCTCGCCTAGTCTTCAATGTTTCCATTTCAGTAATCCCTATCAGTTGTTCCTCACTCTGTTCTATGTATTTTACTTATTTTGTTTCTTTTGCCTTTGTGTAGAATTTCCGGTCATATCATATCAAATGGTTTGTGGTCGTATCATTTATATTATTTGAATGTGGTGTGACGTAGCCTACTCCTGTTGACACGGATCATAAAGAGGCTAGATATGCTAACCCAACATTCCTACAGGCTCTTTAATGTTATTCAGAGCTATTTAGAGCAGAGCTGACTAGCTTTCACATATAACACAAAAAGACTGTAGTGTTGTGGAGCTCTAAATAACTTATATCCACCATCTTCCAATGAAGAGGACCTGCGTCTATATATAAACAGAAATATTTTTAAAACCTATTCCTAGCGGAGAGCTTCATGCAGGGCGATATAATATTATCTGATTTATCACTGTTTTACGATCATTAACAATACATATGAAAACGAAAATACACATGTAGCTTCACTGGTGAGTTTGATAGTAAACCTACATAGTAAACCCACTGTTTACCACAGCTTCTGCATTGCCACTGGGAGGAACTTGAAGTCCCTTAGGCACCACTCTATCTCCAGGGCTGTCAGGCCTGTCCTCTTCCCTCTCTAGCGCCCAGTTAATGATGGAAGACCTGTGACTGCTAGGCTATTCTGGGACATTTTAAAAATACATTTTCAATCTTAAAAATTTCCCTGTAATTGTCAGCTTCTGCTTTTTGTATACAGCTCACCAATCATATCACAGCCTTTCTAACTGCTTCCTATGGAGTTTAATACTGAGCATGATGTGAATCTACCTGATATGAGATGGCAGGTGTATGGGAAGCAGAACACCTCCAGTGTTTTTCTTAGCTCTCGAAAGGTACTGCAAGACCCCCCACTGCGTGCCTGTCACTCTGCAGACAGCTCTCATCTTCCTGAAGTTTGAAAAGAGTATAATTTTAGATCACGTTCGGCTCATCATTGAGGTGATTACTGAACAGGCAGTCGCGACTGCTGGATGTGTACCAGCCTCAGGAGCATGCTGTAGACGTAAGCTTTCGCTGTAGAAGATTAATAAAAACGTACTGCTCATTAATGAAACACAGCATTCATTCCATGGTGACACTAGTGCATGGGTGCGGTGGTTGGGAGGCAGGGAACACCGCTCTTGGTAATTTATGCAAGTATAAGTGTGATCCGCAAATCAAATAAGAGCCAGTTGCAACACCTTGTTTTCCCCTCAATCCATCATGGTGTGCCCTTTTATTGGCTAAAGTGGCCCTCCAGACGAAGTTACTGAGGTAAGGTGTTTGGGACTGTCTTTTAGATTTAGCGAGTTTACACAACAACACTGTCTGGAAGCAAATGGGCCGAGTCGGAGGTAATGTCCGGCAGCAGTGAAATTGTCGCTGCTCAGTTAACTCCAAGAAAGTTGAAACCAAATCAGATGTGGCCATGCAGGACAAACGTAAGTTTCCTGCAGCTTTACTTATGTGTTTTCATATGCAGGCCTCGCACAGTTGTCTGTGTTTTAATCGAGGGTCGCTTAACTATGTCTGTCATGCTTGTAATTACTGTAATCGCATCTCTTTAAACCCTGTAATTGCTTATTTATTTGTGTATTCCAAATCACAAGTGAGAGAACGTTAACCTCTTGGCTTCTTAGAATGATTGTCTCTACCTTAACCTTTTCATACCCACATTAAAGTCAGCACGTCCTCGGCTATTGAGATTACTCAGTAAACACTCCTGTGCATGACTAGAGAGTCCATACACAGACGAAAGTTTTATTGCTCAGTGTTGATCTGTGGTGTCTCAGGAGACTTATTTGTTGTGATCTCACTTCCGTTTCATTTAGAGATTTCTCCTGAAACTGCTTAGGAGAAATTGCATTAGACACAAATAAGACATAAGATCGCTTTCTTGTCTTGATTTATTCTCATTAAAGACTACATTTTTATTACATTTTTGTGAACTGTCTGATCACTTTTACCTTTTATTCCTCAACCTTTTAGTTCTTCAACAGTGCCATGGGCTGTCGTTACGCACAGTGGACACAGGAACATTAAAGATCTCTGGAGATGGACTTGTCTGTTTTTTTGTCTTTTCCACAATTTTGGTTCTCAAATCGTTTGACGATTCTTTGCTATTATTTCTTTTCTTCATCCAGTGGCACACAGACAAGATTTGGTTAATTTCTATATTGCCAGCACTTTTGACTTGCCGTAAGTACCAGTTGCCACAAGTGCAAGTTAAAGAAGCATCACATGAATTAAATTCAGTTATTTCTTAAGTTTTTGACAAGGTGGCAGTGATTTCATTGAGTTTAGAATCAGAATCTCTTTATTTCACCAAGTATGTTACACATACAAGGAATTTGTCTTGGTGAGAGCAACACATATGACAAGTAACAAAAACACAGAACACAGATTATTGACAGTATTAAACTAAAGGAAAATGACACTAAACAATAAATAGGATTGGGGATAAATTTTTAAAAGTATAAAGTACTAAAGGTAACAAAGAGATGAGAGATGTGAAACAGATTTAGTTGAAAAATATTATATATAGAAAGTTACACATGACCTGAATATTTACAGAAAGAGAACATCTATACAGGTGTGCAAATAGGCATAGTGCAAATAGCAGAGTGCAAATAGCTGTTCAGTCCGGTTTGGTACAGTTCAGTTGTATGTTTTGAGGTTTACAGTGGGAGGTGTCCACTGTGGTTGAGGAGCGCTACAGCTCTGGGGAAAAAGCTGTTAGCATGACGTGTTGTGCTGGTTTTGATGGACCGCAGTCTTCTACCAGAGGGGAGTGTCTGGAAGAGGAGGTGTCCAGGATGTGAGGGGTCAGATGTAATTTTGCCAGCACACTTCCTCACCCTGCTGGTGTAGATCTGCTGAAGTGATGGCAGGTTTCATCCAATGATCCTCTCTGCTGTCCTAATGATGCGCTGGAGTTTGGCTCTTTCTTGTGAGGTAGAGGAACCAAACCAGATGGTTATGGAGGCTGTGAGAATGGACTCAGTGATCGCTGTGTAGAACTGGATCATCAGGGTCTGTGGCAGGTTGAATTTCTTGAGCTGTGTCAAGAAGAAGTCAGATTTGGGCTTTTTTTGTGTTGTTCCAAAGCAAGTAAAAGTGGTGTATTATCTAAAAGAGGTTTTTGGCCATGACTGTATTTCTGGTTTCATACTTTTAATCGTACACTTTTACTTCGGGTGCTTTCACACCTAACTTGTTTGGTCTGTACTCTCAGACTTTCGGTTTGGTTCATGTGCAGTTTAAAAACACTTGTTTGGATGGTTCAGAGCTAGTGTAATTCAGAAGTCGAGTCACCCATCAGACAACAGACGATAAAAAAGAACCGGAAATGCAGCAAAAATGAGACGTGGTAGCATGAGGAGAGGAAGAGACGAAATCATGCAAAGTTCTTTAGTGAGCTCACAAAAATGCAGTGTGAAACCAAACTGAACTGGATCAAATGTATACAATCTAACAAAAAGACCAACCTTGGTTTGGACTTTTAGGTGTAAAAATGCCCCACAGTAGTCATACTTTTGCTGAAGCACGGTTTCTCTGGTCTTTTTCCACCTCTGAAGACAACTAGACTACGGGTGCATCAAACATATTCATGCTGAGCTCACTGAACAGTTAGAGTTAGATGGTCCCAGAAATCAGAAAAGGCATGCCTTGATTCTCAAAATGCAGCAAAAATCCCTTTTCTGCCTTTCTTGCTGACTCACTGTGGCTATGCTAGCTTTACCAAAAGGCCCTGTGTTCTTTGTACCAGTTCTGCACTTTAGACTCAGTCACTCCTGGCAGACTCAAAGACACACTAAAGAAGGGCAAGCTGCAGGCCTCTGAGCCTCATACACTGCCAAAACCTGAACATGCTAGTCAAAGTGTCAAATGCAGACAGCCAAAAAAAAAAAGAGTCCCAGAGCCTACGAGTTGAACAGTCCCCCAAGGTTTGATGGGAGATGTTGGTTGCTGGTGTTAGAAGTTATTGCTGAAGAAGCCCACGTATTGCTTTGCAGTATGAGCAAGGCAGCCACAGGGGGTGAGAAGTACATGGCATTACGATCCTGACTTGTGTGATTTGATTGCTGTAGCTTTTACAGCTAGTAATAAAGCACCCCTCTAGCTGAGCAGGGTTCTTAAACCGCACGTTGAAAAACAGTCAACTTCGTTGCTGAGTATCCACAAAAGCGCTCTATAGGTCATCACAGCTGACCAATAAAGGTTGAATTGAGAGGTTTTCAGTTCTTTTAAAAGTGTAGGAAGTTGTGCAGAAATGGCCTGTGGTAGCTGACCTTGCATTACAGGTGCAGAAGATAGAGATTTGCGTTTGCATTTGAACATTTATTCTCCCATGAAACGGAAATTAACCAAGAATATTAAAAGAAATGATTCATCATGAAAACTCATGCTTCTTTTTAGGCTTATGGAAGACTGAAGATGGCGTCATGCTGGTCATTTCGTACCTGGTTTTGAGCGGTAATTGCGTTCACAGACATCAGATATCAGGTCACATAATTCCCCTGGCCATTAACTCAGCTGTGGCTGACTGACACAGACTTGGGGTTGTCTCAAGGTTTATTTTTTTTACTCTGCCGAGAAGAAAAGGCTTTCTCCTAAAAACAATCACTGCATGATGGGGCTAGCTTAGGTCACCACCTGCTCAGGAGGCCCTTCCCCTGTCCTCGTTCGTCCCAGCACTGGAAAGCTTGGTAGGGCTGCCAGTCAGTAAGAAAGGCGTTGGCCAGCAGGGACAGGATGACGGTGTCAGGTTTACTCAGCCAGTCAATAACTCCCCTCCCCCCCTCCATGTCGGGCCAAACATCACCATCGGCCAGAAAAGTAATTTCGCTCTGACCAATTTTAATGTTTCGAAACCGAGGCGGCCTGTTCATTACATTTCCTAAATGTCGCCTGCATTGATTTCACCCCCGCTCCGCTCTCAGATGGATGTTTTTGGGCTGTTGGAGGCTAGATGGAGGAGAAAGGAACAGTGGCGAACCTTGTTTGTGTGTTTATCTTGTTTTTGAGTGGATCCTAATTTTCGACCCCAACGACCTCCTTCCTTTTCAGAGGTGGGTGATGTTGTTTACATCAGTGGTGTAAGAAGGTGTTGCAGACTTTCCAAGCTCTGTTCCAAAGGAAATCTTGTACATATCCTTATATAAACACGCAGTGCTTGGTTTATTCAGACATTTGGCAAAAGAGCTCTCTGCCAAGGTTAATTACTTTGTCAACATGAATCCAAAGGTCTGGAGAAGATGATTAATGCTGCCGCTCACTTTGCCCCTGTATCATTTCTTTTCAAATGCTCATAAGAGCATTCACTTGATGGGTGCTTGATAGGCCAGGAGTATTTTTAAATGCTGGCACACAGTTAGCGTCCTGTCCACTGTTATGTTCCTGAAAGATGCTAAAAGGAGATCCAGTTACCGAGCGGAGGAGGCATGCTGCTGTGAAACACCGCGAATATTCCTGTGGGTGGGCGGATGCAGTCTATTTATGGGGAGTCAATAGTAGACGCTGTGGCCCTGTATAGCACTGGACTATTTACTGACTAAGGCTTTGTTCCAAATTGGTTTCTTAAACCTGTTTTTTTTTTCGAGTGTTCAAATCACAACTAACAATCAGATTTGTTTTGGTATTGGGACAGCAGACTAGACAGCGTCACACAATCAGTTTCTGTGTCACAGAGAAGAGGACCCAGATGGGAAGGAAGAAGCTATATCTTTTTAAATATTTGGGCACTGTACGTGGTCAGGGGCTACTAATATAGATAAACATATGGAGTAACTGATGATGGTGATAATGATGAAGATGAGGAGCCACGCTTTAAAAAAAGTGGAACATGGCAGAAGTTTTAAAGCAGCATCATGCGAGAATTGGTGTTTTTGTTCCAGGGCTCCCTCTACTGTTAGGGTGTGTAATTCACTTTCACCCCACTGCCATAAATACATTAACAGCTTCCCCGTATGGACAGCTATAAACATGCATTTGTTAACAAGCGCATTGAAAGACACAGATCCGACATCTGAATTAAAATAATCATTCCGATTGACATGGAAGCGTAATGTTATAGGATTTTACACAAATATGACTCTGGGTGCTCAGAGTACACGGGAGACGTCTTGTGCATGCCCAACCAAAGTTACGAAGTGCAGTATTAGCATTCTGGACCGGAGTAGCAATGATAGAGATGCTATTTCCTCTATCACCAGTCAAGGCAACATCATCCATCTGCAGAGCCGAAAAGACAGAGATCCAGCAGTTCCAAGGCGTGCCATAGTTTAACCGTTTTTAAACCCTATAGCCTATTTTTGCAAACTTCCATTAGGCTTTACATCTCTTCATATCTTCTCTGGAAGAATTACAAAATAACAACAAGGTTCTTGTTATGTTATGTGGCTTCTGTGTCGTGGTGCCATAAACCAGCCAATCAGAGCAGAGCTATGTCAAATTATTCATCAGCCCACCATAAGAGGAAAATCACAGGGTTCTTATTCAGTATGTAAAACCACATTTGCGCATCTTTGAGTCCGACCAAAGTCACATACTTATATACAGACTTTATACATCAAAACCCAGATTACAAAACTGAATAAATGCATTCAATGGAACCTTTAATAAACTGTGCCGGATGCGATGCGTTTCACACTATATGACAACTTGAAGAATGTGTTTTCCCTTTGTTTATTCACCATGGCCTTTTAGGTACATGACAGATCTTTGCCCACCTGTGTTGTTAACAAAGCTAAGACATATGGTGTAACCCTCTCCCAGATGTACTCCAAATGTCTTCACTTTTCTCTGTTATCTCTGTTTTCACTCTTGAGAAAATCCATCACATATAAAGGAACAATTTCAGTGCTCGGTAAAGGTCTGCCTGTTAAAGCTCCACAATTGGGGTGGCTCAGGCTCTTGGCAAAATGGGGGGGGGGGGGGGGGGGGGGGAGTGAAGAAAAGGTTAAAATACAACCACGAACCTGCTGCAGGGGCCTCCACTCCGCCAACGTGAAGTCATGAACAAAACGTTATTTGCATTCGTAATGAAAGAGCGCTTAGAGAGGCACTCGGCGGTAATTGTGGAGGCGGCGGCAGGCAGCATGTAAACAAAACCAAAATGGGCCCCTCTCTTATTGGAGTTAATGCGTGCTGTCAAGATGTCCCTCGTTCCACGAATTTGAAAAAGACGGAGGGACACGGAGGTCGATCTATTTAATTTTTATTTGGATAGTGCTTTTTTGCAATAGACATGGTCACAGAGCTGCTGTGCGGAAATTTGGCCTAGACATAATGAGCAAGGTGAGGGTGACACACTTCCTAAAGCACTGAGAGGAGCTAGGACTCAAAAGAACAGCTCTAACGAAGCCATAAAGCTGAAGTCTGATGGGAGGTTTACAATTAAGTTAAAAATAGGAAGTGGAACAACCTGTGTGCCAGAGCCAGTGTTTAAAGTAAAACATCTGGTAGACTGTAGGACTTATCAGACGTATATAGGATCAGTAGTGGTGTGTAAGGATCAGTATAAGATCCTTGTCTAGTTTGTATCGGCTAGGATCCAAAAGATCTATAAGCTTAGATGCTACTAAATACAGAGGTCAGTATGTAGCCCACAATACTTGACACTACACTTCGCCCAAGTACTCTCCAGTCTCCAGTCTCCAGTCTGTGTTTGAAGACAGCGAGCGACTCTGCTGTTCGGACACCCAGGGGGAGTTCGTTCCACCACTTCGGTGCCAGGACAGCCTTCGGAAAGCCTGGACGCTTGTCTACCGTGGATCTTAAAGGATGGCGGGTCAAGCAGAGCCATACCTGAAGCACGAAGGGCTCTTAGTACTGATCAGCTTTCGACCATTTTGGAAGACCAGCCAGAAAGGAGTCTTAGTAATCAATTCTTGAAGTGACAAGAGACTGAACAAGCACCTGAGTGGCCTCTCTTGAGAGGAAGGGTCGAATTCTCTAGATGTTGTAAATGAGAAATCTATGTGACTGAATGGGATTTGCAACATGACTTGAGAACGATAACTGATCATCCATCCACCAAGGCTTCGAGCTTCTGTAGATCAGTAAGTTCTTAAAGGAGATGGCAAGATTATTGTGAAGTCCAGGAAGTTCTCAGGATATACAGCAGCTCTGTCCTGCTGGGGTTGAGTTCTACATCTGTCTTTTTGCAATACTACACTAATATATAGGATGTTAGAAAGGACAACGTGGTACTATAAGGCAAGTTTACAACTTAAATGGGTATACTCACCTGAATCTACTGTTTATTGTTATTCAGCATGTTATGCAGTGTTCTGTTGTAGCATTGTAGTAGCACCTCAGCCTCGATGGTGTTACAGAAACTGTATTATTCCTAGACACGGTTGAGACCTGTTTGAGACCAGTGTGAGACTTCTCTTGTACATCTCAGAGATCTGAGCAGTCTAGCAGAGCAGAGATCTCATGCTTTTCTCATTTGTGTCTAAAACCCTAAAAAGGGCTGATGATGCTCCTTTTTCAGAGAACGATGAAACAGTAGAAGAAATGAATAAACTTATAAAGTTATCATCCTGCCCTCCTGCTCTAGATAACCCCCACCTCAAAAGGGTTTACAGCATACCCCAAAGGTGGGGGTGTTCCCTCAGTCGGAGGTTGCAACATGTGGCCACTTTGGATTGGCTGGTTAGACCAACGCTTGTGTAAAGAATAACGATCTGGTCAAGATAAATGTCAGGATCTCTGAGTAAGAACTCAGAGAGAGAATCCCAGGTGGGTGGCATGGGCTCCTCACATGAGTCTATCCCTCTCCCTGGCTCTGTCTCTTACTCTTTCTCTCTTTCTCTCTCTTGCTTTACACAGTCTGAGCTTTCCTTTTGCACTGTTATACATGGTATCTACCCTGTTTTATCTGCATTATAGCCTCATTACCAGCTGGGTCATGTAAAGGCCCATTCACACCAAGTACGATTTTTTCTGATGAAAACGGATGTGATGTTTTAACATAGTGGAACCTTCACACAAAGTCTGATGCATTTTTGTGCCATCTGTGCTCTGGCCTAGAAACTCCATAGCTCTCACAAATTAACACTCATTGTTTTTCTCTGCTTCCTGTCCTTTTTTTTCTCTTTATTTTCCCTCCTCCACACGAGTGGTCATTGGAGAGAGAAGCTATAGTTCGTAGAGTATTTAGTTGATGTGTCAGATGTATCAGATTCCTGTTCTCTGTCTATCTAGTTCACGGCCAAATTGCTTACTGATTGGTGATGTCACACTCTGAAAACAGGTGGGGAAAAAGATAAGCCCACCAGCCCGGTTAAGGATGCGGTGAGTTCGTATGAAAGGAAGAATCAAGCAAACCTGGATATCAAATGCACCTGAAAACAGTTGAAAACAGCTCTGCTCCGTCATGTATTTCCCTCCGCATTTTTGCTCATCATAAAAGCTTTTGTGTACTGCTACAAACACAATAAGGTGTTCTGTTGCTGTCTGGAGGCTCATTTGGTTGGTCTGCAACCATGACAACGGAGCACTGACTGGTCAGCCAGATTTTAACGCATCCACACAACGCAGAAAATAGAGCAGGGTCCTATTGAAAAACGTACGCAGCATCACAGTCCGTCTGTTTCAGACTTGATGTGAAAGACGTCATTAACATACTCATGTTTTTGTCTGACTTTGAAAGGGCCTTAATTCAGGACATAGTTGGTTTGATATTAAGCCTACTGGTTTGCATTGTTTATTATTCTAAAATATAGACCATAATGCCATGCTAACCCTTAATAATACCTCTTTGGGTATTCATGTTTATACTTAGAGATTACTCATAGAATTGAATTTGTATGGGGTCAGATTAAATCAGCTATCATAGTGACACATTAACCTACACCGGTACTGGTAACTGCCGTTGGGCCAGGTTTCTGGAGTAGGTAGTAGTGGTGTTTCCGCATTAAGCATTGCTATGGAATGCCATGCTGTCTCCAAGATGAGCAATGGCACCTTCTCTTTCGTCTGAACTGAGCACTTCATATGCTTCAACACGTACGACACAGGCATGTTGAAATGAACTCTGTCCTGCTGTTCCAGAACAGCAAAATTTCCCATACTACCTTGGCGGTTGCTGTCTTCATCTGTGGATGTGGTAGCCTTTTTTAAGACACAGATTACTTCATGATTTCTCAATTTGACGACACTAAAACCTCACGCAGGAAAGTACATAGGCCGTATCCCCATGTCTGTCTCTCAGGCATGGAGGCTAGCAGGTTAGCGGGTCTTTGCAGGAGGTAATATAGGAGAGAAGAATGATGACAAGCTTTTAGATATTGTTTTTTAACACCCGTAACTTTTCCACGTTTCCACATTTCTCCAGCAAATGCCTCATGTAAAATTCAAAGCTATTCAGGGAGCGTTCTTGAGATGCAGAGCAAAAAGGGAGCAGTATTGAAACACCAGAGTAATGGTGCTAATAGAGGCAATTATACATTCAGCCATGGCCTCATTTGGCACCGCCTGTCGCGCCCCTTCCCTGCCGTCTATCGTTATTTATTTCCACTGACTCTTCTTCATTTGCCACCCCGCCTTTTTCTCCAGCACCCACCAGCCGCTACCCGTTTCCCTTTGCTCTCTCCATCTGTCTCTCCCTAATGTCGTGCTTGCAGGCGGCAAGGCGCAATTGCTGGCAGCCCGCCGCTTGTCTGGCGCAGCCACTGGTGTGTAGAGGCGCAGCGTGGAGAAATTGCCAGGTGCGCCGAGGCTAGATGGCCCGCAGGTTGTGTACGCTGTCAGCTGCGACGTCTTCACCAAAGCAAATGGTGCGCGGCAGATGCAGCTCCCAGATATTAGCATGTTAGCGGCGAGAGTTTTTGCTGGGGCTTGTTGCTTACATCAGGAAAATAAGACTTGTGTACATACTTGATTATGCCCTAAAGTTTTGGAGAAGATGAAAGGAGATGCGTTGTGTGGTTCAGGTTGCATTGTGTGGTGTGTTGGGTTGCGAGTACAGCACAGCTATAGGCTTACAGCATCAAGATCAAGTTAACACTGAAGATATTAGCAGTAATTTGGATATGCTTGGGTATGCTTCTTCATGCTTGTCAGTTCTCGTATTCGTTCATTTATTCAGGTAATTGGAGACAGTATATATACAGAAAGAAATATAAGACTTGAAAAGCTAGAAAATGAAAAGCTGTAAATAACCAGACAAGTAATATGTCTCTTTTTCCACTTTAGGCTAAGACTTTGCGGCCTGTGGGTGGTGGGCAGAAAGTGCGGATTGTGGAAAGCAGTCTTTCAGGTCAGAATGCCTCAAAAATGTGCGAATGCCTTGCTTTGAGCCAATAGACAAGCTATAGCAAGCAAGTGCAGCAATACACAGCAGTTATTAAAGGGTAGATGGGGATAAAAGGCTGGTGATATGGCTTTATATTTTAGGTGTGTAGTGATATGTGATAGTATGGTTTGGTGTGTGCGGCCGTACGAAGAAGACATCATTGGCATCTTGACTATGAGGAGTGCAAACGACGATGCACAGGGGCTAGAAGATGGGTGTTGCCTTTGGGAGGGTTGGACTTTGAATGCTTAAATATAGCCCAGGCAGAAAAAATCTAAACCATGGGTCTCCTCCTAAAGCATATGTTATTTTTTTTTTATTCTAATTATTTTATAATTTGTAACATCTTTTAAAGGAGATGGATTTCTGTTTTGTAGTCAGTTGTGACTTACTGCCTTTTTCTCATCTTCCCCATGTACCTATGATGACCTATGTTGTTAAAAATACATTAAAAAACATTACAAAAGTACATTAAAACTACATTCCACTTTGGATGAAAGTGAAACTTGAAAAAGATGTCGAGTCACCTTTCACTTTCAACAAAAATGGGATATTTTTCTACATCTTTTTAGTGACATAGTGTTAGGTGGGCTATTTCTAAAAACTTAAAGGATCAGTATGTAGCATTTTTACCTTAAATCTGCAGTTTCAAAATCATGTTAGTGCTCCACCAGCCTGTAAAAGGGAGAACAGTGTCTCTGTTGTTGCTACTCCTGGCTCGGCATGCTGCTAACTGCACTATGTAACTCATGTAAGTGCAGGATAGTGCTCGCGAGAAGTGCATAATGCTGCACAACCTGAGTCATATTCATGTAAAATATGGTAATATTACTCTACCGCTTCAGTTCACATGCTCTCTTTCAATGGTCAGGTTCTATATCTCTCAGCTTGTCCATAAATGCAGTGTGAAGCCTGTCCTTCAGTGGCGGCTCAAAGAAGGAATTACACTTCCTGACTGTAGGGGGAGCCCAGGGGCAAGATAGGACCAGTTCTTGCATAATGCTGCTTTAAATAAACATGTGCAATTAAATGAATTGACAAGTGAAACAAATTATACATGTGCCAGTGTCCAGGTTTTCAAACTGAAAGTAGGACCAGGTTCAGTTTTTACAGTTAATTGTTTCGTCCATACACCCTTGAGAAACTAAGCATTTTCAAATCAACACAGAAACCCTTTTGTGTACCCTTGATACAGCCTCTCTTTGAATCTAACCCTCCTGTATTGTGTTTAAATAAGCTGGTAACCATGTTTGCCTGGTTTTGTCACAGATATGCCAGGTTCAGCCTCTTTGTAAAGATCATCAGTCTTCTGCAGTATGTTACCCATCATCCAAGCCCCTCTCTGCCGCAGCTGTGCGCCATCCTCCCGACACCCATTTGACTCCCAGTTTGAGCAGTTTGTGTACCTGAAGCATTCTAGCCCCAGGTGTGCGTTGCTCCCTATCCTCATCTTCTGATCCATGATTTATGAAGCTCCGTGTGAATAAGTAATCTTCCTCCGCCGAATTCCCTGAATATGTTACAGGGGCTGTAGGCGGAGGGAGGGAGAAGGTGTTGAGATGGTAGCGTGCCGCGAGGAGGTGTTCGCTTCATTACCTTCCTGAGGTCAAGGCGGGCCTTTGGATTGACTGAATTAGACCTGCTCTGAAGGTGGGCAGCATAAATATCACACTTCTCACACTTCTTCAGATCGCTGTAGTGTAGCTAGCATAGGTTTTGCCCTGTTGCCAGGATATTGTGGCTTTGAAGACCACCAATTCTGGAAGCTAGCGATGGACCGATCAGTGATTTTAGGGCAGATGTAGATCGCCAGATTGCTGATACTGGTTAAAGGCGGGACCTTTCCAGGCATCATTGTGCACTTCACTCCCATGTCAGCCACATTTAAAACATTGTGGCACTCCAGCTAAAAGAGGACCAGCTGAGAGCCATGAATTCCAGCCATGAATTGTACAGAACAGCACCATAGAGCTCAGAGTGGAAACACAATTGACAAGGGCTGCGTATCTAGCGCTAACAAACCTCCATCACTTTGGATGTGATTCCTATAGCTTTCTGGTGGTTGTTGTTGTACTTTTGGTGGTGGTAAAATGTGGTCTGCACTATTTGCTGTTTTGTGTGGTTGGCAGTGTTTGTTAGCTGTGTTGTTAGCTGTGGTAACACCACTGTTGTTAGCTGGGATAACACCACTACCTACCAGTGAGCTACCACACCATGTGGGAGACTGGGGTTTGATTCCCGGTCTTGGTGACTATGCTGTGCTACACCAATAAGAATCCTTGGGCAAGACTCCTAACACTACATTGGCCCACCTCTGTAATACGAGTAACCTTGTAAGTCGCTCTGGATAAGAGCGTCAGCTAAATACCATGAATGTAAATGTAATGTGTTCGAGTCAAACACGTCTTTAAAAAAATAATAATTCCAGACTGACGAAGTGGAGTTAGCACGTCTAGCAGCAGACTTCAACATTAGCTCTAATGGGCTGCTCCAGCCATGTCAAGTCAAATTTATTTGTATAGCTTTTTACAACTGTTGTCGTCACAAAGCCGCTTTACATAATTAGTAATTAGTAAAAGACAGAGACAAAAACGAAGTGACATAAGACATGAAGGATCAAAGAACCCCAGTGAGCAGCCAACGGCGACAGTGGCAAGGAAAAAGTCCCTCAGAGCTGGAGGAAGAACAACTGATAGTTAACAGTGGTGATATTAATAGTGGCAGATAGTTACGAGTCCATTTAGGTTTAAACATGGTCATTAAACAGGTAGCAGTGGTAGGAGGGTGTGCCGCTGGTATGGGTGGTGGTGGGGGGGGGCATGATGGTCGGACTGGTAGGTGGCAGCTGATCTGATGCAGGTAGAGGGGACCTCTGTGGGCAATCTTCCAGCAGGTCAGGCTGGGTGGCCATGTGTAAAGTTCTGTAGTTCTTCAATCCTAGTGGATGAGCAAGAAACTGCAGCATTATGTGAGTCCAAGAAGCCTCATACAGAGCTGCTGCTGTAATCCTTTACCTGCGATTATGATCACATATTTTCCCTGAAAATCGGGAGGTACTGATGATTTGATTTTTCCATCTCTAGTGGAAGCCAATGGGAGCATGTTGGTTCTGTTTTACTGGGTGTGCAGTAACACATTGTGTACTCATGCAGATGGGTGTCCAATTAAAATAAAGACATTGTGTTCATTGGGCTTCATTCACCAGAATTTAATTTAATTAGTTCTTGAGAAAAGTCCTTACAAAAAGTCTACGTCTGACTCATGATGTGTTTTTTAAACCGCAGGATTGTTTACCGCTCTGTTCTTATAATGATGGATCCCATTGTCCCTGTAAACTGAACAAATCTGCCTTAAAAGTGGCTTTTACAAAGAAATTTCTACTTGAAACTTTGATGCAGTTGTGCAGTCTTTCTACAATGAAGAACCCTCTCTCATAGTCACTAATCCTAATATATGCTAACCGTTCACTAGAGGACTAAAGTCTGACACTCTCTCACTCTCTCTCTGATACTAAAGTCTGACACTCTCTCTCTCTCTGATACTTAAGTCTGACACTTTTCACTCTCTCTCTCTCTCTCTCTCTGATACTTAAGTCTGACACTTTTCACTCTCTCTCTCTCTCTCTGATACTTAAGTCTGACACTCTCTCACTCTCTTTGTGATACTAATCTAAAGTCTGACACTCTTTCACTCTCTCTGATACTAAACTAAAGTCTGACTCTCTCACTCTCTCTGATACTAAACTAAAGTCTGACTCTCTCACTCTCTCTGATACTAAACTAAAGTCTGACACTCTCTCACTCTCTCTCTGATACTAAACTAAAGTCTGACTCTCTCACTCTTTCTCTGATACTGAACTAAAGTCTGACTCTCTCACTCTCTCTGACACTAAACTAAAGTCTGCCACTCTCTCACTGATACTAAAGTCTGACACTCTCTCACTCTCTCTGATACTAAACTAAAGTCTGACACTCTCTCACTCTCTTTGTGATACTAATCTAAAGTCTGACTCTCTCACTCTTTCTCTGATACTGAACTAAAGTCTGACTCTCTCTCACTCTCTGATACTAAACAAAAGTCTGGCTCTCTCACTCTCTCTGATACTAAACTAAAGTCTGACACTCTCTTACTCTCTCTGATACTAAAGTCTGACACTCTCTCACTCTCTTTGTGATACTAATCTAAAGTCTGACTCTCTCACTCTTTCTCTGATACTGAACTAAAGTCTGACTCTCACTCTCTGATACTAAACAAAAGTCTGGCTCTCTCACACTCTTTGATACTAAACTAAAGTCTGACACTCTCTTACTCTCTCTGATACTAAAGTCTGACACTCTCTTACTCTCTCTGATACTAAAGTCTGACACTCTCTCACACTCTGATACTAAACTAAAGTCTGACACTCTCTCACTCTCTCTGTGATACTAAACTAAAGTCTGACACTCTCTCACTCTCTCTGTGATACTAAACTAAAGTCTGACACTCTCTCACTCTCTCTGTGATACTAAACTAAAGTCTGGCTCTCTCACACTCTCTGATACTAAACTAAAGTCTGACACTCTCACGTTTAAAGACAATTTGTTCTTACTCACAAATGATTTAACAGAGATTGAAAATTTTGCAGGCTCACCATTTGCAAGACTGCAGCATCCTGCAGCTCATTTCCCATCATGCTTCTGGTGGAAATATACAAGAAGAGAAACTGTTGAACAATGGGGCAGAAACAGAAGCAGCTTTTGGCCACAGCTGTCATTGTAGTTAAATGAACGACAATAGCAAGGGCGCTTTGCTGTGACCTGTTTGGTGCCGGAGAAAGCTCACCTATCGGTTGTTCATAATGCTGCAGTTTCTTGTTCATCCACTAGGATTGAACAAGAACTACAGAACTTTGTGCATGGCTGGAGTATCCCATTAGAGTTAATGCTGAAGTCTGCTGCTAGACGTGCTGCCTCCACTCCGTCAGTCTGGAATTATTATTTTTTTAAACACGTGTCTGACTCGAACACAGCTAACAAACACTGCCAACCACACAAAACAGCAAATAGTGCAGACCACATTTTACCACCATGTCCATAATACCACAATATCACAATGTCCATGTCACAGTTTGCATAAGCATAAGCCAAGACTAAAAACTAGCAAAACACATGTGATTTTAAGGCTGATGTTACTTACATACCCTAATCTTTTTCTCTTGCATCTTGATCCACAGTCGAGGGATCTGCATCCCTCATCCATAGTTTTGATAGGAATTGGTTATTTGATTATTGTATTGCTTTTTGTCAGTTCCAATTTTTTTAACTCCAGACAAATGTAATATTGGGTAAAATTTCATTTTACATTTGTATTGGAGAGAGAGAGAGAGAGAGAGAGAGAGAGAGAGAGAGAGAAATTATTCTGATGCAAACTTTCAGCCTATAGGTCTTGAGGAAGTGGTGGAATGTTTTAAGACGGCCTTCTGAAACACTTTGAGCTACTGGGTATGAGGTCACCATTACTCCTAGTAAGATGATGTCTTATCACCTGTTTCACTTACTGAATGTCAATCAATCAAAAGGTTCACATTGCTGTTTTTTGAGTTTGTGTTCTTTATCTTAAGAAATCCATTTTCTGCCCTTGTCTATTCTGGAGGTCTGTCACACATTGATACCTTTCCTTCAATAACTGCATCCCCAAACATTAAAGATCATGAAAGAGTTTGTTGTTGATCAACTTGACACCAAAAAGTGTAAATAACAAAAACAAACATCCCCCCAACATTTTAATTAATGTAATGATTAGGAGGTTGAGGCAGGATATAAGCACAGAGTAGCTTTATTTAATAACTATGAACAATACAATGCACAGGCAGGGGTCAGTACACTGGTGGGCAGCAACATCACAGGCTCAGATTGCACAAAAGAATGGCAAGCCTTTACAAATAGCAGCTAGAACAATGGAGTTATAAATGGTTGGAGCCATGGTGGAGCCAGGGTGGAGTCAGAGCTGGAGTGGGCCAGTCCTGGATTTCTTAGGCCACAGTCACAAAACCTTTTGATATCTATGATACCCCTTACCGGTTTGTTGTGGTGTGTTTGTGGGTGGGGATCAATGCAAGCAGGAAAGCTTGTTAAGTCCTCCAGGACTATGGTGCACCATGGAGGAAAACCAATGATACAGTACAGATAAATAAAGTGCAAACATGGAATACAACAGACACTAGATGCAGTAAACAGCAGTTAAGCACGTACTCCACCTCGCTTCCCGCGCATTCAGTCCGTCTGAATGCAAAGGTCGTGGCTGATTCCTCATCTGTAGCAGGGTCTGGGGTTGGGAAATGTTGGTGCTGGTTGTCGTAGCCATGATTTACTCAGAATCAATGTGACTGACTGAAGTCACATCCCATGCTGTCTTCTATTGGCTAGCATATTAGTATATCAGAGTAGGTTCTGTGAAAAGTTCATAACAGCGGAATTTTCACACATCATGCATTGGTATCTGCTTGCTATCAGCTCATAATTTCCATTTAAATCAATGGCAAAAACCTTTTTTACGCTCGTCGTTATATTTCCAGCAGAAGTATTTGGATGCAGTTACACTGGGTCAGTGTACGAATAGGAGTAGGATCAGCCAGCCAGATTTGAGAGGTCTCTTGACAGCTTTGGTCATGTGCTTCTCTTCTTTCTCAGCTATTGCTAAATGCCCTTCAGGCACACCCTGCACTTCCGATCCAGGGTGCCGACAGCATGTGTGTGTGATTAGTGGCTACTATCATCCTGTCCATCAATGTCCTAGCATTTGTGCCCTCATCTGTCTGGCTGAAGGACCAATTTAAGCAAACCACACTTGGTCCGAATCCAAATCCGGATGCATTTGCTCCGGTGATGCCCTGCAGGGTTTAGAAGGTCCTCATTCTGGTCATCTGACAGAATATGACAAGTGAAAAAAACATGGTTTCAAGCCCTAAATGTTCTTGCGCTGAGAGTTAATTTAGCAAAGCCTAGTCATTAGAAAGGTCACATCGGTAATCCCTATTTAAAGACACTTTAGGCCGAGTAATTGGCTGTGTGCTCTTGCGCTAATGGATTCTGGACTGGAGGATTTAGTTTGTGCTGGATGCCTCAGAGGTCTTGAAGTCAGAGCCACATGTAACATTCTTAAATTAGAGGAGTCAGAATCCAAGAGATTAAAAAAACTGTGAAATGAAAGTGTCTGGAGTTTTCCCCTCTGCATAATAAGGCTAAGATTTCCTGACATAATACAATTTGGCATTCATTGTGATAGCGGGTGAAAAGGTTTCAAGAGCTTATGAATGAATCAGCAGTCATAGTTCATGCTCATGCTTGAAGCTCAATGGCAATTCTAGGCTGGTGATGACAATTATTAGAACAGGCAGTCTATGAAATTGCTCATAAGCATAATATAACAAATGAGACTAGCTACCTTCTGTGTCCTCATTATTTCTGATATTAAAGGTTCTTACTAATAGAAAAAGCAGGAAAGGGCTGTGTTTCAAATGTTAAAACACACACATGCTGGATGCAGCTTTTTAAACCAATTTGAGAACTTCCGTTTTTTTAATTGTGCTACTGAGTCTGTATTTAATCACCACATCAATTATTGCGCAAAAAGGAAAGAGGATTAAATTATACCCAAAATCAGATTATCCTTCTGAGATTAATGGCAGGTGTTTACTTACAGGGAGGCAGCTAAAGCTGTAAGGAGCACCTATTCCAGACATAGGCATTCAGTTGTGTACACGCTTCTTGTATGATCCCTATTGAAAAGCATCACTGTCTGTAGAGTGGGATGCCTAACGTCACTATGCCCAATGCCAAGCATCAGCTAGAGTAGCAGATATCCCTTCCCAGCACTGGGCTGTGGAGCAGCAGAACAGTGGTCTCTGGAGTAATGGACCTTTGGGACGAGATAGAGTGGGGTTTGTGATCCGGAACTGAACATCCAGCACCAGCACCTGACTTTACTAATGCTCTTGTGGCTGAATGCAGTCAAATTGCCACACCAAACTTCTAAAAATAACTTGTATACTCTTTTGCCTTCGCAGAACAATAGAGGCAGTTACTGTAGTACAACAAACACACTATGATGACCCTGGATGTCAGATGGGCTTAATCTTGTACTTGGAGGCCAAAGTCTTTGTAGGACTAAGTTCGTGTATAGTATAGGATTGCATGACTTGTAGTGATCCGACTTCAAAATCC
Organism: Salminus brasiliensis; assembly: GCF_030463535.1. Taxonomy (NCBI): domain Eukaryota; kingdom Metazoa; phylum Chordata; class Actinopteri; order Characiformes; family Bryconidae; genus Salminus; species Salminus brasiliensis. Next base: position 25,449,736 of record NC_132895.1, read on the forward strand.
TCCTTAGTCTTGACCTGATCTAGGTTTGATAAATTGGCTCAGTGTGTAGTTGACCTAAAGTAATTAGTATACATGCAGCATATGGTTTAGTCAGGCAAGGCAGTTTTTTTCCTGTTCAAAAATCTAACTTTCCATCACAGACACGTGATAAACTAACGTTTATACCAGCAGGGCTTCTGTGAGAAGGATTAAACCAGGGGTGTGACAAGATAAGGGGCTTAGATAGAGGGTTTTGGGAGAATGCTCCCCCAGGATAAATAAAAAAGCCACAAAATGACTGGTCATCATGAATTCAGTAGGTGACAGGTTGGGACACTGTAGATGTGCCTCTTCATAGTTGGTATTAGACACTGATCTAATATGATTTAAATGCTCTTCATCGCTCTTCACCAAATGGCTTGCGCTCACTGGAATTTCCATTACTGCTTCACTTTACATGTATATTTACATAGTCTTGTTTAAGTATTTAGCCAACATCCCGTCAGAGTTTTATCTATTCTCTTAGCAGCTGAGATGTATACAGTCTTTTACTTCTATGTATATTTTAAAGCCATGCATGAAAAACTAAGTACACCCCATGAATAAATAAGTTGTAGAACAACCTTTAACAGCAATTAATTGATGTAATGGTTTTCTGTATGACTATTAGTCTGGAAGAATTTTGGTTTGCTTATCTTTACAACCAAGTTGATTGAGGTTTGAAGTTCTGTCACAGCATTTCAATAAGGTTGAGGCAACACCTTGATTCTTTTTTTTTTTCAGCTGTTCTATTGTGAATTTGCTGGTCATTGGGATCATTGTCCTGTTGCATGACCCAATTTCAGCCATGCTTTGACTGTCGGATAAATGGCCTACCAAAGAACACTTCGGTATACAGGGGGTCGAGGTCACAAACTTTGCAAACGTAAGTCATGCGTCCATGTTCTCTTTAAAAACAAGATGCTTTGTCCTGGCAACCGTTTCCAACAAGCCATACTTGTTCAGTCTTTTCTAATTGTACTGTCATGAACCTGAACATTTTACATGCTAACTGAGACCTATAGAAAGGTGTGGCATCTTGGGTTTTTTGTAGTTTCTGACCTTGGGGTAAATTTGGGGTAAACATCCACTCTTATTAAGATTGGGAACGTTATTTGGCCATAAACTAAGTAGACACATCAGACACTTTGTCATTTTGAAATGGCGTCAACATTTTAAAATTTCCATTCATTTATTAGGTCTAAAGAGCAATTAGAGATATGTAGCAACGCCCCTGGCTTGAACTCTGTTGCAGCGTTATTTTACCTCCTTAAGACATTTATGTTCCCCTAATTCATGGGCTATCATTGAACACGCAATTTAGAAAAATGCATTTTCTCAAGTAAAGGACAGCAGTGTTTTCCTTTCTCATTTAATAGCATGTGATGGATGGATGGATGAAATTCAACTAGCACTCATGAGCTACTCGTCTCATGTTGGAAGACAGAGCTAAAAGACTGTGATGATGCCCACATTCATCTTCTCCATCTTGCCAGTGGGAGAACATTCGACTCCAGAGAACATTAGCAATATAGCAATGTCAGTGGTCATTAAATTATTAATGGGTACTGACATCCCTATTTCTATTTCAAGATTCCTCACTAAATGGTCTCGGCCTGGCTGCTCACTCAACTTTATTTTCCATTCATTTAGATCTACTACCAAAGTCCATTAAAACCCGCAAGTAAGGCACTACCCTCATAAAGTCAAAGGCAGATGGATCCATTTGCCAATACCTGGGTGAATTGTAAATTGAAATCTCCTAATTGTCTTCTAACCCAAAACTGAGAGTGGAAAAAAACAAGATGTAAAAAGAATCAGTCAGACTGAGGTCTGATGGATGTTACAAATTAGCCGACAAGCAATCAACAACTCCATATTGGATTTTACCCCTCACCTGGTGATGGATGCTGCAATACCTTCCTTATGATGAAATCATGTACCATTCAGCTTCAGCACATCACTAGTTCTCTCTCCCATCCTTCAGCTAATGACAGCGATCATTTGCCAGTTACTAAAGTCAAAAGGTCTTGAACTGACATTTAGCTTTTGGAAATTCAGGCCTTTGCAGGAGCTCCGATGGAAGAGGGAAGTATCTGGCTACGTTCCGGAACTTCTGTTCGACATGCCTCAACGTGGTGATATTTGAGATGCAACATCTGGTCGCGGCGTAGGAAGAGCATTTTAGCTTCTAAAGACTAAAACATCGCTTAGGGGAGTGGCATCTGTCTGGAACCATCCGTCTCTCTGTGCCAGCTATTCCGTACCTTTACGATGTGGCAGCATCTGTCAGCTGTACTGAGGATCTGCAACGGGATTTGATGAGTCTTGCCGGGCCTCATGCTTTGCAAATGAAAAGACATAAAACTACAGGAGAGCTGGTCACGCACCAGTAAGCCCCATGCCTTCATTCCCCCAACGCTACATAAATCCATCCATCCAAAGTGCGCTCACTTCACAGCACGGAATTTTCCATACACAAATATTCTGCAGGAGTACTCCACATGCCATTTGGGTGATTCGATCAGGAAATTCTTTGCCTTGTACCCGGCACCATTCTACCACACTGCAGCAGTGCCTTGTGCATTTTAATATAGATGAGATAGGGTTGTAATGTGGCAGATCTGCTCCTGTAAAGACAGCCTGTGTGTATAGAGCTAAATTAACAGGCCAAACAGACACACGCTCACAAATGCCACATCTAAGCACTTCTCCTGAGTAGAGCACCCTGGGCTATGCCCTTGCCAGATGAGAAAGGGTGATAGGTGCATAATAAGGTGAAAACTGGAATTGCAGATTTTGGATGTGTCAAAAGTTGACAGTTAATCCTTGACTATGCCTTTGTTAACTTTCATGCATTTTTGGTTCAAACTGCAATTAAATTAGCAACAAAACAGACAGAGCATGCACACACACAATAAAATGAGCTTGAATAAAAACAATAGATGATTATTGTCACTCCATTAGATGATTTACTACAACATGATGTTGCATTTTTACCTTCAATAACAGTTTCAAAATTATTGTGACGCTCCACTGACTGTAAAAAGGTGAGTATAGCTCCTCTGCTGTTGCTACTCTGGGCTATGCCCACTGCTAACTACACATTGTAACTCTGGTGAAGCAGGACAATGCTTGCGAGAACTGTGTAACACTGTAACCCGAGTCACTGCCTCAGTCCACAAGCTTCTTTCCCTTTCAGTGAAGGTTCTATATCTCTTAGCTTGTCCAGAAAAGCCTCACCCTTTATGGGTGGCTCAATGTGCGGATTTCACTTCCCGACTGTAGGGGGAGCCCATGAGTGAGAAACAGCAATTCTCACATAATTTTGCTTTTAGACATTGTGTGCTGTAGGAATAGACAGGGTTGGGAACATTACTTTAAAATTTATTCTAGTAAAGGTTAGTGATTACCTGTTAAAAAACATTTTAAAAAAATTACTAGTAAAAGTTAGACTCAATACTAACATAACATAACATAACCTTTGTTGGCAATGACAGAGGTCAAACGTTTCTTTTTCACCAGGTTTGCACACACTGTAGCTGGTATTGTGGTCCATTCCTCCATGCAGATCTCCTCTAGAGCAGTGATGTTTTGGGGCTGTCGCTGGGCAACACAGACTTTCAACTCCCTCCACATTTTCTATGGGGTTGAGGTCTGGAGACTGGCTCTCTGGCAAACTTCAGACAGGCCTGGACAACTACTGGCTTAAGCAGGGGGATATGCCTGGCTCTGCAGTATTTGAGTCCCTCTCTGCGTAGTGTGTTACGGATGGTAGCCTTTGTTACTTTGGTCCCAGCTTTCTGCAGGTCATTCATCAGGTCCCTCCGTGTAGTTCTGGGATTTTTGTTCTCCGTTCTCATGATCATTTTGACCCCACGGGATGAGATCTTGCATGGGGCCCCAGATTGAGGGAGATTATCAATGGTTTTGTATGTCTTCTATTTTCTTACAATTGCTCCCACAGTTGATTTATTCACACTAACCTGCTTGCCTATTGTAGATGAACTTATCCAGCCTGGTGCAGGTCCTGGTGTCCTTCGACAGCTCTTCATTCTTGGCCATGGTTAAGTTTGGAGTCTGACTGTTTGAGGCTGTGAACAGGTGTCTTTTATACAGATAACGAGGTCAAACAGGTGCCATTATTACAGGTAATGAGTGGAGGACAGAAGAGCTTCTTAAAGAAGTTGTTACAGGTCTGTGAGAGCCAGAAATCTTGCTTGTTTATGGGTGACCAAATACTTATTTTCCACCATAATTTACAAATATTTTAAATTCTTTAAAAATCAATATATATATATATAATAAACAAACCATTAAAAAATCTAAATACATGTTTCGTTTAGTTTTATATAGCTTTTAATTCTAATGCTGAAACTATTGTGAATTATTCTGTAACCACTTGGTTTAGCATAGTCCCACGGAGGCCTATGTCACTGATGTTAAATTTGACAGCAGTGTAGTTGTGAGAGTGAGGAACTGAAGTGTAGGCTTACATGCAGTGTCGAAAGGTTTGATGACCTTAAATATTCTGTCTGACATTCAGAGATGAACTAATGTGCTTTACAAGACATATATACATTCCATATCTACCCAACCCTAGAAATACATTACAAATAAGATAATATGAGTAAAGGACAAAAAATAAGAAACTCAATGTTGCTTCATTGCATAGGAGAAGACCACAGCATCTGGTGGCTACATGAATTTTTGCTGCCAAGTCATGGCTAGTGAAATAGTGTGACGGGGCTCAGACACCCTGAAGCCTGACAATGCGCAGATGTGTGAAAAGCTGCCACTTTGCGAGAGCTTGCAAAAGTCTGCGTAGCTCTGAGCTGCAAAGTCGAGGAGAGCCAAAGTATGCTGTGCCTAATGACCTAGCCTACACTGAGCATAGCTCCAGCCAAGCCAGCACCACTGAAGATATATCAGTGCTAATAGCTGTTTCCAAGAATGGCCATGCTTTGCTGGAGAGCACATGTAAGAAGAAGGTTCTAGGAATGCACAAGCAGACTGATACTCAGAAATCTGGCCTGCAAAGGATAAAGTCTTTTTTATATAAAATACCTTGAATATGTATTGTTTTTTAAATGAAAAAGATGTACCCCTGATAGGCTAATTACCCCCAAAGCCATATTGGGTTGAAATCCCGTCAGAGCTGTTCATTTTCTTGGACCGTAATTGCGTTTTTGTGAAAAAGGAGCCCGTTATTTTCAGCATTGACAGTTTTGCCTGGACTGCTCTCCTCCTTAAAGACTTAAATGAGGATACTAAATGCAAATGCACGCATTCATTCCTAATAAAATAATAGATCTGAAGTTGACTGTCTCATTGAGATGCACCCAGCCTTTGGTAGCGAAATCCATTTGAGCGAGCTGTTGCAGTTACTCTGACGAACACATGGCTTAATTATTACGGGATGCATTAGCATCCCGCTTGCATATTTTGCAGCCTGCTTTGGCGCGTATATCTGCGGCCTCCAAACCTTTCCCAGAGTTGGCACTTCTCGTGCCACTTCTAATGAGTCTCTTGGGAAACTGTGCCATTGATTTCCCAGTGGTGCCAGTGGCTTTTGGCATTTGTGAGAAGAACAAACTGTTGGTGTGATGTTCGGTGATGATCCATTCACCAGCAAATGTGCTCTCCCTCCGTTTCACAGTGGAGAAACTGGTCAGCTTGTGACCATCTGCAAAATCAATACTCCTTCACAGCCTGTTCAGACACCGCAAGGGCCTAAACGTCAAGGAGTCCCTGTTTCTGTTTTCAAGAGGTATCTATTAACTCTTCATTTAGACATCACATACGTCATGGGACTTGTCTTAACATTGTTTCCTTTTTCGCATACCCTCGAGATCATTGCATCACGGGTCAGTTGTTTGGACACTGCAAAGAAAAGGGAGAGTTACTCTTTGCACTGTATTGATCCGCTCTCAATCGGTCTCCTCTGTCCCCCGTTAAAATATTTTCTCAGCGTTTCACACTGCTCTCGTTTGTGAGGAAAATGTTTTCCTCTACTCTGCTGGCCTCACACGGTCGTCCAGGAGACCGGAGTGAGAAAAAAGAGATAGAAAGAGCTCAATGTCTAGTTTCCCTCCTGTCACATCGCTTATCGCCACTCTCAATCCATCACCAGGAGCCGTGACGGATGCAGCATCAACACTTTGCACCCATGGTCGGCTAGATAAAGAAGTCTGCCCGGCCAAACCAATATGTTTGCTCTTTGTATGTGGCTGCAGCGGATGGCAGGAGATTGACACAAACAAGAGAGACGGAGAGCTCTTGGCAGCAGAAGTCTGCTTGATAATTAGCAGGAGGAGTTCTCGCAGGCCTCTCCGATCAAGTGGAAGACCGCTCCATTGTATCTAAATAGTTGAGTGGGGGTTTAGGGATAAATAGCCATTGGCCATTTGTCCTGCATGGTATCTGCATTGCATTTACATTTCAGTGTTATAACATGAGCGTTAGTTTCTATTTATCTTGGTTTTATTAATTTTAGTGGAAATATTATTTAGTTGGAATATTTTGACCACCCCTGGTTTGCAATCAGCTTCACTGACCATATATAAGCACTGTGTAGTTCTATAATTACAGACTGTAGTCCATCTTCTCTGTTAACCTTCTTTCACTCTGTTCTTTAATGGGCAGGACCTCACAGGACCACCACAGAGCATGTATGATTTGGGGGGGGGTCATTCTCAGCACTGCAGTGACACTGATCTGGTGGTGGAGTGTTAGTGTGCATTGTGCTGGTACGAGCGGATCAGTTATTAAACACTGAGTTCACTCACTCTCCACTCTATTAGACACTGCTACCTAGTTTGCCCACCTTGTAGATGTAAAGTTAGAGGCGGAAGCTCTTCGGTTGCTGCACAGTTTGGTCATCCTCTAGTCCTTCATCAGTGGTCACAGGACACTGCCCACAGGATGCTTGATGTTTCTGGTTGGTGGAGTGTTTAAAAACTCCAGCAGCACTGCTGTGTCCGGTCCACCATCCAAATGGTACCTGATGTTTACTGATGTTTATATTACTTCTGTTTTCAGGTCTTCAAACAGTGGCTTAGAAGAGCTTGTATTTGTTAAGTATTAGCACAGTGTTTGAAGATTCTGAGAATTTATAAAGCTTGGAAATTTGATTCTGAGCCTGAGCCTTTGCAATGCTTAAGGTGCCCACACTTTGGCACAGGCCACATTGATGATTTTATTTATGGTTTTTAATTGGAGAGTAACATTACCAACACTTTTGCATAAGACTTTATTTCCATTGTATGGCAATTTGCCATTCTCCTGAGAGTGGAACTGGCTGCAGAAAGGAACAATACCTTGCAGGAGTTACAGTATATTATCTGCACCTTTTTTTTCTTTTTTTTGAGGGGACTGACAAGCTGCATGCGCAGCATTTTATTTATTTATTTTTGTGCATCCAGTTGGTGTGAAAGCTCTTTTTTTCAGGAGCATTAGACAACAAACAAAAACATAAACCCAAAAATATGGTTATGCTTTCATGGCTTGAAATAGATGGGCCTAATTAAGACTACTTCTTCACAACAGAGAAAAGCACAGCAGGGCTGGCTGAAGGCTGGCATATTGCGCAGCAGTGGAGGCTGTCTTGCTTCAGCCGAGCGGAGAGAAGCCCGATGCTCGATAGGAATGAAAGAAGTCGTGGCGGTGCTGGCGCAGTAGGGACAGGAAGGGAAAGTGGGTTCAACTTAAAAGCAGTGCTTAATGAAAGAATGCTCTCCAAAGAGCCTTTATAATTGCATTTTAGATGACAACATAAAAATGCCCCAGCTTGTTCTGTGCTGTGGCTCGCCAGCAGAACGCTCATGCTAAGCACGCTCGTTACTCACATAATGGCTTGAAATAAACCCAAACATCCAGCTTCTGGTTTTTAGATGCGACAGCAGGAAAGGGTCTTTAAACCAGGGAGGCAAAACTCCTTACATATCAGGGCTGGTTTTGAGAAACGATGTCTGTCAAAAACCCCATCAACATCCATTACGAGTGTTCTGGTACTGCAGCGATTGTACAGGTTTGTAGTGGAACCACTTCAGTTCATAGCTACTGTACTTACAGGGCAGTATGTACAGGTACAGTCCAGGTGGAGGTTAAATAAGGGTACTTTTATATATTTGATATCTTTTCATGTTATGTATTTTATCCTTTCCCCTCTTCATGGCACTATAATGTTTGGAATATGAGGCTTCACAGGTGTGTTTGAATGCTATATCGGTACTGGTATGTGGCCTAAAGGTTAGAGGAGTGGGCTTAGGACACAAAGGTCGCTGGTTCTATCCCTAGTACAGGCTGGAAGTGGAAGTGGAAGTAGGGGTGAGGAGAAACAATGTCGTCTACTTCCTCAAAATTTAAGCATCTCTCTCCAATTGCTTTCTGGGCGCTGAGGTGGCTGCCCACTACGCCAGGTATGTTTTCTACCTGCCCTAATCTCTAGTATGTGTGTGTATGTGTTTGTTCACTGCCATCCATGAGTTAAATGTGAGGATTGAATTCTGTTGTGCTTGTGTGCCATTGGCATGAAGTGGCCATAAAGTGTGTTTTCAGTTTCTCTGTGAGAAACTGCTCTATTCAGCAGTATTTTGACCACAGTTGTGCCAATAAAGGTCATGGAAACCTTTTTAAGGTTGAGAAGTAAGAAAAAGATAGTTAGATATTTGTAAGAATTAAATTTCAGATCTGTTGACTCTCTCTTAAAAGAGAAATCATATAAAGAAGTGTGAAACTGTATTTCCTGAAGAAAACTGAATGTTCTTGCAGCTTAAGTGGTTCAGAATTTATCTAAGAAAAAACAAAACAGCATTGATATGATATTTCAGATGGATGCTATAATGTTGCTTACTGGTTGCTAGGCTGTTGGATTGTGGTTGCTAGACAGTTGCCATGGTATGCCAGATGTTTGCAATGGGGTGTCAGGTGGTTGCTCAGGTGTTGCCAAGTGGTTGTGCTGGAACCCAATGTGGTCTGTTTGGTGTTTCTGGGGTATATTGATTACTGGCACATATAAAGAGTGCACAAACCTTTGCACCCCATTCATTACTATGGGGAAAAATTTGGACAAAAAGCTCTATAAAAGACTTTCAGACTTTCACAATCAGGCACAATCTGGAGCTGATATCTTGAAAACTACAACTATATGAGCTAAAGCAAAACGAGTGAAATACACACACTTTTAATTGCAGAGCTACCAGTTAATGAGTCAGCCAGTGCCTTTGGCAGGATACAGTAACTGTCGTCGCTCTCCAGACCATGCCGTTCTTCACAGCTCGGCAGAGCTTGTGGGTAGTAAGTCCTCCGCAAAGTTTACAGCTCCTGCTCTGGCATAAAGAGTACTGTCTTACGCATCCAGAACTCGCACATCATTGACTCGACAGGTTGAAGTGAAACAAACGATAAAAAAATACAGCTTATTCTCTCCCTCACTGCCGCCACCGTCCATCTTCTCTCGCGTTTTCAGCACATGTCGATGCTTTATGACGCGGATCAGTCAACGGCCAAGCGCTTCTGCGTCTCTGCTGGCCAGCTGATGAATTGATAAGAGCAAGGAGGCGAGGAAGATTGATGGGCCTGAGGGCGGGCGGATGGATCGTGCCCATGTAGGCCGGAGGAGCAGATTGATCTGGGTTCGATAGCCAGCAGGGGATGGTGTTTGAAGGGAGGGAGGCAGTGCCACCCTGTCAGAGAGAGACCACTGCTGTGGCAGAATAGGCCACTACTGTGAGTTGATGGTAGTTCATCAAATGATATCTGGACATGCTTTGAGTTAAGAAAAAAACACTCGAGTGACTTAAGTACTAAGCCTTTTGCGGCAATTTCAGGCACTAATCAGACACATTCTGTCTGAGCAGTGTATGGACTTCTGGACCGCATGGGTGGAAGATTGTACAATGAATATCTGTCCCTCACATTTGCATTTGAGGGATGATTACACAAAAGCATCATGCAAAAAAAAGGAGATGGAGACATTCAGTGTATAACTGATTACTATTTTGATGTTCGAACAACATACGGCTTTAAAATTCACAGTCATGTCAGAATATTACTGACCCCCCTGGTTTGGTTTGAACCCAGCCTACTCTATTAGACACCCCTACCAAGTTGGGCCCACCTTGTAGATGTAGCAGTCAAATGCAGAAGCTCATCTGTTGCAACACAGTTTAAGTTGGTCATCCTTTAGTCTTTCATCAGTGCTAATAGGTTGCTGCTCTCAGGACACTGTTAGCTGGATATTTCTGATTGGTGGACAGTTCTCAGTCTAGCAGTGATGCTGATGTGTTTAAAAACTCCAGCAGCACTGCCATGTCTGATCCACTCAAACCAGGGCAGCACACACTACTAACACACCACCACCATGTCAGTGTCTCTGCAGTGCTAAGAATGACCCACCATCCAAATAGTACCTGCTCTGTGGTGGTCCTGTGGGGTCCTGACATTGAAGAACAGGGTCAAAGGAGGCAAAGTATGAGGAGAAACAGATTGACTACAGTATAATAATCTGAGACAGCAGCTTCAAATCATTGTGATAGTCCACTGATCTGTAATAGGGAGAGTATAACTGTGCTGCCAGGAAGTCCTGTACACTGTTTACTTGAATAACTATAATATAATATAATATATATAATATCTAATATAATTCTTCTCCCAGATACCTATCTTCTTTTCCAAATCATGCAATCCAGCTATGGTATCACAAATGTTTGAAGAATATGGATGGGTTAAAGCTAAAGGCTGGAGGAAAGAGGATTTCCAGGAGTAGGTTTAATGATAAGTCCAGTTTCCTTCTAAAAAGTGTAGCTTATTTCTAATGTAAATTGCACAAGACGATGGGCTATATTCATAAAAGTCAATGGTAACTGCACTGTGTTGCACAAAATGTATGCCTTAGTTATAAAGTGCTATTCCACTGTGGTGGTGATCAGTCTCTTTACAGCTGCAGTACTTTTCCACCTGCTCAGAGAAAAAAAAAAGAAGCAGAAAAAGTATTTGGTAAAATATAGCAACAAAGAAACAGCTGAATAAATACAGGCCTAATAGAAATATCTGGTAAAGCATACAGGAGGTGACCTACTTTCTGGCTGTCCCTGCCTGGTAAAAGACTCAAGCCTTGCCCTCAGAGCCTTAAGATGTGGACCACATATTTACTAGTTATTAGATTTGAAGGATCCAGTACCTCATGAACATGGCTTGTGACTAAGACTGCAGTAGCGATGCTTGGTGAGTATGGTGGTCACCACAGTAACTATGCTAGGCGATAGCAGCACTCGCCATGGTAGCTATGCTAAAGCTATGATGCTAATGCAGAGGGCGGTGGCTTGCACGCTTACACCATGGTAGCGATGCTGGGCGGGGCCGGCAGTAGAAGTCGGCATGCAATCGCTACAGACTTTGACTCACACATTAATGCCACAGTATGTCTTTGCACCACTTTCCTTTACAATAATACTTCAATCAAGGATACACAACCTCATCTTACCTCAGATTACATTTCACCTCAACAGCACATATACTTGTTAGCTTTGTGGCAAAATGTAGTCCTTGGACCGTCAGTACGAGAAAATGTCTTCTAGGCAAACAAAAGGCAGACCCTGTGCATGCATGTTCAAGGTCTGTCAGTCACTCACTCAGCCAGTCAGTAAGCGAAATTGCCTCCTTTAGACCTGGCAAAAAAGTAAAGGTAAAAGCATCTAGAAATATCTGTGTCTGTATATCTAGGGGTCCTTGAGAACCAGTTTGTGAACATCTCATATTTCTACAATACTGTGTGTAATGATAATGCTTTGGGGACTACAGGAGTAAGGACAGATCCCTTTTTTATTTTCAGATCAGAAAAAGCTGACACCTAATTGAAGACGGCCTAGTGAAGAGCATTTGTAGCGCGTATGCTAGGCTGAGGAGGTGACAATAGACGGGTAACATCTTTATCAGAGAAGATCTTTTAAACAAGACCCCATAAAAGTGAAATCTGAGGGTTGATATGCTTCAAAATACCTGCACCAGAATTCTAGGTAACATATTAGCAATGCCTCCATTGTGGATCAACAGTAAATGGCGTAGCCAGACATAGGAAGGGCCATGTGTACAAGTGATCTTGCTCCTTATCTGTTAATCAAAGCCCCTTAAGCTAGCATTGTTAAGTTATATAGCATTGTTAAACCGCCTGCTTCAAACTTTTCTTATCTACAGAGTTGCTTTTTGTTTGCATGGAGATAGTTTGAGCAAACAAGATGTTGTCTGGCGTTCTCGTCTGATGCACAGACGGTTCTGTCAGACAACAGTGGACACCGTTCTGCACTATGAGCACTTTGATGCAAGCAGTTTTGCACACATGGCAATGTGCTGCTGCTAAAGAATGCAGTTATCAGTTTAGCTGCTTCTGAAATGAGTGCAGTCATTAGGGGTCTTATTACTAACATCCTACAGGCACACCTCTGGGGACACCGAAAGGACGAGCCTGCTAATGGGAAACCTTCTGCTGACATCTGGAACACTAATCATGCTTTCTCCTTATTTAAACCCAACGCTACCGCAGCAGCCAGTAGTGATAGTTCTCAAAAGAGCTCCTGGAAGTCGTAGAATTATTAACTTCTCTGCAGAAGCTAGACATTGATGTAGTAGACAGAGTCTAGATCCTCCCACCACTGTGCATTTCTCAGAAAAAGGGTTTTGGGTGCCTTTGCCAAAAAGATGGCACAGCAGACATAAAATAACGTCTGTAAGATGTGTATTACATTGTTGTCATTTCAGCATGTAAAGCCGTATGTCACTTTTGCTGTAGTTTTTGAATGCGGGATGATATAAAACCAGAATGTCAGAGTATTCCCCCAGACAGCAGTTCTATGCTTGGCCAGATTATTCACCACAAAGGTTTTTCATTACGTAGTATTTGTCAGAGCTGCTTTGGTGCATCCTGATAATTCTATTTAGACAAGAAAATTGGCTACCAGCAGATTTAGCTGTTCTTCCAAGTCATGGCCTATTTTTCAGAACACCAATTATGAGACTCCAGCTCATCGATCAAAGGTTCCTCTTTATGCCAACTGACACAAATGAATTCCGAACCCTACAGAGTTATATAAAAAGTGAAAAAGGGGTCAATTCCTGCTGCTCTTGGTGGGCCACGATATCCTATTTAGAATAGGTCGTGATTCAGCATTCCGAGTATAAGAAGGTGTTCTGTTTAGCTAATGGGAGGTTTGGGTAATTGGGAGCTATTGCCATACTATCACTTTCTTATAGGCACTAGATAAGACATGGAGTTAAAAGCTAGGGGTCAAAGGGATTTTTGCTCATTCTTCCTTTCAAAACTCTTTCTGTGAAAGTTTTGGGCCATCTTGCATGCACTGCAGGAATTTTTCCTTTTTCTCCCAATTTGGTTCTCCCACCCATGTGTAATTCTCCCTAGTACTTGAAATGGTCCAGACACTAGAAGGGTAAGGACTTAACACATACATGTCTCCTCCAATACATGCAAAGCCAACCACCACCTTATTTTGGAACAACCGATACGCTCAGAGGAGGAAAGCAACAGGCCAGTGCATCAGCGATGGGCCAGTGCTGGCCAACATTGTTTCAAGAGTGATGAGGGGAGCAAGTGCCATCTACCCACTTGGAGAGTCCAAAGCCAATTGTGCTCACCTGGACTCCGGCCGCTGATGGCAAAGCGGAATTGCTCAAGGTTCAACCTTGCAACCCATAGTGGTAGTGCATTAGATCACTGAGCCACTCATAGCCCATGCACCACCCTCCTAGGGTCTTCATCAGTCCACAGGTCTTGTTTCTGACATGCATCAGGCTTGTTATGAAGATGAATTTTGTCCTGAGTCCTGATGCCGGAAAGGTTTTCAGTATAGGCTTTAAGCTTCGTGGGAATCAATTATGTTCATTTTCAGAGTGGGCTAGGCTGCTGCTGATTGTTGGGGGAATTTGCTTCACCTTGCCTTGAACAAGCAATAGTCTTAACATGCTAATTAAGCATTAAGATAAAAGACCTTTTTATTCGAGAGCTCAAATCTGAAGTATCCAAACATTGCATGGAGTTCCTGTTTTTAAAAAAAAAAAAAATAATACACTAATCTTGCTTAAAATGTTATTAAAGTAAAATTAAAGTTATGTCTTTAACTTTATGCCGTTTGTAGATCAGTTCTTCTACTCACTTAACTATTCACAGTAATACAGTAGTTCAGATCAGCTGTGCCCACATTTTTGCCTAATGCTGTACATGACATCATTTTTGCTGAGTATATATTTAATTATTTGTTTATTTGTGTTTATGCATGTGGCTTGCTCTCAGACATCCCTCTGTGTTATTGTATGACCACTAATAATGATAATTTCCTTTCCAAAAATCAGATTGTTTCTATTGTAACTGGTACTTCTCACTTGTTCTTTCGTCTCATAGGGCTGTTGCGTAAATCTGCGCCTCTTCGATTCATTTCCATTAACTTTTAATCCATCATGAACAAGACTGCACTGTATTGCACTTTGTTCAGCTCTAATCAATAACTCATCAATCCGGAGACTAATCGAAACCTTTACTAGCACTTCTATCATGCATATATCATTTAGAGGAGTTAAAACAAAGTTTGCAGTGATGAACTATTGATCCGCAACTCCTCTCATAAGACTTTGATGAGAAGATAAGTTATTTTATGCTTTTACAGATACTGTACTCCACTGTCTGAAAAACTGTGGTCAAACAGTTTGCTGGCGATGTATCATTCTTCGGTCTGTATGACTGTTTGGTCGGTTTCGTCACTCCTGACGCGTCAGGTGTCTTCCAGAGGTATCCTCCACACATTGACACGGCCACACCATAACTGCCCCCGATTACGTGCATAAACATCCATATAGGCAACTAATGGGTCCAATCAAGAGCATGCTTGCATGCTGTGAATCATTTCTGACATCCAGAGTGGAATTTGCATAATTAAATGCAAATGGAGTGAAGTTGCATAATTAAAAATCTGACATGGATCAGTGTTGTGAAATAGTGTAGATCGGTGAGGGTTGGGGCATGCAGACACAATGGCTTAGTGACGGCCCTCAGAAAACACTGCCTGTGTAATTGACTTTATTAGGGACACTGTGCGTGGTGAATTGTGTTGGAAATTGCCTTTCCACCTCAGATGGTGTCCCTTTATAATGGACACATACAGTACGCTTCAGATCATTTACCGGTGACTTATGCTTTAGTCATATCTTCAAGTGTAGTGCTCTGTTTGTTTTTATACCTGGGAAAGTCGGAGGGCTTATCTCTGCTCTGTGAGCCTCTGTGAGCCTCTGTGTAGGACAGTCAACTTCGAAACACACAACATCTGTTGTCATTCATAGTTTATCTTAACAGCTATGTATTCATCTGTGTTTAGGAAAAGGCTGTGTTCAATAAAGTAACGAGATGCCGAGTTTAAGTGTTGTAGTAGCATTCCGAGGCAATCGCCCCCTGGCTAATGTCACCTACATGGTTTAATTCCATGATCTAAAGTGCAGCAACATTAATCCCCTAGGTTTATTCAGTTATTAATCCAAATGAGAAATATTTGGCAATCGTTTGCTTTAGAAGATCTTGTGGAGTCCCACAGGGTTCCATTGTAGGGCCTATGAAACTGATGTTAATTATGATAGAGAGTAAAGAAGTGAAGTGTGGGCTTACACACAGGGTCGATGGGGTTAAAGCAGTGCAAGAAAAATACTGTTTCTGTTCAGAACGATCCAAAACGAACATTTGGTTTGTAATCCTCGCAGCCAAATCAAGGTCGCCTCTGTGCTGTGATGCTCAGCACTAATCCTGTGACGCACAGAAACAAATCCTGTGTTAAACACTTCCTCTTTCTTCAGGGACTGATTTGTTTTAGGGGCCACCGAGAAATGAACTGGAAAATACATTTAGTTAAACTTCATGGCGGCATTAGTGACTGTACGCTTGCAGCAGGAGCAGTAGTGATATGACCCGAGTGAGAGAGTACTTACTTGTGACGACTGTGTTTAACCAATCAGCGGCGGTCTGCACTGTTTCTAGCACCATCTATCCGTCCTGGTTGGGTATGCCAACATGAGGGGTAACAAAAATGAGCAAGGGCTTAAGTATGGGAATGGGTTGCCTGGTAGTGGAAATAATAACACAATTAGAACTCAAGGCTTCACAGGCTACCTCACATAATTAGGGCCCTGTGATTTGCACCCTGCAGAGAACAGAACTGTGGAATAAGAACAGATTTTAGCTACAATGCATGTATATATCCAAAATATGGTGTTTTAAGGGTGAATATTACCAAACATTTCATATGTTTTAAAGTTTGGTGTCATTTGAGCATATACCATGCAGTGTCTCCTATGTGAAAACATTACTTATAGGTTTAATTTACTTGACTGTGTAAGTGCATCTCATCTCAGTAAACACCTGTTTGTTTCTGAAGCTGTGAGTTTGTTACAGTCCTTTCTCTTAACAATTCACAAAAAAGTATTACTTAATGACATTTTCTATTAGCAGCCCCTTGTTGAGAATCTTTGGTTCTCCTGAACAGCAAATTAGAAATTTCATTCATTAATTTATGAATGTAATTTAAGTCTGGAACGTTCCTGCTGTTAGGGTTGTAAATAAGTAAACTTTCCACTGGTTTCAATAAAAATAAACCATCCGTTTGTGCTTCCTCTCCATCCCTCCTCCCCGTGTTGCTTATCCTCATCACTCCTACTCTCTGTGTTCTTTCTCCTCTCACTCCTTCTCTCTGTTGCTTCTTCTCAATCACTCATTCTCTGTTGTTTCACCTCCATCACGCCTTCTCTGTTACTTCGCCACAATTAATCGTTCTCTGTGCTGCTTCTCCTCTCACAAATTCTCTGGATGGCTGCTCCTCCCATCCATTCTCTGTGCTGCAGCTCTTCCCACTCATTCTTTGTGCTGCAGCTCTTCCCACTCATTCTCTGTGCTGCAGCTCCTCCCACCCATTTAATGTGTTGCTGCTCTTCCCACCCATTCTCTGTGCTGCAGCTCTTCCCACTCATTCTTTGTGCTGCAGCTCTTCCCACCCATTCTCTGTGCTGCTGCTCCTCCCACCCATTTAATGTGTTGCTGCTCTTCCCACACATTCTCTGTGCTGCATTCTCTCCCACACATTCTCTGTGCTGTTCATTCTCCTCCATAACATGTTCAGTTGACTCTGTTCTCATTCATATTCGTATCTATCTATTTCAGGTGGCCCATCACGCTGGTCTTCACCACCTTGCGACTGCTGCTGCAAGGGCCACAAAGGTGATGGTGAGGGCGAGAGTGGTACATCCTTCAACGAGCTTTCCACGTCCAGCTCCGAGAGCCAGTCAGAGGCCAGCTCCCCCCAGGGCACGGTCATCCGCGGGCCCGTGAGCCGGCAGTCGCATGTCCAGACGCTGGATCGGCCACCCAAGAAAGGCCCTGTGCAACATCTTTTGCAGCAGCAGCAGTCGGAGCAGCGCCGCAAGAGTGATCTCCTTCGCACCCTCACCGCAAGTGCCCGGGACACCAGCACCAGCAAGAAGCGCCCCACTAAGGAGAAGATGACCGTGGAGGAGGAGCTTGAGAAGTGCATCCAGGACTTTCGCAAGATCAAGATCCCAGATCGCTTCCCAGAGCGCAAGTACATGTGGCAGGCTGACCTGCTGCGCAAGTACCGCCTTTGAGGAACCGGGGGCCCTGGGAGAACTTTCGGACCCCTATCAAAGCAGGAGTACAAAACTGTGAGCTGTGACGACGTACGCAAATCTGCACTACTGCCTCAGACTCGGTGTCTGTTCTCAGATCTTGTTTAAACTGATTGATTTGGTGGAGGAGCACTTGAGACTTCAAGTTGACTCGTAAGCATCCTCTGTTTACGTAGCCCAGAAAAGGCATGGTTTTCATGAGAGAAGCATACTTTCCTGGTGTTTTGCTTTGTGGCGTCCTCTTTTGAGCTAGCACTGATGAGCACAAATGTATGTCTGTCATTGACCTCAGCATGTCTGTGGCGCTAGCGGTTGCGTTCAGGTGGCCCAAAGGTCGGATGAAGAACGCGCATCCGTATCATAAATAATTCATGCTGTCCCCACAGCGCCCTCGCTAAAAATAGCTGGTGCCTTGTGGCGGACGTGAGAGCCAGGTTTGATTTCAACACTTCGGGAAGCACAGAAGACCATGTGTGATCCCCACCCCCCCTCTTTTCAGCTTTCCCTTGCTCCATTTCCAAACCCCAGCTAGCTTTCCAATTCCTTCTCCTTATCAGCCTCCATATAGACTTAGTCATGGTGTAAAAAGGGTTACACACAGTAGGTGGAAACTCACACAATCCCTCCTTTATGTATTGAAAGTGCGGCCTGAACTATATTGATCCGAGTGTGATATTTTAAAACGGGATAAGTGAGGTCTTACTTTGAAGGAGAGATGAAAAGTTAAATGTGGGGTAGGAGTAAATAATGCTCTGCATTTTAAGTTTATATCTCAAAAACACATGTAAGCACACACACACACACACACACACACAAAATGGGCAAAAGTGCACACCAGGACAAACACTGTCCGATACTGCCACTGATGACAACACTGAACAATGACAAATGGATCGCATTCATAACCGACAGTGTGGTGAGTAAACATCTAACCATTAGGTTTTACTTCCTATTGATGGACCAACTATAGGCAACAGATCACATCTCTGTTTATTCTTATGGGTATAATCAATAACCACTAATTACTTATTATAACAGCAGGGTTGGTGTAATATTTGTAAACTGAAAAGTGTTTAATGTAAAGTGCAAACAAAAAATCACTATAAAAATCTAATTATTTAAACAGAATTTTATTTTTGGTGAAATACAACTTATTAAAAAACGTATATTATTAAATCCTTAGAAGTGATCATTTATGCAAATATCGGTGTAGAATTTCTGTTCATTCAAAAAAGACAGCACTTCCCTGCAAAACAGAGCGAAGTGACATGCTCTAATAATTCTCAGTGTAATGTAATTAATTTATTTTGACACACCAGTTGAAGCCATGCTCTGATTATGAGGCTTATAATGGTTGGAGAGAGAGGGAAAATGTCATGCATCTATTAATCAGTGGTGTAATTGATTTTTATGCTCTTTTCATTTGAGGCATGAAAAGTAAAAAAAAAAAGTTCTTGACTCGCTCTGTTGAGCACACTTGGCATCGCAGAGTTTGGTAGCTTGGAATATCAACCTTGTCTCTTTTGGTTATGCGAACAGCATGGCGGCTTGGAGACGAGCGAATCGGCGGCCTGCTTTTTGTTTTATCCACGACACAACAAATATAGTTCATCACGTGGCTGTGAAGAGCTTGAAAAGCTGGGCTAACCAGAAAATAAGGCTTAGTAGGTTTTTGAGTTTTCACAGATAGCAGTTCTAAATCCAAACAGCCTTGTCTAAAACAGTACATTTCACCGCTCTTACCTCTGCCAGTAACTTGAATGTAAAAATAAACAACAGAGCAGACATTGCGTGGCCAATGTGTTAAAAATCTAGTCTATTTAGGATCATAATACAAGGTTATAGAATGTTATAGACCAAACCAAAGGAACAGGATAGGGGTGATGGGCAAAGCTCTTAAACTCTTACTTAACGTAAGCTTACATTTCTTGTCTATACTTTTATTTTGTTGTTGACACAGATTATATGATGGCACATCACAACCCTTAGCCTCAATACTGCCATCCAAACCCAAATCTAAGGTGGGAGTACCTCGGACAGAGAAAAGTTTAATCTCACATATTAAATACTTTCAAGATGAAAGTATTTAATATGTTGATATTAAGTTGATAAAAGTTGAGGCCTTGTGACTAGCTGATATAGCCGTATATAGCACAGGCTCCCTGAGAAACGCCAGCCTCGATCATGCTATAACATTCCCATCCCATTGGTACAGCAGCGATTTGTGACTGGCTGAGTTGCCGTGCACATAACTGTATAATCTTTTGTACCATCGACGTATTTCAGCTATGTCAAAAGAAAATCACTGCAGTCTGTGAATATTGTAAAATAATAGCTCTATAAATCACATGTAAATAAGTGTAGAATTGAAAAGAAAAATGTATTATGTCTTATCTGCACATATTGCCTACCAGTGAAAGGTACTGTAAACCCTAATCCTTGAGGATGTGAATTATAACAAAGATTGATGGAACGCATAATAAAACTTTTTTTTGTTTTTAAAGAAAAACAAACAAACAAACAAAAAAAGTACTAAGCAAGATGCATCCAAATCAGCGGGACATGATACAGCCCTGATTTTGAAAGCCATTGTGGATGCGAGAGCACAAATGCACCTGGAAGCACAAACACTATGTCCAAAAGCCCTAAAGTAGTGCTTAAGGTTCATCACTAAGTACACAGAAACGTTTGTGCAGTGTCTAGAAAGGTGAGCACATACTCACACCAGCCCGTCTGGCACCAACAATCATGCCATGCCTAAAATTACATTTTCCTCATTCAGTTGGTTAATGTGAATATCATCCAAAGCTGTCGGCCCCTATCCGCTTAGTTTTATGCTTTCCACTGCTGTCACATGATTGGCTGATTAGATAATTGCATGAATGAGTAGGTGTTCCTAATAATTTGCTCAGTGAGTGCATATATATATATATATATATATATATAAAAGTTATGCAAAAACTGGAACACCCCAAATCAAATGACATGTTTTGTTTATTTCTTAAATGCCATAATTTGACCGGGGTGCTCAAACTTCTGCACACGACACTCTTTCTTCGGTCTTACATTAAAGTGTTAAAAACAAATGTAGAATCAAGGAAGAAATTATTATTGGAGAAAACACATCTGTTTGTGCAATACAATAACAAACCCCGCTAGGGAGCACTTCATGTAACATCAGGATTGTTTAAGAGATAATTTGGCATTTTTTGAACTACAGTTCTTTATTTTTGTTGGATCACATGAATAATCTTTATTTCTAACAAAAGGTAACTATAGACTTAAAGTAATGTATGAAACCCCTAACTAGCCGAATTGACTCACAGCCCTCAAAGCTATAGAGCACTGTGCGCCAGTCTGAGACCACCCCACATTTATTTCATTTCCAGTCAAAATAATAGAATCTATACTAATCTGAATATCTCAATACTAATAAGGAGTATTAAGTTATTCATTTTCCAGCCTGTTCTTAGTAAGAGCTTCTCGATCAACTCCAGATCCTTTTCAGATCTGAGCGAGAATGAAGCTTGAGTTTCTCCTGTCTCTCAAAGACAAACGCTTAAAGAGCTTGTTGTAATCTAATGTAGGCCATTTTGGTGTTCTACCAGGCTGGGCTGGATTAAACAATTTTGTGGCCCTAGGTTATGAAAAATCGGAGGGCCCTCTTAGATGAAGACTTTTGCTCTATATATGCTATATAAAATGCATAATAAAATGTGAGGCGACTGGGTTGATATTTCTCAGTGGGCTAGAGTTAGACTGGAGTGAATATTAGCACGGATAAGAGCATTTCATTTGTTACACTGCATAAACCATAATAATAAGTCATTTGGACCGCAACTCAAGTCAGCATGAAGATCCATTTTCAAACCAGAGTCCACATTTTTGTGTTTTCTTGCAATGGATAATGTTGTAGTCCATCACATTACCATAAAATAAGCAATTGTAAATGAGGAACTATTTCTTTTTATATAAAAGATAGGAAAGTAAAGTATTATTAGCGTCAGATGATGAGGAGACACGTAAGCAGTTGAAATAAGAAGCTGAGCACGTTCTTATGGGATGTCAGAGCGACATTCAAAGTAATCAAGGCCTTTAGTGCTCAAGATTTCTAAACCTGTTCCTGGTTCTGCTTAGAAATTGAAGCATTCCACTCTGCTATTAATGGCACTTTAGTGAGGGACACTCAGTGTCATTTATTTGAAGCACCAAAAGCTAGTTGAGTGCTAATGGTGGCCCTTGTGCAGTTACAAGGCAGGTCCATGAGGTGCTTTGCATCTAAAAAGCTGGCACTGTAGCAGAAACAGCGAATCACTGCCTTGAGATTTCTTTGTACAGTGGGAGAGCTTAAGAAAAAAAGTTAAAAGTACAAGAGATGGCAACCTCAAAAACGAATAATTACATCCTAATACAATTTGCAAAGTTAGCATGTTAAAGATCCAGTATAGCCTGTACGGTTAATCCAGCAATGCTAACACATTCTGCATGGGTGTTAAAAGTGCATATTCTTTTTCTTCCTTCGATTTTGGTTTGACATTTTATGCAAGTACATTATCTTTGATCTAACCTCCTCATAAATATCTCCTGAAGAATGATTGACTTGTACTTCAGTTAACAGTTTGGCGATGTTTGCTAGCTAACACGGGCTGCTTTAGTTTGCAACAGGGGGATGCTAGGTTAACATTGTCAACACATTTGCCCAAAATCTTTATTTGTTTGCTTCAAAATCCAATTAAAAACATAAACTGGCATGGGATAGATCATCCGTAAACACTTAAGCTAAGCTTGAAATGGTTGTTCAACATGGCTGCCCCACCATTCAGCGCTGATCATTTTTGGGTGCATAGACCAAAGTACGTTTTCTAAACCAAATGGATATGTCTGTGCCTAACAAATAAAAATCTGGATGCATGTTAAGTGGTTTGAGAGGTGTATTTGGACCTGTATTTACAGTCCTTGTCCATTGGTTGTTAGCAGTGTTAGCCTAGCATCACCCATTCTAAACTAAGGAAGTACATTTAGATATTAGATGTCTTGGCTGATCGACTGACTCATGTTTATTCAATATTATTTTTTAATCACTTTAATGCCTGCTTTAACTGGAAGTTAAATTAGTGATGGGTGCTCTCTGACTTTTACGCAGCACTGTAGATAATTTTATCCTTTTTTTTCATTATCAACAGATTCACTGTAACAGTGTATTTTCCAGACTGAGAGTCTTACTCCAACATAGGGTGAATTCGCCGAATGTTGGACATTTATATGATTTAAGAATGTCCAGATCTAAAATTGGACATTTGAGATATCATGTGATTTTGATCCCATGCTATCACAACTTGTTTTAATCCATAGTTTATTTGACTTATTCATAGCTAATGTCCCACATTAGGGCAATGAAACCTACTATAACAATCCCACTGGGTACGGCACAGTGTTCTCTCCCGTCACCTGATAGTCTGACTCGTGGCTGTGTGTAGATTAGCAGTGCACGCTCCCTAATCCTGGTGCTGTTTCTGTTTTAGCACACTGGTTTGGTCTGGGATCATACAGCTGTAATTCTGGGGCTGATATAACATGAGCGTGAGAGCAGTAGCTCAGTGCTAGAAGAAATAACGCAGAGAACGCACTAGTTCCTGCTGCTCTCTGAGTACTGCATAAGCAAATTGCAAAGATGTGTAAAAAAATAATTTAAAAATATATATAAATTATATAAATAAATAAATAAATAAATAAATAACACCTACATCTTCACAAACTCTAAAAATGGCATCATACGGCGTGTTTGCCTGCCATAGAGTTTGGATGAGCTCCGATACGAAGCGAACAGTAACCGAAAGGACTTCTTCGGTCTCACTTTAGCAATCACCTCATCAGCCTTGAAGATTTCAACGCATGATCAAATGGTCATGAAGTCCTTTACTTTAACCTTCATAACCACTTATGATCCGCTCACACAAGACCTCAGAGAGCCTTTTGCACATGGTATTAGGTTAACCACTGTATGATGAGAGTATGCGTTCTACAAACGATGTAAATAGTCTCCAAATGTACACACTAGCGAAGAGAAGTCAATCGAGTTTCATTGTGAGGTGCGTTGATCACACACACGTGGAGAATGTTACGTGTGTCAATTTGTAAAAAAAAAAAAAAAAAAAGAAAAGAAATCTACAAATATAAGAACTTAAGAACGGGGAATCGGTATGAAGGGTAAACTCCGCCCCCTAACATTAAAGGTGTTTTTTCTAAAATTCCCGCAGAAGTAAATTACAAGTAAAAACCACAATCTTTCTACCAGTCAATATGATTTGGAAAACTGGGTCCAGGGTGGTTAGGTGTAAAACGTTCAGTGAAACTCTACCTAGACAGAATTCTTTACAGTGGTGGTGAAAGAAACCAGATGTCTAGATTCTAGAGTTTTTGCATGTCTTGGTGTCTGAGGCATTATTTAATGAACATTTTGGCCTAAAAGGAGACATGCGTACAGACATTGTCCAATAAAATATTCCCCATTTAATTATTATTTTTTTCATCATTAAGCATTATATTAAAAACATAAAACTCAGATGGTTCTTATCACCACCACTGCAAAGACACCTGATGCTCTACAGATTCTCTACAATGAACCATTTCACACCTAACTACTCGGAATGACTCAAGCACTGAATTATGCAGGGTTTTTTTTATTATTTTAATAAATGGTATTTCCCTTTAACCCCTGTTCAATGTGTAAGGATTTGTAATACTGGTACAACCCTAACATAAACAGAGCTGGTCCAAAGAGTAGTTTTGGATGACTAATGCTCAGTGTTTTAAGAACACTGAATCCCAATAACTGAAAAAGCCTTGTTTTATATTTGTTTTGTGTTTGTTTTTTTATTCTTTGCATTCTTCTTCTTCACACTGGCCCTGCAGCTGAATGCATTTGCATAGCCTTTGTTCATTACTCTGGTCCCTTGGGTCATAGCTGAACTCAAAACTGCATGGGCTAAGATCAGCTGCGTTGCTGTGTATGCACACACTGTCAACTACAGCTAACGCTCTTTTAATGGTGAACTGATTGTAAGTGAGTACGATGCCCATGTAGTTTCATTCCATAAGGCCACCTTGGAAGATGAATGCAACCACAAAAACAGAAAAAAACACAGAATCAACAGAATTGAGTCAAAGTCATTGAAGAAGATGCAAATCTCAACTAAAGGATTGTGAGCAAGTTGATTACATTTTGGCAAGATCCAGAACATTGTGCGCATGTTGAGTAATGAATTCTGCAGATGCTTTGATTTGTGACGATGTTAAAATGAAAATAAAAATAGTAAAGAGTATAAGCACAATGTGTGAACTGCATCTGCTACTGTTTTTCCACAGATGTACATTGTTATGTTAAAAAAAAGAAAGAAAAAAAAAGACAACCACGTCATCTGAAATGTCTTTAGATACAAGCACAGGGGATTTGAAAATTGTACTAGCGCATAAAAATAAAGTTCTATATAAATATGCTTGGTCTGGCCTTTGTGCTTGGGATTTGGGCTGTAAAATTTGGTCGTCAAACAAAGGGATTATGGTGTTGTTCTGCAGAAGACAGAGAAGAAAGCGATTCACATCAAAGGCAGACGCAGAAAAGAGAGCTAACAAGTTGGGACAACATGATGATTATTTGTGCTTTGCTCTGTAACCATCTCTCCACAGAATTTATTTGTTACATATAATTCAATGCTGAACATTTGATTTGCAAATCATCTGCATATACATTTCTTTTCATCTATTTTAGCAGAAACTCCTACATTACCTACATTCACTGGCCACTTTATGAATGACATGAACTTTTAGGTCCAATATATATTTACATTTGTGGCACTTGCAGAAGCTCTTAGTTTTCCAATCAATAAATTCATTCAGTGGGGACAAAAGTATTTAGTCAGCCACTGATTGTGCAAGTTCTCCTACTTAGAAAGATGATAGAGGTCTGTAATTTTCATCATAGGTACACTTCAACTATTAGAGACAAAATGAGAAAAAAATCCAGGAAATCACATAGTAGGATTTGTAAATAATTTATTTGTAAATTATGGTGGAAAATAAGTATTTGGTTCTCACAGACCTGTAACAACTTCTTTAAGAAGCTCTTCTGTCCTCCACTCATTACCTGTATTAATGGCACCTGTTTGACCTAGTTATCTGTATAAAAGGCTGTCCACAGCCTCAAACAGTCAGACCCCAAACTTAATCATGGCCAAGACCAAAGAGCTGTCGAAGGACACCAGAAAGAATAGAAGACATAAAAGACCATTGATAATCTCCCTCGATCTGGGGCCCCAGGCAAGATCTCAGCCTGTGGGGTCAAAATGATCATGAGAACGGTGAACAAAAATCCCAGAACCACACGGAGGGACCTGATGAATGACCTGCAGAAAGCTGGGACCAAAGTAACAAAGGCTACCATCCGTAACACACTACGCAGAGAGAGACTCAAATATTGCAGTGCCAGACGTGTTTCCCTGCTTAAGCCTGTACATGTCCAGGCCCGTCTGAAGTTTGCCAGAGAGCAAATGGATGATCCAGAAGAGGATTGGGAGAATATCATGTGGTCAGATAAAACCAAAATAGAACTTCTTGGTAAAAACATAACTCGTCGTGTTTGGAGGAAGAAGAATGCCGAGTTGCATCCCAAGAACACCATACCTACTGTGAAGCATGGGGGTGTTTTTCTGCAAAGGGGACAGGACGACTGATTCGTGTTAATGGAAGAATGAACGGGGCCATGTATCGTGAGATTTTAAGCCAAAACCTCAGTGAGACATTGAAGATGGACCGTGGCTGGGTCTTCCAACATGACCATGATCCCAAACACAGCGCTCTGGCAACGAAGGAGTGGCTCTGCCAGTCTCCAGACCTCAACCCTATAGAAAATATGGAGGAAGTTGAAAGTCTGTGTTGCCCAGCGACAGCCCCAAAACATCACTGCTCTAGAGGAGATCTGCATGGAGTAATGGGCCTAAATACCAGCAATAGTGTGTGCAAACCTGGTAAAGACTGTCATTGCCAACAAAGGTTGTATTACAAGTATTGAATTGAACTTTTAACTTACAAATAAATTCTCATTTTGTGTCTCATAGTTGAATACCTATAATTAAAATTACAGGCCTCTCTCATTTTTCTAAGTAGGAGAACTTGCACAATCAGCGGCTGACTAAATACTTTTTGGCCCCACTGTATCTTATCTTATTGATATTATTGGGAAGGCCCAGTGCACTGCAAATTAAAACCAAACTTGAACATGTGAGCTACATTATATAAATGCACTGCAAATTCACGAAAAAATCTGAAGCACTTCCATCAAAATCACATGCACTTGACACAATGCAAATTCAGTAACACTGCAAATCCAGAGCACAATGAAAGTGCTGTTTCCATGGAAAATCCTAAAAGTCTACTGAGCGCCCATAAAGCCATTTAAAACATATGACTTTCCACATTACTGGCTACGAAGTCACTAGTTTGTGACGCACAGTGCTTGTGTCTGGATCAAAATGTGTCATCTATTGGGTTTTCTCTGCTCTCTGCTTCTATACTTTACATACTGTGCTAATGACTGCACTTCTAATGGTGGTGCACAACATTAACTTAGGTCTTAGGGTTCCAGCACCTTTCAGTTTCCTCTAGAAACAGCATTTAGTGATGTGTCAGCAGTAGTTTGGAAGGAGACACTGGCTGGGTGTGCACGGTTCAGGGAAGGCATTTGTCAGTCTTTACCCTCCCAGTGTCAGAAGCATGTGATGGGGGGAGAGTATATATGGGTTAGGTAATTGGCGACCCATATTGGGGACAAAATGGGTAAAAAAAATTAGAAATGAAAAATTGTAAAAGAGTTTTCCAATTTTGTGTAGCATCTGTGAATTCACAGCATGTTTGAAAATTGTAGTGCATTTGCTTTCTCAGCCACTGTAAATATTCCTACCTACCTAACCTAGAGTCCAAAGACACTTTTAAGCTTAGCTACTGACAAATACAAAAGTTAGTATGGATACCTAGACAGAAAAGATGCACAACACTCAACAGCTAAATACATATACTACACTAGGCCTGAATGTCAAGGAAATCAAAGTATGACATTTAAGTGCAATCGCAAGCCTTGTGCTCTTAAAAGGTCTTCAGTTAACAGTGAGCGACTCAGCTGGTTGTTCCACCACCTTGGTGCTAGGACAAAAAGTCTAAATGCTTGTCTTCCAAGGATGCAACTTCCAAAGATGCTGGGTCAAGCCAAGAAACATGTATAGCTTAAAGGACTATGGCTTTTTAATCTGGTATAAGGACAAAAAGTCCCTACATTTTTAGGATATTCACATGTAATGCTCCCGACACTGGGAGGGTGAGGCCAGACACACACCTCCTCGGACACTCCTGCGCAACTAGCCACTGCCTCTTTTCTAACAGCCAACAGTACCCGGCTTGATGCATAGGCAGACGCCCTTGCCGGCCAGCATCACACAGATGTGGGGAGAGAGCCACCTTCCCACCCGGAGAGAGCAAGGCCAATTGCTGATGGCAGGGATTTGAGCTGGGATTTAAACCAGCGGGTCATAGTGGCACCTCCTTAGTCCGCTGGACCACTCAGAGCCCCTGGGAAAACATTTACAACTATTTTACCATCATCAATGTTACATTAGACACATTTAGGCCCACTGGTCATTTTGTAAAGTAAATAAATTGCCTAGGTTTCGGAACCACCACAACCCTGACCAGGAAAATGCGGACAAGAAAATGGATGTATGGATAAATGCGTGACCCCTGATTCCATTCACCATTACTGTTAAATTTTTCCACCATTGATGTTTCACACCTAAGCCACTCTGAACGCTGAATCACACATCTCAGCCACTGAATTATGCAGCCATTTCTAAAAATTGTCAGAACAGAAGGCTGTGTCATTCAGCCACATTTAGAGGTGTCTGTGCAAATGTTTGTGCATTGCAAGCACATTCCTTTAATCTATCAGCTACACTGATCAGCCAATAGTAGTGAAAATGATCTCAAATAAAGTCAAATGGGGAGATGGCAAAACTCCTTTTCTCAATATTGTTGCCTGGAGGAATTTCAGAGGCAGGTCCGCAGCCGGTGCTGGTGCCAGTTATCTCTCAGTGATCGCTCTTTGGAGGGCACTATCTATCTCTGCCGCACTCCGTCTCCCTGGAAGGAGACATGGTGCTGTCAGGATTACACAGATAAGGCGGCAACATGCACCCATTTTTCTGCATAACAGACGAAGGCACTTCGCCTTATGAGGGAATCACATGATCAGTGAAGCTCTGCTTCCAAACATCCACAACATCTTAGCTGTACATCAAAGAAAATCTCCAGAGCCTGTTTATGTCTGGCTGTCATGACATTTTCTTGAGGACCATTACAAGATGTACTTGAGGGAAGGGTGGTACATGAAGGAAAGGAGGCTTTAGGAAGACAATGGAGTTTGATCAGCGTGATTGCATGTGCAAAGCTCAAATAAAACCAACTGATCATACTGGTATTACTGTCCATCAGATCAGACTATACACAAGCTATACATGTCAGTGTTGTATTCAGATTATAGCAGAATGGCAATTACTGGTAGTTCCTCTCACCACAAATCACATGCACACCCTTGACAATGTTTAGGTCTGGAAGTATTTTTGAGCAAAGTCATGGGCTTTTATTCTGAAGGTGTGGTTTATATCAAGTCAGCGACCAAAACAGCATAATATCTCACAGCTGAAGTCACTTCACACATGCTGTTTTGTTCTCAATCTCTTTGCAACGTTTGCCGCAGAGTCTCCTGACACTTGGTTATGAAGTACAATGGTCAGCTTCTGAAGCTGATTCAAATAGCTTTTCTAATGTGTACATTATAGCATTCTCAAATGGTGTACATTGTGGCATGAACCCATAATGTTTGAGTGGAGGGGGGCTCACAGGGTTCATTGAAGGTCTGTGATCATCACTGAGGTGGCCAACGAACTGGCTACTGCATCCACAGCACTGATCTGTGCTACTGAGAGCACCAGCATGGCCAACGGTGCCAGTCACTGTGCCAGTGGTTCTAGCTCCTCCAGCTCCTGTGCCAGTCACTCCAGTGTCTGTGTCAGTGGTTTCAGCCACTCCAGTGTCTGTCCCAGAGGTTTCAGAAGTGGCCAGTAGTTCCAGACACTCTTGCATCAAAGCCAGCAGTCCAGTTGCCCCTGTCTTCCTGTGTCAGTTGTCCCAGCTGCTACTGTCCCTATGCCAGTGGTCCCAGTCTCCAATGGTCCAGCAGACCCCTTCTCTGGTGGCCTCATGGCCACCTGCTTCCAGACCTGTGCCCAGGTTGGCTTTACACACTGCTTGGAAGTCCCTATCTGTTTTAGTATTCTACGTGTCATTTTGCCCGTTGTCCCATTTTGTCCCAGATCCTGTTTCTGCCTCTGCCTGCGTCTTTCCCAGTCTCCTTGGTAATACCAGTTGCTTTTGTTCCAATTCAGGTCCCAGTACCTGTCCTGTCTTTGGTCTTGCCCACTGTCTTGTGTTCCATCCTGCTTGTCATTCTATCAAGCTCTCTGTTCAGCATCCTGTCCAGTCTTTTGTGTACTACCTGGCCTGTTTATTTTGTTGTTTGTTACCTGTGTAGTAATATTCAGGTTTTGTCTGCCTGTTGCCCCCATTCCAGTGTAGTGTACTAGTTGTGCTTTCCTGACCTATACCTGCCCCAGATTGTACACCATGTTGTTCATTGTAGGAAAGTAGGTTCTGTCATAATTGCCCTGCCTTGACTTCTCTGTCTTTCCTGTCTTGTAGTTTTAAATTTGTTTACATCTAACTTGTGCTGCCTTGTCCACATGTACAGCTCTGGAAAAAAGAGACCACTTTATTCTTTTTTTTTAATTTGCATCTCTACATGTGTGGCACCCATTGTATTCCAGGCATTTCATCACACAAAGCTGAGTTACTTGAATTTGTATGAACTATAAATGGCATTAAGTCACCCAGCAGCAATGTGAAAAACTAGTGAAGAGCCTGGAAGACATGGAAGACATCATAATTTATTTGCATTATTATATAGCAGTTGTCATTTCTGCAAATAAATGCTCTAAATAGCTATATTTTTATCTGGAATTTGGGGGAAATGTTGTCCATGGTTTATGAAATACAATACAAATGTTAATTTCCTTAAACACATTGCCTATAAATAGTAAAACCAGAGAAACTGATCATGTAGGGTCTTCATTTTTTCCAAAGCTGTATGCTTATTTATTTGCCATGACATGCCTTGCCACTCACTGTCGCCTATGTTAGCTATATATATTCATTTTCATTGTTGTATCTGCCTGCTCCTGTTTGTTTTCTGTTAGAATTGGTTGGTGGTTGCAGAGGTTGCAGCCTCTATTTAACCAAAAGAGCTGTGGATTAGAGCTGTACCAGCAGTGCCTCCCCCAGGTCCTAGAGGCCTGCTTATTTTGAATTTCTTTATATTTTGAATTTCTTTATATTTTGAATTTGAAGAAGCAACAGCACTGTTAAATAAATATATATCTTTCTAATTATAAGCTTATTATAAGCATTAGAGCTTTGTTGCAGCTTTCATCTTTATACCCTTCAGCTTGTTAACTAAGAGCTTTGCTCACCATTTTGCCAAGCAAGGGCTGGAATCAGACATTTTAAACACGTGAGGCTTAGCCCAAATGTCCAGGACCATGAAATATTGTTCAATCTATTGTGAATAACTTCACATCAGTGAAATGCTATTCCCCGTTTCTTACTTTAACATTTATTTTGTTATAATATCTACAGGAGCACAAAAGTCTGGCATTTTAATGGATCAGATTACTACTGTTAGGTTGTGATGGCAGAGCCAAAGACACATCTCACAAGCCCCAACAGAGCATTTTTATAACTCCATCTCAAGGGTTCTCACATTGACCAGCAAGCTAACCTCATCTAACATTGCCCCCGCTTAAAACTACATCTTTCCGCTGTTCACCGATCAATGCTAATGCTGCTGAGGCTGGATCACTTTCTATGGCTGACGGCTGTAGTTTACTCCTGTTAAAATAATGTTCTTATATCCATGGTTACCTTACCTTTAGCTTCCTACTAGCAAGCTTGCTGACCACTGTTTAAAGTATAAGATCCTTGAGGAACATTTGGAGATCTTTCAGCTTAAGGTGCTTAGAGAAACCCTCAAGAAAAGGATTTTAGATGAAAAGGGTTCCTCAAAGCACTTTAAGAGCTTTCTCCAACTGAAGAACCTCCAAAATTTCCTCAAGGATCTTAAACTTTTTAACAGTGTGGGGTAAAAGACTGAATGGGGAGACACCAAAATACCAGAAATCTGCTTGCAAAGATGTCCACGTTGAGGACACATTCCCCACTAGCATGAGGACTCTCCTTTGCTTGCAGCATAACCAGCAAGCTGATTGGCTGTTTTTGTGTTTTGATGTTCTAGCATTGGACGAACATATTTTACTCAGTGGCCGGTGTCCTCATTAATAACGTCTGTTATCACACACAAGTTATTTTTTAAAGCTTTATCATCAAAGCAATAATAATAAAAAACATTCAGGGCTTGAGCCCCATAAGCCCACCTCGCTCCACCTCAATCACTCAATGCCTCGGCCTTGTGAAGGCTCATTTAACAAGCTTTACTTGCGCTAATGTAGTAAATGATTGGCCCTTATAACGCTGTCAGGGATTTCCCTTAGGGCAAATGGTGAGGCCAAGTGGGTGAAGGCTTGTTTAAACTGCTACTGAAGAGGGCAGTGACAATAGAGCCTGAATCCCAGCAGCACAGTTTTGACCCTCCATGTACTTCTACAAGACTAAAGCACAAGAGTAAAGCACATTTGTGTACTCTGAATTACCCAAAACAAAATCTTATTAAATGACTTTAGCAAAAGACATGGTAAACAACTACTATTCACTAGTGCCTTTTCCCACCACTGTACTGCTGGACTGTGAATCATCATCTCTGACTGGGGTTCTGTTGACAAATCTCCTGCACTCATTCTCAGCAGAGCGGAGATGGGCCAGAGATGATTTTCTCGCTCCTTTATGAACAGACAGCATAAAGAACCCGCTCTTCAGGGGAAACATGATAAGCCCTACACATTGTGGCTGCGATTAAATGAATCAGAGCTTTGACATTTCCTATTCATTTCTTTCCCGTCTCACTCACTTTGTTCTTCCTGTCACAATAACTCCTATCCTACTACTTCTGAAAACTAGAAGCTCTCAAAGCACGGTACTGAAGCGGTGGTGAGAAGGAAGACTTTGCAAACACTATTTCTATTAAAGGCATGCTTTTTATTGCTCTTTAAAACAGTGCAGCCTTAACAAAAGCTAGCACAGGCAACAGGCAGAAATGAACTCGCTGAGCTTCACACACGCCCGATACTGCAGCAAAAGCCACCAACCACCACAAGCTTCCACAAGAGCATGCAGAAAAGGCACCTGACAGCATAACCAATGTGTTTACACACATTTCTGAACCATAGTGTAGGTACAACACATAATAGCCATGAAACTCTCTGCTCAGCAGCAACCCAGAATTCCTAGTAACCATAGCCTGCATAGCTGCGCCCCCAGTACTATTCATTGGAGTGGTGGATGCCGCAGTACAGCGTAGTAGTTTGAGTAGGAGAAGTAGAAGAAGGATCTAATTACCAAACCATTAGAACATTTTTGGAAGCTTAGGAGATTTCTCCTCATCTATCTGTGAAATTAGCTTAATTAATGATTACCACACCATCTTGTTTGCAAGATCACAAACTGTGCAGAGCACGGGGTCCTCAGGACCGGGATTTGTTAGCCTTCAAAAAGCAGATGCTCTTCTCCAGAGTGACTTACAAGAGTGCTTCATTGTTTACTCAGAAAATACCCTTTGGTAGTTTGTATAGACTAGGATCCAAAAGATACCTCTAAGCATAGAAGCTACTAAATACAAAAGTCAGTATGGAGACCACAATACTCGACACAACACTTGTCTTCAGTCTGCCGTTCGGACAGCCAGGGGGAGTTCGTTCCACCACTTCGGTTGTCTTCCGTAGATCTTAAAGGATGGTGCGTCAAGCTGAGCCATTATGAAGACATATCAGTCACACCTTTTACTTTTGCTTAAAGCTTTTATGTCATCATTGTGTGTTATCGTATTTGACCTGAGAAAAGGACAAACAGGCATGTTGGAGTGAATGAAAAGGATACAGTACTCAGACCTCTGCCTTATTTAAGTCAATCTTCATCTCCAGTTCAGGAATTCTCCTGGCACCACACAAATTTATTTGCTCCTGATTCAGCTCATGAAGAGCTTGATAATTAACTGATGATATGACTCAGGTGTATTAGAGCAGGGAGCATCAGGATTAAAGTTAAGAGCTACTGATGTAAGTCATCAGAAAGTAAAATTAGAGAATTAAGGAATTCTGGAAGAGCCACGCTTTGTTCTTCAGTCTGGTCCGTGACTGTGTGGAGTTGGTGTGTTTTCCATGTGTCTGTGCATGTTTTCTTCTGGGTGTTCCGGTTTCCTCCCGCCTCCCACAAACACACATGGTAGGTGAACTGGTCATGCCGAATTACCCCAAGGTATAAGGGTGTGTTGGGTGTATGGTTTTGTGTGGTTCTCTACAATGGACTGGCACCCTGTTCAGGGGTATTCCTGCCTTGTGCCCAATGATCATCAAACCTGGACCCTCCGTGGCCCTGACCAGGAAGACTTAAATAAGAAGATTTTGGATCACAAAATTACAGTTGGTTGATGTGGAAAAATTGGTTTAATGATAAAGAAGAAATTTGAAATATTAATGGAAATGGCTGTAGAGGCAATTACAGGGGTTTGGTGGTCAATGACAATGACCTCAGCCCTCATTAAATGGGCCACTCTCTGTTCTGTGTGGAAATTTGCTTAAAAATTGTAAAGCATTTTATTGGAAACCGAGCAAACAGCTGAGCAACAGCTAAAGATAACATACAGAAAGAAGGATTCTTTAACCCATGTTTAAACCAACAACTGACCAGGTATTTTTTTCATAGTTTGCCAGCAGTGAGATTTGTGAACTAAAGCCCCACTCAATTTTATAATGTTCATATCTCTGTTGGGTATCCTAGACTGTTTTCTGTTGAACTGTTGAGATTATTCTACAGTCACTTGACTATTGTACAATAAAGCAAAAGCTCACAAAGTGTCCTTGATTGTATTTAAAAGTTACTCAGGCCTAATTCCTAATTTATGGATCTGATTTACATTTACTCTGCAGAAATTGAAAACAGGTAAGAATCCTTGGCTTGAAACACCATAAAAATGCTGTATATTATTTAAATGAGTGGAACGATACCAGATAGAAGAGTAAATCACTTGTTCGTGGAAATTGCAGAGCCTATGTATTTTTAATTATGTTAATGTTTGTTGTACTGTAGGTCCCTACCAAGGAATTTTTACTAAAAGCCTGCATTTGACTCGATATCTCCGTATAATGAGGCTACGAACACAGGCTCACCAGAACGGTGCCACCAGAATGAAAATGATTCATGCCCCAAGCATCTTATTAGTCTTAAGCAGGGCACTGTGAAAATTTTAAAAGGATTAAAGTGGCAAAGCACACATAAAGCGGTGTAGCATTATTAGTGCATCATGTTCGAATATTTACAGTGTTAATTAACGTCCCCCAGGGAACAACAAACATCACGCATCAGTAGCCTTCTGCAAAATCACCTCATAAATCTAAACGATGTGCAGACACTCGCTTACAGTGATTTGACACCACGGCCGCGGATGAAATAACACGATCTGAATAGGCGCATTAGGAGTGTTAGCCAAAGCCTCGAATGCTTTAATGGCGGTTGACAATGTTGCTAGAGTCCAAGTGATGGAACAAAGCCAAGGAGAATGTGTGCCAGCACGACTTGCGTTCCCCGCGACGTGAACTACTGCGATGGTGCTACAGAGGGAATATTGCTCATTTTGCTTTATTAGAAACGCTGCGTTAGCTAATGATTCAGCAACCTGGCTTCCACCTCCAGCTCTAAAGCCCAGATTATCTTAAAAACATCAGCATAAACACTCACACCTGCAATCCCTGTTTAGCAATGTGATTAGCATAATTACCAACTGAGCACAGTAGGACAGCTAAGTTCATTTGACGGAAGCCTTGGACTTAAATTCTGAGATTCAGAGGGGCAGTGGTGGCTCAGTGGTTAGAGTGCCGGGCTATCGATAACAGGGTTGTGGGTTTGATTCCCGGGCTTGGCAAGCTGCCACTGTTGGGCCCTTGAGCAAGGCCCCTTACTCTCTCTGCTCCCGGGGCGCTGGAGTTGGCTGCCTACCGCTATGTGTGTGTGTGTGTGTGTGTGTGTGTGTGTGTGTGTGTGTGTGTGTGTGTACTCACTGGCTCTAGTTCGCTAGTGTATGTTCACTAGTGTATGTTCACTAGTGTGTGTTCACTGCCACAGATGGGTTAAACGCAGAGAACACATTTTGCTGTACAGTGACAAATACATGCACCTTTACTTTACCTTTAGATTCCTGGACACTTGAGAAGTGCTAAATCTAAACGACAGAACAAATAAATACACATTTTAGTAGCTTTTCGACTGAGGCACCCGGAGACTAACACAGGCATGGATGACAGAGTGGGGATGTAAGATGCATATTCTGAAAATTCTGTGTCGGCAAATGAATGGAGAAAACGGAGCAAAGCAGAAGTACAAACAAAGCAGAGTGTGCGTTTTTCCTGGAACATCGCTAATGCTTCAGAGCACTGTGGAGCTGATGACAGGGGAGAGAGCAGGAAAGAGGGATGGAAAGAGTGGGGACGAATGAAAGGCAGCAGCTCAAGTAGACAGAAGAAGCGTAAGCGAGCTGTTTGCCATTTCCACTAATGTGTAGGCGGGATTAGTAGGCATGATTACAGAGGACAGGACATTAAAACAACCTTTTGAGTAAGCGCAATGGGCAGGTCACAGGGCTTGAAGCAGGTACCTTTAAATGGCTTAGCCAGCATTGTGCTAAGAACTGTGGGTCAGTGTTCTTGGCCAGATTACCACCAGAGGATAAGTTAAGCACTCAGTCCTCAGAAACATCATTTTAGATTAATGGCCAGGGGTGGCCTGCTGTCGGCAACAGTTTTTTTGCTAACAGACACACGCTTTTGCTTGAATTGCATTGACTAATAGGAGAAGAGGGAGGGTCATCCTACTTATCTAAAGAGAATGAGGCCAATTAGGGACTCCTGGACACTTGGACATCACCAAGGTTTGAACTTGCAAACAGATAATCGGACAGGTCAAATCCATCCATCCAAGTACACTAGTCACCCAGTACACACTGGGTACACTGCTCTTCTTTTTTCTGTCCGGGAAACAGTTCTTGTTAACAAATTTCAGGGGTTTTAATAGATGGTCTGCAGCTATATACTTATCCTGCATATGCTATTTCAAACCTCAGCAGGCACGAATGTACAGTTTCTAGTGTTAACATTCTTCTATGTGTTCTCCCACTTTATCCATTTTCACATTGCATATATTGCTTTAATGAAACAGGTACAGTCACTACTAACTTTATTACTGTTTTAATCGCTTGCTGCTGCCTAGAAACACATTTATTTGGTATTGTATTTTTATAACTGCCATTGTCACAAAACTGCTTCACAGGAATCAGTAAGAAGGCAGGAGATCAACAAAACATAAAGACCTAAGACCCCCGGTGAGCAAGCCAAAGATGAAACTCTGGGAGGAACCAAGACTCACAAGGGGGGCCATCCTCTTTTGAAAATTCCCACTGAGCCCCTGCAATTATTCCAATGGATAATTCGTTCAACACAGTGCTTCTCACCTCCTTCTTCAGATGGGAGTAGGCCTGAGATATGGGGATGGGGGAGAAGGGCTGCTGAGCCTGAAGCTGCTTCTGCCTCTTCTGGCACAGGGCAGAGAGAGGCACCGTGCATTTAGTATGAATAGTTGCAAAAAAAAATTCATATAAATTGAACCATTTCATATAAATAGGAAGGGGGAGGCAAACCAGGCAATGCAGAGGCTCTGGATGTTTACTTTTTGACAAACAGAAAAAAAGAAAACCGTTTTAATATCTTGAATAAAAGATTATCTGAATAATGAAAGTGTATTAGTTATAATAGTGAAATAAATAATGTTTTAAATGTTCAATTCATTTCATAGGGCCCCTGTCAGTCCCAGATGAATAGAATAGAAGAAAAAGCCTTGCTAAATGTCTTTTTTCATCTCAGCCAACGTTACTGGCCTAGTCATACTGTAATTTCAACTCCTACATTATAATAACCAGAAAATAGTGAGTTTGTGAAGTTTCTTTTTCCTATTCTAAACTTGATTGTTTCAGGAAATGACATTCAAATAGCTGAATTCCATTAAAACTTTATGACCATGTTAAGGTAGAATGTATTTTGTAATGTATCCTGAACTAAAGCTCGAGTGTGTACATGACGTGGTTGTGATCTGGCCAATCGACTGTGACATTCTCCACCTAAACAATCCAGGTCCACCATACACTACTGTCTACGGTTTGATTCTCATAACATGAGACTAATGATCCTTTTTTCATTGAAATACTGAGCTGTTCCAGTGAAATGATACAAAAGCAGCTTATTATTCTCTGTTTCTGTTCCTTCTCTTGGCTTAAAAGTCAGAGTAAAAAAAAAGTCAAAAGTTTATAATGAGACAGACATCAAACTGATATTTAATGGTATATTGATAGAATTCCACAAGAGCAAAGTGTTTAGGTGACCCAGGAGAACCGCTCTACAATATCAGCATTTTATTCACTTTACTGCAGCCAAACAGAAATGAATTTTATATTTCTCTTTTATGACGATGCAGGGAGATTCAGTCCAAAATTCTTATATCCATTTAAACCTATAAATTACGTCGCTAGCTGACAAAAACCTTGTATCTTTATTTATATCATTGTTCACTTTTTGATGTAATGTGAATCTGGCAGTTTTTCTTTACATTGTGTACAAATATCATGATTAATGGACCAATAGAAATACTACAAAATGTCTTGGACTCTTTTGACTTACATTTACTTCCACTGAAAGAATTGTTTTCTCTTCCTGAAAAGTTGCTTTACGAAATGCACCTTAATATCAGATATTGGTGCTACACTGTTTGTTACCATTGCCAAATGTCTCTTTAGCAAATCTAACATCTCAAAGAATGTGGTAAATTACTTGCTCATCAGATCAGGAAACAGGATGGTATAAGGGGACAGAAAGAGACTGTGGTGAGTTTTTGGGGGAAATGGCCTGAGAAGGGGGACTTGCGAGCCTGATGTGACCAAGGCAAATGAACCACGGTGGCTTTTCTCCCAGAGAAGAAAGCAGCTCTCAGCCATTGTTAGTGGCTAATGCACCCTAACATGCAAAGAATGGACTATTGAATCACCCGTGCTATAAATAGGCTTATTTAATCTCTTGAAGAAATTCCCTGAATCCTGTGTGGGGTAATTGAATTATGATTAACTGTGCATTGCCCCTACCAGCAGAAAGCTTGAAATCCCTGCCACAGGCAATAAGTTAGTATGAGTAGTCTTGAGAATCAGACAAGATGACAAGTCTGTGGTGTCAGGATATAATTCCACAATGGTCACCAAACCTTATACAAATATTACTAAACTTTTTATACTTCTTATTTAATAACAGAAAGTAATACTCCATTTACAGAAAATTGGGGGGCAAAGGCTTATTTCTCTGACAGATATTGCACTGAAATGTAGATCTATGGCAACACACCGCATATTCATTTTCTGAGTGAGAGTGTGGTTCTCAGTGGTGAATTGAGTCATATCTCATACATTATGCAGGAGACAGGCCATTTGTTTTTGTTTTTTTTGTTTTTTTCACAGCCATTACAATGAAGTGAAGCAACACTAAGAGAAGAGCCCTGGCATCTCCCTCGCTTTTCTGTTGTGCCCTCACCATCCACTTTAGTAGAAACACTTACTTTGTACTTCCACTTACTGGCCAACTCACAAGGTCTACTTACTTTATAGGTGTACATCTACAGACGGGAGTCCATTAAGTCCATAAGTCCATCTTATGCAATTTGTCTGCCACCCTCTACTATATTCATCACTACTACAGGATTGGTGTTGGCCTGGTATTATTAGGGTGATGGACTAACCTCAGCACAGCAGTGGCACTGATAAGGTACTCATATGGTAGTTTGTCTGGTTCCGATACAAGATTTTCAGGCACTGTGGTGTTACTAAGTTTGGTACATGCGTCAAGGTCAGTCTTCGGTTGTGGTACCCTTTGCCAGCTATTCACTCTCCTAAAGTGAGGTCTGAACCCAACCAACCAACCAATCCAAAGTAACCCAATTTTAACATCCCCTGAAAGACACTTCTCCTGGGCCATGCTGTAAAATAAGTGTCCTTTTAAGATGAGGTTCAAGCAGCTTCCCATGGAAGAACAGTTTTTAAATATTGCACTACAGAGCTCAGTATTGCCATATTGCAGTATCACAATCTTATCATGAATCCTTAAAAAAACTATGCCAATGGTATGACAAGAATACGGGCTAAACTATAATACAGGCACCACTACTATGTTAGCATTGCTACATTGGCATTAGCTTCCCAATCGTGGCAACTGCCAGCCTTGACCGTCATCGCTACCATGTTAGCATCACTATTGCTGCATTAGCATTGCTACCAAGCCAACCACTGGCCTCATCAAGCATCACTACCATGGCACTAGCAACGCTGTTGCAGCATTACCACTGATATTGTAGCTTTATTATTGCCTTGCCCGCCATCAATACTGCAGTGACTGCTGGCCTTTGCCTATGCTATAGCAGGGTAAGCTTTGCTACCACAACGACTGCTGGCCTTATCCATCATCGTTACTGGGGCGTTAGCATCGCTACTGCAGCGACTTAAGGCCTCGCCCAGCATTGCTACCATGTTAGCATTGCTGTTTTTTAGGGTGATGTACTTTGAATGACCTGTACTTTAAAGTATACATAGTCAATATGATCATGAGACATCAGTAGCATTTTCAAAGATTAAAGAAGAAATAAAGAAAGAGAAAGTAAGTGAACCCGTTGGAATGACCTGGATGACAAATAACAAACAATCGAACCCTATATCAGCTTAATATCACCTCATTGAGTCTTTACTTGTATGAAGAGAATGTGAACATTGTCTTGACACAACTTCTTACCAAGTTAAGATGGTAACAACAGCATATTCTGCAAATTTGAGTTCAACAAGTGTGTCAGTAATCAGAATCAAGACTGTTATCAGTACAGTCAACGGATTTGTCATATGTCTTGTGCCCTAGCTGTTATCACCACTTATTCGCTAAGTGATAAAGAATACATAACTCATAAATGCTCCTGAAAAGCTCAAAATGCCACATGCACAACTGGTAATATCACACAACAGCTGTGGATTACTCATACTCACAGACGCTGTTGCTTTGACAACATATCAGATTGGATTATAATGTGCTTTGCATTTGCAGAGGAAAACACAGGAGGAACACAAAAGCTGAAAGCAAAACAACAAACACTGTACACTCAGCTCTCACACACTGGAAGTGTGACATAATTCACATTAGATTAGTGAGCAAGTAAAGTGAGGACACTGGCAGATAAGTGCTGGTGACAGAGCCAAAAACTAAAAGCACTGCTGCTGGATTGATGCTGAGCTCTATGTAAGGCTAATAAAAAAACTGCTGGATGTGATTCTACATGCTTCAATGGGTGACCTACATCTTTACTGTCAGATCTGAAGTGGGCGGGAGATTGAATGACATTCTTTTATTTGTATAGGACTGATTGCAAAATAGTTACCTCAGGGCATCATGTATTTTCTTAAAACAAAACCCTAAGTCTTTCAAACATGCCGAAATGTGCTCCCTATATGTTTTAGCCATAATCTTTACAGATTGCCAGCATATATACTATGCAATATGCAATAACTACCCACTGAATGCTAATATGTGACTGGATTAAGATGAAAAAGTAATTCAATAAAAATAGAATCAAAAACTAAATGCTTTCATTTCAATCCACAGTTTTCCTAGAAAATACACACAGCTCAGTGGAATTAGTGGAAAGGTGCACTTCTCTTGTCCGAGAATTGAAGTGTGCTTTGTTGTATACATGGAAAGTATGCGACTTTAGTTGGGATGAGAAATGCTCAGACGCAGTGTTATTAAACTATATACAACTATTTAATAATTATTTTCTGTCATTCATTCCTGAGTCTAATCGGATGGCAATGCTGTATTCTCGGTGTCCTCTTTGAACAGTGTGTGGTCAGTTATCTGAAGAGACTGTAGCTGGATTAGCCTTTAGCCTAACACCTGCTCACTTCCTACAAATGGTAGGTCAGTGCTTTCCCCTCTGATGTACAGTTATGCCCAGTTGGATTATCTGCAGAGAAAATGCACTTTGTTTTTGAGGGAGTGGACACTGGAGACAAGAAATGGAAAATACCATCGACCACATGAGATTAGCATTAGCTTTTAGCCTAGCATGGCTCCCCATTTGTCGCATGCCGAGTTTAAGCTCTTCTTGCATGAACACTGCACAGGAAAAGGCCTGGTTCACAAAGTAACACATGTTCCTAAAACTAGCATGACGGAGTATGCTGGTGATGTGCTGCTCTCCAGTATTACAAGGTGTCAACCAACCAATATAAAATGAGCCAAGACTGTTACATGACTTGTTAGGTGGTTTCAGACTTGACCTGTTTTACAGCCCTGTTTTGATTATGCCAGAATTTTTATCTCCATGTATAAACTTTTTTTTTTCATTATTCAGCTATGCCAAGATGTATCATTCTAGGGCAGCTTTAAAATAAACCTGAAAAGGCCTCAAGGCTTTTTGTGTTCACAGTTTAGGT
Source organism: Salminus brasiliensis (assembly GCF_030463535.1). NCBI lineage: Eukaryota > Metazoa > Chordata > Actinopteri > Characiformes > Bryconidae > Salminus > Salminus brasiliensis. The sequence continues at coordinate 25,492,319 of NC_132895.1, forward strand.
GAACTCTCTAAAGGGGACTCTTTCCAATCCTTTTTAGCACTGATGAGATCTCAGACCTCTTTCTGCTCACACCACTAGTCATTTAGAACTCAGATCCCACCTGAGGGACACTGAATTATGTATAGTGTTGTTCAAGTAGGTTCATCCTATAACAGATGTGATTTGCTAAGCCTGGTTGAAATTCTTGATAGAAAAAAAAATACTAACAGCACCAATAAGCTATTAAAACCATTATGGCTAAATGGCTTGGTCACTAATTTAGAAAGCCGTAGTCACTCAAGGATGTGCATTACTGTGGTGGGGGAAGGGGAAGTATCTGCATTTTTGCTTTTGTCTATTTGCTATTTAATTGGGCTTTTGTAGTTGTAATGACAGCACTTCTATCTTTTGCAAGATCACACAAGCCTGCAGGCAGCCGTTCTCCTGTGGAGTTTGTTTTTACCCGCTAAGCTCTGAAACATTGTAGCATGGTTTATGCGGTAAGCTTTGAGATTCTTTGACCCTAAAGCAAAACGCGATGCAGACCGGCTGTTCTGCTTTCACAATGCCCAAATCAATCCTCTGGAGGTGGTCTGAGTACAGTTTGTTGACTGTTGACTGTGAGTCAACTGATGTGTTCACATATGCAAAAGAAGCCGTGACTCAGCATTCAGAGATCACTTGAGACCCCAAGAGCATTGAGTTCTCAGATAACTTTGACCAAAGTCTCAGACCTTAATTTGCTGTGACGAGGGCTGTAGCTTGTTCACAACCATTCTTAGAAAAGTGATGAAAATTTCAAAGCTTTATAAATAACCTATTCAAACCTTGTCCCAACAATCAGCAGCCATGGGGGCTTCAGACAATTTAAATAAATAATACCCAAAAAGCTGGAGAAGGCTAGAAGAAGACTGCAATGCTTTTTTTTAGGTCTGGAGGACCAAGAAAACTTTGTAGGACTGGTAGAAAGGCAAACCAACATACCTGTTTGACTGCAAATGGGATTCAGAAAGATTTAGTAGACTCTGTGGCCAACTGTTCTACCTTTATGGAAAGTCAGTAAAAGAAAACCTTTCCTGCATCCTTACCACAAAATTGTCTGAAACTTTCAAGGGATCATCTGAACAAGTCTGACACATTTTGAAAACAAGAATTTTTGCCTGCAAAAAACATATATGTTTGAGGGAAAACGTGCAAAAGTTTATTGAAAGAACACTTCTCTAACTGTGAAGCACAGGGATAGATAAATTATGCTTTGGGCTTGGGTTGTGGCCAATGAAACAAGGAACATTTCACTAGTAGACGAAAGCATGGATTTAGTTAAATGCCAGCAAAACATCATAAACATATATCCAAATGCACACTGAACACCTAAACTTAAGGTATTTGCCTTTTAAAAGTTTACTGAGAAATCTTTGTTAAGAAGGTTATACATTCTTCAATTTCTTGTCAAGAGGAATTATCATATACTGCATCTCCTGCAGAGGTACCAAGTAAGTGCCCCCCCCTTGCTGCCCCCCCCCCCCTTTTTTTTTTGCTAAAACATAAAAAAACATCAATTTTACAAACATTTCAACATCATCATCTAATGATTCCAGAATGGATCTTTGCATTTTGCATCACCTCAAAGGCAAAATGCTTTTTCTTGGATCCCCTGCCTCAAGCTGATTTTAAATGGATTTCAGAATACCCAAACAGCCACCAGGACTAGTCATCATTGCTTCATTACACCTGCCGGACAGACCTTGAAAGTCATGAGAATGTCAGGAGACTACTCATTGCCCAGTTCTAGAAAATGTCAGTGACACCAGGAGCAGAAAGCAGGTATTCAAATGAAATCAGCTTGAGGCAGTGTATCCTAGGGAAGCACACTGCCTGTCAGTATGATGGAAATGGTGGCTGGGATCCATTCCGGAAACATAAGATAACTTTTGAAAATTTAATGCATCCTCATGGCCCAACAAAATCATTTTGATGGCCATCAAGACAGGATACTTGTTGGGTGCCTCCGCAGGAAATTCTGTGTGTAACAGATCGCTCAGTAAAAATGGCATGGAAGAACATATTACCTCTTATAAACATAAATGTCAACCTGGGTTATATATAATTTACCCATATAAAAATAGGTGTTCTTTGCAATCATGGATGTATTCATATGAGGCTGAAAAACTGGGACTAAGGCCTGTTTCATTCACTGTATGACATATGAGTGTTGCGGCAGCGTGACTGCTACAGTTTGCATGTGTTAGCTATCCACACATGCAATTGTGCTGTGGGTTGAACAGCAGAAAGAAAATATTAATGCTTGTAAACAAGACGTCCAGACATCATTTTCCTTTCAGATATATAGTCAAATCAGTTACTTTGCTTTGCTCTTAATGCAACTTTTTATCATTAAAAATGGTATACTTTGTTGACCAGATCTGTGCAGCCTAATTTATTTGGATGTGTGGAAATATACCACATTCTACAACATTCAGACTAACCATTTTACCAAGTAATTAGCTTTATAGCTGGCTGTATAAAACCATAAATGACCACTACATTATTGCTCACCTAAAACAAGTAAACTTTGTCTTAGGACCATTCTGCAGACCTTGAGACATCTTCTTAAAGAAACGTTGTGTAGCATTTTTACCTTTAAATAACATCTTCCAAATCATTGCAATGCTCCATTGACATGTCGGCATGCCAGCTACTGCACAATGTAACTTTAGTGAGATTTAGTGAGATACACTTGTATGGAGGGCCCTGGAGTATGACTGTATGGGGGGCCCTGGAGCAAGCAATACCAATTCTCACATAATGCTGCTTTAAACGTCTAGCAAATGTATGTTCTATAATGACATAAAAGTGGTTCTTCTATTAAATATTGTACATATTGTATAGCTGAGAGATCTGTGAAAGTTGTATCCTGTGGACTTTAAAATCTTCTTGACTCTTGAAATTTTGCAATACTAACATGTGCTTAAACAGAGGTCCATGTTTATTTAGGCCACAGGCCTAAAATAAGATCCATCATCTTTGTTCCATCTATCAGACGGAATTAATGGAATTTAACTGTGAAATTCTAAACCAACAAACTTGATGCCTGTCCTGTTTAGGCACTGTAACTTTAAACAGGAGGCTTCTTGCACAACATGCAGTCTCCTATTTCCACAAGACTGCGAAAGAGTGTAGCTGAAAATAGCTTCACTTCTGCAGCGCAACAGTGTTTCTAATGAAGAGCACTGCAGGCTATGGGACTAAAAGGGAACCAAGTCCCTTTTGCAGGCATGTTCAGGGACACTCCTGTTTCATTAAAGGAAACCCAGAGGTACGACATGCTTATGAAAGCTATTCCTTGTTTTTCTTTACCAAAAAAAGAAAAAAGTGGGCTCATCAAGACATTTTTATTTGGTTTCTGATAATTCATCAGAAATGCACTTCAGTCTTGCATCTCAGTGCAAAAATCAAGCTTACTACCTTAAAAACTTTAAATAGGCGTGCAAGGATACAGAAACTGGAGGCCGATATTGATATTGAGCAATGACAATATCTATGTTTATGTGTATACAAAGCATGTAAATCTGGACTAAATCCATCTAGATCAGCATTACAGAAAAATATAACTTTTATTTTTAGAGACTTACAAATAGTCCAGTGCCACCTAAACATTCTGCCCTTCTGGTAAAATAAATACATTGTCAAATATTAGTTTGACATATCTATCAAATCAAATTGAATCAAATTTATTTGTGTAGCTCTTTTTTTTTAAAGTAGCTTCACACAATCAGTAATCAGTACATCTGTCCTGCTCCTTTGTTTTTTATACCTCCTTAACTTTAATTATTCATTACATACAGAGAGGGATTATAGTGACAGTGCACTCATTTATGAAAACTGGTGTCTGAGCCTGTTATGGAGGGTGAACGGGAGTTCACTTGCCTTAACTGAAAGGGACACAACAGTTTAGCTCACAACCCAACACATGGAGCAAAATGTGGAACTGTCTGGTGGGCCCCAAAGAATGTCTTGAAAAACACTGGTTTAGACATGAGGAATATTGCTGGATATTGATGAAAACCCAAACTTGGTTTTGCAAATATACAAATACTGAATAAGCAAAATGAACAAGCTCTGACTTTAGGCCTCTCTCTTAAATGCACCACCCATGAGCTTTCCAGTGTCTCTTAACATTAAGGCACTGTGCATCACAGTTTTGTAGGAAGAAAGCTGGGCACAGGGGTTATCTATTTCTGTTTGTGCCCTGGATGAGGATGTCAGCGTAACAAAAGTACATCGCCAGGCCATCTGGCCCTCCATGTTCTAGTCCCAGATGACTTCAGCAGCTTTTGCAAAGAAGCCTAGAAGCGTTCCCCTTCCCTCCCTGTGGGGAAAAGAACGGAAGCCAGCCGGTCCTACTGTCGTCAACAGAAAGCTGCGAAAGAGCAGTTTCATTTCGGCTGCTTAATACGAAGCAATGTGTGACTTGCAGCAGAACACTTGCAAACGTGAAATGAGTCAGTCTGAAGCGATTCTGTGTCCCTTTAAGTAAATCAGAGGAGGCAAGCGTAAAATGAAATTATCCGGACATCATTGCAGCCTCTCTCAGGCATCTATAGTATGAAAGGAATTACCTCAGCCTGGTAATGGGACCTAACCTGTAGGTGAGAATTCTAGAATAGAGCGCTATGAAGGTTCAGACCAAGGCATTCCAAGATAAGGACCTTACCTGCTGCTATATGCATCAACAAGATTTTATTCTCCATTGTGAATCGAAGTCTTAGCCTAAATGAATCTACCATGTAATGTTGAACACACTAAAAATTGGAACTGCACAGGCATAACAGTGTAGAGCAAGAATTGGTGAAGACTGACTACATTGTGATGTTCTAAAGGCTCAAATATTGTACTTTCATAAAGTTGTATATGCTAATAAACTGATAACTCAAAATTAATCTCTCAGTCTGACCCACCTTGATATTCAGTAAGGGCTCTTACCAATGCAATCCAGTCCTTCATATATAATATAGGCACACAGTCTGTCCGATATGCTAATTACCACCACAGTAAAATCACTTTGTTTTTACACTCAAAAAACAACCATTTTTGTAATAGAAATATGTGTGAAGTGTGAAGAACCTTCTAGAGGTCTAACTTCACACTTACATCTTTATTACAAAAGGTTCTTTGTGGAACCAAAACTGGGTCTTCCATGGCATCGCTTAAAGAAGCATTTGCAGTCTTTATTTTTAGGACTGCAGTACATATAAAATGTGATGCCAGTAGTTTATGTTATATTCCAATTTTACTCACCTCTCAGATGATTTGGCAACCAGTTACTTTAAAATGCTACAGTGGAATAACTTCATTTGTTGTATATAAATAGAAGTACACACTGGCTTGTGTTTTCTGTGGACTACTTATATGAAACAACCACTTTTTTAGTGTTATGAATGTGCAAGGATTCTAAGTTGTATGCAGTAGCTGCTCTTTCTACCAGTTTTGAAGCTGTTCTTAACCCAAAATAGGCATCCAGCACTGCCATCGGTAGATTTATTTTTAGCCAGAAAACCCACATGCTTTTGGCAATTTATAGACCACTAAAGTCTTGCATCATTCTGTAGTCCTCATTACGCCCATATAATGTATTCCAGCTCTAAGCTCAATTTTTAGTGGCAGAAATGCATTGGGTTTCCCACAAATCATCTCTATCATGTTCTGTGGTAAATAAATAGACTCAGAACCCAAAAATATGACCATTTCTTAATGTAAGCGAATGATCCTACATACTGAATTGACGCCATTAGACTGGCAGCCGCACAAACCAACACGCATGTGGTAGTCAAGTCAAGTAGTTTTAGAAACTTCAGTTTGAGAAGCAGTTGTTTACCATGCTAGTCCATCAGTATGGTCAGCTTGATCAAATTGGTACACCACATTGTAACCATCAAATGCAATGACATGTGCAGGGTTCTGAACATATTTTTTTAACACAGAACATGATAGAAGCCATTTTTTGAAAACCCCACTCATTTCTGCAATTCAAAATCCAGCTTACACCCGGAGTGCCAAATACGGGCCTAACAACATGGCGCCGACTACAGAATGCTCAGGGTAAACTGTGGGAACAGCTGTGTGCTTACATTGTACATGTCTGGAGGAAAGGCAGCTAGATTCTAACGGCCTTGTTATCATCTCACAACAGACCTCGCTGCTGCAGGTTGTGTGCATGATATCCGTTTACTGCACCTGTTTTCACTGCTGCACCTGCTATAAACAAAGGATGGGAAGTGGACTGGGCTAAAAGGAATAGTTCTGGTGTGGGCTACCTTAGGTTAGACTGAGAGATGCTATACACTAACGTTGCGACTAAACACTGGGCAGACTGTGTCATTTCTGTGAATACAAGCCCAAAAACATCTCTTAACCCATTCAAAACTAGTGCTGTCAACGTTAATGCGTTAACGCACAAGTTTAATCTGCAAACTTTTATGCATTAACTTCCTTTAAATTAATTATATAACCAAGTTAGGCCCCAACTACCTCCCGTAGGTCACTCTCTTTGCAGAGCCTGGTGACGTATCAGCAGCTTTATTTAGCAATCTATACCCAGCGTCAGTACTGTTGAGTTCGGAGAGTAAATTACACTTTAATTATGCTGAAACATGGATTAAATTTCATAAATCATAAGTCAGATTCTCTTACACACACACACATACACACACACAGCTGCTCCTCTCTTAGCTAGTTCAATCCAGTCCAATGACTGATCATCCATTTATCTCTTAAAAGATTGTTGAAGCATTTTCTCAATTAAAGCTTCTGTGTCTGAGCTTTGTCATGTTGGAGGCTAAAGTTGACAAAACTACACTGAGATTATTTTAAAAAGCATGGATTCCTCTAGCTAGTTTATTAGGCATACCACACATTTATTTGTTTGCCCCAAAATTCTACATTTTAGCTAGCATTTTAACTTGTGATGAATGCTGATTTAATCACAGAATATTTTGTTATTAACACAATTAAACTTTTTAATAGATTGACACCACTACTCAAAACACACCCAGATCTGTTTCACACAGACAAACCCATGTGGTTTACAACTTGGTATATGTGGAACCACTTCAACCTCAGCACAATATACGGTAGCACTTTACACATTGTAGCTCAGTTTGAAATGTTCCAGTTCCAACTTATTTTCAAAAGATTTTTAGCGTTCAGCCATTTGAGAGCTGAGAATCATTAAAGGTAATGTTATTACGCACTTAATGCTCATAACAGATTTGAGATAGAGATTTGAGAGATTGCACCATTTACTGTACTTTTAATTGTGACGTACATTGTGTAAGTGCATCAGCAGTGAATATCAGTCAGATCTAATCCAAATTAAAATAAATGTAAATTATAACCAAAAAACACTGCTTCTTCATAACATGAAAGAACTTTTGTGTCCCTGGGCCTGTTTATGAGTCTATGGGTCTGATGTGCACACAAAACTCCTTTCTTTTCAGGGAGAAAAATAGAAGAAATAAGAAAAATGACCTTGCACATAAACAAAGAGGTGTAAGGGATGACTGCGTGTGGGTTTATGCTGATACTAATCAAAGAAAGAAAGACTCTTCCGCCGGGGCGAGGTCTGGAAGAGCCAGCTGCGTCCCATTGTTAAGTCCCTGTTTACCCCGGGGCATAAATCTTAGCAACACTATTAGCTAATTTTAGAATCAATGTCTGGAGGATAGGAACCAAATATTCACAGCATAAGGCCTTGCATATGAAGGACTTATAGGTCAGCTGGCCTTCGTGCTAAAATTTCTTCTTCATGTTTCATATTTTTTTCATATTTGTATGCTTACGTCTGGTGTGGAGCAATAGTTAAGGCTCACTCAATGCATTCATGCGTTCATGACCTAGAGGTTTTTTTGCCCGGCTATGAAGCGGGAAACACTCGATTTGCCTGATTAACTCTCGAGGCATGGAGGCAAACTAATTAGCGGAATCAGGTGGAGTAGTGCTTGGTCAACACAAAAACCCATGGACCATTTAGTTCAAGCACTGTGTACAGAATAGCTCTGTGGTACACTGTTGTCAATTTCAGTTAGGGTTTGAGAGCAGGAATCCAACAAGTCAATTACAGTGAATAAATTGAACACGAGAAACGTTGCATTACTTGTTACTGGGATGAATAAAGTGCTCTTCAGCAATTTCTGTCTAAAGTGTTCAAGCATGTGATTTTCTTGAGATTTACAACAGGTTCAAGCACAGGCAAATTGTAGTCAGAGCACTTCAGAAATACCCCCTTTTGTACCTTCTACTCACAAGCAACTTACTGAGCCACACTTACTATTGGTCACAGGTCTATGCATGTATATATATATATTTACAGCTCTGGAAAACATTAAGAGACCACTTAATTTTGTTTCGTAAAGGTGCATCTCTATGTGTATGGCAGCCATTTTATTACAGGCATTTCAGCAAACAAAGCTGATTTACCTGATTTATCACTTCCTGACCACTGTTGACTATTATTTGAGTGGTTGACCTTTTTCAGCAATAACACTGATACAGTGTGTAGCATTGGTATGAATGTATGAGGTCCAGCAGTTGGTCTCCAATGGGTTGCTTTTGGCACACAGTAAGATAATTTATTGGAAGCCTATTAAACAGCATTTAACAGGCTTCCAGTAAATGGTGGTGGTCACAAAAACACTCTTAAAAAATAAATTCTTCAAGATTTATTCAAGTAAAGCCAATGGTTCTATACAGAATAGTGACAAATCAAAGACTTGATCAAGGACAAGGACCTGGACAAATGGTTCTTTAAAAGACTTTTTTAGCACTATATAGAACCTATTTTACTTATGACGTAGATGTAATATATTAATAGTGTACAGTGGTGATATTGTAAATGAACTGAAAACAGCCACAGTTTAGGGATAAGGATCCCTATATTTACATATTTCATAAGTTATCAAATCTGAGCGAACTGAGCATTTTTCAATTGAAGTGCTCTACCTTTTGTAGGCATATTAGCGCTTTCAATTTCAGAGGCCAGGAGAATTCATTTATTGTGCTCTGAGGGGAAATGACTAGGGTTAGGGAATCATTGCTTAAATTGATGATGCATTTGATTAAACCTCCTACAACAGATATTTTTTGTTAACATGTTTTAGTTAATAAAGCAACATTAGTTTAATAACAACATTTAATAAAGCAATTTGATCTTTATTAAAAGGGAGGTTGGCTAGTTTGCCATTGCCAATCAGGGCTTAACACATCGGAACATGCACACAAGCTCTTGCGAGAACTGCGTAATGCTGCATAACCGTATTAATATTTGTGTTAAATAATTCATTATTATAACTCTACCGTGTCAGTCCACATACTGTTTTTCCTTTCAGGTGACAAACGCTTATTTATAGCTTTTCATGTAATGTGGAGTACAATCACAAACACCATGACATGTTTCCTTCAGATCCATACTGGATGGCAAACTGACTCTAACATCTCCTAAGCAGACCAATAAACTGACCACTGCTAAATATGAAACATGATTCTGTAACCAGAGATTTAAATGAAGAGCCAGGAGATTCTATCAGGTGAGGCAGCAAAAGGATGCACTGCACAATCGTCTATCACACAGATTGCATCTTGACTAGGGGGTCTAATCATTCCAGAGGATGCTGTAGATTTGATTACATTTTCAATTTAGAGCTGTTGGACACTATTAAGCCAGTGTAAATGTAGCTTTATTTAGCAGCAGGTAATATGTTAGCATGACACCACAGTACGCTTTTCTGTGTATGTCTTTTGTATCAGCATAGGCAGAGATTTATGGCGGACAGGGGTAATGTGTACCCTTTAATGCCTGGAGGGGATACATTGCCCCACACATAATTTGCTTTTTTATCAGAGTGTTGTGACTGCTTGTAGTCAGTATTGTAGTCATACAATAGTAGTATGTACTCACTATTTCATCAGAAAGATCCTCCCTTGTACCATCACTTTGGTTGTTAAATGTGGCTGTTAAATATTTAATACGAATTGGGTTAAATTTGTATTTTGCTATTGTGGACCATGCCTGGAGATGGAACGGGAGGGCAGACTCAGAATATATTTGGCCTGGAGTTCAGCTCAGCTCTTCTGTGGTCTGTGCAAGAAGCCAGGTCCCCCAGTTAGTGTGGTGAGTGCTGGAAGAAAGGGAAGAGAGGGAGTGGAGGTGGGTGTGATGTGAGAACAGAAAAGCAGGGTACATAAGGGTTTAAGGGACGGGAGGAGGAGTTCCGGGAATGGTGCATTGCCTGCACTAATGTTTAAACATTAAACAACCACATTGACAATTTGGCTTACGCATTTATCCCATCTGTGCAGTAACAGTGAGCACACATGCCCGGTGCAGTGGGCAGCCATTGCTGCAGCGCCCGGGGAGCAGAGAGAGTATCGAGCACGGGTATCGAACCCAAAACCCTGTCATCAATAACCCAGAGCTCTAACCACTGAGCCACCACTGCCACAGAACCAAAAGCAGAATCCTGTAAGAAGTCAGCTTCTGTCAAATCAATACTATCTATCAATCTATCAAATTATACTTAACGCAACCAGTGAGAAGTGGACTCGTTTGAGTATTGAAGCATAGCATGACCGACCGGCTGGGGGAGCTGCAAGGGTTCTATCTATTTATTATGAATCAAGTTTCCAATTACAGTATGATTTCATATTGAGGTAAACTAAGCAGTTTATCTGTGATAATGTAAGACACGGTCAGCTTTTGCTGTAGTTCTATTCTAGAAGCTTGATATTAGAAATGCCATGAACGTCATCGGTGTGAGGAGGTGTTTTTACTCAGAACCAGTGCAATGCAGCACTTACTTTCTACACGGTACTCTTTTCTGCCCTCTCCCTATCAGGTTCTCAGCGATTCATAATGCCACTACATAAGCTGCATTACCCAGGAGCACTGCATTACACTCACCTGTTCTACTTCTCTCAACAAGTCAAATAACAGTAGCCCTGCTGTAAATTCTGTAGCAACGCTCCATCTCTAGCCGCTCAGAAAGAGCACATACATAATAGGCTATATAGGAGTATTATGTATGGACCAATAGAAATGCTCCAAAAATGACCTGGAATACAATGCTTTTACTTTGCCGCCATTGAAAGGTATGACGTTATGACATGACTAAAATAGTGGAAGACAGAATGCTCCCCAAACTCCTCCTAAATCCTTTATATACCCTCCTTTCTTGCCAGTGTTGCCAACTTAGTGATATATATCTAGCGACTTTTCAGACCACTCTAGCGACTTTTTCTGGTGTTATTGGAGACTTTTGGAGACTCTGAGGTGAACACACATGTTCTTCAGTTACTGTCCTCAGCAACAGGTGCTGCCATGAGCCCCATCCCACAACACTCCCAGTGCTCGGTCTCACATCAGAGCAGACCCACACCGCTCCACGTCCACACCGCAAGGGGAGGGTTGAACGTAGAGTAGCAGTTCCACCCGACATTACAGTCTTTTGATTAAATTTGATATTTAACAACACAGGGCAAAATTGATTTATGGAATTTATGTAAAATATTTATGTAATGTGGGACTAGACAACGCATTAAAGTCATGAAGTTACTTTGAGAAGTGATGGTTAATTTCAAATGCCAAAAATAAAGAAAATCAACAGTTCAAAAGTTCATGTGTTCATTTGTAGTTCTAACATATTTAGAGTGTTTCATACAATTTTTGTCTCTCCCACAACGTTATTTCTATTCTACAGCTTCAAATACACATAAATGAACAATTATGCAAATTAGGCGATGACGTCATTTAGCGAATTCTAGCGACTTTAAAGGCCCAGCCAAAGGCTACTTTCCTTACTGAGGAGTTGGTAACACTGTTTCTCACCTCACCTTCATAACAACCTACTTTGCATCCACCTCCAGCCCATTTTCTCCCTTGTTCTCCATGTTTATCTCTGCTGCAGAGGTTAGTGTGGGGAGGGAGGGGGGGCTACCTCGAAGCCACCCTGAACTCCAGCCCAAAAGCCTTCACCTCCCCGTTCTAGCTCCCTCAGCGTGGTTCACACTAGCAAAAAGAATGTTTCTTCCTTCTTCTATAAAGCTACCATATTGGAGATTTAGCATAGCAGCAACTAATTAATAAAATAAATAGCTCTGTGAAAGGTTTTCTCTTTGAGTAAATAAATGTGCTGTGATATAAACATCAGCAATATCTCCTAGCATGTTTAATTCACTAGAGAAATTCAGAATGTAATACTTGATTTGATGGCACTTTTCCCTCCCTCTCCGAGCACAGTTTAAAACATCAAACAGATCTTTACTATTCTTCGATTTAAGTCTAAATAGATAGATTTTCCAGTGTCTGCATAAATAATTAATGATAATAAACAAAATTTGTTCATGGGAAAAGTCCTAATGAGAATTTTTACCTTAAAAATGCTTGGTAAAAAAGGCCTAATGTTTTCATCATGATCCTTGATTTTTCCATGAACTTCTAGAAGAAGGAAATCTTATATTGTTATAAACAAATGCAAGGCTGTATGATAATTATGACAATTAAGTGACTGTGGTAACACGTACATGTCCATTGCTGAGGCTGGTGAACCGCATTACATAAAAGCTGATGTTAATGAAGCTAATAAAGAAGTCAGTTACAACACTGTAAGAAAAGTGTATTACAGTTAAAATTATTCAACCCCCATTCCAAATTAGGTTTATTAGCAAAATGTTTAGCTGTTTGCAATAAACCAATGAAATAAGAACTGTTAAAATAGCTCAACACAGCTAATATAACATTCAACAACAATGGCACTTTTAATGAATGTTGCAGTCTCAGCAAGATTCATGAAGATGATGTGTGTTAAAAGCAGGTAAAATGGGCAAGCAGAAAGATCTGAGCCACTTTGACAATCTGTGATGGCTAAATGGTGTAGAACATCTCCAAAACATCACCCATTTTTTGGGGTGTTCCCAGGATATGCAGTGTTCAGTACTTACCAAATGTGCTTTAAAGAACTTCCAACCATGGATGGGGCCAACGAAATGCACCAGCTGTGCCATATATATTGATATTGTTGCATATAGTGTATAGGGGTTCTTTTATATATATATATATATATATATATATATATATATATATATATATATATATATATATATATATATATATTTACCATTTGGTCGCTCACACCCACAAGCTAGGTCCCCCTTGTTCACTTGATGTAACTAGGCTAAAGAGATGAAGGCTAGCATGTCTTTCTGTTATATTAGCTACCGAATCCCTGCCATGCCATGGGGGGCCACTTTACCCACTCGGAGAAAGTGAAGCCAATATGCTATATGTTTGCAATAATGCCCACCATTACCATTTGATTCATTTCAGATTTATATGTATAGCAGTTTTCAAGACAAATGCTGCAAGGCAGCTTTACAGAGAACCGAGAAGCCCAGGCCCCAATGAATCTCAAAATGGGAACCCATCCTTGGCTGAGCCACATGGGATGGTAAAGGTATATTTAAAAGGATTAAAGGAAATAGAGCTATTTATATGGTACAATATGCTCAGTATGAAGGCCAATTTGTTTTTATTTTTACATAAAGCACTAAGTAAACAGTGCAGAGCAGTAATAGGCTACTTAATGTTTGGGATTACAATATAATATTAATATTAGTGTGACTGTTATAATGTTACAGTACCTGGAGAACGATAGCATCAGAAGCAGGCCACACAGGGTGAAAAAGTATCTTTTGTTGTTTGTGACAAAGTCAATTTAACTAAGCAAAGGCTTCCCAAAAAAGGTCAAAGTGGTTTCTCTTGCATAAGCATTTGAAATATCAGCAACGTAATCTTTCTGAATACTGCTGAAGAACGAACGGGAAATGTAAAGTGAGGCTGATAAGGTGTTTTAGTGGTTTTCTATGATGGCATCAGATGGAGTTTCAGTAGATTAACACCGGCTCTTTGTGTCAGCGATGCGAGGAGCAAGTGGAAAACGACAAGGTCATTAAAAGGAGTTCCACTACCATTATAAGCTTTTAGGCTCCATCAGTCCTGTAATTTAATACACTGGTGAGAGGCGGACAGCTCCCGAGATGTAGGCTCATGCATATTTATGCATTTATGATTGTCTCCCAGGTTCATTGTGAGCGATTTCCCAACAACGACTTGGAAAAGGAGCTTCAGTGGGGGCTTGCGGTTTGACACTTGGCTCTTTTTTCCTCGAAACATTGAGAATCTGCATTTGTAATCACCCTCTCAGTCGCTTTGTAAGAGTTTTCAAATGTATATGAGAGCAGTTTCCTCTGGAACATGAGAATGCTGTGTTGTTTCGTATCTCGTGGCTAATTAGAATTTTAATTTGAATTCACACATTATCACCTTGCGTGATCTGTTGAGTGAGAACCGCACTCAAACTGAAAAAATTGTCAACAAGGCAAGGAAGTTACAGTTTAACACGTCGGAAATGAAGTGAGAAACACTCCTGAATCCAAGCCCATCAAAAAGGCTTCATCTGTCTTTAGTGCCAAGACAGGACTTTTTTTACCAGCAGAGTCGGATTAACATATGTGCAAAATTGGGCCTGAGCATGCAAGAGGCCTCATTGGTTGACTGGGAAGAGGCAGGAAAAGTCCTTTAGTAAAAGTGCATGCTTGCATGGTTGATTGACATGCACAAGTGTTTGCTCAGCATCTAATTTTAATGAAAATAGATGAGTGCTGAACCTGTGTGATCTGTGTTCTGCTTCCTGGTGCAATGGAAATATTGCTTTTCACAATGACATTAAAAGACTGCTTTTTCATACTGCTGTAGGTTAAGCAGAATGAAACACCATGCATCCATGTCAGAGCTTGATTCATTTTCATTTAAATAATTTAATTAATCATTTAAATTCATTCATTTACCCTTTTCTGGTCAGTGCTGCCGTGGGTCCAGCACCCACTGATAATTATTGAGCGCAAGGCAGGAATTCCCCCAGGACAGGACACCAGTCCCATCTCAGAGTACACACTCATTCACTCATACCTAGGGGTAGCCAATTTATCTATCATGTGTTTTTGGGAGGTGGGAAGAAAAACAAAGGAAGAACACACCAAACTTCTCACAGGCCGAGACCAGAGAAAGGATTGGCACACAGTGCCACAATGCTGAACAACTGTACAACCCTGGTTTAAAATTAATTACATGTAATTACAAATGCTGTTGTTTATCTGTTTGTGTTTTAAAAGTATATTCCCAACCCCCCTTATTTGTCCTCCAATTTGAAAGAACTGATATTTTCCATTTAGAAATCTGAATGCATATACACTGCTTAAAAAATAAAGAGAACACTAGCACTAGAACACTAGAAATAAGCACTGGCTAGCACATGGAGGGCTGTGCGGCCCTCCAAAGAAATGCCTCCCCACACCATTATTGACCCACTGCCAAAGCAGTCATGCTGGAGGATGTTGCAGGTAGCAGAACGTTCTCCACAGCGTCTCCAGACTCCAGTCACGTCTGTCACATGTGCTCAGTGTGAACCTGCTCTCATCTGTGAAGAGCACAGGGCGCCAATGGCGAATTTGCCAATCTTGGTGTTCTCTAGCAAATGCTAATCGACCTGCACGGTCTTGGGCTGTAAGCACAAGCCCCACCTGTGGACGTCGGGTCCTTATACCACCCTCATGGAATCTGTTTCTGAAAGTTTGAGCAGAAACATGGATATTAGTGGCCGACTGGAGGTCATTTTGCAGGGCTCTGGCACTGCTTCTCCTGTCCCTCCTTGCACAAAGGAGGAGGTAGCGGTCTTGCTGGTGGGTTGTTGCCCTCCTACGGCCCCCCCCACGTCTTCTGGTGTACTGGCCTGTCTCTTGATATTTGCTCCATGCTCTAGACACTGTGCTGACAGACACAGCAACTTTTAACTTTCTTGCCACAGCTAGCATGGATGTGCCATCCTGGATAAGCTGCACTACCAACTACAAACTTCTGTGGGTTGTAGACAACACCTCATGCTACCTCTAGGGGTGAGAGCACTGACAAAATGCAAAAGTGAACAAAACATGAGCTAGAAATGGTCTGTGGCCACCACCTGCAGAACCACTCCTTTATAGGGGTTGTCTTGCAAATGGCCTCTCATTTCTCAACAGCACAACAGCAGGTAAAACTGATTCACAATCACTGTTGCTTCCTAACTGGACAGGTTGATTTCACAGAAGTGGAGTTACATTGTGTTGTTCAGGTGTTCCCTTAATTTTTTGAGCAGTGTATTTATCTGGTGCATGAAGTGCACAGATTATCCACCAGGGAGCAAAAATCATGCATATGATTTTATTTTCATATTTAATTTATTCAAACCTTGCATTTTGTAGAGATTGTAAACTCTTATGTTCACAAAATGCAGCTCTCTGCAGTTTTTTATGTGTGTGTTAGCTGACAGTATAGTACCACAATAGCTGTAGAGTCTGTAAGTGTGATCTTAAATGATAAGTTTAGATGTGTATTGACTTTTAATCCTGCATGGCAGATTGTGGGCCTTGCGTGTATAACCTTCAGCTGAGAAGATGCGTATTAAACCGCCTATCTCCAAGCAAACCTTGCTGAGTATGTCACATTGTGAAATAACACATCTAAGCAAAACTCCCAAAACAGATTTGTCTACTATGAGAACACTGTGACTAAAACAGGGCTGCCAACTCTCACGCATGGCTGTGAGACTCGTGCAATTGTGCTCTAATCTCATGCCACACTTTCTCACCCCTTGTTCATTGCCAGCTGAGTTTGACCACAGCTGTTGGATTTCTCTGATTAAACACAATCTGGATGGACAATGGCCACCTACTGAAGGAGTTAAGGAGAGGACTAGGAGGGTGCATGTGTCCTAGCATGTGTATATACGTGAAGCCAAGTTAAAAATTCCATTAAAAAATCATATGAATTAGATATAGAATTTAGATAACTTATCTCAGTGTTTCTAAGTTTGGTTCAAACTATAGTTACACTTGTCAAAAGTCTGTGGGTCAGTCCAAGTCATTACACTTGGGCTCCACTGACCTACTTTTGGAGCCAGCTCCCAGGTTTAGCCTATGAAAAATAGACCTGGGGAAAAGGACAAGGAGCAAAGCACCTGAAATTTCAGCTGAGTCTGCTTCAAAACGCTGTGGAAATGCTTTAATTTCTCAAAATGCATTTGACACCCTAGGCACCTTGCTGGGAACAGCTGGCAGTAGGTAGGAGTCAGTACGTCACAAAGTCAAATCTATGTTTTTATGAATAATGCTGATGCAGTTTGGGAAACAGCGTTAAGATGCATATATGTGACTTTCTGAATCAAGTTAGCATATTAGGCTCAATTCAGTCCAAACATTTAATAGATTGCCAAATGAATCTTTTAGGCCTGTTTAGATTATAGGATTGCTTGAGCTATTGATATGATATTAGAGCTGGACCAAGGTTCATATTTTGTTACGTTGTGTACATTTGATTTGGTTAGTTTTGGTCATCACCTATGTGTGCTGCGTCTCCATACTTTCATTGATTCTTGACTGATGGTCATTTATAATGGCATTACTATCAGCAGCACCAACTTTAGGCACAGTACCTGAGACTAGTTCGAATTTGTCAAATGAACGTGGTCGCTGAGCAACAGTCATATTATCCTAGACAGATCGAATTGTCTCCATGTGTTCCTGTGGCTCATTTGACTTCTTTTACGATTCTTTTTCTTCTCCCATGATTTAATGGATGCCAATAGCTTTCCTCAACTGTCTGTAAATTGTCTTAAACCATCCAAAAAGCGTTTTCACACTGCAAATGAAATTGTTTTCATTTAGTCTGGACCAATCGGAAAGAGATCTCTTTTGGTCAGACAAAATTTAAGTTCTTTGGTCTGGACAGTGGTCCCAGGCACCTTCCATGCCCGCTACTTTGTTCAAGTCTGATGGTCCAGACCAAATAAGGTAAGTGTGGATGCAACCTTAGTTTCACGCTGCCTAGCTTTTTCGTAATTGAACCCCTGTGTGAGTTTAGAAGATTCTGTTCTGACACTGTTCTAATGATTGAGATTTATCCATTACTTTAGATTCTTTAGCTTACTTTCAAACAAGAAAAAGAAAAACCAAACGAATCATCTCAGTAAATTTAGCTCCATGCACATCACTTGCTCTCAGTATTTCAAAACATACTAAATCCTTTCATCACCCCATCAGCCATATAACAGCCATTTCATATCATTAGTGATATGGGAGTGGGCATGGGGGAGGGGTTATTGCACTCTGTTATCCAGCTGGCCCACTCTATGCCATGATGCACAGGAGGCACTCATTTTTAACAGCCAGAGTGCAATCAGCAAGCTTGAGATGGAGGAAATGGCAATTAACAACCTACCGGGCAGCCCTCCAATTCACACCGGTGAGGCAGGCACATTTGGAGACGTGATTACTGTACTGGAGAGAACAGCAGATTGAAAATAGATGGGAAGCTTGGTAGTCGGAGGCAGTCTGCTGGTGGTTAGGCATTAACGTGGCACTGACGATGAAGGGAAAACAATGCTAAAGTATAAGAGATAAACACACTGTACCGCTAATGACCGGAGGACAGTGGGGTCGGCCATGCTTTAACTAAAAGGGGGCCTAACACCAGTCCCTCCTCCACCTCCAGGCCTGCTCTGAATAAGCTGTGCACATTGCTGTATGACAAGTCACATATTTAACACTCCTTTGGAGCTATCTGCAAGGTATTGCAGCATGACCAGAAGTTCAATTGTATTCAAATCTATTTGTGTGAGCCTTTTTCCAACAGACACTGCCCTGAAGCAATTTAACTGCAATGTAGGTCTAGACCCATAATGAGCAGGTCAAGCAAGTCAGCATCAGGAAGAAACACTGCGAATGGTGACTCAAAGGAGGAATCGTTCTCCTATAGGTGACAGTGGAGAGTCAAGCTACAACACAGTAGTCTAATTCTGCAAATGGGGTTAAAAGAAGTACTTGAATGTAAAATATGTAAATACTCATGGGGGGGGGTAGTCAACAGTTTGTACAGTGATACTGTTTGTAAGCTAATACTGATGCACATGACCATTTCCTGCCAGTTCTTGATCAAATGTGAACCTGCTAACATGGCCATCATAAGACCTACAGGTAGCTCTTGCCACAGCTGATGCCAAAATACAGCATCTACCATCAAAATGAGACCAAAAAGTCTGATTTTCATGAAAGGTGTGCAAGGAAAAACACATCCTTTAGTACCTTTAGTACTTCTTACTTTTTTTATTTATCCCCTACCCTATTTATTGTTTAGTGTCATTTTTCCTTTAGTTTAAGACCGTGTTCTGTGTTTTTTGTTACTTGTCATGTGTTGCTCTCACCAAGACAAATTCCTTGTATGTGCAACATACTTGGTGAAATTCTGATTCTGATTCTGATCAGGGCAAGACTAAAGCTTGACAGAGACGCCCTAGACAAAGTTCAGGACGTCTGGAACAATATGCTTTTGAGAGATTAATCTTGAGTCTAGCCTTAATGTATTTTTTATATTTCTTCAAATATCCATATGTTTAAAACAAAGGACAAAGGTTTTAATGCACCCTTTCAAATTTTTACTCACCATTCAGAAGAGGAAGGAGAAGGAGAAAGAGCCACACTGTTGTGGAGAGCAAGAGTCACCCTTCATGCTAAACATTTTGTCAGAAATAGATTAGATGTTAAAAATGTAAATGGATGGAGAAAAATATGTAGTCCTGTTTAAATGTGAGAAACTCATGACCACGCTTACGTGCATGTAAACAGGACAGTAAATGGTCTTGTATTCCGCTTGTATAAGCGTCTTGATCAGTCCCAACCACTGAAAATTACATAACATGATTTTTTGACTCCACTCTCACTGCTACGTTAGTATGTTATTAATTATATGTGACATGTTAGGCCTTCCGTCCAGCTGCTGAAGTACAAATTAACTAGAGAGCTTGCTAAGCTGTATGTAGTTAGACATAATGAGGAAAAATTAGACAATCTTACCTTATCAACCTTTTGTTTCCAAATAAAATTTGTGATACTTGTGATTTGTGATACTTATGACTGCAATTTATCGCATTAGTTATCTAAAGTCATCCACAATAAAGACTCTTTTAATTAGGATGCTATGGTCAAATCTGCCACATTCTGATAATGTTCACATTCTCCATCAATCCAATCAGAACTAATTATATCTCTTTACCTTCTCAGAGCTAATGACTGCCCACTTGTCCAACCTCACTCTACCCGCATCAGACCAGATGTCCACCCACCAGACTGACGGGCTGTCGAGCTTTCTTGCTACCTGAGATTTTTTCTTCACTGAGACTGATACTGTACCTATTCAAAGCTCTCATTTCATCCAACATATTGATGAATCAGTGTGTATCATTAACTTAACATGTGTCACAATACTGAGTCTCACTACCAACATATCACCAAGTCATTGTTTGACTTTACCCTTGACCCTGCCTCTCCAGTGGCCTCTCCTCTGTCTGAGCTACTGCACAGTCGGGTTGTTTTTGTTATTATTGTTGACATTTTTCTTTGACTTCGTGTAAAGTAGCTTCTAAAGTCCACGTTTCTTTTTTTGGCTACCATCCTGACTATCCTGAGTGTATCACCAAATTAGGCTAATTGCCATACACACACATACACACTAACGTTTCGGATTGCCATCAGTTCCGTATAATAGCCTCATTATGGATTTTTTTTTCATTTAATAATAAACTAATAATAAAGTTCATTGTCCTGTACTGACTCAATTCGAGACAGCGCTTTTTTTTATAGCATACTGCTGCTGGATGGTGTCTCTCTCTCAGCCTTCATGCATATCTTTAACAAGCTTTAGCACTTCTTACAACCACAGCCTCTCACACGTTAGCAAGAAATGGCAAAGCCATTCCTGTTAGCGATGTGGGTCAGGCAGGACTTGTAGTACACAATGAGATCTGTTGATTATTTGTGTACCAAATACATTAGATATTGATTAGATATTGGTAGGGACATGTCAATTCAATGCCTTTGCTTACAAAGTTAATATAGGTAACATTTCATTTTTAGTTCTTGAAATAATTAAGCCTTCTCTGAAGGCCTAGCAGGCTCAAGGGTTCCCAACTGATGATCAATCTCATGAGGAACTGGCTAGGAGTGAATTAAAAATGAGGCAGTGTAATAGACTCATGTATAACTGTGTAAGATTCAATCTTTAAGGGTAAGGTATGCTGCCTGATGCCAATTTACTACAGATGTAGCTAAACATTATTGGCACCCCTGCACTTTTTTCAGAAAATGCAGCACATCTCCCAGAACATTGCTGCAAATACAAATGCTTTGGTATTCACATGTTTATTTCTTTTGTTTGCACTGGAACAACCGAAAACAAATATCATTCCACACATGGCAAAATTATTGGCAATAATTCATATATGGTAGCACACTGTTTAAAAACAACAACTGAAATGAGTTGCTTCCTGTAACCATGAATGAGTTTCTGACACATCTCTACTAGAATTTTGGACCACCCTGCTTTGCCAACTGCTCCAGGTCTCACAGAATTGAAGGGTGCATTCTTCCAACAGCAGTTTTGAGATCTCAAAACACTTCAGAAGAGTTTTGTCTTTAAAGAGTAAGAGTTTTGTCTTTAAAAATTGTCCTGACCCATTACCTCTGACTGAGAGCCAGCTTTTTGAAACTGGGCTTTACACTGTGCTCCAAAATGTGCTGGTAGTTTTCCGATTTCATAATGTCATACACACAGTCAAGGCATTCAACCCCCACATTTTCTGAACCTCCACCATATTTGACCATGGGAAATGTGTTATTTTCTTTGGAGGCATTCTTTAACTTTCTGGAAATGGCACAATGATGTGCTTTACCAAAACGTTCTATTTTGGTCTGATCTGTCCACAGGGCATTCTGCTAGAAGGACTATGTTCTGAACTACCTTAGGTACTTTCTGCCTTTTTTTTTGTTAAGAGTGAGGTCAAATTTTATTTAGATCTTGTGTCTGCAGGTTAACTTGAATTTGTTTGTTGAAAGTTGATTTACATTCCTTAGCCACCATTTAAATAATCCTTAATTGCAATCTTCCATCAAATTTACACTTTATAGCCTTGAGGTTGTCCATACACTTCCACAATTTTAGTTCTTACATCCGAGGACAACTCTGAGCTCTTATTACTTTTCTGCCAGCTGCATTGTGCTGAGAGCAGTAATGCTATTTCTAAAAGAAGTGCAGAGATGCCAATATTTTTGCCCATGATTGGATTAGCAGGAGTCAAAATAAATTGAAGTTTGTATGTGTTATCAAGCAGTGAATGAATAAACAAGAACCTCCTGTTTTAAAAGTTAACCGTTCAGGTAATATTAATAAAATCTGTCCTACTACGATACTCATTATAGCAAAAATGGTTGCCATGGCAAGTACATTGCAAAATTGTAATGAAATGAAAATACGAAAGTCCTGGAATGTAATAATTATCTACGTCTTCTGGCAGGTTCAATTCTCTAAAAATGAACTATATTATGAATGACAAAGTGCTGACATTAGGGACTTACCAAAAGCAGAGATCTTGAATAAACTGCCTTCAGAATGTGGAAGGAAATCCAATCAGTTCTTTTGGAAGAAAGATTTGTAAAATTGCGACACCAGGGTCAAGGCAGAAGAACGCACTGAGCAGGTGAAGGAAATGGGCACAATTTATCTCCATTTCAGCCTCTACGCTCCACAAACTAATCACTGAGAATTCCTCTGATCTGCCCCCTCCTTCTCTGCACGCCCCTCAAAGCCAGTGGAAAAAAATGATTTATTCATGTTTCATTTGCTCACTTGTTTCATTCAAAGTCACATATCAGTTACGAGGACTCCTTTAAGGCCAGAGGAACCAAGGCAAAATGTTCTCCTCAGTGTGCCAGAGAGCTGAGATTGCATTAAGGGCTTGATTTGACAGTCGGTGACAGATTTTACATACCACTGTAACTGACCCAATTCAAATTAGCTCCCACTGGACTAACCGCTAATGTTTGTAGTTTCATGAGAGTTGAGAAATGATTTTGCCATGTAATGGATGTAGCAGCTAGACAGCACAGTGGATAACTCCACAGGATTTGTTCTTAGATTTGTTTGTGTGTAACTAAGGATTTGTTTATCTAAATCCTGAGATACACCAGTTCTTTTCAAACTACCCTTTTACTAAATCCAAAACTAATGCACACTGTTGCTTTTACATGACAACAAACAATTATTGACCTGTCAGTCAACATGGTGCAATGAAAGCATTGATAGCAACCAGCACAGAATTATTCCCATTTGTCTTGACACTCCCTCGTGATGACTGAACATGTGATCAAAGTTCATAATAACAGTTTCTGCTTAAAGGCACCAGTAATGCACTGAATTGCAAGACTCTATAGTCTTTATAACACCCAACGACAAAAGTTATTTCTGTCATTCTGCTCCAAGCTCTCAGAATGAGCCACATTTTGTTTTCAGCACAACTTACACCTGTTTAGGGGTAGGTGTAAATACACCTCTAGTAGCTACAGCCTCTTACGTACATTCTAGTTTGTGTGGTGCAACTCGTTTTGATTTAGTAGTGCATAAACCTGAACTTAGTAAACAACTAGCCTACGCTTAAACTTATGCACAGCCATTGCAACTGGGTCCAGGAGTATTAGATTCTGTTCCCAGTTCACAAAGCAGTACAGTTTAGATTCCTATTCTTGACTTTGTCTACCATATTAAGCTGGATGGAGAAAAGGTCTAACACCTTCTTTATGCTGTTTTAAACATTTCAAGCAGCATCCCCATCAGCATAACAGACATATTTTACACCATTTGTTTTTATGTTTGTTTATTTATGTAACTTTACTTTACTTTCTTTTAGCACTTATGATAGCATTAGCATTTGGAATCTATATGGCAACATCCAAGTCTTTGGATTTTACGGTTATTCAGTCCAATTATGGTTCTTCTGATTTTGTAAATCATTCGTTAAAGTAATTTCAAAAAGGATATCACTATTTAGAAAAAAAAAGTATTGTTTGTTCGCTCATCTTATCAATATTGATGGATGAATAGTGTTTGACCTGTGTGCCACATCCTATTTATGCCCCAGTACACCAGGATGTCATGGACAACTTCAAGACCACTGCAGTGTTTCTACAGGGCACTCTATAGGCAAGCCCAGAATAACACCACACAGGGCTCTTGTGTTGAGCAAATTTAAGGCACTACAGTGTCACCAAATAGTTTATGCTATTGCGCTATTACACTGTCAGCTAATACACACACACACACACACACACACAAATGAACAAAGCTACACACATGTGCAAGCATAAGCAGACATGTTAAGCTGCATGTTATAAACTAGAGCAAAACAACATATACCACATGAAATCTAAACTACACAGCCTTTGGACATTGTAGTCAGGTGTGAATAGACTAAACACTCTAAAATATGCATATTTTATTTTTATAATATAATATAATAATAAGAAGACATTATAATAGATGCAATGTATCCTTAAATTTCAAAAATAATTGACCTTGTTCAATGCTGTAGTGTCTTACTTTAAAGTAGCATTATGTGAGAATTGGTATTTCCTGCTTCTGGGCTTCCTCTACAGTCAGGAATCATAATTCATGCTTGGATCCACCAGTAAAGCATTTCTGGACAAGCTGAGAGATACAGAACTGCCACTGAAAGTAAAAGAAAACATGCGGCATGTTACATGTTGCCGCATTCTAAGACTGAAGTAGCAATCATAATAATAGAGAATTACATGAGTCTTGCCCTACAACTATGAGGCTAATGTAGCTAGGTAGCAGACGTTAACTTACTGAAGCTGTAATTCGTCTGTTAGCATTGTGAAATCTGCATGCGTAAATCACACTTGTCTCAAACCATGCAGAGAAAGCCATTTAATAGATTTGAGTGCCTTATAATGTTAATCATTAAGTCAATGAGGGTTGAAGCGAGTGTGTGATGACGCAAATATGGAGACAAGTAGCGGTTCCTTATGCCATTAAGCCCTTCTGGTTCTGTGGACCCAAATACGGTTGCTTTGGTTAGCTATGGTAAGTGTTCTGCATCAAACCGTGTTCGTGTAGAAAAGCCACCGGAACGATTATCCTCTGTGCTCAGAACTGTGTGGTCCTTCAGTGGAAAACAGGCCAAAGAATGCCCCTCAGCCAGTGACACAGCACGGACAGAATGAACTGTGCTAAAATGAATCTTTAAACCATGTTTACACAGCTAAAAATATGACTTTCAAAAGTATAAACAAACACAATGTGACCTATGAGCAATGCTTCACACAGTAAATATCCTAAAGCTTCATTACTCTGCCTACTTTTGTTATTGCTCAATGTGTCACTTCTTATCTGTCTTTCTTATATGATGTAATATTGCCACGAACAAACTGACTAATGGCTAGGGAAAGGGCTACGGCCGGATCTGACATTCATTATTCTTCAGATAATTTAGCTCAAGCCACGTGCATCAATTATGCATGCCCATAACCTTTTTGTATAACGTCTTATGAGTGGGTTCATTGTATAGGAGCATTTGGGTTGGTTGCCTGTGCCTGGCCTTAAGCCACTGTCATAATGCTGTCTAAATGGCTTTCATAGAAACGAAGAGAAACACAGATTTGGAGGCTTACAGTTTCCTGCAACACAAACACCATAAACATATTTCATCACCCTGACAATGCGTTCCCGTGGGTTCCCATTAAACCAGCTATTGCCCTCTTTCTTTAAGCATTTATGCCTGGTCATGATGGTAATTAAATTGACTTATTGATGCCACAGGGTCCTATTGTGCCAACCTGAGCGAAACATTAGAGCATCTGGTGGTCTTTATGACTGAAACCAATCAATATGAACAATCCTGCTACAGGTGCATACAGATAGTTACATAAAACAGCAGACTTTTCAGAGAGGCTCATGTTTATGCTCTTTTAAATTTCCAAAGCATCTGTTCAAGAGCTTAAACGTTAACCTTCACAACAACTGAATGAGTACATGTCACTCACCATAATGCAACATGCTCTCTCAGCAAAGCATTCCTGACAGTAGTTTCTCTCACAGTACAGGATGTTGCATTGTGTTAAATAAGATGTACTCCTTCAGTTGGAGTTTACTCACTTGAAAGAAGCTCTTAAAGAGTCCTTCATGGGCCTGGTTCAAAAGTGCTGAATGGTTCTTTAGCATTAATTTCTGAAGAATCAGATGAATAGATCAGGTAAATTATATAAACATGAAGAGTCAAGCTAGTGCTACTTTTGTGGTTTGAGAAACCATGGCTTGGCTTCACTGGTATTAATCAACTACGATGATATTAATGTAGCCATTGGTTTGCATTGGTTCTCAATCACTTTAGTGCAGTTCTGATCAGAATTGAATGTCTCAAGACTATCTGTCCAGCCTTTACATCATCTAATGCCTTGTGCACATCATAAAAGCCATTTTTTTGATTCAACACATCACCTTCAAGAGCTGACTGTTCAATTGCCACCTAATATTTAATAATTTTTGATGCATTTCTCAGATCACAACTATTTGTTTAACCTCCACATCATCCACTCACTTCTGCACATCATAAAAGCCACTTCTTCATTTTGATCATGTAGTTTCCTACATTCTCAATTTTTTTTTTCAATGTATTTTTTTTGCCACAAGCCTCACTTGGGCAACGTGAGCAATAACGAACTAAGGACAGAGCGCTCTGTATACAAATGGGGTAGCACTAAACTAGATCCAGGGCCGCACTCTGTGAATATACATGGGTAGATGGAGAGCCAGCTGCCTGAAGCTTGGGCAACAGGAGTAACGATACACTAGATCCAGAGCTGTGCTCTGTGAACATACAGGGGTAGCTGAGGAGCCAGCTGCATGACCAGAAAACCTGACCTGAGTATGAAGCGACTGCCTCAAGTCGGGGGCGCCTAGGAGCATGAGCAGGAAGCGAACATAACACGCTTGCCTCTTGAACCAGACTATATCTCTTGACTAAGAACAGAACACTAGATCCAGAGCTGCGCTCTGTGAACATAAAGGGGTAGCTGGAAATCCAGCTGCCTGATTAGAAAATGAGGCAAGCCAAACCTGAGTATGTAGCGACTGCCTAGAACCGGGGCCGCCTAGGAAATGCTCCCAGTCCCAGGTGCAAACAGTGAATCAACACAAATTAACAGAAAGTCCTTATATGGGCCTGTAGGCGGCGGCTCGGGATCGCCCCGGGGGAGGGCACAATAACGAGGGCCTGACAGTCAGAACCTGTGAAGCACATCAGGAAATAACGAGAAGGCCTACCTAGAAGAGATTAGAACCCTGGAGAACTGGTGCCAGGATAATAATCTCCAGCTAAATGCCAGCAAAACGAAGGAGCTGATTGTGGACTTTAGCAGGAAACAGCAGAGGAGCTATCAACCTGTCCACATCAGTGGAACGGCAGTGGAAAGGGTAGAAAGCTTCAAATACCTTGGAGTGGCCATCTCTCAGGACTTGTCATGGAGTTGCCACATCAACACCATAATGAAGAAGCGCCTATACCACCTGAGACAACTGAGAGACTTCAGACTGCCCTCCAAGATACTACGATCCTTCAACTCCTGCACCATCGAGAGCATCCTCATGGGGAACATCACAGTCTGGTTTGGGAACAGCACCAAGCAGGACAGGCAAGCGCTACGATGAGTGAGACGTTCAGCAGAGCGAATCACTAGGATGGAGTTTCCTGACCTGCAGTCCATCTACAAGAAGCGGTGTTGGACCAAGGCCAAGAAGATTGTGAAGGACCCCAGTCATCCCAACAATGGACTGTTTTCTCTGTTGCCCTCGGGGAAACGCTTAAGAACCCTGAAGGCTAACACAGAGAGAATGAGGAGGAGCTTTTTTCCACAAGCCATCCGTGCCCTGAATGGGGACAGGGACTAGGACACTAAATTAAAATATCTACATACACAAACTGGACCCTCACTCACTACAATACACAACTATGGCTCACGGACAACTCACCACGGACAATAATGCAAATATTTATTTTTAACTCACACATACACTCACATACAGAAAAATATGTACATATATATATATATATATATATATATATATATATATATATACAGACACGCACTATTCCATCTGTATATTTTTTTGCTTCTTATATTTCTATATTTTCATATTTTTATATTTTATTTTTTAACTTAACTTTACCTTAAATGTAACTTTTATTTTATTTATTTATTTTATTTTTTTTGCACTTTTGCACTTTATTTCATTAAGTTAAGGTTTTGTTTAAATTTAGATCTTATTGAATAGCTTTGATGTGGGCAGACTGTCAAAAAAGTTATACTGTGTATTACTATGTATGTGACAAATAAAATTTGATTTGAATTTGATTTGATTTGACATTTCACACTTTTTTGGTAAATGTCTCCTGAACTGATGATTAGCTCTCGGGTGAATCACTGCAATTCAAATTCAAATCTTTCACTAATGAAGGGGAGCTTTAGATCAACTAATAATTAACCAATTCTCTAAAATAGCTCAGAGGTGCATCACATGAACCGTCAATTGACAAGCATATATAGTCAGTATTAGCGTTTCTGACAATGAAAGAACAACAAGGATCGCAATGACATGGTCTGTCAACAAAAAACAGTACAAACAGTAAAAACAAGAAGGTGAATTTTGTCCAATATATTGAGAAAACCTTTAATGTATTTGTACTGTATGGTACTGTAATGTACTGTTACATACTGCACCATAGTCCTGGAGAAACGTAATTTTACTCCACTGTGTACTCGTACTCAGATGGAATGACAATAAAAGCCTCTTGACTTGACTAAACAAATAGATACAGGAATTTAGCATGGGATATTTAATCAATATTAAAATCCAATCCATCTAATTTTGCCCGAGATTGATACTAATATATAGAAAATCTCTTGTTGTTTATCAAGGACACAAGGACTTTCAAGGTCCGATGACACTGACAATATCTGACAATGAAAGAATGAAATGAAAGAAGGAAAGGTATCCCGTATATATATATATATATATATATATATATATATATATAGAGAGAGAGAGAGAGAGAGAGAGAGAGAGTATATGCATGTAATGTGCTGGTGGAAAGTGTGTTCATTGTAGAGATGTTGACAGGGTCACCAAACAGAGCAAACAGTATTTATAATTCAGTGGTTAGGTTGTAAATAGGTAAGGTTCTGTTCTAGAGAGATTCTAAAAAAGACATCTAAAGAGTTTAATGGCTCTAAAAGCTCCCTCACAGAAAGTTATTACACTTAATGGCTCCAAATAGACATCCTGATTTTCAAATTTAGCATCATCAACATTACACATAAAATAGATGCATGTAAGTTAACTGGCTGCTTTGGATAGAATGACTATTTGCACTACAGTAAACTGGAAATCTTGGTTGCCATCACCACCACTGTAAGGAAATCAAAGTCACTTAAGTCAAAGTGTCTCTAAAATAAAGAGTGATTTTCACACCAAGCCACTCCGAATGATTTACAGTCTCAATGACTTTAATGACATCAAACTGGCCTCTTTTTTCAGGGCAACCCCCTTCGATCTGCTGCAGGATAACCATTGTGATGGGTGTTCTGATCCTGAATATCATTTTTCAGAAAGTTCTCAGACAGATAAGAGGTGAATGTTTCAAAGCTCAGGGTTTCAGAGGGAATTTCTCCAAATAAAACATACAACATAAGCGATTATGCCCTTGTATGCACTTAAGAGTGTAGGTCTACCATTAAGCCTGTGTTGAAGGAGAGAATGACTACACATAGCAAATTAAATATTATTAAATGTAGGGAAGTAAACTGCAGGTTCTTTTTTTCAGTGGAGCTAAGAGGGTGCTCTCTTGAATCAATGTATTCAGCTATTTATGTATGGGAGTTGCATAAATCCATAAAATGCATATTTTGTCAACAAAGGCCACAAGTCTCACTGCGATTAATTTAGCACAACCTTATTCCTATAATGTACGTCTGCCAAAAATCACGAAGTCACAACCACCACAAATGTTCTCAAAGACATGTGTGACTTCCGTAATTTCCTTTACCTTACACAACAAGAATGATCTGACACTGTAATCAGTCATGGCAGTAATCGTTGTGTATAATTGAAAAGGGAGTTGATAATGCCCTTCAGACACAGATGCTTTAGGATTAAATAAAATTGTCCTTCTTCTCACTGAGCACAGAAACATTTCCAAAAGTTATTCCCTTTGGATATTGCAGTTAGGCCAAGTCCCTCACAAGCCATTTATCATTTTCAGAGTGCAGAGTTGACTCTGTGAACTCTGGCCACCTGGGGTTTTGGTATTAGCCTTTCGGATACAATTCATTTATTAATACCTGGCAACACACTTTTTTTGCAACAAAAAGAAATGTACAACCTTGCAAACATATCGGTGGAAATCCAACTCGTAAAGTGTGAAGGGACCATACACATTTTCTAGTTGCGTATTAATCACTTCAGTTTCTTACTAATTCATCTCGATGCACTAGTCAAACAAGATGTTACTAGGATTTCAAAGGACACACTGATGCTGTACAGCATCCCTCACACTCACTGGTGTGTCCCAAAACGTTTCCTGCTCAGTGCCTACAATGAGTATTCTGCAGACAGCATGAACTTTCGCCCACGGCCCCCGACAACCTCATTAGAGAGCGTACTACCAAACAGGCTTAACAAAAAGAACTCCCTTAGGTTCATTTATACCAAAAGCAAGTTCAGTGACCCTAGGTTGACCATGTAGCCAGCCAATGGTCAACCTAGGGTCACTGAACTTGCTTTTGGTATAAATGTTCCATGAGTGCACAAGTCTCCCCCAGCTTCACTCATACAATACCTCCTTACACTGAGCTCATCTTTCATGCCTAGATGAGCTTGAATTCTGATTGGTTTGGTTTCTTAGCGCATGATCCAACTAGTTAACAGCTCTCAGGAAAAGCTGAATGAAAGAAAGACAGAAACCAAGGGGGTCTCCCGAGTGGCACAACTGTATGGTGCAACAAGCTCTGCGTGATGCCATTAGCTTTCGTTGTTACAGGACCCTGCAGTTTCTTCACCAAGCACTTGGTTTTCTCTCCCAACATTCGTCATGATAAAGACTTTTACAGAATTTTACAGAAATTAAATGTGAATTATGTCAAAAGTGTCCCAAAAAAGTTTCAACATCATGCTTGGACTGTTTACATTGTTCCCTAATGTCCTGCTACATGATGATTAAAGCTTATCACTATAGTATGGCTGACGTGTGAAGTTAATTAAGTTTGTTAAGCAAAAGAAGCTCACATTTGATTGTGTGCCCTGACATTTGCTGACACATAAGACCTGTATTTAGATCAAAGAGCTACGCCAGTGATGAAAAGTAGAGTCAAGTATGCTAAACTTTACTATGCTACAGTGCGCTTAAGTGTACTGTACGTTACCGTACTAATGGCTTATAATAGAGAGCTAAAATTAAATATTTTGTATAATCACTTCTATAATCACTTCTATGTATAATCACCACTCATCATTTGATTATTGACCAGAACAGCCTGTGTTCATATATCTAGTTATCAAGCATTAGCATGCAATAAGAAAACAGTTACTATTATGTGGGATGAAGCGTCAGTCATTTCTTTCTCTTATCTAGTCATGCTCTTTTTCCCTTAACAGAGCAACTGCTCGTGTTTCCTACAGGAGCTTAACGTCGGCCAGCGCTGTACTTGTGGGCGTCCATTCTCTCATCTCAAGACTTTGAACTTTAAACCTCTAAGCATTATTATTAAAGAAGGATGTAATAGCTTGAACAAGCTTGACATTGTTGCAGTAATTCCTGCTTGGGCATACTAATGATCAATGCACTTAAAGAGTGCTAAAATGAACTATTTATGTAAAAAAATGTGCTAAAATGGGGCTATTTCAAGGATACTACTACATACATACTGCTACATACTACTGCATATGTATTTAAATCCATATTTTACATAAACATAAAGTGACATTAAAACACATGTAATAAGTATTACAACTACATTACTATTAAATACTGAGTGTATTAAACATGTGATGAAAGGAAATATTAAAAATCGTTATATTAAGACAGTCAGTAAACTTTCCAGTCAACAGTCAACATGGGTGTTGTTTTTAAGCTCTTATGGACCAGTCACTGTCCATTTGCCAATGGCAAATGAATAAATTCAATTATTATAATTTGATTCAACACATAAATAAGATAAGATTTGCAAAATGATTTCAAATGTTCACTTATGTTACATTTACAAACAGTTGAATAACTTGTGGGATATATCAAGGTTTACGTACAACAAACTTGATTTATTTGGGTGAAAAAACTTTTTACAGTATACAGAGATTACAGTATACTTCCATAATTTAATGTAATATTTTAAATGTGTTTTAACTGAATTACTGTATTTGTTTTAATATACTTAGCAAAAATGTACAAAGGTCTATTTCAGTATTTAAGAAGTAAATGAAATTCAATTATAGTATATATAGTATAATACAATACATAGTAATGTATTTATTAAACGATTTGTACTATTATGTATATATACATTTAAGGCATTTAAATGTATATATACATTTATCATATATATTTTATGTCTTATATACTCTTATCATATATATTTTAAAGTGTGATCAAAATCTATTTGCAAGCATTTAATGAAAGCGTAATTTTTTTTACATACATATTTATTTTTTTTTACATATAGTACATACATACATTTGGTACTATATTTACAACAATTTTAGTATGTTTTACATATAGTTGTGTACAATCATTCCAGAGAACACAGTCCCACTGCTCCACAGCTCAATGCTGGGGGGGTTTCATGCCCCTCTAGCCCACATCTGGCAAAATGATTTTGGTTCTGTGAGATTCTTGGGACATATTTTGTGGTCTATCCACACATTTCCATGATGTTTAAGTCTGAGGACTTTGAGGGCCATGACAAAATCTTGCCTCTTGAGGTAGTCCATTGTGCATTTTGAAGAATGTTGAAGATCATTACTCTGCTGTAGAACCAATCTTCTTATCATATTCAGATTTTTTTTCACAGATGGTGTGATTTTTTTTTTTTGGTGTTTGCTTTTAGAATTTGCATTTATGTTCCCTGTGCCACTGGGGGTCAATCCACCCCCATGCTTAACAGTTGAAGGTGAGGTGCTCTTTTGATGAAACTCTGCACCATTTTTTGCATAAACCTTTGCCTACTGCAGCCAAACGTTTTACTTGAACAAGATCAATTCCCAGGACTTGTTCTGTTCCTTTTAAAAACTTGTTAGGACGCAATAACATTTTCTTCTGATGACTGTTCCATTAATGTCATATTTGTGCAGGTGTTGCTGCACAGTAAAACAGTGCACCAACACTTTAGGTCATTTACAGTCTAACAGGGCTATTGAGCAGTCCTAGAGCATGCAATAAGAAAAGTTAGTAATATGTGGGATGAAGTGTCAGTCATTTCTTTCTCTCATCTAGTCATACTTTTTTCCCTCAACAGAGCATGTTTCCTACAGGAGATTAACATCAGGCAGCGTTGTACATGTGGGCGCCCATTCTCTCATCTCAAGACTTTGACCTTTAAACTGCTAAGCATTATTATTGAGCTTGGCATTGTTGCAGTAATTCCTGCTTGGGCTTACGTAGATTGTCTATGATAAACGTTGTGTTGCATGGAAGTACTCTGCCTGCATTATGTGGTGAATGATTCCATTAGAAAGTGGTAGAATGATATATACTGGATGCACTGTATGTGTGTGTGTGTGTGTGTGGTTTGTGCCAGTGTGGTCATGTGTTCTCAAGTGAGACAAAGGGGTGAAATATGAAGATTGGCAAGATCGGGTCAAAAAGCACTCTGCAGTTTATTTCTTCCACCAAACAATCAGACTCGGGCTGCCACAGTTTGATTGCCTTCAACCAGGCCAGTGTGGAGCTGTGCAGCAATCAGCAAAGCCTCAACACAAGACAAAGAGACAACACCTGCAGAAGGCTTGAATAGGCACATTTTTCTCTCAGCTTCAGCACTGAAATGGAGCAGACTCACCTCTTTGATACATTTTTCATCTTTTTCACTCTAAATACTTCATGGTGCAGTTGGAGTGGACTGAGGTCACACTGAATGTCTAAAGTCAGAATAGGAAGTTATTGTGCTCTAGAAATGCCTTGGTGAGCTGATCTCCTCAAAAACTGCTCCATTCTTGTTATGGTCTGTCATTAGGAACCTAACGAGAAAGCAAACTGTACCTGACACTTTATGGGGCAGGTTCATTTATATACTATTCTAGACTTGGATATGTAATGTTTTACTAAGCAGTAAGGTCATTAACTCCTTTAAACAGCCATCCGGCAGGCTAAAAGTGTTGTTATAAATCTCAATTACCAAAAATAGCCCCACCAGGTTGTACAAAAGTCCCTGTAGTTACTGAGTAATATGCCTTAGTTTGTAAGAAGCCTTTCTGCATTAAGGGGTTAATACGTTTTCGCAGGGTAATGTGAGTTCCCTCAATCAGTCAGTCTCTGGTGTTGGTATAGTGACAACCAAGCTGATAAATCCTCTGTGTCCCATTTCAACAAACGTCAGGAATCATGTTGTTTTTATGTGATGCTCCAAAAATCTGATCTCCAAATAGATACCTTGTGAAATTTTGCATCCAAAAACTAGAGTTTTCCTTGGATCTGTAGCTCATTGCTTGGCAATGCTGATTAGCATATGGAGCCAAGTGGCTACAAGATCTAAAAAATCGAAATCAAAGCAAGCAGATATGAAAGGAAGTTTCTTATCCAGATGCATTATCTCTTTTTGCTTTTCTAAAACAAAAAGTACAAAAGCAGGCTACTTGCAAATGTGAGTAGTCTTTATTATCCTGTCCAGTGGAAACATTTGAGCAGTAGAGTAGTAGAGCTCAAATAAAAAAAAAGAAGATACTAGATACTAGAAACAGAAAAACTGACACAACAAAACAAATACACATGAAGCAGGAAACCTTGTTTGTACATTTATTGTAACAGTAAAGCCCAAAATTAAACAAATGCCTGAACATTTAAAAAATCTTTCTGTGTTTTAGCACAGGCTTTATAGGTCTACACAGTCCTGACGATCTTGCAGGCTGCTGTTGTGGTCCTGAAGATCTACTACCCTGAAGAGTTCAGATCCAACACAGCTGACTCTAATGTTCAGTTGCTCCTGAAGGCCTTCATTATCTGGATCAGGTGTGTTAGATTCCGGGTGAAGCAAACTCTGCAGGGTGGTAGATCTCCAGAACCAGGATTGAGCAGCCCTGCTGTAAGGGCATAAATTGCAGGATTGATGTTTTCTATGGTGCTTTTTATGGTGTATTGTTTGGGAGAAATTGTCAAGAGTGAAACCCTAAACTTTGACACCCAAAAAACAAGTTTTTTTGTAATGTCCTGTAGCAGACAGACAGATTCTGCCATTTCGGCCAGCATGGTAAGCCTGGAAAAATCTCAGTTTGATTTAAGCTGAGGTAAAGTAGTTGAAACTTTCACAATTTCCAATTAGAAGATACGTAGTAAAAAAATGCTCTTTCCACCAACACATTACATGCATTTACAATCAGTACGATACAACAAAAGACCTCCCACCCCACCTTTGCTCATGTTGATTGCCTTCAAATGATTCAACCATTCACTAAAGTATCTATAATTAAATTGATGTAATTTTTTCAACTGCCCTATTGGTCTGCTTATTCAAAACAGAACTCAAAAGAACTATTCAGATAATCAGTATTGTGGAAGCCCATTAAGAACTCTTTAAGAGGCCCCGTCCTGAGAGTAAACTCCAGGGCTGTGAAGAGCAGCAACATGAGTGTACTCAAGTAAATTTTGGCTTGGAAATAGATATTCCAATTACACACGCTGGGATGAAGCTGATTTTGTCGATAAATGATTCATAATAAGTCACTCTGTGTGAATAATTCAGCTTCCCAAACTTTGCAACCATGGTAACATGTGGAGATCATAATTGTATACACCACTATTGCTTGGCAACTATTAGTTGAGAGCCCCACAGCAGATGCTTTCAGAAACATTATCGAGACAGCACAGGAAAGTGGAGACACTGAATTGGATCTTAAAATTAATGTCCTGAATGTTTTTTTTTAACCCTATTAAGCAGATTATAACATGTCGAATTACATATACAATCATATGAAAAAGTTTTATCTTGTTTTTTAAAAAAAATATTACATACTGCCTTTATCTAATCAAACATAATATTATGAGCAAATCCTAATGCATGGTTGCGCTGTCTGGCCACTGTAGCTAATCAAACACAAAATATGAATCCTAATATGCATTTACCCTGTCTTTCAAAACTATAAAAATCTAAATCCTCAATGTGGCCCATGCAAATGTTTGGACACCTCATAAAGGCATGGGATTTGTGATATATTTTGGATCATGGTAAACAATGTACATACCATTTCAAAATATATATTCTATATATGTTTGTGAGCCCTTTTGAATGAAATATATTTCTTCATACATTTGACAAATTACAATGTCTTTTATGGTTTTTATGGTTTGGGCTGGGACAGAGTCTAGATATAAATCCTATATTTAAAAAATGTCCCATAGCAAATACAAAGTAACTTGGTGATATTGTTCAGCTGTTTGAAGCCGTCAGTGCAGAGTAGTAAAATATCGACTTATCTTTCTATAAAAGGCTGTCAGGCCTGTCAGGAAAGGGGTAAATGTCCCCTAAGTTACTTAATCTGTTTCTTCAATTATTTTATGTAAATTAGCTTTATTTGGGCTTGTTTACATGCAATTATTTTATTTTTTATCTCGAAGATTTTGATGAAATGATTAAAAAGCACAAGGCTGTGCTTTGTCTGTGTGGTATATATTAATTTCAACAGTACACAGGTACATATTACTGTATGTGGGAGACTGATTGCAGAAAATTGGACATGATTCACTGTTTGTATTGTAATTTGGTGACAGGCCATTTTACTGTGATATAGAGGAGAAATAACAAGACCAGAATTAGTTATTTCCTTGTTGTTCTTACATTGTTAGAAATTGTAGCACTGTGTTGTGCTCTGTCTAGATTTGCGTGCCAGTTGAAGGTTCTGGAGATGCACCTCTAAGCTATTTTAGAGAACTGGTTGATCTACATTGATTTAAAGCTTCCTTTCATCAGTGAAGGTCATGATTTTAAATTTAAATTAAAGTGATTCGACTGAGAGCTAATGATCAGTTCAGCTTTGCCAAAGTCTACAACTGTGACAACTGGTTCAGCACTTCTGAATGTAATGAAATAATGTGTAGATGTTTTGGGTGGTAGGACAATTCAGCAGAGTATTATAATTTTGAACAAAATGACAAAAGTGATTGATATGGTTTCTACACTTATTTTCTATTCTTTCAGTTCAACTTCATATAGATGAGCACTTTGTAGTTCTATATTTACAGACTGTAGTCCATTTGTCCATTTCTTAGCACTGCAGAGACACTGGCATGGTGGTGGTGTTTTAGTAATCTGTGTTGTGCTGGTATGAGTGGATCAGACACAGCAGTGCTGTAGCTGTCCACTCCCTATCCACTCTATTAGACCCTGCTACCTAGTTGGTCCACCTTGTAGATGTAAAGCCAGAGACAGAAGCTCATCGTTTGTGTTGGTCATCCTCTAGTCCCTCATCAGTGCTCACAGGACGCTGCCCAGCCTTGCTGTTGGCTGGATATTTCTGGTTGATGGACAGCTGTGACACTAAGGTGTTTAAAAACTGCAGCAACAGCACTGCTGTGTTTGATCCACTTGTACCAGCACACACCAACACACCACCACCAAATCAGTGTCACTGCCGTGCTGAAAATGACCCACTGCCCAAATAATACCTGCTCTGTGGTGGTCCTTTGGGTTCCTGACTGTTGAAGAACAGGGTGAAACAAGGCTAACAAAGTATACAGAGAAACAGATGGACTACAGTCTGTATCTACAGAACTACAAAGTGCTCCTATATGGTAAGAGGAGCTGATATAATGCACAATGAGTGTAGAAATACATGTTAATGAAGTGGACAGTCAGTGTATATTGTACAGTATGCTGTATTTTATTACTTTGCCCCTTTTACAAATTCTAAATTGCAGCCTAATTTATTTATTCGTATATTTTTTTTTAGGTCAGTGTGTTGTTTAAGGCAGCCATTCACATGGGGTTAACTTTAGGGAATCACAACCATACTTTCCATAAAATCTCCTAGACTAATGATATTTTATTGTCATAATAAGCTAAAATAGAAAAAACGCTGGAGTGGGAGCACACATGCTGGGCAAAAAAAAACCAAAAACACAAAAAGCCATTAGCTTTGCTATATTTACATGAATTCATTTGATCTGATTGTAATCTAACCACACTAAATAGCAAACAAGCAAGAAAGTTGCTTCTTTCAGAATAACTGAGCTGAGAAAGCTGTAAGATGTTTTTATTTAGATGATTTATTTTTGGCTGATATGATTGTTTCTGTGCATTTGGATGCTGCGTATATGTAATATTATTAACTTGCAGCATGTGTTTACAGACTTTGACGGCAGAGCCAATTTACTGACACATGAAGTTTGCAGGCTGCTGTTGTGTGTTTTTGTGCTTATCACAGCTATAATGATCAGAAAAACACTGGTGTAAGGATTAATAACTGGGGAGTACCCAGAGACATGTTTGAATATATATTTACACACTGCTGTATTTGGGAGATTAATTGCAGGAAATTGGGCCAGATTCACTCTTTTGACCATTTCATTGTGATACAGAAAAGAAAGACAAGACCAGATCTGCTAATTTGCTTGTTGTTCTTCCACTGTCAGACATTGTAGCACTGTGTTGTGCTTCGTCTACTTTTGCTTGTCAGTTGACGGTTCTGGACATGCACCTCTAAGCTATTTTAGAGAACTGATTGATCAGATGATTTGTTGATCATCTAAAGATCCTCTTCGTCAGTGGAAGCCATGAATTGAATTTAAACTAAAATTAACATGATTCAGCTGAGAGCTAATGATCAGCTCAGTTTTACCATAAAAGGTTATTAGAAATGTACTGACCATTTAATGACCAAAAATGTCAATGGGGAAAACCTCCAGTCACACAACTATAAGAAGTCTATACCGAACACTAGATAACCAGAGACGTCTAGTGGGACTTGAAACATGAAACATCAATCAGATTTCCATGTGTTTCAGATACATTGAGGAATCCAGTCTTGCCAATCTTGAAATGGAGAAAATGTGTTTCAGTTTTAAGGCAGCATCAAAATGTGCTTTAATGACACAGCTTTATATCATCATGATGAATATCATTCCAAGCATAAAAAACTATGAACCAAATCAAAAGAGTGTGATCAAAGTATTTCTGCATTTTGCAAAAAAGAGGGGAGGGAAGAGGAATAGAGAGAGAGAGAGAGAGAGAGAGAGGGATAGAGAGAGAGAGAGAGAGAGAGAGAGAGAGAGAGAGATCTCAGCTGAATTAATTTCCCCATCCACAGAGACTCTTTTATCCCTGTGATAAAGTGAAGGATTTCTGAGGCTGCTATGATTACTACATGGCCAAATGTAAAATAGGATCTCTAACTATGTAAAAAGGGATGTTTTAAATTAATGAAGACCTGACTAACTAAAAAAAAGATTTCTATGGATTATATTTTTATTTGGAAAAGACCTGTTGGTAGAGATAATTTGTTGATATATTAAGACAACTGAAACAAGGTGAATTACTAAAATACTTGCAGAACTGAAATAACACAAGCATGATTATTTTATTGATGATTTTTTCATTTCACAGACATTTTTAGGGAAGGCCCTGAAATCCCTGAAAACCTACATCCCACATCTCCTACACATCCTCAAATCCCACATTATTCCCTCTGGAGTGATCTGAGTTGAGGCGTTTTGTTATTTCTTCCTTGGCAGTCAGCAGTAATTTGTGGCAGATGTGTAACAGGCCCTGCGTGTCATCACACGGCTAATTGTTAGTGTTTGTGATTTTTCTCTGAGTTGGGAATTTCCCTGTAGCACTGCTGCCTGTGAGAAGCCCACTAATTAACCCATGTAATTTGACATAAATTGCAGTGGAGAAGACTGTCAAATTGCTCTTTGGTGATGTTAATCTAGGTGTCTTAAGTGAGCCAGAGATGTAGATTTGGATGCAGAGTGCTATTTTGATTAAAAGGATTAATTCATGTTAATTAGTGGTGGGAGGGGGAGCAATAAATAAATGGTAATTAACATTTGGTAACATCAGGAAAGGGTTTCTTGCATCCTAAGGTAATCATATAAATGCTGTGTATGCATGAGTGTTGCCATACCCCAACCACAAAAGCAATGATAACATTTAACTTGAATGCAGCACTGTGTAGCCCTTTATTCCAAGTGTTGTCTCAGTTAACATGGACTGGTCAAGCATACCCAATCTACAAATGGGAATTAATTGTGTTTGTATCATGACAATGAGCATCCTAACCTAAGTTGTCAGTTGGTTTGGATTTTTAATTGCTTTAAAATTATGGTGTACTTCACATTCTATTAAAGAAGGGGTGGAGGAAGAGATCATGTCCCACAGCATTCCGAGGCACATGAGCTTTCCAGTACCATCACTACAGAAACACCTCTGGATGAAAGCGTGCAGTAAAGACTGGTGGAAGAGAATCGTACCCATACCAGTCGTAGCAGTGAAGGAATTTACAGATCAGATCATCACATTTAATAAAATGTGACTTGATGAAAGATTGGCTCGCAAAACATACAGAACCAGTATGTGTCCATTGCTATTCCTTCACAGGCCCCTCACTGCTTAAGGCACTCTTAAAAATCTGTGCTGTATGCAGTGGACACGTACTCTTATTCCAGTAATAATGTGTGTTGATGTCTCGCACATGCAGAGAACGTACTTAACCTTTCCCATTGGGAATGTAATCGGATACAGATGTTGACATGGCTATTGTTCTTCGATTTGAGGGGTTATTTAAAGGATTACCCACCTCGTCCAATCGAATAGAAATTGTATTCGGAATGGCCTCAGTCACACTGGTCTATTTTAATTGAGGAGTACACATGGACGTATTTAATTCCAATTAAGATACTAGTCAGATTATTAATGAATTATCAATCTGCATGTAAACGTGTCTAATGTCACCGTCATTACCGCCTTATTTTTGTTCGTCATCCCATTGTCTTGCCATGTGCACTAGAACATCAGAAGTTGCGAAATGAGCATCAAGAATGGCTTATCTGCCTAAAAATAGCAGAAATGGGCTTTAATGATGAACCTGCCTTAGACCACACTTAATGAATGCTGAGGGCGCAATAATTACTCATAAATAACATTTACGTAGTTCACAGATGGGCCATTTGTTGACTCAAATCTATAAAGACAAGTTACAACAAAAACATGCTCTGACTATTTTTCATAAAACACTCTGCTGTTATAAAGCTTTGTTAGTTTTTTGGAGTTTGTGTAGATCATATCTAGTATTCATTTGGTGCCAACTTTCTAATCACAAGACTAGTTTCAGTTCAAGTTTTGGCCACTTAAAATCTATGCTTTGCAAAGTCAATATTCAATTACCAGATGGATTCTTTGTGAGGTAAAACCAATAGCCTCTGTCAAACTGTTGCCATCTCTGGATGAGGCCTGGACAATCAGTCCTGTGTAATTACAGATGGCTTGATGAGATGCTGCTATCCTTCTTGATGGTAGCACTGTTAAATGGTTGCTTTTTTTTTTTTTTGCTGGAGACACCGGCGCCTAATTGAAGGCAAATGGAGCCGGCTATTTTCTCCAAAACCATTTTTGTTTGAATAGACTATTGGCTTTCTCTTTCAACCAAGCATCAATCCTAATTAAAACCTGTTATCCTCCCTCACAGACGGCCACAATTACCTTATCCAGGCTCTGGGTATTTACATAGCAAGAACAACACATAGATCACAGAGGTAACTAACTAGAGACCTGTATCTTTTCTGTGTGCTGGCTATAAATAATATTATAAAAGCGCATCATCCCGCCTGGTCGGAAGGAGAATGTAATGCAGAACGGAACCTCTCTCCACAGGAAGCAGAGGTGGGGATGTTCAGCCATCATTAGGTTTGATTCCCTGCTGAGCACATCTGAAATATGGTAGCACTGAAAAAGGAGCTACGTGTGAGTGGCTAAAAAAATTTAATAGAC
This sequence comes from Salminus brasiliensis, assembly GCF_030463535.1. Lineage (NCBI taxonomy): Eukaryota > Metazoa > Chordata > Actinopteri > Characiformes > Bryconidae > Salminus > Salminus brasiliensis. The sequence continues at coordinate 25,534,523 of NC_132895.1, forward strand.
TGAAACAAAAAAATAAAAAGGAAATTGTTGGTTTACAACCAACGATGAAGCAGAACTTGAATCACTTGAGGCAAAAGTGAATCACTTGAAAGACTTTTGTCTCATCTGACTTACTTGTAATTCATCCCTCAGTGCACTCGCTGCACAAAGACAACCTGCTGGCCTTTGAGGTCAAGGTAGGAAAATCTCTAAAGTACAGTACTGTAATTCAGACAATATTCCTACTTTGACCTCAAAGGTCAGCAGGATTTCTTTGTTGTAGAAACAGCAAAGTACACATTGTGAATTGCTTCTCAGTTAGATGTCAGTTACATGCATTAAATAAATTTATTCTGGAAGGCCAAGGATTGCTTTTACAATACACAGAAAAAAAGTAAAAAATAAAAATGTATTGTATTACATTACACAGCACAGTATTTTGCTTCTAGAGTATAAAATACAAAGTATAATACAAAGTCAAAATTGGAATTGAAAAATTGGGCCAAACTCTGAGTAGCTTCTCTTTTTCTTTGTTCTCTTTGGGCCTCACAAGGCCCTGCCCTTTATCCCACTCCAACTGGGCTGCAAGCCTTGCTGTTAATAGTATGACGACCTGAAAATTTAGAATGTCTAGAAGAAAATCTCCAAAATAGTAACGGAAGAAGAAGATGAAATCTTTATGCCCGATTATGACAAAGTTTAAAGGCCAGCTGGTAGACAAGAGGTTGCAAAAACAAATAAACTGAATGAAGGTATGCTAATGTTTTAGCCATATTACTCTGCATGTGTTATTATTTCTGCAATCAGGGTTTTCATTTGGGGCCCCCCATACCACCACCTCAGCACGAGATGCTTCATCATTCTATAGGCTGTGTAAAACCATTTAGTTTTATTATTCAATGGTATTTTTAATATATTTATATTTTTATCATGACATCTAGATGCTCTTGGGGGCCCCTTGGTGGCCCTAAGTGGCCACATAATTTGAGTATGCCTTGGGTCGTCTCCATCTGAAATGTACTCTGTATTCTGTATTTGCTTCAACACTAGTTTTTTGTAAAGGTCACATTTATCTACTCATGTTTAATCATTGCACTACACCCTTTAGTGTCCAGCACTATTTTTCCCAACAGGAAACTGTGATTAAGCCATTGCTTCCATGCTTCAACAGAATTATTTTAAAATATAAACTTATGAAGCAGGCCTGGACAGAAATGATGGTACACTTAATATTTTGTTGCACAACCTTTTGAGGCAGTCACTGTAATCAAACGATTCCTGTAACTGTCAATGAGACTTCTGCACCTCTCAGCAAGTATTTTGTTCACTCCTCATGAGCAAACTGCTCCAGTTGTCTCAGGTTTGAAGGGTGCCTGTGTTTCAGCTCCTTCCAAAGATGCTCAATAGGATTTAGGTCAGGGCTCATAGAAGGCCACTTCAGAATAGTCCAGTATTTTCCTCTTAGCCATTATTGGCTGTTTTTAGCCGTGTTTTGGGTCATTGTCCTGTTGAAAGTCCCATGACCTGCGACTGAGACCAAGCTTTCTGACACTGGGCAGCACATTTCTCTCTAGAATCCCTTGATAGTCTTGAGATTTCATTGTACCCTGCACAGATTCAAGACACCCTGTGCCAGATGCAGCAAAGCAGCCCCAGAACATAACAGAGACTCCTCCATGTAGGGACAGCATTCTTGTCTTGATATGCTTTATTTTTCCGTCTGTGAACATAGAGCTAATGTGCCTTGGCAAAAAGTTCAATTTTTGTCTCATCTGTCCATAGGACATTCTCCCAGAAGCTTTGGGGCTTGTCAACATGTTTGTTCCTCCTTGGTTGTCTCCCATGAAGTCCACTTTGGCTCAAAAATGACGGATGGTGCAATCTGACACTGATGTTCCTTGAGCTTGAAGTTCACCTTTAATCACTTTAGAAGTTTTTCTGTTACCACTCGTATTATCGTTCTCTTTGATTTGTCATCAATTTTCATCCTGCGGCCACATCCAGGGAGGTTGGCTACAGTCCCATGGATCTTAAATTTCTGAATAATATGTGTAACTGTAGTCACAGGAACATCAAGCTGCTTGGAGATGGTCTTATAACCTATAATTATAACTTATATTTTCTAACTACCTGTAACCCTATGTATAGGCCCACTGACTGATTACAAGATTTCATTTTTTAATTTTTAAATTTCATTTCATTCAATTTTCATAGAATTTTTATTTATTATTACTTTTGTCAGATTTGTTTCTGTGATCATTGTGGGCTTTTCTTTCATTAACCAATGGGTACTAACAATTTTGTCCACATGTGTATGGTGTTTTTGCAGTGACTATATTTTGTGTATGATGGCTAATCACTGTGACAAATTTGGCAGACCAGAAAACCAAATTAGACCAGTTCAGAATTTATGGATTAAGCTGTATTTTTTCTAGAAAACATTACATAATATTTTCTTCATTACTTCATTACTGCAATCACAACAGTAGCACAAAAACACATTAGATGTATAATAGTAATAATAGTGAAACCCTTGTTGGTGCTATTGAGCTATGAGAGCTTATAAATATCAACTTGGGGAGCAAAATATAGTACTTACACTACATTATTCATTACCAAGATTTCAAAGATTCATAAAAATATCAGATTGTCTAGCATTCAAATTCACGTCAATAAACCGTTCATTGAGATATGACTAATTGAGATGTTCAATTAGTTTGATTCATGTTCGTTGATTCATTGGTCATGTTTTTGTTCATGTGTTGCACCTGGGACTGGGAGTACTTAAGGAGGCTTTATTCACTGCCGTGAATTAACCCAGCTACTCCTCTTTTGTTTACAGAGTGCTGCTCTGCCCTTAGTTTGATTATCCTCCTGTTGTCCAAGCACAGCTTGTGGTTCTAAGTTCTGGCCCCTTCCTTGGTTCTCCCCTTGTTACATTCTGTTCTCCATGCTCAGCACCCTGCCTCTTCCCAGTCCCAGGTTTGTTGTGTTTGCCATTTTTTTTCCCCTTAGTTGCTGCACCCCACATTTCATGCCCCTTTGTGTTGTACTTGTTTTAGTTAATAAACCTTATTGCTTTGATCCCATCTCTGCAAGTGTTCAACTCTGTTTGTCTGGCCATACACGCCATGACATTGTTAGATTTATTATCTATTGTTATTAGCAAGTTTTTGGCATGGGGGGAGGAGCAATTTTAAAAATGTAGATTTTTAATACATTAGTTTGCCACTGAGGAGCTGCATTGTGTGTTTATTCATGTTGTCCTTATCTTTTAGTGACATAAGTTAAAGGATCTAAAATTCTAAAGGGGGGCAAACTTTCACAGCACTGTATGAAAATTCTATTCTGTTATTGTGTATCTTTATTTGTATCTAATTAAAATAGTTCTTTTTGCTTTTTATTGCTAAAATAGTTATAAATAATGCCTAAAACCTTTGCACAGTACTGTGTGTACATATACTAAAGAGCTGAACTGTAGGGGCTTATGGAGAAAATGAATGTCTAGTCTAGATCCAGCCCTGGCTTGACAGGTGGGAAAGTGCTCAGATTGCTCGATTAATGCATGTTAACTTACATTAACATGCAACGATTTGCACACTGCAGCTTGGGAATTAGGCACGCTAATTTGGCAAGAGCCTTTCTATAGCTGACTTAATGAGCAGCCCACCGCTTCCAATTTCATCGACTTTATCAGCCTCGGTCAGGCGAAAGTGAATGAGGCCAGCCCATTTTCACCTGCTTCTAAAAATGCAATTTGTAATCACTTTCCAACTGTGCTCTGCCAAAGGCGGTGGGGTAACTTTGAGCCATACAACAGCAAGAGCCCTGCCTCGCTGCAGTAGGAGCCTTATAGCTGGCCACACACACACTCACAGGTGCAGGGACAGCACAGCAGGAGCCGATGGGAAAGATAGAGACCTCATATTTAGGCATGACTTGCTGCGTCAGGGGGCTCCTCGACTTCTCAGCCTTGGCAGTGTGCCAGGAATGCGGGAAGGTGTTTTAAGTTGTGATGCTGAAACCTTGGTAAATTCAGTTGTACAATGAAAAATTACTTACCTCAGATGTAGTAAATCAGTCACAAGATTAGGGCTATGTACAGTATTTTATACAGCTTAGTCACATGCAGTCAGCCTCCAATGCAGAAATCTTGCTGGTGAGGGGTTGTCACTTCTGATGCTAAACTTGCTTCACTCACTGTGCTCTACATGCCCTTACAAATACTTAGAAATCAGTACTGGTACTGGGGCAGTGGGCTACTGTGACAGTGGTGGCTCAGTGGTTAACGTACTGGGTTTCTGATGAGAGGGTTGTGGGTTTGACACCCAAGTTTGCCCCTGTTGGGCCCTTGAGTGAGGTGCTTAACCCTCTCTGCTCCCGGGGCACTGCAGTGAAGGCTGCCTACCGCTTTGGGCATTTGTGCTCACTGCATCATTGTGTGTGTTTGCTCATTAGTGTGCAGGCCAAGTTCCATCTTGTAGGTCCAAAGAATTATTGAAAGTAGTTGCCTTTGTTGATTTGCTTAGAGTATATATTATGAGCAATATCATACTTTTAATATGATTGCTTTGTTTAAGCCCCACATTTCTGTATTGTTGGAGCTAAAATGCTAATATTTTAAGCACTAGAGTTGCTAGTTGCTCTAGCTTGTCTGTAAGTAATGCCCATATATGTTCTCTCAACCGACTCAAACTGTATCCTGCAAATGACAAATCAAAAACCTCAAACACTGTTGTCTATTCATTCAAATGCAAATCCTGCTTGAGCAAAAGATTATTATTAAGATGTCTGTCATGATCCACACGGTCTGACAAGAATGGGTGAACACTCGCAGGGGATGGACCAAGGCGAGAGAATTTATTGATCACAATAAACCATAAACAAAACAGAAATGCAGCAATGATTACCAGGGATAAGGAGGAACAGAAACAACAACCGTGACAACCAATACTGGGCAAACCAAAAGAACACACCTGGGGCTGGTGAGGCACTAGGGCTGTGCTAGCTGCCGGGGCTGAGCCAATACCACTACTCAGAAACATAAACCTCCAAGCCGAGCCTGGGAAAACTAAGAACTAGGACATAAAGAGTAGCGCTAGTCAGGCGCATTGAACTTACTAGACTTGAGAGCGTGAGGAGTCAGCCGCCAAACCTAGACGACCGATCCGGTCCGACGGTGAGGAGAGCTAACTGCTGAAGCAAGCTGGAGAGTCGCTCACTCCCGGAGCTCCTGGACCCAAGCTCGCTGAACCTATGAAGCTTGGCGAGAGATCGCCGCAGACCTGCAGTAGCTCCCTAATGGACCCTGAGACAAGAGCTGCCTAGCTAGTTAGCTTTCCCTGCTAAGCTAGCTAGGTTGAAAGAGTCCTCTGTATGAGGATGGACTCTACAGACTAGACCGATGAATCCTGAGTCTCTACCGTGAACTCAATAACCTGGGTGCATGAGGTGCACTAAGAGTAATTCTCGGCAACCGGCAGCTGACACTAGCCCTCCTTAAATACACCAGCCCACAGGTGTAACACATAAACCAAACAATGAACAGACACATGACAAACACAACCTAAAACCAAGATGGTGACGATGGGTGTCAACACAAGAGTCCTTTTCAACATAAAAGTCCAGAACATAACTAAACATGACATGACCATGACAAGACTTTGAAGGGGGAGTTCTAGATTGCCTGTGAGCCGCGGCCCGAGACCGCCCCTGGGGCGGGCACGGCGGCGCGGGCGTGACAATGTCTATAAAAATGTCTTTTCTAAAAGCCCACATTCTAGACATAGTCCTAGATAGGAACCCACAGTGGTGAATTTGGGTCCTGTAAATATGGTGCTTTTATTATTTTTTGTCAGATGCAAGACAATAAAACAATAAAAAACTATTTGCCACTGTGGCTTTGCCAGATGCCACTGGCCAGGGAAGGGAATGTAGAAAGCATGGGGGGTGAGCAGGTATCCAGGTAATAAAGATAACCCCGGATGACCAACTTTACCATCTGTTCTCCTGAGTACAGCTAACCACACTAGGTGAGCTCAGGAATGTGTTTGTGTCTTTACAAAACTACATAGAGACTACATAGCTTGAGGAGGCCATTTAGCTAGCCAGGCTAATGTGATAACTGTATAGGTTGCCCAACTGGGAACCAAAAGGTTTTGACGATTGGGATCCATGTTGACCCCATATATGGATAAAAAACCAATGTCCCAGCAGGGTCAGTGATGGGACCAGGAGTGGTTAAACGTATGCTTCATCTGGATTGTACCCCATGTGAAATTAAGATAATGATAGGAAGCATTTGGGGAGCTCAACTGGGGTAGCAATACATGGACAAACCCCTTCACCATGCCCTACCTACCTAGCCTACATTTTACCCATGTGAGCCCCACATGAGCATGTTGACTGGGAGGGCTGCTATGTAAGAGACGTGCTGCTCATCAATGACACTACATCATTTTTTGCATAACTATGCTAATGTGAATATGGGCAGAAAAAAAACACAGGGCCAGGTGTGCGGTCAGCTGAGGTGGCAGCGCGCTTTAGAAGAGTTGACATCCTCCTGAATTGATGGTTTTTCTGCAGGTGTTTATAACTCATTGGCAGGTACATAATTTCTGTTAAAAAATATCTGACCTCAGAGCCGCTTGTGGAATAAAAAAAAATATGTTTTCAAATATGCATCTGAATGTGTGTTTATTTGGTGTATTATCATGCCTGGACCATGATTTATACGCTCCCAAGTGCAAGACAGTGTAACGTACTTGAATATGAAGTGAGGCTTGCAAAATGTGCTCTCAATTAGATTTAATTCCACAGTGAAAGTACGCAATTAATCATTGATCAGTCAAGTACTAACGCTTCAGTGGGCAACTCCAGGACGCATGATAGCAAAGAATATATTATCATGCATCACAGGGTAAGGAGAGGAATTATAATAAAGGCTATTGTTATGTGCAATGCTCATTTTGAACCCAATAAGGGACTCTTAATTAGTTTCATGGTGAACCTCTCTGTTGTGATCTCCAGTTGAAGCTGCACACACCTGCTAGTTTCAATATTAAATGTCTATCTCCTGCATTTCTCTGAATCTGTTTTGTGTTATGACCTGATGAGAGTCATAAGGTAACATCCTATATTTTGCACATAAATTCACATAACTTCACACATTTTGCCTTTTATGTTTTAGTTGTAGATAATGAGTGAGTGCAAAGTATAAGACTACCTAGGAGTAGCATATTCTAGCTAATACATGACAGAATGTAAACTGGCTACAACACAGTCCTAAATAACCTCTTTATATATAGAAAAACATGTAAAAGTATAATTACAGACTGTAGCCCAGTGGTAATCTCTGTAAATCAAATTATTGCTTGATTTTTTTGTCAATGAAAAATCCACTCCATAACAATACAAAAAATAATTATTGATTAACTGACAATAAAAATATGGTAAAAACAGCATACACTTATATAACAACATCAAGATCAAATTGTGACTTTTGTAAATGTTTACTTCTGCTGAAGAATGTAATCCCAGACACATGTGTTGGCTAAAGTAGTACTTATCTCTTGTGGTAATGAACATGATTTCCAGCATTGTTCACACTAAGCTTGCCGTGTTGTATGATCACTAGGTTTAGGACTTCTAATCGCAAAGCCAGCTTACACACTTACCTGCTTTATATATTCAAGTGTGTTTTATAACTTAAGCACAAATTCAGATTAGTATTACAATTAATTGAACATTTTACCTTGATTACAATTAATGAACAATTATATTAGCTACTTAGGTTGCTCAGTTGGCTCAGTGTCATTAGAGGACAATATGTGAACACACAGAATTTAAAAAACGTTAAATAATCAACATGGGCAAGATTGCACTGATTAGAAGTTCTGAATGTCAGTTTTGATTAATTTTCTAATAATTGCCCAGTCCTGATTCAAATAGAACGTTATTAAAAGTGTTAGTTTATCATTCAGGTATATACACTCTATGTGCAAATGCACACATGCAGCTTGTCTAGTTCCTGTGGAGAAGTATTGCCAATAGAAGTCTAGATTGCTAAAGAGGGTTTAAAGCCCCCCAGCATTGTGCTATGGAGCAGTGGAACTGTGTTCTCTGGAATGATAGTTGATGCTCCATCCAATACTTTTGGGATGTGTTGGGATGAGGTGGGATGGTGATCACCCAACATCCTGACCTCACTAAAGCTCTTATTGCTGAATGCAATCAAATCCTCCCAATGCTCCATTATCCCTGGACAGTGGAAACATTTACTCCAACAAAAGCAGGATAAACTCCTTTTTAATACCCTTGATTTTAGAAAAAACACTGATTGAGCAGGTGTTCTAATACTTTTGTCCAAAGGTAGCAGTTTGTACAGTGATTATTGTAATAATGAACTTATGTTAGTCTTTGCAGACTAGTACCAGGTAGGATGCACAGTGCATCTGCTCCTCAGTGTTACTGTTAGTTAACTACCAACTACTGTCTTATAATGTTCAATCAATTTTAGTAGAATCTTTGCTAAAATGGTTTGCAGCACTATACATGGGTAAACAATGATCTGGTATACATTGTGTTAACTTTGATGTTTAAATGTTTATGGAAGGTGAGTTAGCCAGCTTGCCAATTATTATACCATAAAACATAAATTATGTGGTATAGCTATGTTTACCTTTGTGTTTGAATTTTTATGGCTGCTTAGCTAGTTTGCTAAATGTGTAGAAATGTTTATTGTGACTGCACACTTGTGTGCAACTAAAATTATTTTTCAATTAATAGACAAAAACTAAAACTAAAAAAAATCTTTATTTTTAGTTAAATTGTCAAATTAACCACTGTCATACAACTAAAACTGAATTTTAAAATACACTTTTCATTAAAAGGTAACATATTAAGGCCAGAAGTGCCAGTGAGCAGACAAGAACATTAATTTTTTCTATCCTTGAACAACATATGACTCCTTGTAATAGTGGTAAATGAGGTGTATGAAAAGACTTCTTGTCATCTGACCTGTTGCTGTGTCCTTTTCGTTTCAGTGAATTTCAAAGCCATTTGTCACCTCTAGGTTAAGACTAATGGAAGGCAGCTATGCCTATTATGTAATTAAGTGTATCGATCATCAAATCCACTGGCAGTCAGAAGTCCTCTACAGGTTTGGTTACCAATTATTAACCAAAACAGCACTAATCGAACAAAGTACCAGTAGAATAAGACCAACAAAAATTGTAGTGGCCTCCTGTCATGGTCATCCTGGGTCAAAACTAATGATGATGCTAATGGAGTCGATTAGAAGTACAGTAATTAGGTCCATATGACCCAGCGGTATCACAAGGCCATGGGCAAAGGCACATCGATGTCTATCTCCATGACAACAGCTGAAGAACTGGAAAAAAATGACCAGCATTGTTCAGCAATCTCAGTCACAGAGCCAGAGAAGACAATCGCAATTAAAACGGGCAAATAATTACCATGTCTGACATCATTAAAAAGTTTGAGTGAAAAATCAAAGCTTTTATCTGTTCCCTGACATTCTTCTTCAGAGTCATTATACATTTCAGGAAAAACTGACCCGGGTTTAAATAAGGTCAATGTCACTTCTCCCAGTGTGGTGATTTGGAATTGATTCAGGAAGTGAAGAGTCATGGAGAGGTACCTTAACAAAACAATAAGGGATTCTAGTGTGAAGAGCAGCTCGTTGTAGAAGGCAAATCGAAGAGGTTTAAATCTCGATCCTACTTGGTGCTCAGAACTTTACATTTTGTTGTTAAATATATCAGCACTGAACTAGTGCATATTTGTCAGAACCAAATCCCCTTGCTTAGCATCCACCTGCATCAAGCTATTCTATGACCTCTAGTATCCCACTGTGTTCAAAAGCAGGGAAAACTCACCTGGGCTGGACAAACCATTTTGAAATGACTCAGGGATCACAGCAATGTCCTGTGTTTAATGCAGGCTGTGCACATTGATCTGTCGGAGTCAGGGAGGTGTACTTTGTTTCTGCGTTAGAATGTAATTGCAGCTTTTTCCCACATTCTAGGTGTTTTTTGTTGTGTTAGGTGACCAACTGGTTGTCCTTGCTGTTGGCTGTCATTTCCTAAAAATGGAAATGGACAGTCTGGAGATGTTCCTGTGTGCAAACACTATGACTGTTCTGGTGTAAAATCTACGATGACTGTTGTGATGGCTCAGATTTTTGTGCAATGGTCACTGATCATGTGTTAAGACTCAAATCTCATACACATGACAGTGCTTGAGTGGTTTCTTGTAGAACTTAGAAATTCTTTACAGATTTCTTTTGGTGGGAGGGGCTCATCAATGCCGCTGTCGTTAAGTTCTTCATCACAGACTGTTCACAGTCAGTAGTGTCTATTTCTGAAAATAGTATGATGATACATGTCTGAGGCCTCCTAGGATTACATGAATTTTATCAGCAATGAGTTCAGTAACAAAAAGAACTGCACTATATCTACTGATGTCTGATTGCATTCAGCCACCGGATCATTAGTGTAGTGCATATACCCTTATGGCTGAAGTTTGGCCTTGGGCATATGCTCATATGCTCCAGAGTGTTTAATCCCTGTATCAGCTAAATTTACTCATCCATAGACGGCCCTCATATCCATGCACAAGTCCAGAAGAATATTTATCCAAACTGATCTTTTAAGTGCAGTCTATTAGATACTGCTCTACCATATAATCACATAATTACAACGAACATACACAGATAAAAATTACACCTTTGTGTTTGTATCCATTTATGCATAATGGGTGAATTCTATATGATCAAAAAGATTAACACTTTATACTGAACTGAGCACCTGTTTATGTTCAAGCTTGATCTGAGTGCAAAAATCATATTGATCAGCTTTAAAACACAGGCCCACAGGTTTAAACCACTGCACTAACAAGAAAAGGTATTTGGATATCCTTGAACGAGGCAACAACGAGGCAATTTCCTGGACAGGGATTAAGACTAGTCCAAGATTACTCAGAATTCAGGATTCTCCATTGAAAGGGAAATGTAATCATAGGCTTAGTCCCTGTCCAGGGAATTCACTAATACTGTAGATGCTATTACAAATACAAAGTAAAACGAATATGGTGTGTCTATTTGAGGTTGGAACTTTGAGTGCATGTTGGGCCTGGCATAATAATTATGTTATCAACTTATCGTACAACATATGGGCATGACCATAATACTTTTTGCTGACCTCAGTGTTGCCTACTATGTTTAAACATAATGACTGATGCATTCATTAATAACAGTGCCGATAATGGGTGAAGATATTTTATTCAAGGATAATAGGGGTTTTTCCCCCAGCCATAGAACCCCCAGCTCCCCCCCCCCACCCCCCCACCCCCATTCCACAGCCCCAGTGTGTAAACAGTTTAGCTTTAAGCTGCAGGAGCGAGGAGAACCTATTAACATGAACAAGCAGGTATGCAGACTTTGATTAAAAACAGTGACAATGAAAAGTGGCAATACAGCTAAACCTAAAAGCTTCTCTAAAACAAAGCCAGCTCATACAGATTTTTAAGCTTTAAACAAAACCATAACATTAAATATGCTGCAAACCTTTGGCAGGCCATATGAATTGCCAACAAAAACATAAATACATTTTAATAATATATAATTATATAATAATACATTACATATAATAATTACATTATTATATTACATTATTATTACATTGCTCCTTAAAAGCATGTACTTTCCTTATTATACATTATCAGTATATCAGTGGTATTAAATGGTCTTAACATGACAATAATAATAACAATATTTATGGCACTTATTTCTGGAACAATTTATTGCACATAACATTTTGTCTGAAAGCTTAATCTGGGCACAAAACCCTTTATTACAACAACATAGTACACATCAGTTTATTAGTTAGGCACTGTTTCTTAAAGTTTACCAAAAAAAAGCATTTCATATCGATTGCGGCTGCAACTTCAAAAACCACTGGGCCAAACATTCTGTTGATGCAATGCAACATCAATTTTTGGATGCCCACGCAAGGGAAACTGCTTTCTACCCATGCATTTATGTGACCACGAAAGCTTTTTGCCACAGTGGAAAGACGTGACCCTTCATGCAGAAGGGTTAAAGGCCAGAGACACTCTGGCTTCTCCCTAGGCTTTGGGGCTGGAAAAAGAGAATCCGCGAAATGTGTGCGTGTCCACTCCGCGAAAGCCTGGGCAATTAACCGGGGAGGCCGCGTGGGCTCTCTCTCTCTCTGATCTCTATGTGCCGCTGCGCTTTCTGACACAGCTGAGAGACCTGTCAGAAATGTTAGCTACAGCCTCGCTCTCCCCTGCTTCTCTTCTGTTGACATTTCGCACAACCCGTCGCAGCCTTAACTAGACAAAGTTTGGCTGTTTGGAAAAATTCACTTCTTCAAAGCAAAGCACAGCCTGACAGCCTTATATTCGTCTGTTCTGACTCTCTCTTGCTCTTTCTCTCTTATTTTGGGATTGAGGCTGTTTTTTTGTGATATGCGTGGGAAATCTAGGCATAGCTTTCGCAGGTCCGTTTGATCTCAGAGAAGGTTTTTATGAGATTTGATTGATTTGTGAAGGGGGAGGGGGTGAACAGTAGAAGTGGAACATGTTCTTTCATACCAACAAGGTTGGACAAGCTGTACAGAGCGAAATTCCTATTCGGCACAATATACTTAGGGTTTCTGATTTGCTATAACACTGAGGCCCAATGTAAATGCCTAAAGGGGAACAGAACTTGGTGATGGTAGTAATGCTATTTTTATAGTACATACCATTAAAAAAAACTTTCATTAATAGAATGTGTAAAAAATAAAAGAAAAAAATTTTTCACTCCTTTTTTCGCTCAGCATCTTGGCATAAAGAGGCTTCAACACGGCTTGGTCTGGTTGCAGTGAGTGCTATTCTGTTCGAACATCTCAAGCAGTTTGATAAAGATTGCTTACACTTTACTGTCATTGCACAGCAATTCAACCTCCATTTTAAAACCTATCCGTGGCAGTGAACACACACAGTGAGCACATTAATGTAGTGGTTAGTGTTGTGCAGTGGGCAACAACACCACTCTTCCAGTGGAAGACTATGGGCAAGCACACCACTCTACACCAATAACAGACCAACGAATATTGGAGTGCAAGGTAGGGCCTAGAAAGCTGAAAGCTGGGTCTTATTCAGAGGTCATGGGTCTGCCAGCAGGACAATGACCCAAAGCATACTTTAGAAAACACCCAGAGATGTTTAAAATCAAAACACTGGAGAGATAAAAAGTGGCAAGCAGTGACTCCAGATCGAAATAGATCTCAAATCAAGGGGTGAGCAGATCAATCCGAATATTGATAGTATGTGATCAATACTAGCATGATTGCTACTTTAGTTTCAGTTTTTCTCTTTTTCATGTCTGTGAAAACACTGCTCCATTCACATCTTGCTCCTCCCCTGCTCTGCTGTGTTTTGTTGTTGTTCTATGACGTGACTCAGTAACGCTGAGAGCAGACACTTGTAGGCTGCAGTGGTGGCAGTGAGAAAGTGGAGCATTGTGTGAAGATATTTAATGGATGTAATTGAAAACCTAGCAAACTGCCATGTGTGTGAAGACTATTTGCTACTGTGGTAACATGAGAAAGAAAAGCTATATATACAGTGGGGGGGGAAAGATGAGATGAGGTGAGATGAGAGAGGCCTGTAATTGACATCATCATCAACTATGAGAGACAAAATGAGAAAAAATAATTCTGAAAATCACATTGTCTGATCTTTAAAGAATTTATTTGAAAAATAATGGTGGAAAATAAGTATTTGGTCAATAACAAAAGTTCATCTTAATACTTTGTTATATATCCTTTTTCTGAAACATTTTCTGTAAGTCTTCACAAGGTTGGCACACACCATTGCTGGTATGTTGGCCCATTCCTCCATGCAGATCTCCTCTAGAGCAGTGATGTTTTGGGGCTGTCAGCAGGCAACACAGACTTTCAACTCCCTCCAAAGGTTTTCTATGGGGTTGAGATCTGGAGACTGGCTGGGCCACTCCAGGACCTTGAAATGCATCTTACGAAGCCACTCCTTTGTTGCCCTGGCAGTGTGCTTGGGATCATTGTCATGCCGAAAGACCCAGCCATGTTTCATCTTCAATGCCCTTGCTGATGGAAGGAGGTTTGCCTTCAAAATCTCACAATACATGGCCCCATTCATTCTTTGCAGGATTCCCATAAGAACTCAATGGTACAGTAACTACAGTATATGGCATTGAATAGGTCACTATAAGAGAGTACTACAGAAATATTGTCCAGATATAGGTTGTGGGCAGGTGTCTTTTACACTGTTAACGAGTTCAAACAGGTGCCATTAATACAGGTAACGAGTGGAGGACAGAGAAGCCTCTTAAAGAAGAAGTTACAGGTCTGTGACAGCCAGAAATCTTGCTTGTTTGTAGGTGACCAAATACTTATTTTCCACCATTATTTGCAAATAAATTCTTTCAAAATCAGACAATGTGATTTTCAGATTTTTTTTTCTCATTTTGTCTCTCATAGTTGAGGTCAACCTATGATATATATATATATATATATATATATATATATATATATATATATATATATATATATATATATATATAATCAAAGTTCATTGCAGTAACTAAAACAAATATTTTTTTTGCCCCAAAACATTGCTGCCCTGGGTTTTAACATGCATATCATTGACAAAATGACAATCAATTAGTGGTCATGAAAATATATTCAGGTGTATATATATATATATATACATATATATATATAGTTGTGTTTGTACCAAACAGTTCTACTTTGGTTTCATCTGACCATAAGACATTCTCCCAATACTCTTCCGGAACATCCAAATGCTCTCTAGCAAACTTCAGACGTGCCCGGATATGTACTGGCTTAAGCAGGGGAACACGTCTGGCACTGCAAGATCTGAGTCCCTGGCGGCGTAGTGTGTTACTGACGGTAGCCTTTGTAACGTTGGTCCCAGCTTTCTGCAGGTCATTCACTAGGTCCCCCCGTGTGGTTCTGGGATTTTTGCTCACCGTTCTTGTGATCATTTTGACCCCACAGGCTGAGATCTTGCGTGGAGCCCCTGATCGAGGGAGATTAGCAGTGGTCTTGTAGGTCTTCCATTTTCTGATTATTGCTCCCACAGTAGATTTCTTCACACCGAGCTGCTTGCCTATTGCAGATTCAGTCTTCCCAGCCTGGTGCAGGTCTACAATTTTGTTTCTGGTGTCCTTCAACAGCTCTTTGGTCTTCACCATAGTGGAGTTTGGAGTGTGACTGTTTGAGGTTGTGGGCAGGTGTCTTTTACACTGTTAACGAGTTCAAACAGGTGCCATTAATACAGGTAACGAGTGGAGGACAGAAAAGCCTCTTAAAGAAGAAGTTACAGGTCTGTGACAGCCAGAAATCGTGCTTGTTTGTAGGTGACCAAATACTTATTTTCCACCATTATTTGCAAATAAATTCTTTCAAAATCAGACAATGTGATTTTCAGATTTTTTTTTCTCATTTTGTCTCTCATAGTTGAGGTCAACCTATGATATATATATATATATATATATATATATATATATATGTAATCAAAGTTCATTGCAGTAACTAAAACAAATATTTTTTTTGCCCCAAAACATTGCTGCCCTGGGTTTTAACATGCATATCATTGACAAAATGACAATCAATTAGTGGTCATGAAAATATATTCAGGTGTATATATATATATATATATATATATATATATATATATATATATAAATATATATATATATATATATATAAATATATATATATATATAAAATATAAAAAAAAATAATTATATATGTAAATATATATTAAATATATTTAGCATATTGATGATAGATCCACCCTATAAATCAAAACAAACTGCACTCCGCTTCATGCAAGTACATAGGCTGCTTTCATAAGTACAAAGTATCAGTATTAATTTTAGTATGTACAAAATGGATCAATACCAAATTGTGCAATATCACAAACCACCCTTCAAATCTGAGAGACCAGCAGCAGTTCAAAATTCCAGAAAAAAAGGTGTAATAAACTTGTTCATGGTCACAGGAAGTGATGGATTTCAGTTATTGTTTTTAGAAGGTGTGCAAATAGGGGGTGCTAATAATTCTGTGTGAAATGATATTATATTAGATGATATCAGCATAACCAGCATTTGTTGCTACATCAAATGTCTGGGAGCAGTGGCGCAGTTTCTGAAAGAAATGCAGGGGTACCGTCATTTCTGGGCAGGAAAAACACAACTGAACAAATTGATTTAAAACACTGTGTCTCAAGCCAGGTCCCTAAGCACCACTTCCCTGCACATTTTACAGGTTCTGCCCCACAAACCTAATGCAACTGATGAACTAATCAAGAAGCCTTCCTTCAGATGAACTGAATGTGTTAGAGCAGGTGAAAAAGCTACAACATGCAGTGCAGTGGTACTTCAGGACCATGACTGAAAGACACTGGTTAAAAGGGTTAAAAAAACAAAAAGGATGTGGATGCGGCCAGCCCATCAATGCACCAGTCGATTATGCAGACATTCAATTGTGCAAACACAGCTTGTGTAATCTTCCTAGCAAAACTTTGGCAGAATGGGACGCTCTAGAGCAGCCACTTATGAGCCCAATGCAAAGCGTCAGCTAAAGCAGTACAGTGCCCACCATAATGTCTGGGACAAACATTATTCCCCCTTAAATAGACACTTTATTAGCATGCACTCTTAAAATAAAGGTTTTAAAAATGCTTCTTTGAGTGATGCCATAGAGGAACCATTTTTGGTTCCATAAAGAACCATGTTTGTCATAGACATGTATGAGTGTAAAAGTGGTTCGTCCATGGCATTGCTCAAAGAACCTTTTGTAGAACCTTTATTTCTTAATTTCATAATTCTATACTTATCTATAGAATTTTTATCTGTACAATATTTCTGTAGTACTCTCTTATAGTGACCTATTCAATGGGAATCCTGCAGAAACAGCTGTAATATAACTATAGCCTGTTTTATAGTGTTTTCTAGTGATTTATTCACAGTCAGGTTTAAAATTTATTTCTTATTATAAGTATTAATTATAAGTATATCGGGTGTGACCATGAAGAGTTGTTTCTGAGCAATTACGAAAAACACAAAAATCTGCTTTACAGTAATACAATAATATGTGAATATAATATTTATATTATTATGAATATAACATTTATATTATAATAATAGGGAGAGCATCATTAATTTAATAATAATACATCAATAAGTGGGGGAGCATTATTTATATTATAATTGTAACATAACTATAAATGTGAGAAGTGTGTGAGTAAATGGGTGTGTGTGGTCCACTGTGATGGATACTCCTGGTATTGCTACCTTGTGCCTAATGATTGTGGAGCGCTAACTTGAAAGCAGAACAGAAAGAAGATGAATGGAATACGTATGAGAGCATTAGGATAGCTTATTTAGAACAGTAAATAATGCAGCTCAGTTCATTGAATGCCATGTTGATTTATTAATGGCACACCATTAATTTAATTTCCATGTAAAAACTGTGTATTGTAAAGAATGAAAATACCACATGTGAATTCTACCTGAATGTTACCTGCATGATAACTGGTTGAAAGTATGTGTGTGAAAGAGAGACAGACCTACAGAAAGACAGAGTGAGAGAGCTCTCCAAAGAGTCCCTCATGGTCTCTACACTCGGGTATTCTCTCCTCAAACTCAGAGGTTCTGTCTCTTTTATCTGACCAAATTGTTATCATTTGTTACAAGAGCTGGTTTAACCAACTAATCCAGTGTTAACATCCCCTGACAGATTGGTATCAATTACGTCTTCATGCATTTTTTACACACAGCAGCAGGAGTGAGAATAGTAAGCATGTTGAAGGCATTTTTATAGTCTAGTAATTAGCATAGACTAGTTTCTGTGAGCTGTGTTCATGTGTGCAGCTGACCTGACTCAGGAACACAGATTCCATCACTCTGTCATTGTATTTTCTGTAACTTAATCACATTACTGTGTCACTACATGAGCGGCCATTTGATCCAGGTCCAGTTTCCCAAAAATCTCTATGTGCTAAATTCTATGTGATACCATTTAAGATATGTCATTTGTGCTAAGGTGCTTCCAGGTGACAAACTCTCATGCAGTGGCCATTAAACTCAGACAACTTGCTTGAATCTCTTACTCTCATGCCACACTTCCATTTGCCACACATTTTTAAACGCAACTAAACACAACCTCACAACTGATAAAGTTTCCTACAGCTGCCGCCCACAAGTCCATTTATTAAACACACTCTTGACTCTTGACTATCAACAATGTGTAGAACATGGATAATTCAGTAGGGAGATCTCAAAAGGCTTAAAGACATCCATGGGAAAGAGGTCAAAGGTGTAAAGGTCTCAGAGCCATACAGAGCAGGTACACTACAGCTTGTGACTTTAAGGTCTTCTCACCAATATGACAACTTCTGAAACGTTGAATGAAGGCTCTCCCTAGATGAAAAGAGCTCTGATGAAAAGCCGAACCAGTCGAGGGACAAGACACAACAGCCCAGCCCCTCAATCGTAATTTTCCCATTGTAAATATACATGTTGATCACAATTAGACAAAGCGCCTGGGCTCACAGAGACCCTGACGAACAGATGGAAACACAATGATGATGTATATTGATGGATTTCACCTTTGCAGTCAGGATGAAGGGGGAAAAAATCCAATACTTCTGGAGATTGAAGGCTGAGATTGAAGTTTGCAGCGTTACGCCACTGCCATTTCCAGAATTAGGAAATCATTCAGAGCTGTCAGAGCCAGCATGTGCTCTTTTCTGCAGGCTAAATTATGGCTTGCTTGTAGCATCCAAGAGACAACTTCATCTGACGTTTTCGATGCTATTTGTTTGCTCTTAGGCCACAGCAAATATCACCAAATGTCAAAGAAATAAAAGGGAAAAAACTAGGACGTTATGCAGGCAGTGGTAGCACATGTTTTTAACAATTTTGCTAGTAGTTTAGTATCTGGGCAGAGTTACTGTTTATTTCCTTGTCAAACCTTACAATCAAACACAATATGAATTAATCTGCATTTAAATCCATATTTGTGCCAGCACCAGTACTGCCTATTATTAGGAGTGTAATTAGTTTAAGTGTGCCTAAATGTTCTCTGAACAAAGTTTACTTGAAAAGTCAAGAGTCTGTTAAAAATCATTAAGATAAGGCCGAAGTATTAGCAGACTTTGGTGAGGCAGGTTTAAAAATGCATTAAAAATACCCTCTGGTTATGCTGTACTAATTGTGTACTAAAGCTAACAATTATAAGAAAGTATAAAATGCCCAGCCTCAAGTGGCTTGTTAGGGACTTTAAGCAGCGGTGGCTGGAAGGAAAGGCTATGACAGCCAGCAATAAATCTGCATTAATGCTGCATTATCACATCGGCAGAACAGAGTGTTCACTCAACTGATGACATGGACATGGTCAGAAAAATACAAAAAAAATACTAAATTAGTTAGTGTTTTTAAAAACGTTGTGCTGAGTTAATTGAAGAAACAATGTTAATAACAGGCCCAGTCAGTGGTGCTGTATGGGGGGGGGGGGGGGGGGGGTATTACTACAGTTCGTAGGGCCTGTGACTTACAGGGGCCCTAAAAATTATTAATTGGTTATTTTAAAAATGGTTAGAATGAGCGAGGGGGTCTATTTTCATGAGACCCAAAATCCCTGGCAGCACCCCTGGGGCCAGTGGCAGGATCAACTTGTCATCCCCTCGGTATCGCGCCCTCCCCCGGGGCGATTCCAAGCCGCCGCCCATAGGCCCAAATAAAGACTTCCTCTTCGTTTGGGTTCAAGTTTGATTCAGTGTGTCGAGTCATGTTGAGTGTGTTCATGTTTTGTTCATCGTATTGGTTCAGGTTCATTTGTGTTCATGTGTTTGATTCAGTGTCTCGTTTCATGTTAATGAGTTACACCTGGGATTGGGGGTTATTTAAGAAGCTTAGACCGCCATTCAGGGCCGAGAATTGTATCGTTTGGGACCTCAAGGTTCCCCGTACTGTAGAAGTGTGTTGAGGCCAGTTTCTGCTCAGATTTTATTTCAGGTTCATTTTTGGTTCGCCCTCTTGTTTGCCACGTTCATGTTTTTGTTGATCACTGTTGTTCATGTTTTGCTGCTTTTTTGCCTCACTTGCCCCCTTTTGTTTGTGTCATTACATTAATAAATCTGCTTGCTTTGACTTCATCTCTGCGAGTGTTCATCCCTTCGTGTCTGGTCTAGCACGCCATGACACAACTAAACAGAGGGGCAACATAAACAATCTAGAAGGCTCAACTGTCATCGATATAGTAAATGTAGATATATTGATATCATATCAGGGTAAAAGACCTAATAGCTTCCAACAGTAACATAGTGGAAGTAGTGTGAACTCATTATATACAACATCAAGTACACACATGCATACACATATAGCTGTAATCAATGATGATAAATGATGATAAACATGATGGATGATTATAAGCAACTAAAGTTTAAGAGTTAACATTTTTACCATCTGATGACATAAGTGCCAGCATCTATATACTACAGTTGAGGTTAGCTGAACTAAAGGGCTAATGCACATTCAAACAAGAAAAAAACCCCACAACACAACAACCAAAGAAGTCTGACCAACCCTCTGAGGCAAATTTTTTTAATGATAAACTACATTATCTTCTACAAAAGCACTCCCAAGGTCATCGCCACCAAATGTTCACAAACATTCACAAACAAAGTTTTAAATACTGGTCAATCATCAGCTTACAGATCTTACACAGTTAACAGATGCTCCGCAACCAAGAAATACGGAAAAGTCCACCTCACCAATTTACGAAAGGGCATTTTCATCAGCTGTTCCATCTACCAAGCCATCACTCAGTCAGAGTGATCATGCACAGTATATACAAATGCTATTGACTAAACCACAACTTGGCTGAAACATTATTAACAGTTCCAATATGGAATTACGAAATGCTTTACCAATCAGCTCAAAGCTAGAGACACCAATTATTCTATCTACGTTACCAACATCACCACATACCTCAGTCAGTTACAAATAAACTTCCCCTTGACATAAGCTCTTCTTGGGGGCAAGTTAAAAAACTTTTTTTTATATATATATAAGGGTCATCAATAAACCGGCAGCAGAGCCGTGGGCAAGCCACCACAGGACCATGTGCACCACTCTAATGGCACTCACCTAGGACCAATAAGGGAAACAAGCCCCAGATGGTGCATAATAGGACCCATTCAGCAAGTATGTCGGTGAGCACAAAGGCCAACAGTTAAAAAGGACTGGAATGTCACTTTAGAGGCTGGTAGAACCACACTTGGGCCTTTAGTTATGTTCTTTTGACTTCTTTGGTTGTTGGTGAAGGGTGTGTGTCCAAATAACGGTTGTTTGTGAGTCACTTGGACCCTGCGTCTATTTTGTCTCTGTTCCTAGTTGCCTATCGGGTCACTGTGACCGCTCCCCTGTGACCGCAGAGGGACATGCCACAGGCTTTAGTGATCTTGCTAGCTGACCAATGTTTTTTCTATCTGTAACCATGTCACTTGCTATTACAACTGATAGAAGTGCAAAACTGGGGGATTACAATACTCCAACTGTTTTCTACTACTAAATTTTAATACTTTTTTAGTGATTATGGTAAACTGGTGCATTTATAAGACAGTGACAACATAAAATGTGATAAAATACACAAACATTTAATAACAAGTAATTACAAGCTTTTCTTCAACAAATTATCAACACAATGATAATACTCATTTCTGTTAGCGTCTCTATGAGCGGTGGTCCCCCCACACTAAGAGATAATCTTAACTGGCCCCAAAGCAGTGTATACCATGTTTAACAAAGAGACATTTGTGACTTATGAAGTACCATGTGTGTGTTGAAGGCAAAATTTCACACAGTGCACTAAATAAGTAATTGGTCATTGACAGATGCTGTAAAAGCGTAAAAAATTATTTTATTTTAATGATGATTTTATTAATGTTATTTAATAGGATAAAACAATGTGATTTAGTTGTGTGTTTTGCTGGTTTTATCTCTTGTAAAGTAACTAACGTTAGTGGTATATCCATGCATTGTTTTGGATAAGCCATACGTTTGTAAACAGATACCCAAGGAGGACTGCAGAAATAGGTTAATCTGGTCTTGTTAAAAACTGATTGACTGAAAAATGTCTTGCTGTCCACTTACTGCATTTCTTTAGTACTATCAGAAGTTGGTTTGTTTCATGATGCTGACATGCTTTTGTTCATATGAGTTAAACGAAAGCCTATATTAGTAATTTCTAGGATAATTGAAATGCAAGGTAAGGCTGTTGTGCTAGCCACACATTTCTTTGATTGCAGCCAGTT
Organism: Salminus brasiliensis; assembly: GCF_030463535.1. Lineage (NCBI taxonomy): Eukaryota > Metazoa > Chordata > Actinopteri > Characiformes > Bryconidae > Salminus > Salminus brasiliensis. Next base: position 25,556,915 of record NC_132895.1, read on the forward strand.
TACCTTTGCTGTCATGACTATGTTGTTACCAAAAAAATTTTAAAAATCCTTAGTGGGCTTTATAGCCTGGTTTCAGAACAAGTTACAGGTATGTGCACTTATGATATACACAACAAAGTTATATCCAAGTGCTCCAAGGTTAAGGAGAGGAATGATAACATGCCAACTTGTGCAGTCAGGTCACATATTAATTATTTGAAAGCATTACCTAAATTACCTTTACATTATAGTCCAGCAAAATGCCTGGTTGTGTCTGAAGAGTTTAGCTAGCTAATTGGCTCCTTCTTTAGCTGTTAATGGAAATGCATTAGTTTTATTGCCCATATAATGTCAGGCACAATCTATAATCTATAATCTATAAATTAGTTTACCTTTTCTGTCATTAGCATGAGGGGCTAGCTAATGTTAGTGTGGATAGTACAATTTTAATTATCATGAGAAAAAAAATACTAGCTAGGTAACATTGTATTATAATGACATTTGACTTACTGACAATAATATTTTATTTGTTTAACAGAGTTGTAAAATCTTTGAACCTACATTGCCAAGTGTTTTGGAGAAGCTTTTTAAATATAATTACTTTCTTGCCTTAAATGTACTATAGGCTAAGCAAAGCACTGGATTGCTTATGTGGGTGCCAGTGCTGAACCTACTGATTTGGAACATGAACTGAGGGCATTAACATTAATATAGAAGAGAATGAGGAATGACCTCATGCAGGGTAAAATATAACATGGATATTTTATGCAGCATGTAATTGTAATTTTAATTATATTACATCCCCTCAGGGTAGCTTTTATTCTCAGGATTCACATTTCACACCCAAAAAATGTTGGTAAGTAGTGAAAATAGTAGTGAAAATGTTCAATGCATTTCAGTTAAACTTAATTTAAGACTGTATGGAAAATGTATGTATAGTGATTTATCCAAAAGAATTAATGCATTCATTTAAGCTAATTATATTTACAAACCTAACAAAGGTTTTTCTTTCCCTATTCTTTGTTCACTACATGACCCTTGCTGTACATAAAAGTTGATTCAATATATTTTAATAGGATTTTATGGATTTTACTTTAGGGTGCAAAAGGGATGATAAATCAACATCAGATTGAAATGTTGATTTGACATCTAGCAGTTTAGCTATTAGTATAGCTGTCTGTAATGAGGTTGGTTTTAAGGTGAGAGAGAGATAACTGGGAGATGGTGAGGTGAGACAGAAAGAGAAAAACACAGGGAGGAAAGATAGCAATATAGAAGAGAGGGAAGGAAAAGCGAGAGAGACAGAGGGAGATATATGAGAGATTGTAAGGGCGCGAGGAGAGCAAAAATAAGAGAAGGCAGAAGAGAAATATTAATTAGAGGCAACACAGAAAAGAGGGGGAGAGAGGGAGGGGAAAAGAGAGATAAATGAGAGATAGGGAGTGGGAACAGAGACAGAAAGATAGAAGAAAAAACAGAAAAGAGGAAAGGGGAGAGAGAGAGTGTGACAGAGACAGATAGAGAGAGAGCGAGAGAGAGAAAGAGAGAGAGGAAGAGAGAGAGATGAGAGATGGTGCAACAAGACAGAAAGAGAAAGAGAAAAAGAAGAAAAAGCTGAAAAGATGGAAGGGGAGAGAGAGAGGGAGAGAGAGAGAGAGAGAGAGAGAGGGAGAGAGAGAGAGAACACTGTTCTTTGGTGTTGAGTGATTTTGTATAGAGTAGCAGTTTTCTCTTACAGTAGCAGTTTCAAAATTGACTGACTTGAGAGTAATAGGGAAAACAGTGCCTATGTCATTATCATTCTTAGCCCATAATGCTGCTACTGTATAATTCTGGTGAAGCTGCATAAAACATCTCGTATGAACTGTGTAACGCTGCACAACCCAAGTCAAAGGTGTGTAAAATTTTAGGTAAAAAAACACTCCACAACTGTAGGTGGAGCTCATTAGCAAAAATGACCAACTCTCATAAAATATTGGGTTAAAGTTTACTGAACTTCAAATAATGTAAACCATCAATTATTTTTATATCAGTTATTTACAGTGTAATCACAGTCTAAATGTTCTCACCTTCAAACCTAAAAATGTTTCTACTTTTACTCAAATGAAATGCATTAGTTTGCAAATCACAGCCATGCACATTTGAGAAGCTGATGCTTGACCCATGGGCAAGATGATTTATTGTAATGATTTGAAATTGGGACTGCTGCCAATATCTGAGCATTGATACAGGAGCCAGAACCTTTGTAGATTACCGTGGTCCGCTGTGCTGAATAAAGAAAAAAGAAACAATAAAAATGTTCAAGCACTGATTTGGCAGCAGCCTCCCAGGAGTAGCTAGGAGAAAGAACAATAATGTCTTGCCGAGTCACTGCTCATTTCAGATAAACCAAGCTTAATCTACAATATAATCGTCTGCTGCCGGTGGAGGCCTCCCTGTGAAGGCGTTCCAGTTTGGGATGCAACATTGACATTTTCTGAAAGATCAGCCGGGAAATATAGGGGAAGGAGATTCTCAAAGTGTCTGTGTTTCAATTATGTGGTTAAGCAAGACATTTTACCAGAAACATACATTTCACTTCTAAATATTTTGGGGGAATCAGAATATATACTTCATTGATCACAGGAAGGAAATTACAGTTTTTACAGTTAACCAGTGTAAGAATTAACATACTGTATAACAAAGAGAAAGAATTAAATATGTACATGTTTATAAACTGAATATAATAAAGGGGCAAAGTGAATTTCTTAACCTTGAATCTAGTGATACTCATATCATTCCATCTCAGAATGGTTTGGTGGAGCTTGGAGGCGGACGTACACACAGGACATTTATAAAATACTAAACCAAACAAAGTAAACAGGATACAAAGAAAACAAACTGGATGTCCAAACAAACACAGTGAAATTAACCAAAGAAACAAGCAAAAAGAACAATCAGGTTTAGCAAAAACAACAAGGACTAAGACTAACAAACCAAACAATACAGAAACTGAACAAACAGGCCAAGCTAACAAACCATAAACAGGCATGAATGTAAACACATGAACATGCACAATACCAGACAAAGGAAAAGTGAAACAAGGGGGTTCTTATAGTAAGAATAAACGAGGAACACCTGGGAACAGCAAGGGGGCGTGGTTACAAAGGAGGCACAGGTGGGAACACTAATGGACAGGGGGGGCTTGGACTGACAAGAAACAAACAGAGCCAAGAACAAACAAAGAGATGGGATGTGAAAATGTTTTATACCCATTTCATTTCCAAAATGTCAGGAGTTCAAAAATCTAAAAGATATATTACATGTCCCTGATTGTTTCTGACATGGTTTGGCATACTGAATATGAATAACAACCAGGCACTCATGTCATTATAAAAAACCCACCTGGGTAATGGTGGATATATAAATTTGATTTGTTTAGAATGTTTTCTCAAAAAGTCTATTTTTTTGTATAAAAAGTGTCCTGTGTGAGTTTGTTGATGCAAAAAAAGGTTTTTAAATAAGCATTCCTGTTTTAATTTTGTATGAAGATGTTAATGTTAATACAAATAATAAACTAATATGGTACATTTTATCCAAGGACATACAAGAAGGACCTAATTAATTTTAATATGACTGATATTGTATATATACAGGGTTATGACAGGGCATTGACGATTTGACATTTAACTGCAATTGTTCAGCTTCCTAACATGCTGGCATCAACTGGTAGTAGTCAAGCAAAGTTCAGAAAGCTTTTAAGACATGGACAAGAATTTCAATCTTTTTTGGAATAGCTTAGCATGACAGGGCCCGACGTGTTACAAGGTTAAAATCATACAATTTTATCAGAGAACTCAACCTTCATCAGTGTCAGTGTCACCTTGGTCATTACATTTACTTGTATCCTGCAACCTTTTTAAATAGTGTTTCATGTCAATGTGACAGGACCTGGCAAAAACATGGGAACATAAATACTATTTATTTACAGAATTTAAGTACAGTGGGGGAAAAAAAAATTTAGTCAGTCAACAATTGAGCAATTTCTTCCACTTGATGATGAGAGAGGCCTGTAATTGACATCATAGGTAGATGTCTTCACAAGGTTGGCACACACCGTTGCTGGTATGTTGGCCCATTCCTCCATGCAGATCTCCTCTAGAGCAATGATTTTTTGGGGCTGTCGGCGGGCAACACAGACTTTCAACTCCCTTCAAAGGTTTTCTATGGGGTTGAGATCTGGAGACTGGCTGGGCCACTCCAGGACCTTGAAATGCATCTTACGAAGCCACTCCTTTTGTTGCCCTGGCAGTGTGCTTGGGATCATTGTCATGCTGAAAGACCCAGCCACGTTTCATCTTCAATGCCCTTGCTGATGGAAGGAGGTTTGCACTCAAACTCTCACAATACATGGCCCCATTCATTCTTTCATGTACACGGACCAGTCGTCCTAGTCCCTTTGCAGAGAAACAGCCCCAAAGCATGATGTTGCCACCCCCATGCTTCACAGTTGGTATGGTGTTCTTTGGATGCAACTCAGCATTCACTCTCCTCCAAACACAACGAGTTGTGTTTGTACCAAACAGTTCTACTTTGGTTTCATCTAACTATAAGACATTCTCCCAATACTCTTCCGGAACATCCAAATGCTCTCTAGCAAACTTAAGACGCGCCCGGATATGTACTGGCTTAAGCAGGGGAACACGTCTGGCACTGCAAGATCTGAGACGGTAGCCTTTGTAACGTTGGTCCCAGCTTTCTGCAGGTCATTCACTAGGTCCCCCCGTGTGGTTCTGGGATTTGCTCACCGTTCTTGTCATCATTTTGACCCCACGGGCTGAGATCTTGCGTGGAGCCCCTGATCGAGGGAGATTAGCAGTGGTCTTGTAGGTCTCCCATTTTCTGATTATTGCTCCCACAGTAGATTTCTTCACACCGAGCTGCTTGCCTATTGCAGATTCAGTCTTCCCAGCCTGGTGCAGGTCTACAATTTTGTTTCTGGTGGCCTTCGACAGCTCTTTGGTCTTCACCATAGTGGAGTTTGGAGTGTGAGTGTTTGAGGTTGTGGGCAGGTGTCTTTTATACTGTTAACGAGTTCAAACAGGTGCCAATAATACAGGTAATGAGTGGAGGACAGAGAAGCCTCTTAAAGAAGAAGTTACAGGTCTGTGACAGCCAGAAATCGTGCTTGTTTGAAGGTGACCAAATACTTATTTTCCACCATTATTTGCAAATAAATTCTTTAAAAATCAGACAATGTGATTTTCAGAATTTATTTTCTCATTTTGTCTCTCATAGTTGAGGTCTACCTATGATGTCAATTACAGGCCTCTCTCATCTTTTTAAGTGGGAGAACTTGCACAATTGGTGACTGACTAAATTATTTTTTCCCCACTGTATAATTTCATGTTTCAATTTATTTGAACCATAACTTACATTTGTCATAAAGGTTTTTTTTTTTTCAAAATGAAAGGTTTTATCATCACCAAGCTATTAAAGATGTAGCCTAAATTTATCCGAGGACAATTAATTTTTTTGAATTTTACATTTTATTTCCAGGACAGATACTGTATAAGGTCTGAATGTCAGTAATGAGTTTAAAGTACTCTATTTTATTACAGATTAAATTGCTGAATTTGGAGATGCAAATGAAATCTTTTCAGCATCTACTGTCCATGAATGATTCCACTTAAAAGTACATGAGAGCGAATATTAAAACCCTGTTTATTTAACTATAAGAGATGGATGGGCTCATTGTAACATGCACTAAACGTCTAGTTCATACTGTAGATTCAAACATAATGAATTCATTCAGAGAAGCTTTTTATGACCTAATTACATCAAATATTTGCTTAAAGATAAATGTGCATATGTACCATTGTTTATCAGTATCAGTTTTTTTGCTTGGTTGTTTACACTTATAGTAGATTCTGGATAAATCAGAAGATTAAAAATTTTAACTTAAAAATAAACTTTTGTTATTGTTACTGTTATTGATTATTATTATTCTCTCAATGTTTATGTGGGGAAGCTTTCATTGCATTACAACTAACCCCACCACTGTTGCCTTTGGCTTACTCACAGGGGGTTTAGGTTTTTATGTCTCTTGTCCTGTTTACTGTTTACTGATTCTGTAAAGCTGCTTTGTGACAATGGCAGTTGTAAAAAGTACTATATGAATACATTTGAAGACATTTGATTTGACTGAATTCTGTAAACATACAACTCAGTAATTATATTTGAAATAAAAAAAATCTTCAGAGTGAATCTGGAGAATATGACCTTTGATAGTCCAATTGCTTTTCAAATTCACAGATGACAATGCTATAAGATTTTATGACATGACAAACACATTGATGTTGTTTAACAGTTTTAAAAACGGTTCAATTGCAATAATAACATTTCCATTATCATTACATATCAAAGAACACTGTTTAGTACTATATAGTTCATAGTGTTTGTAGTGTATGGTCACAGATGACATTGCCATAAAAATATAAAATGGCTAAAAGTATTTTCGTCTGGAATATTTTTGTCTAGATAAAATGTGTTATTTTACCCTATTTCACCCTAATGTTGCCTGTACTACAAACAGCATATGTCTGCATTTTACAAAGTATGAGGTTAATTAGCAAGAGCATGTGCATGTAAAGTGGAAAAGCTGATATATCACCTTAAAAATCAGTGCTAAACTCAGTTTGAGCATCTCTGAACCAGGGTCAACCACAAGTATACATCATTATATTCACATAATAGCACTAGCATTACCAATAAGTGCATAACCTAAAGTGATATACAGACTCAGTTCGGGTAATTAGCTAAAGTTGGGAAGTGGACAAACAGCAAAATATGCTGAGCATGGGATCCTCAAGACTGGGAGTGGGAAAATGGCCTGATTACTCATTTCCTTCCTGACAGTCTATATTTGTTGCAAACCTAAATGTTTTTTTGTTTTTTGTGTATTTTGAGCCAGCTAAATGAAGCCTTCAACACACATTACTCCTCACTGCTTGACATTATAGTGGGTTTGAGCTATTCTAGGCAGCTTACCACCATTTGTATTCTGCAGGTACATTATACTTACTTACTTACTTACTTAACAATATTATTTTAATAATATATTTAACATACATGCAACCTACACAAATGAAAACACACATTTGCTTGTAGCACCTATTGTTTATTAACAAATAATATATCCAGAAGCAAGGTGATAGTAAATGTTACAGCTTATCCCACAAAAAGGGTTACCTGTAACAGATAGGGGTTAGTTGCAAAAGTTAGTTACCAAATCAAACATTCTTTAATACAGTTCTATGTTGTTTGAACCAGATGAGCTTTCCAATGTAAGTACATAAAATACTTGCATTCAAGTAAAACTAATTAGTGAGAGTCTGTGTAAAATATGGCAAATTCGTGACCACATTTATGTGAAATCTAAAGTCTAAATCTAAATATCAGTGCTTAAAATGTTTCAACAATTGTTGTGTTGTCTTAAAACTAACCCCACAGTGTGGAGGATGCTTTTAAGCTTGGTTCTCACTGTGAGCTTTGCATTATTAAACATGACACAATGTTACAGCCACCAAAAGGGAAAATAAAGTAATATAGAAATAAATCATGTGACATATTTGATAAAAAAAAAGAATGAACAAACTTACTTTTAAGGTACAGATTGAATTTTGAGAAATATCTTAAGATCTGTTGATATAGGAATACAAAACCATGACCAAAGACATGTTCAAAAAAAAACAAGCCCATCCATGTTTTATTTTACACCATGTTTCACTGTGTCCTGCTTTCCCAAATATCTAAAATCCTGTTAATAAAAAGCATATATACTAATGTTATAGCATAAACTCATCATTTATCCCTATAAAGAATAAACTATTACAGTATAAATCAAAAAGACCCTTTTTTCCTGTATGGTCATGGTTACCTTCTTAATCTTGAGGGATATGATCAATACCCAATAAGAAAAAGAGGGAAGCCTTTTAGATGGTAGCTTTCCCCTTCATTACAATAGTGTTATTTTGAGTATATTTTATATGTGTAGTTTGCCTATTGATTGAATCTATAACTTCGGTTGTACTAATTGGTAGATAATATTTTGGAACACTATGGAAAATTGGTATTTCTTTCTCCTGGACTTCCCCTAAAGTCAGGGAGTGCAATTCACGGTTTGGGCCACCATTAAAAGACACATGTTTCTTGGTGAGCTGAAATACACAGAACCATCTCTGAAGGACGTTTGTAGACTAAGGGAGTAGAGTAATATTACCGGATCTTACACAAACATGACTCGTTTTCTGCAGTGTTACACAGTTCTCGCCAGCAATGTCCTGCCCACTTCACCAATGTTACATACTGCAGTTAGCAGCATGCTAAACCTGGAGTAGCAACAACAGTGACAATATTCTTCCTTTTGCAACCAGTGGAACATTAACATGATTTTAAAGCTTAAATAAGAATTCAATAACTTTATTTTAAGATAAAAATGATACATAGTGTTGCTTTAAGTCATGGGTGCCACCGTCATTTTATTAGTGGTCTTTAAAAAAAACATCTCTGTGATGGTATATTTGAATTTAAACAACAATACAACCATCATTTTCTTCAAACCCTATAACATTAAGAATGTGTTGGTTACAAATAAAAGTGCAGAGTTCTCCAGTTGTTATAGTTTGCTGGTTTTACTCTTTTCTACATTACTACTACTACTAGTAGTAGTAATAATAATAATAATAATAATAATAAGCCTTTGTTTATGTGAAAAATCTGAAAATACATTTATATACTGAATCACACAAAAATGTGAGATATGCTGAAGGTTTATGTTTCTGAAGGTAAATGTTACAGCTAAATGCTTCAATAGTAATGGTTTATTTTAGCATACTGATACTGCCTTTACTAATCCTTGACAGCAACTTCAACTGATGTTGGTTTTGTTGAATAAGGATGCTACCAGGTCCTCACAACTTTCACTGAATAACTGAAAATGTACAATAAATGTTATATCTGTCTTGATATGAATTACATATGATATTTTTCTGCAGACAATTATTGTGAAACTATTCCCTGTTCTCCTTAATGCTAAAACTAATCAACTTTTTGTTCAACTCTATTCCTTCCATCCACATAAATCACACTCAGAATCCTATTCGTAGATCCTCTATGGTGCCTCGACACAGCAGATACGTTTGATATCACCCAACCTAATTGTGTTTGCTGTGTAATTACAAATCTTGGAAAATGTTCTTGGAATGAGAATCGGGACTCATTTTCCCGTTCCATCTTGTATTGCGCTGCTGTGCATAAAGAAATGCTTCTCTCGATTAGCTCTCTTTCTTCCTCTATCTCTCTGCCTCTCTCTGCCTCTCTCTAGCGCTGCTTCTCTTGCTTTGTTTATTAACCTCCTATCAGTGTTTTCATTCATTCAATCCCTTACTTGAAAATGCTCTCCAATTGGTGCTGTGAATTGTGCTGTCTGATGTTTTCGAATAGACTTGCACTTCTAAGTCTTAGCAAGGCCACACATCCAAGTGTCATCTGCTGACCAGTGCATTTGCGGAAGCTACAGGCTGTCCAGCAGGTTACTGGGCACATGACTGGCACTGCTCCAGGCCATCAGGGTTGCAGGCCGGACAGCGCAGCTCGCGGATGGACTCGTTGAATCGGTTGGCGAGCATGGACAGCTTGCTGCCATGGCACAAGGAACAAGGGGCGCTGCCCGACCCTCCACACTGTTCGCAACTGGCCACCTCCTGCAGGAAACAAACAAGTAGGCATGTGTTAACTGGTTGGATTGCATCGAGAGCTGTGGTGTTTGCTCCAACTCTGCATGAGCAAGGTCTATCTCAGCTTTCCACTGATTATGCATAGAGCTCATTAGTGGTATTGTGCAAGGTTATACACTCCCAAAGATTTAGAGGGATGATAATTGCAATCATTTCCTTCTAATGGCAGATGATGCTAATGTGCTAATGTGCTTAGACACAAACTCTAACTCTAAGTCTTATTTACTAATGCTCAGAGTGAGTGGTAGATCCATTACACCAACTAAGAAGAGAAGCCTGCCTACTAGTGACTGTGAATTTGATTGGACTAAGTGGGTCCAGACTCACCCATGTTTAACATTGGCCCAGCCAAAATAACCACTCAGATTGGCTTTAAATATGAACATTTTATAAGTGAATAAACCAAGATGCAAAAGAAACTTCACTCAGTACTGACTACAGAATAACAATGGTTATGTCATTACAATGGCCAACCTTTTTATTTATTTATTTGACCTTTTTTAACCAGGGTTGTCACATTAAGATTACACATCTCGTTTACAAGCCCTGGCCAAAACAGTAGCACCTAAACACAGAAATACAAAGACTACACACTAAACAACAAATAAACATTAGAGAGAAGCTAAATAATCAATACATATATAGATACTGTATATGGTAAACAACAAGGGGGCTAAAATGGAATCTTGAAGCACCCCAGCTCTGGCAAGTGTCAAGAGGTGGGATATACTGTGTTAGGCAGCAGGTAAACTTTCAGTTTCCTTACAGGAAAAATGAGTAAGTATAAGAACCAGAGCATTGTTGACAAGGGTCACATTGGCTAGACAACTGGGTCAGAGCATCTCCAAAACATCAGGCAGGTCCTGTGGGGCGTTCCGGTTGAGTGTTCTTCGTTAGTACCAACCAAAAGTGGTCCAAGGAAGGACAACTTCCAAACCAGTAAAAGGCTCACGGGCACCTAAGTCTTATTGATGCGAGGACATGGAGGTCCCACCCCACAACTTACAGTTCTTAAAGGATCTGCTTCTACGTCTTGGTGCCAGATACCAGAGGAAGTCTTCAGAGGTGTTTTGGTGGCACAAGGACCTACTCAGTCTTAAGTAGGTGGTTTTAATGTTTAATGTTTAAAGCCTGATCAGTGTATATGATGTAAATAAGATATTGTTGCTGTCTCAAAATCATATGAAAGACAAAAATGATCTTTACTTTTAACGCAAGTTAATGTAATAAGACAACTCATTGCCACTTAACACATACATTATTATTATTATTACTATTATTATTATTATTACTACTACTACTTCTAACAATGATGATGATGTTAACATAGCTACAAATGCTAAGTAAAGACTTAGTCTTTGATTCTAACAAAGCTCTAACAATATGATAAAAATGAGGGAATAAAGAGCACAATGTTTTTTACATGTGCCATTTATCACTGTGCATAATACATGATGCCTAGTGCCAAGTCATTTTCAATGCTGAATGAGATGCCTTTTATTATTCAGGATGCCTCACATCCAAACTGCTTGCAGACTTCAACAAATATTCTTTATGCCTAGTGAATGTTTTAATAATTTAAATATAATCTCACTTGTACCAAAATGTGATCAAAGTTAGAGGATAAAAGCAGGAGGTAGAAGGAGGTATACAACAATGTAGCTGTTTTTTATTTTTTTACAAATTCCTATTAAGTCTTAACTGGTCAACCAGCTTGGTCAAGTTGGTTACTTTGAAAGACCAGCTAGTCCATCAGACTCAAATCAAATCATACTGGTCAAGAGCTAAGCTGGTCAACCAGTTTAACCAGCTGGCTTACCAGCATAGAGTATGTTCTGGATGACCAGCTACCAGGAACAGCTAATCTTGAGCTGAATGTATTTTTTCTGACATCTGATAAATTTAAACAGACAAACAAGGACACATTTAAAACTGCTCTTAAACCCTATGCCCTATTTCTCAGCACTAATACTCATAGTGCTGAATATAGCAGTGCACAAATGCTGCTTTCCAGTCTATGGGTCACTAAACTAACACTACTGATCCAGGTAATCAAGGTGTTTAGGAGCATCTGAATATTAGAGCCAGGTGTGTTGAAACTAAACCAGGACCAGACTTGGACACCATTGCCCAAGCCATGACGTTTACTGCTTGGTCTTGACCAGTAATAGTAAGGGGGAGGTATTTTGCCCAGTGATCCCAATCGATTTATTGGGTATCTTAATGATGAGTATCAGCTGATACTAATCTGACAAACTTTTAAAAAATCAAAAATATTTTATCTTATTATGAGTTCTTATGAATCCAAGACATAGAGGTCCTGACCTTCATTGACACCTTTTGTCTAGGAGCAGGACTGCGTTCTTCAGTGCGGGAACCTCTTGTTTTGTGCCTTCCCTTGGACCTGGACTCCCTGCCTGGCGAGGCCTCGCCTCCCTCTACTCGACTCCGATGATGGCTTTTACCAGACTCTCCTTTTCTATGGGGAGACCGGATGATCTTCAGATTGCTAGTATAGATGATGATCTTTCCAAAGTCTAGAACTGGGCCCTTGAATGAAACATACAAATGTGAAGGACACAAAGAAGGCTGAAATCACAAGTTGTCATTTAAGGAAAAATACATACCAAAGCCCTGATCAAAGCTCTGTTTCGCCTACTTTGAACCCGTTTGATTCTGCCGCTATAATAAGGGAATGCTATGAATAGAGCATTACATCACACGGTTCCTTTGAGGAAAGTGTGACAAAGGCTGTTGCCAGTCTTTTGTGACAAGTTTGAGTTGCACTGCGGATCTGCCGCAGAACCACTGCAGCAGAACTTTGTGACTGACGTTGTAATAATATGAAGCCGAATTACAAGGCACTGGCACCCAGGCAGCAATGCCCAGCAGGCTATACACCTACCTGTCCACCTGACTAAATGGAAGCCTTGGAAGCCAGCATTGCTAGGCGTAGATATTTGCCTTGTCTTGGGACCCATCTTGGATGTCAGCAAGAGGAAAAATCCCTAAAACCAATTTTGTTTCTTTCATTCAGATAAGCCACTTTCAGCAGCTGCATGCTAATGATAAATTTTGCTCGAGGATTTGGTCTAATTATTCACCCCAATTATCTGAGAGCGGCATTGTGCACACACATTAGGCGGGAAAGAAAAGGAGCGTACACCAAACAATTAAAGCAAAGCTAAGAATGTCAACCTGTATCCAGAGGGTAAACTGACTATGGTTAAAAGCCGTGCCGGAGACTGCGTGCCTCTATAAATAGATCAATTTGGGAATAAGTAATCATACACTGGAGAGGTATCAATTATGTAATGCTACAGTTAGAGACTGTAGTGTGGGAATGGAGAAACCGCCAAGACTTTCTTTGCTGCACTCACAGAATCAGGGACAAAGAGCCACAACAAAGTGTTGGTGAAATGCTGCAGTGTCACAGCAACGCAAAAATGCTATCACTTATCTCAGCTTGAGCACTGCTGCACAAGCATGTTCTCAAGCATCCACTTACTTTTTCTTCACTGTCTTGCAGATCCCCGTAGGCTGAAGGCTTATAGCCACTGCCTCCTCGGTACACGTTGATCCTCTGAGCAATGAGCCCCGTGGGAGGGTACAGATCCTGGTCCTGCATCTCCTCGAAGCCGCAAAGCTGCCCCATGTCCAGGTGTTGAGGGATCTTGGTGTGGATGAAGCTGTGAGGGTACTTCTCCTCGGGACTGTCCAGCTCCTGGCCGTCCTCGTACACGTGCTTCAGCACTCGGCCGCTGTAGGACGAGGCCAGCTTGAACCTCACTTTTCGGGGCTTGCTCTCGTACCTTGGTCCCGGCTTCTTCAGCAGCTCCTCCATGGTCCCTTAGTGGACGTTCACCAACATTAAACGTTCTTGAAAAGAAGCGTGCAGCACCTGTCAACTGTGCTAGCAGTATTGCACGGGAGAACGAGGAGAAAGGGAGAGGTCCGGTCGCTCTCCATTGCATCTCTACTCAATTATTGAGCAGCCAGATCAGGTGTGGAACAGGAGAGGACGAAACTGATACCTCTTGCTTTCATCAAATAATCATGGTTGAAAGAACACAGCAGGTGTTCCTCCATACTGATGAGGAAATGGGCTTTTCAGATATACAGATGAACTATTTAAGATGCAGTACCGATGCATATTCAGTGTCTACCTTAGCTAATTCCTGTTTCAAATTCATTTAAGAAGCTAAAAAGTGACAGCTAATTTCTGATGCGTTTTGCAAAACTCATCCATTTGTTCTTTTTTGTACTGACATACCATATTAAGAACTGTGAAATGTTGAGGGGGGCTGGTGTATACACCAATGAGTCCAAGCATTTTTACCACTCATAGGTGGAACGAATAATGCTGCTTGTCTCCTAGCTATGGTATGTGTCAAGATCTGCAATGTATGTTAGACAGTAGCTGAACAGTTGGTTCCTATAGGCTACATGTTGGATGTGGAGGAAGTGCCGTAGAGATATCAGGGCTTTTGGGGACAAATGATATGGGGTCAAATAATAAAGCCAGATGTTTGTGTCAGGGCATCTAAGTAATGGCAAAACTTGCCTGGTGGTAGGTTCTTAAGCACAGTTGTCTGAAGAGTACCAACATATGTTTGCATGTGGTGGTCATCATGTTTTGGCTCATCAATGTGTATATAGTTATTCTATGGCAGGGATGTTCTGTGTCAACCAGCAGGAAAGCCACCCAGGACTATGAAGGTATACTCCTGCCCTGGGGTGTAGAGTTACTGTGTTGGCTTTTGTGGTCATATACTGTTACGTTTGCAGCATGCGAGTGTTTGTAATTAGGAAGAAAGTTTATAGCAGTCAGAAACTTAGTGTAGGCTAGTAAACTAAGTACTTGGCAAGCAGCTTATTTACGTATTTAGTTAGCTTTTGGATGTAGGCTCATTCAGGCTGGACTGATTCTTCACTAGCAGCTCTCCAACACAGTCCGAGCCCACACCGATCAGCCATAATACACACCGATCAGCCATAATATTAACACCACCTTGTTTCTGCACGCATGTTCCACAAGCAGGTATTAGTTGGGTGGTGGGTTATACTCAGGTGACACTAACATGGTGGTGGTGTGTTAGTATGTGTCATGCTGGTGCAGACACACTGCTGTGGCTCAGACACAGTGGTGCTGCTGGAGTTTTTAGACACTTTAGTATTACTGCTGGACTAAGAAAGGTCCACCAACCAGAAATATCCAGCCAACAGAGCCCTGTGGGCAGCATCCTGTGACCACTGATGAAGGACTAGAGGATGACCAACACAAACTGTGCAGCAACAGACAAGGTTCTGTCTCTGTCTTTACATCTACAAGGTGGACCAACTAGGTAGGGCTGTCTAATAGAGTGGACAGTAAAAACTCCAGCAGCACTGCTGTGTTTGATCCACTCATACCAGAGCACACTAACATGCCATCACCATGTCAGTGTGACTACAGTGCTGAGAATAATAATGCCTGCTCTGTAGTGGTCCTGTGGGAGTTTGACCATTGTAAAGCAGGGTGCCATGGGGGTGTGTACATTGCAATGACATTCACAAATTTTCATGCATATCGATCTGTTGTCGAATAACTGCCAGACCAAGGACAGAAGTTTTTTTTTCTAGTTTCTCAATACAAATAAAAACATTTTTATTGTTTTTTATATCATTCAAATTTGTATTTATTGTTTTGTAAAATACTTGCTTTTTTACAATACTTGCTTTTTACACCACAATTCTTTAACCTAAGTATTTATATTTGGACACACTTGCTAGTTGCAGCTTCTGGAAAGGGGAGGGGGGTTAAGCAAACGCTTGGCTTGAGATTTCTGCTGGACTTGGCAACCCTGTCAGGCAGAATCTTTGGTTAATGATCAAGTCACATCTCTTTTGTATCATTGATATTTGCAGTCAAGTTGTCCATCCTTTAAAAGCCATTTGAGCACATTCAGCAAACTACCCTGAATCTAATGAGCAAAATAGTGATTAGTTGGTCAATGATTTTCAGATGAATTGCTATGCTATAGAAGAGTGCTGGAAGCACAGTGGAATCCGTAGCCTCACACAGCTGTGCTGTGTCTCGATATTCTGACAGTTTCCTTCTTTTGAGCCATTTCAGTACATCACTGGTCATTATGGACAGTGGCCATTTGTATCTGTCATATTTCCACACGCGCCGCATTTGAACCCCACCATGGCATCAACAAATTTCGAAGATTACACCGAGGCCTGTGTGGAGCCGTGTAAGGGAGACAGTAATCTAACAAATGGCCAACATTAACCCTTATGCATTCTGCCATCAATCTGGCAATTATCTGCCCAGCTGACTGTTATTGCATTCTGACTGACTGCTAAGTTATTTTGTCTTTTTTCCACCCAGTTCATAGCTGGTATATTACCGTGGAGTCATTCATGTGAGAAATTGTTTTGCGTGCCTCTTGCTAAAAGAATCATTTTATGTGTCAAGTCTCCAGCTAGGTTGGCCCCAATGATCATTAATCTACACGCAGTCTATTTTCTGTCTTTGTCTAAGTGTGTGTTCTTCTGTGCAGAACTTCCTAAGGGGAACCATTATTACCATTAGTGGGTGGAATACTGCTGCCTTTCACCTTTTGAGTAATTGAGTAATTCACTCCTTTCTTTCGCAGTATCAGCTGATATATCTAAAATTAGACTTGATTTGAGAAAGTTTGTGCACTCTGACCACAATAAGTCATATCGTGCAGCTCATTCTTTGTAAATTTTGTTTGACTGCTAAAATAAATATTGTGCATTGCAGTGGAGAACCATGACTGTTAGACCTATGTTTATAAATGGCAATTTTAAAATAATTTCTGCTGTCTTCCCTATGGGATTCTAGTAGTATGATAGCTTTAACGCCTTAACGCAGAGGTTTATTCTGTAACTTGTACAGGGAGCTATTTTTTGGTAACAGAAGTTTGTAATAACATATTTGGCCTATCGGTGGGCTCTAGGCTGTTTAAGGGGTTAAGCTAACAGCAGTGCACTCTGACATTTGAAGCTAAATATGTTTCATTTGAAGCTTTTAGCTAGCATTACTAAATATTGAACCATGTATGTTGTGTTTTAACTATAACCCTGATTCCTGACACAGGGCCGCTGCTTCTGTTTTCCATTTTATTTAACAACTGACTTAATACTGGTTAGACTTTGAACAGTGAGGAATGTATCTAGAACTTTCAGAACTGGGCCCTGGCAATTATAAATCAAAACGTAATTAGTTTCTTTGTAAGCCCTAACCAATGAGCGAGATCACTTAGCTGTATGTACCTAGATATCTCAGAAACCTGATAGGTCTATTTTTTGTGTTGCCAAGCAAAACTATAAGACGATGTAATCTGACCATGACTGTAATTCTTGTAGGGTTTAAATACTTATTAAATATATATTAACTACTAAATAATTATTCTGCTGAATACAAAAGAATGAAAAAATCTTTTCTTATACCCAGAAATCATCAGGCTCAGTTTGAAGGCCTAGAAGGCCCTGATGATTCCACACTGGTATACAGTGTGTGGATGCTTTTAGGTCTAAAATTAGCAAAGGCTGCAACAGCCCAGTCTGACAGTATTCACGTTGCACTCTGATGAGTACTGCTTTATACATCACTGGTAATTAGTTTCAAGGTATTATTAGTAGTCTAACACCGTTCAATGTATTGTTGCCTAACGCACTGCTTTCGTTATCCCTGTGCCCTCATCAACAAAGAGAGAGAGAGCAGCCACAGAGGATGATGAAATATTCATGTGTGTCTTAAATTATGGGTGAGCGAAGATTGTACAGAATGATAATCTATCAGATAATCACAGGGGTGGGATCAGAGAATGAAGAGACATAATTTTTTTTCTTGAGGACAATAACAAGTTTTGCTGAAAAAAAATGGCAAAAAAGTTTCCCAGCAGACTGAGCTGAACCGCAACAGAGAGGACACACCAATTATTGATGTCATTTATCAGACTGGTAATAAGGCATTGAGACACTGAGATGTTATCAATGGGCCAGAATTGGCTTCTAAAACTGGCCTGACTTATTTCAGACTATCCATCAAACATACAGATGTGACATATAACAGTCTGAGGAAAAGCTGTAGACAAAAAAGAGCAGTACCTAATAAACAATGGTAATGTGCAAAAATATAAAGAACAGAGAGGCAGAGAGCACCCGTCATTTATGTAACATCCACTAAAAATGACTATTATTAAATATAATATCAGATGTTTCAGTTTGTAGTGCATCCACCCTTTACCATTTCCTCTGGAGACTCACATTCAGGAGTTCTTCAGGAATCTCCAGGGAGAATTTTCCGGTTCTCTCTTTATTTAAATTTAGAGCATTTGCTGCTTTTCATCAGCCACGTAATTCAAAACACATTCAACAGTGTTAAGGTCTGGACTCTAGGATGGTTATTGCATTGTTCTGAGAGCAATGTTTTAGCTTGTTTCCTTATCTCAATAAGAGCTTTCTTGAGCAGCTCCAGATCCTATCAGACCCACAGTGTTGAGTCATCTTCTCACAATCTAACTCTGAATCTCAGATCTGAAGTAAGTGCTGAACCTTTCTGCTCTCTCTCTCACAGATAGAGGTACTGGCCATCTGATTGGGGCATTTTTGGACCCCTGGGCACAAACCTCAGCAGGGCTCCAGCCTCAAGAGCTTGATATATATACACCAACTTCTGTTTTGGGCTGAAGCTAAAGATTGCTTCTTATTTGAATTATCCATACCAGCTTACATTGTGCTGTGGTTACATATAAGAGCCTATATACTGTATATATATGTCTTTTCAAATGTATTGTTGGGCTCATTGGGTTATGTCTGCTTATGTCCATTTTCTTTTACATTTTTTGAAAGGTCTGACTGATGTGGAATACAAACTAAAAGTAGGATGTCAAAACACTATAAAGCTCCAGCACATCACGCAAAACACCACTACATGTGGGAGCAAAACTGTGACATCACAAAAGCACTGACAGTAGCATTTTCATTACAGAGAAGCTTCTCAACTGTTCATTGTTCTGGCTTTATATCATTGCCTAGAGAAAAGGGCAAGCAGGAAGGAAACTCCTGATGTAGCCTCATTATGTAGCCTCATGAAGCCTAGTATGTAGCCTCATTATGGACGAGATGCATGGCAAAAAAAAAACAACAAAAAAACATTTACTGGCACATACAATCCAGAACAACTGCCGTCTATCCTTACTTCTCATTTGTATTAATTCATTTTATATTCTGGGATTGTATTTTCACTGGCTTGAGCTCTATTAACAGTTTGAGGTCTTCATACATTGTTAGGGGTGTATGTGCCCGGCAAGAAAACGGCATAATGGTCAGCCTATTAAACATCTATGCTGGTTGTGGTCCCTCTAGTGGCTGGGCATTCCTGGGCACATGACCAGTAGATCTGTTGGGTAATCCATGAAGGGTGTTCTCTGACAATATTGTGTGTATAGTTATTTGATTATTAGCTTCTTACACTTACACAATGTGAGAGAAATATTGCATTCCTGTGAGGTAAAATATGTATATCCTGCTATTTTAAGCATATTGTGCTTTCTGTTCATTCCTGTTTTTGGTGGATATACTCTACTACCCTAGTGCCACTTTGCCAAGTTTCTGCAGAAAGCCTTTTTTAACACAGTAGCACCTGCAGCGAGCTGGATCTAAACGAACAGATAATGGATTGCGAGTCAGCTGCCAATATCAGATTGGAGTTTGAATGAATCCTGGCCTGCCAGTGTTGAGCCTGGGTGAACTCCTGCCGCTTGACTGGTGCTGGGTAACCAAGCGGTACGGCGCAGCAATGCCGCTTCATTGTGAGAAGGTGGCTCCTTGGCTTGCCTGTTTTGGCTGAGTGTCAGGCCATTCTTCCCTCTGAGTTTTACACTGGCAAATATGTTCTCTACTGTCAGTGTCGAGCAAGATAAAGGGAAAGAACACCAGAACTTTCCAGCGTGTGGACTAGAGCATAGAGCCAGCTAAAGTAAGCAGAAATGTGTGGTCTTTAGCTATCTTTTAGAACAAGGGAAATATTTATTAAACATTTATGGACAGAGTAAGGCTGTAACAAAAAAATGTACTGTGCTGAAAAATCCAGCTCAGGAAATCCAGCTTGTCCTGGTAGCTGGTTTCAGAACAGATGGTCTAGGTGGGTCTTTGATGGTTAAGGCTGATAAATAAAGCTGGACATCCAGACGAAAACATACCCTGTGCTGGTAAGCATACTGGTTAAGATGATTGACCAACTTAGCTCTTGACTAGCATAGTTCACCGAGTTGGTCATACTGGTGGACCAGCTAGTTCATCAAACTCAAATTAAAACAGGTCAGACTGGTCATGCTGGTCAACCAGCTTGGTCATGCTGTTTGGCCACTTTCATTATACTGATCATGCCTGTCACCAAGCTTGCTGATCGATCACATTGGTCATACTGGTCATGCTGGTCAACCAGCTTGGTCATTTGACTTGCTTAGTTAGGTTGGTCGTGCTGGTATACCAGCTAGACCATCAAACTCAAATGGGAATATACCCTATGCTGGTCAAGAGCTAAGCTGGTTAATCACATCTTAACAAGCTTGATCAGCAAGGTAGTCACTGCTGTATCAAAACCCTCACCTCACTCCACTTTAGGTTATTCTTACGTTACTGGATGGTGGCAAGAAAAGGACCAGATTACATATCACTGCACAAAGACTTCTATAAAGGTCACTTCTCGGGAGAAAGAACTTGTGATGAGCACACTGGCAGGCCTGGCTTCTGGGGCTGAGCCGGGGCGTCCCCTGCGTATAATGACTTTGGGAGTGGGTGAATCTCTGCCGCTTGACTGGTGCTGGGTAACCAAGCGGTAGAGCACAGCAGTGGTCTGGGAATTTTTTTTTGCTGGAGAAACTGTGTGTTGTTTTTTTATTAATTGAGTTTATTTGTGGCTAATGTTAATCGTCCTTGAGTTTCTGAAACCTGTTATATAATTTGTATGAAACTTTCCTCTTCTTATCCGCTTCCTCCTGGTCAGGATCCCAATAGTGAGCCCACCACCCACAATCATTGAGCTCAAGGCAGGAATACCTCCTGGACAGGACCATACACTCTTACACCGGGCATTGCCAGTTCACCTAGCATTTGTGGAAGGAAACCAGAGTACCCAGAGAAACCCCACATGGATAGAACACATCAAACTACCGTCTGTGCCAGGTAGTGAGTGTGTGTGCCAAGTCCTTTTTCTGGTCTCCCATCCAGCTACAGGTCAGTGCTGAGCCTGTTTTAGCTACAGAGCAAGCCTAGACATGCTTCCGCATAGCAATGTAGAATTTGGTATTATTATTTTATTATTATAGCTTTTACTTTGACTAAATATTATTATATATTATTATATATTGTATATAATATAATAATTTTATTATATATTATATCATATATTATTATTAAATATATATATCATGAATTATTGTAAATTATTCAAAATAACTGATATAATTGAACAACAGAACAAAATAATTGATATGATAAAAGTTAAATTAATATGTTGGCCACAAATGTTTAGAACCACGCAAATAACACAATGTCAGTTACTGTATGTGACCTGTAACGTGAGATTAGGTATTGAATGATATAGGACCTTTAACAAGATTATATAATCCTCTAGTTTTCTGACAGATCAGTTACATAATCAGATATTTGTAATGTGAATTATTTTCAGATTAACTCAGAGTAACTTGTTTACTAGTTTAGGAACCCAAACAATTGTACAAGTAATATGGAGGCTAAATTCAAGTTAAAGTGATGGTCTAACACTAATTCCATGAAGTGGTAAGTCCTTCCAATTGATAAAATGTGATAAGTTGGGTATGAACGTGCTAGCCTTGCACTTAATTGCACTTTTCAGTCTGTCTCTCCGTCTTATCCTCATCTCCGATGAGTTAGTTACTGGTTGTGGCAGGACCTTTAAGGTTTAATGCAGCCCAGGGCTAGCAGTCGAGATCATTAATTATGAGTCTGTGGCACCAGTTCTCAGAGAGAATACTAAAATGCCCGAGATAGAGAGATGGAGATCGAGAGAGTCCAGGCTGGACCCATGATAGCCACTCTCAGCTACAGAAGAGTCTTCATCTGGGATCTGGAGAAAAGTCCAATCTCTTGTTTAAAACATTATCTGTTCAGTTCTTTTAAGAGTGATCAGAGACATTGCCATTTGTGTTTTTCATTCAACAGATTTAGAATTACTTGTGTATAGATACACATTGCGCATGGGTGTGGTTCAAACCAAATATTAGTTTGAGGTGGAAGTGGGGCACATTTCCTGATGATCAGATACTCCTTAAATCAGAAGTCAGATACTCCTTAAATCTCAACCTGTTAGTTTAACATAAGGCTTTTGAACTCAAATGGCTGACAAAGTGATAAACTTGGGTTCATGTAATGAATTGTGTTGTATCACAAACCAGGTGCAATAATTGAAAACACACAGTTTCACTAGTTTTCTTTTTGACAAAGGCAATATTTTTCAAAAGGTAGCCTGGATGGTGTTCTTCTTCCTGGCTTTCTCCATACAACCAAAAAAATATTTATCTCTGATACATTTTAGCAAGTAACCTAAATAGCTTAAAATGTCCCAATCGTTAAATGGTTAAAGTTAAATGGTTAATACTTTTTGGATCCAGCAATAGTTTTGGAGGCAGGATCAGGCAGCAGTAAGCCTCGTTCATATACCATTATTAATAAGAAATTTCTTCCTAAAACCCACTTAGGCAGTTACCCGAGTTTCACCAGTGTTTTCTTGGGATTTGTTCAATTTAAGAGGACAATGGGATCCATCATTATAAAAGCAGTGCAGTGAACATTTCTGCACTTTAAGACAAACTAATGAAATTATTAGGAAGATATTGGTGAACCAGGCCCATTGTTTCAACTGCTTTGGCTTCCTCTGTGTTTCAGCAATGTATTTTGGCCCAGGCCAATACTGTTCCCATTAATAAATGCACTTGTTGCAGATAAAATCTTTAACCATAAGTTGTGTTCTGGTGTCAAGACTATGTCATGACTATGTGGATTGTGAAGTGCTCCAAATGCACTATGATGGAACATCATAGTGAATAAATAGTAGAAATAAACAGAGCATACTCTGTTCAACTGCAACTGCAGTGTGAGAAAGGCCAAGGTGAGTTTAATTTTGGGAATGAAAGCCTACATAAAAAAGTGGAAGAGTATCTTGGAAATACTTGTAGGAATCAACCCTAGTACCTGTGCCTAGATTGTCACATTTGTTAAGCCCAAGAGAAGTCCAAGACTATGACTAGTTGAGATCCAGTCAAGACATCTAAAATGGGTAGAGACCATGTCAATACTGTTTCTAAACAAGAGCAAGAAAGAGTGAAGACAGACTTTAAAGGGGACTGAGGCCAAGTTCAAATGAGAGCAAGACTGAATGATGATCAAGACCCAAAGTCCTCCAGTCCAGACTTCTTGGTCCTTTCCACTTGTTTGCTGAAGTCATTTGAAAGTAAACTACTAACTCACTTTACTTTTAACTGCATTGTTCCATCATAAATTGCCAAGTTCTTTAAGGAATTACATTTGGGTTCAGTTCACATTCTGAGTCGACAGGTTCGAGTCTGCACTTCTGACTCCCACTTGATGTCAGAAAAAGACACCAAAATGTTAAAGATGACCTGTCAGGAGTACTACCGCACTTCTTGTACCCCTATGAATAATCTATTAGCATTTGGGAATGCACCTAGTCCTTAAATGCTGTGATCATACTTGACAGGAAGGAGCCGAGACCTCCATAGCTGAGGTGTGTCTGCAGATGAATCTTCAATTGAAAAGCCCAGACCAGGCCTCGAAAGGATGAGCCAAATGTCTGCATCACTGCGTCTCTCGCAGCTTGAGAGCAACTATGCACCTGCCCATGTTGTTGCCAACTGCTTCAGACCACCACAATGTGAAGCATGGGCTTATTAAAGGCGGCCTCTGACAGCTTCATGCTGCGAGCTTGTTGGGTTTGATCAGTGTTGTTGAGACCTCCAGCAGAGCCAGGGCTGGGAGGGCTGGAGATGGAATGGAGGACAGGGAGGGAAAGCCCATTTATGCTCTGGCAAGGACTCCTGCATCATGCTCTGAATAATTCAGAAGGATCCAGCCATCACAGATGGGGAGGTTGTGAAGAGGAACGTCATCTGAGCTGTGAAGGGGCACCAGCTTGGACCGGCAATGTCAGTAGCTTTAGGTTAAGTGCTGATTCGAGGCTAGACTAGAACAATTTTAAGGTTGAGGTGGGTGAACAGAGGTTGCTTGCTGCTGGAACTTCTTCCTAACACACTTACATTGAAGAAGGGTCAGAAACCATGTTTTTTTTCCTTTTGCAATGTAAAAATGTAAAAAAGGTCAAAATAATTGTACCTTCGTCTGTTGGGGCAATGGTATTGAAGTGCAAACATGTTCTAGTAGGTGAAACTCATCTTGTTTTCTGTCTAATATGAGTAATGCCTTAAAGTTGAAAAGTAATCCCAGAGCTCAACAGAATCTTTGGTTCCCTAAAGAACCTTTTAGTGCATAGTTCTTCAGAACCATGTTGATAAATTAGATTGTGTGAGGTTTATAGAACCTCAGCATAATGAAACTACAGATATTTTATTATTGTATACTATATTTGATTCTTTATACTGTACATCCAAAATTAAGTACCATTCAGAATACTTTTTTTTGGAGGATACACTATTTTAGCTTACTGTGGCACATGGAATATTTACTCTCCTGTACAATTAAAGTGAAAGTGGGAGAGGGTCAGCGGGGTGAGGCAGTTTTCAGAGTTTAGAGTAATGTGGAGTTTTAAAAACTGTGTAAGCTTCTTAAAACATCTCCTTAAAGTCAACAAACAAGCAACATAAATTATCTCTTTTTTCACCATAGAAATCTTCTTTGTTATTCGTTATGTTTTCTGGTCATTCTTGACTTTGTACTATGATTAATAGAATAAAATAGGAGTCCCACAGGGTTCTGTTTTAGGGCCAATGAAACTAATGTAAAGTGAAAAAACTGCTTAAATTATGCCGTTTTGGGTCACTGCATAAACATTTTTCCAAACATTGATTTGTACTACTAAATAGATTATATCCTAAACTAGGCAACTGTTTTACCTTCTTTTATGTTTAAGAGTATAGTTCTGCCTTGACTTTCTAAAATCTCACTGTAGTGGACAAGAGCTGAGCTATGTGCGCTCCTAATTGGGCAGAGGTTGGTCTAGGCACACAATACAGATAGTTGATGACCAGGCATCAAAACTCAAAAGATTAGTCAAAAGAAGTTCTACTTGAGAAATCCAAACGAGTAATTTAAAGCAGAGGGCAGTAAATCGAGCCCAGGTCTGTGATTTCTCTTCTCTGACAAAACAACTAAAGCTGGTAATTAACTGCTGAGTTGATTCAGATGTTTTTAAGCTGAAAAATCACCTAACTGTGTAGTTGCACACCCCTGCTTTAAAGCAATCCACCCAGGACTCTGTATGCATACACCAAACTCTCATTGACTAACCTATAGCTACACTAGCTATAGATAGTGACTCATACTGTACTCTTATGTAATGTGCAGACACAGTCCTCTATCCTTACTGAAGCTCATTCCACTCGGCTGAGCTGTCTACTCGCTGTTTCACTCCTTCGAAGTCGCCTCAATTACAGCTGCCTGTCAGCTTGATTTCCATGCATGCTTGACGCCAGCCACTCGACTCTCTTTTAGAAAGAGGGCGACCCGTTCAGTGGCCGGCTCTAAACAGATTAAAAGAGAGGCACAATGGGTTTCGTTGCAATTTTGTCTCCAGACCTTGCTTTAACCCCATTTCTGAGGATGTTGGAACTTAAGCTAAAAGTAATGCAAAGGTTAACAGTGATCATTGCATGACATGATGGATGGAGATCTATCTCTGGCCTCTTTCTTAGATACACATACAGTCCTATGCAAACGTTTGAGCACCACTGATCAAAATACATTTTTGGCATATTTTTTTAAGAGAAATAGTAAACA
This sequence comes from Salminus brasiliensis, assembly GCF_030463535.1. Classification (NCBI taxonomy): domain Eukaryota; kingdom Metazoa; phylum Chordata; class Actinopteri; order Characiformes; family Bryconidae; genus Salminus; species Salminus brasiliensis. Next base: position 25,582,699 of record NC_132895.1, read on the forward strand.
ACCTCTTTAGTTAATGTACAGTTACTTGGCACTTCTGTTATAGAATATAAAATCTGACAAAAGGTTGGTACCCTAAATAACACAGAAATCACAGCTTGCAACACTTTTTTAGATCTTGTAGTTAGATTTTTTTCTTAGGTGTGTCTAAATCAGATATAATTATGGTATGTCATGTTATCCTTGTCGAAATCATACTCTTTTTACAGATCCATGATTTGCTGGTATTTTGTGGAATCCATTCTTCCCCCCTACCTGTGCAATACTGCCAACACCACTGGCAGCAACACAACAGCAAAACATGATATATCCACGCCCATGCTTCATAGCTGGCAAGGTGTTCTATTCATGAAGTACAGTTCCTGTTTTTCTCCAAACATATATTTGCTTTTGTTTAAGGAATTCAGAGAAATTTTAAGGATAGCATGCTTGTCGGTGCCAGGCAGACTGGTTTGAGTATTTCTAGGAGTGCTGATCTTATGGTATTTTCAGCACAACAGTCTGTAGTAGTTAACTCAAAATGGTGCAATAAAGAAAAAACATCCATTGTCAGAAAAGCTATCTCAGATAAACACTGAACCACTGAAATCTTCAAGTGGAAGGGCTGCAACAACAGAAGACCACATCAAGCTCCACTTCTGCCAGCACAGAACACAAAGTTGAGGCTGTACTTGAAATATGTGGCCTGGTCTGATGAATGAAGCATGAATTTGTTGACTCAACTTGCCTTGTGTCAATGCCACAGCATATTCTAGTAGTGTTGCTGACAATATGCATCCCTTCATGACCACAATTCATCCACCTTCTAACGGCTATCTCCAGCCTGATAATTCACAGAGCAAAAGTCCTTTCAAACTGGTTCCATGAACATGACACGTGAACATAAGTTCAGTGTTCTTAAGCGGCCTTTCTAGTAACTGGATATGCACCTATGGGATGTGGTGCAATGAGAAATTAGCAGCATGAAAGTGCTCCTGAAAAATCTCAATCATGTCAACACAGGAACAGAATCTCAAAGGAATCATTTCAACTTGCGACCAAGAATTTAGGTTGTAGACCTACAAAATGCACTTTTATTGTCACTGAAGATAAAATGGTCAATATCTCCATGTACATTGTACTCATGCATCATGTAATATGCTGCCTTGCTTGAGAAGACACTGTCACAGATGTCTTAGCATGTCCTTTTGGCTTGGCATGTCCTTATGCACTTTCTGGCTGGTGGAAACTGGCATTTCAAAGCAACATCCAATGCAGATTGCCCACGCTCAGTTCTGTGCCAAATTCCTCCATGACTTGCTATAAAACATAAATAGAACTTAAAGGGCCGAAGAGTTGTTATGTAATACAATACCCAGTGACATTCAAGGCAAGGCAACTGTCGTCTCTCTCTTTGTTTTCCTCAAATAGTAACCAGGTGGCGAGGTCTCCTGAGCAGCTCTTTAACATCATAATGTGTTAATTTCTTTGTGACTGCCAAGACGCTGCATAATTGCGTCTCAGCCCTGACAGAATGTGGAGCACCAGGTTTCTCATGCACTAGCTGAAGGTTTTATAACTGCCAGTCGTCAGAGTCAGAGTAGAGTGATCCAAATATATACAGAATGGTATTTCTGTGTAGCCAACCTCTTCTAAGGAAATTTAGATGGATTCATATTTCATCCTTCACTTTTATCCAGACCTTACATTGACCTTAAGCTTAAATATCACCCAATAAAAAATCTGTACAAACCTTACTTTACAAAAAACACCCACCCTTCTCTTTTCCTGTCTATCTAATTCACTCTGTCCAAGTCCAGCCACTCTTCACACTGTTTCATCTTCCCTCAAGACTGCTTTGAAGATGAATGAAGGTTTTTTTTTAGCTTCTTGCACACTGTAGCCCAAATTCATATTGGTTCTCGCAGGACGGCTTACTTATAGAACAAGTACACCCATTCTATTGATGTAGAAAATTCAGAGCCAAATGCCTGCGACATTCAGATCTGTACAATTGCATAGAAGCCTTCCAGTAGAGCAGTAGGTAAAAATCTGTGTGAAAACAAGTCAGTAAAAAATGTATTATTAAGACAGCAAGTAGTATCATTTTGAAAGTAGCATTGTGTAGCTTTTTCTCTTAAAAGCTTCAAAATCATTGTGATGCTCTACTGACCTATAATAGAGAGAATAGCTTTTCTATCGTTGCTACTCCAGGCTCAGCACACTGCACTACGTAACTTTGGTGAAGTGGACAGGACAATGTTTGTGGGAACTGTGTAACGCTGTAAAATTCTGTACCGCCTTAATTCACATGCTTATTTTATGTTCTGTGACAGTTTTGTATCTCTCTTTGTATCTCTCAGCTTGTCTAGAAATGCATATGTAAAGCGTGTCCTTTAGTGGTGGCTTAAAGCACAAATTCCATTTCCCAACTGTAGATGGCGCCCATGAGCAAGAAATACTAATTCTTGCATAAAGCTGCTTTAACCACTAAATGTTTTACAGATTTTTTTTATTATTAGAATGCTTAAACAAACTGCTAGTCCAAATAACAAGCCAATTTGTCTACACAAGCTGTTATTTTCTTCTACAGAGCCTTCCTTAAACATTCCAGTGGCTTTATGTTCACTCTTAAGCATACCATCAGCTCTCATTACACAATCAAACATCTATTGTCTCTGACAAATATGCAACCCATCACATGCTGTCCAGGACACAGTAACTTTCAAATAGAGTCTGGGAGAATGTGCTCAGGAACTAATTCAAGGGAGGTGCAACACGGTTTTCACAAATTCCAGCCTTCAGGCCATCATGTTTTGACTTAGTTCAATATTTATGAGACAGGAACAGGATCTTTAATGGGCATGTCTGAGATACTGAGTTACAGAGCTCAAAACCTCTCGGAGAGCCAGCTGTGGCAGCTCTTAGAGCAAAGCTGAAAAGCCGTGACTGTGAATGAAAGGTGCACCAGCTGATTATGTGCCCCTTTTCATCATCCAACACAGCAATGTTTGAATACTGAACTAACGGTTCTGAAAGCCTTTGGCATGCATACTTCAACACACACACACCCCCCCCCCCCCCCCAAATGTGTTCCTCCTCTAAAATCACACACTTTTATACTAATCGTGTCATAACTGATTTAAAATATGCTGTGCTAAATATCCCAGTGAGAGTTACTCATTTGTTTAATGCCCCTATGAAGAAATTAGTCACTTGTGCTACTTATATAGGCTTATATATATATAAGTTTTTAATCCAAACAATTAAACAATGTTATGAAAATGTGCAGCAACGTTTTAAAAATGTTCCCTGCAACCTTTATCTAAGGGGAAACATTACTTACCAAAAGCTAAACTAGCTAAAGAGTTTTCAGCTTAGATTTAAAGATTGAGACTGTGTCTGAGTCCCAAACATTATCTGGGGGGGGAGCTTTATAAGAAAAGGCTTTTCCCTCTGCTGAGGTTTTCTGAATTTTGGGAACAAGTAAGAGTCCAGCTCTCTGAGATCTAAGTGTTCTTGATGGTTTGTAATATGTAATAAGATCCCGCAGGTAAGAGGTACAAGGAGCGAGGCCATGTAGGGCTTTATATGTTAATAGAAGAATTTTATATTCAATACGGAATTTAACTGGGAGCCAATGAAGTGCTGATAGAACTGGACTGATATGGTCAAAATTTCTAGTTTTAGTAAGGACACTGGCTGCAGCATTTTGAACCAGCTGAAGTTTATTGAGGTTCCTGCTGGAACAACCTGACAAAAGTGCATTACAGTAATCTAGCCTTGAGGTAAAGTATGATGGTGGGAGAGAAATTCTAGAGAAGTTCTTACGCCATCAGTGACAAAGTGTAAAGTGTAAAGTAAACTTGACTTGTTTCAAGAACCAAAGGATCTAACATTAAGAAAGTGTTCTACTAAGTGCTCTCCTTGGAGAGCCCTCTCTCTCTCTTTCACACACTCTTAGATTCACTCTTATCTTACTTATTCCCCCTTCCCCCCTATCTGCAAGTTATTATAAAGATGGTACTCAGCTTTTCTTTGCAATATAAAGTATGTGGTATAGCTCAGTACATTATTCGTTATTCATTTGTAACATGTGAACCATTACCATACCCTACACTCTTCCTGTTCAAAAAACACACCACAAGAAATACGTCAAAGTGTGTTCCAGCTCTTGGTATGATCAAATATTGTGTAATACCATCACTATCACTTCAGCAATCCAGTAATCAGTATTTTAGTGTTACCAGTTACTGGTAACCATGGCTACATTGCTGCTTACTGTAATTTACATGATTTAAAATCAGTCCTAGGGACCCAGTGTTCTTCACACTTGTGATTTCCCTAACCTAACATGCCTGACCCAGCACAGGAGGAAGGAGCACCATCTGAAACAGGTCTGCTAAATGAGTTTTTGGTAAAGATGGGAACTCAGATTGCACTCACGTCTCATGTTGACTGACTTTAGGGATTTGCGACTGGACTTGGACTCACCCAGAGACTCAAGGCTGGATTTGAACTCACACCCCAGAGAATCGAAACTGGACTTGGACTCACACTCCAGAGACTTAAGACTGGACTTGGACTTGTACCCCAGAGACTTGAAACTGGCCTTTGACTTACACTTAGAAACCCGTGTTGTTAGGGCTTGGACTTGCCCCCAGAGGCTTGAGACTGGACTTTGACTCACACCCCAAAGACTCGAGATTGACTTTAGACTCGTACTTCAGAGACTTTAAACTAGACTTTGACTTGCCCTCACACCCTAGAGACTTAAGACTGAACTCAGACTCATACTCCAGCAATGTGTGTCTGTGCTTGGACTTGCACCCAGAGACCTGAGACTGGATTTGGACTTGCACCCCAGAGACTCGAAACTGCACTTGAACTTGTACTCCATAGACTTGATACTGGACTTTGACTCACACCCTAGAGATTTGAGACTGGACTTGAACTCATATCCCAGAGACTCGATACTGGAGTCTGATTCGTACTCCAAAGATTCAAGACTGGACTGTGCCTAACACCTCAGAGATTTGAGACTGGAGTCTGACTCGTACCCCAGAGAATCAAGCCTCACATGAAGTGACTTGTAAACATTTCTGGTGGGGGCCCCAGAACTAGAATTTGAAAACCCTGGTTATACCATATGGCACTCTACATACAAATCCTTTAAAAAGTGACATGTTTTTAGCCAATGGAGAGCCTGTGACCCTGTAAAGACCTAGGGTCCTTTGGTGGGATACCATTGAAGAACAACTGAAGTTCTCCAATCAGTGTTTTCAGTTGAGCATTTAAAAAAACCATCCAATAAACATTGTGCAACCCTTTCTACAGAAAATAAACGTTTCAGGTAAGCGCTCAGTACGTTACTGCTAATCACTCTGTCAGTGTTTGAGAGGATGACGGAGGTCGGCTCTGTTGAGTACACATTGTTTGTTCTCTCCTATTGTGCCAGAGGCATGCCTACAGCCTGCACTAGCAGAGCAAAAGCCGATGCGGTGCTCACAATGAATGCGTGTTCGAGTGTGTGTCACACGAGTGCAGAAGACCCTGTGTTTAGTTCTTTCCTCAAAGACTGGGTGATGTGTTCTGACACGTGCTAGTGCATAGCTAGGACCACCACAAATAAGCCGTAATTGAATCCCTGATGTCCTCCCCTCGTTCTCTCGCTTTCCCTCAGTCCATCTCCAGTTTCTCTCTGAAGTGTCCACACTTGCTCGCTTTTCTACTTTTGCCCGCTTCTTCTCCAGGCTTCCTTTTCTTCAGTAGGCTCTTGCATGCTCACCCACATTTCTAGTCCATCCCCTTTATCTTAGTTCCATGTTTTTCTCCAAGGCTTGACTTCTTTCCTTCCATCTTTTTTCTCACTGCACGTCTCTTGGGATTGTGTACTTTGCTTCTCCCTCTTTCAGTGCGTCCTTTTTTTCTTTTTTTCCTGACCATGCTCTCTTTCAGGTTTGTAAATCATCCCCTACCTCTCTCTTACTATGCTGTCCTTTCCTGGCAGGAATGTTACATCAATGATACATCAAGCCAGATCTGTAAAATACAACACCAGGTTGCGATTGTGGTTGTGATGTGACAGTGCCCCTTGTTCCCAGTAACCATTTGCTATACCGATTCATTTAACACCACCCCATCACACACAAAAAATCTACCTGGAAGAACTATTATATAATGGTCTCAGACATGTTTGATGACACAAGCAAATCAGCAAAATTACCACACCCAATTAACATTATCAGCTGATTCACAGTAGATCTAAAACACAAGTTTTGTTAATGTTAAAGTATTTGGATTGAGCAGCAAACAACATGCATGTACAAGCATGCATTTATTAAAGACAACAAAAATGTTGGTTTATCAATAAAAGAGAAACGCAGAAACTAAGTTTGCGAACAACTGAATATAAAGCAATGCTTGTTTGGCATTACGTTCCCACCCAGGGGGTGGTCACATTATCTGGCATCCCCTCAAATAAAACGACACACAGCTGGCAGAGAGCTGGCAGAACTGCTCTAAAGACAACTGCTACGATTGTTAGCGAAAACAAAAATGCACTCGCCCCCTACTTTCCCCCAAAGATATGTGTTTGAAAAATGTAGCAAAGCAGCAAAGCTAGCTAACAGAGTGGACAGGGGAAGTGCTGAGAAGGTCTGAGTAGGACGTTCTTCCAGGTCGTCATGGGGGGAGGAGCTCTGAACATCTCTTTCGGGTCATGCTTCTCCAGGCATTTTTGTAGAGAGCTCCCCAAGCACAGTACTCCACCTACAGAAAGACTGAACACACAATAAAAACGTTTGGTTCCTTAAAGAAACATAAATATTTACATTGGTAAATCAGGTGAAGGCTCTTTGGGCCTTTAAAAGGTTCTTAAAAAGGTTTTAAAACATGATTCTCTGTGGAACCAAAAGTGCTTCTTCTTTCTGTTTCTGTCACCACCCCCACCCCGAGATTCCCTCTTTGCTAGGCATCACCCTCCCTGACTTTCCCCACTTCATCTTTCTCTCTCTCTTTCCCTCCCCCTCTCAGAGTAACAAGTGCAGTCGCGGTGACTGATGACCGATCCGCAGCAGCTCACGCTCAGCCACGCCTCATCGCCCTCCATCGTGTTCTGTTCACTTGATTGACGCGTCATCCGCAGATGTTTATTCCCTATTTTTCTGAAGATGCTCGAACCGGGCCGCTGTTCTCAGCAGCATGTGGATCTGGCGAGACGGAGCTGGCCTATTTTTAGAGCCCCGCGCTTTCAGGTTTAGCCCCGGCCCGCTACTTTTTGAAAGGGGATTTTTCAGCAGGCGCAGACAAGCATTGTGAGCACCCTGACACCCGCTCTAGATAAGATGAATCGATGCCACCGCAATCTGTGTCGTCCTCCCCTGGAAAAGAAAAAAACACCAAGATGGATTTCAAGCTCTCTTCTAAAACATGTTCTGGTGATACTGATGAGATGTAATCCACCTTGGTTTTTACATGACCGTCATATTCCAAAATATTAGCTTTGTCCTACATGGCACACTTGCTGTCTGGCAGTTGTACAGTCTGCAAGTCCAGATGGTATCCCGAATTCAAAGGTGTGCTGACCAGCGCCCTCTATGTGCCCTTATTGCAGCCTCCAGCATGGATTGCATATATGCAGACTTATATCAGCAGCCTTCTTCTAAAATTCCTTTTATATATTTGCAGTATACGTGAGAACCAATCTCTGATGGCCAATCTTTTTTATGATAAGGATGAAGAATTTCAGGAGGATGCATTTGTTTACCACGTTTACAATGTAAATAAGCAAATAATAACAGAACCTCACTGGAACATGACTCAATGGGTCATGTTAGTTTGTCCCAGTACACATTTTTAAACTAAGACCCTTCAAGGTCTCTCGCCCTTTGGCTTATGTGTGCACACTGATGGCCCCACCTAAAATGACCTATAGTTGTGCTTAAAAAGTATGGGAACCTTTAGAATTTCTGCAATTTCTGCATAAAATTGACCTAAAACTTTTCAATGTCTAAAAGCAGACAAAGGAAACCAAATGAAACAAATGAGACACAATTATTAGACGTGGTCATATATGTATTGTTATACATAATACGTTATAATATTTATAACAATAAATTAAAAACTGCATGGTAATGTATTGTATTGTAATACATATATAGAGGAAGAAACAGAACCTTAGGAACAGAATTGTTGTTGATCCCAGTTTTTAGTGAAGACAACCAAAGTGTGCTTACGTTTTAAGTAACATTAAAAATCCCTGATGCTTTCTACTAATATTAAATTTGCGACTGTCAGCCAAGTGAAGCAGAAAGTATAGCAAGACCTGGAACCACTCTGTAGAGCAAATGCAAATTGCACTCTAAAGTGCAAATGCCTGGGTGTATACCGAACGACTTTTTTCAGTACTGAACTAGGTTGTTTGAGGTTACAGTTAAGGCAGTTCATTAAAAGCCACATTCCTGCAGAGATAAGTGTTACTTTCCACTTCACCATATTTATACCATGAAGGCCTTTGTGTTTAGCTGATAAGTTGAACCTTGAAATGCTCTTTTTCTTGTTGTTTTTTCCCCCTGTACTGAACTTTGTCGTTTTGGCTACAGTTATCTCGCTAGCTAGGTAAATACTAACCCAGCCTGGGAAGTACGTTCGCACATAGGTCAGCTACGTTCTTACTATCTGCAGAAAGAGTGGAGCAAAGTGAAACTGTGTTTACATGTTGGTTAAAAAAAAAAAGACATTTCCATTTCTTTTTCCCAAATCTGACATTTAAAGCAGCATTATGTGAGAATTGGTATTTCTTGCTCTTGGGCTCCCTCTTTAGCCAGGAAGTGGAATTCACACATTGTGCCACTACCTTAAAGACATGCTTACATGCATTACTGGATAAGCTGCAAGAGAAACAGAACTGGGATCTGAAAATAAGCATGTGGACTGTCAAGGTAGATAAATATTACATGATTTTACATAATATGATGCAGAATTACACAGCGTTGCGCATTTCTCGTGAGTGTTTTCCTGCCTGCTTTACCAAAGTTACATAGTGCGGTTAGCCGCATTCAGAGCTCAGAGTAGCAATGATAAAGACACCATCACGCAGCACCACAATGGTTTTAAAGCTGTTATTTTAGGAAGAAAATGCTACTGGATATTAACTGGATATTTGTTATTTTGTTAGAAAGGTGTAATTCAATGACAAAGCCTGTATTTATTTGGTCATGTTGAGCCTATGTCATGGGCACCACTGGGCTTGAGGAAGGTCCTACAAAAATTCCCCAACCTTTCAAGCTTTTGTCACTATTCCTCCCACTACTAGTCTTGAAAATGTTCATAGCTGTGCGGATGTGCCTTGATCCTAGAGGAGGATGACGGAAAACCCAGAGGAATGACTAGAATATTCATGGGATCACCCACAGTTCCTGACCTCCAGTCCTCTTCCCTGTGTATGAAGATATAGCAGCTGGGTGTTGCACCTTCCACTTTAAAGAAGGTGAGATGGTGACTACTTAGGAGAGAGGGATGACTTCAAACAAACTCCCCAGCCTGCAAGGAGAATCAGAGAGTCAGTGCTGTCAAGCGATAAGCTAGCTCCTTTGCTGAAGAGGAAATGGTGCACAGAGCAGGGCAGATTCAGCAGATTTTAAATGGCCATGAAGGGCACACATACAAAAATTTAGAAAAGAGGGGGAAAAATGGATAGACTTAGTTATCGGTTCTGACCATCATAGCTTCAGAAAAGTGCTGCCAGGCCTGCCGTGGCAGCAAAAAGGCTATTTATTTTTACAAATGAATTTCTTTAGTGAGCTTTTACCAAAATAAAATTGGTTTTACGCATGAAATATGGAGGCTGGTGGAGCAGAGTGAAGTAGAGTGGTTATTATAGAGCCCATATAGTTATTTTCTACATACATCAGGCCATCATTTCATAGGCCACACAGCTAGGGCATCAGCATAGAGTACAATACCCATTAAGGAGTACAATATTCGTTAAGAAACACAGATAGATAGTAAATAGTAAAGAAATGAGTATGCATAAAGACAGTAAGGTTGTGGGGGTGGGTAATATCACTGGAGTACATGATGCAGCTCATTTGGTTGCATACAGTATGTCAACATACAGATCTCCACATGCTGTACATGCATAACAATGCATAATACGGTATCATCATAACCTAAACACAATGGAAAAAAAAGAAAAAAGAGAGAGAGTATTATAAAAATATAGTATTATAATTATATAATATATAATAGTATATATTATATAATATATATAATATTATTATAAAATATTGCAGTCCTACAATGTCACACGATTAAGCAATGGTTATGTCACAGTCAGGGTTGTGAGGGTTACTTTAAAATGTATTCTGTTATATATATAAAGACACATCAAACAGTCCAGGATTTAGACCAAACAGTCTAATGTCCTCATGAAACAAACTTGCGTCCTGAAAATACACATATCCTGTCAGCGTCTTTCCAAAAGTGGTTAGTCTATTCTAATATTCAAAGCATGTTCTCAGCTTGCTAATAGAGAATTACTTATCATTAGTGGAACAGCGACAGTGACTGACAAATGACAGCCTTCTCTGACCTATAAAACACAACTACCACTGACGGACAAGCACTGACTCTGAGCCAGATAATGAACTGAATCAGAACTGAGGCTGGCTTCACTGTTTAGGAGAAGTCCCGTCCATCCTTGAAATGAAGATTCGGCTTGGTTCTGTCTCAGAGTTTGACACTCTGTTGGTCCACCCACAGCTGAAATAGAGATTCTGATTGGTTCTACTGTGGAGTTGGACTCTTTTATCTCACCACCAGCTGAAATTGAGATTCTGATTGGTTAGTGAGTTTGACTGTAGATTGAGTCAGTGAGGTTTAGGGAGAGTGTATTTCTTTTAATAAGCTGCTGTGAAGTTGGACTCTTTCGTCCCACAACCAGCTAAAATAGAGATTCTGATTGGTTCTAGTGTAGAGTTTGACTCTTTTGTCTCAATGCCTGCAGAAATAGAGATTCCAATTGGTTCTATGGTGGATTTGGACTCTTTTTTCCCACCCCTTGCTAAAATAGAGTTTCTAATTGGTTCTACTATTGATTTGGAGTCTTTTGTCCCACAACCAGCAGAAATAGAGATTCTGATTGGTTCCACTGTAGAGTTTGACTCTTGTCTCACTGCCTGCTGAAATGGAGATTCAAATTAGTTCTACGGTGAATTTGGACTCCTTTTCCCATCGCTTGCTAAAATACAAATTCTGATTGATTCTACTGTGGAGTTAGAATATCTTGATCCACAACCAGCAGAAATAGAGATTCTGATTGGTTCTACTGTGAAGATGGACTCTTTTGTCCCCCAACCAGCTGAAACTAAGATTCTGATTGGTTCTACTGTGGAGTAATCACCCTACCTGTAATCTAATTGCTTACTTTTTTCACTGTCACTGTTACAGTTACTGTTTTTTGTATCCTGATAAAGTAATGCTGTCATAACAAAGCCTCACATCTCCAAAATAAGGAACAAACATTCTCATATCTGTTTATGTAATAGGATTGCTTCCAAGTAATTGTAGAACATTCCTGTTGGTCCATTCATCATTAAATGTAAAATAAAGTAGCTGTTTTTAAATAATGCAAACAAACTGGGGAGAGAAAGGAGTCATGAGGTTTTGTTATTTGCTTTTGCAAAGAATCACCCTAACTACAAATAGAATTTTGAAGAGCTTTTAAGATGAGCTGCATGAATAATCAGTTTAAAGATGCTTTAAAACCAGCTCTGAATATGAATATTTAAAGATGTTTATATTGCTGGACTAAACTGGGAGAGATTGCTGAATAATAGCCTCTGCATGTTGCAATGTATAGTTGCTTTGCGGTTCAAATATAGGTAAGTAAACTGTATACAGTATACTGTATACATAGTACTGATATTGTCTTATGCTATGTATTGTATTGTCAAAGTGCATCTACAGTGCATGTTTTTCATTGTATTGTGTCAGTGTCTTGTATCACAGTTTAACTTTCTTTTGTTTTGTATCATATTTTATTGTGATTGCATTGTATCACAGTGTATTGTACTGTATTGTACTACATTGTACTACTGTGTGTCACAGTGTATTGTTTTGTATTGTACTGTATTGTGTCATAGTGCAATGTTTTGAATAAAACTATTATACTGTATTGTGTAATAGTGTATTGTTTTGTATTGTACTTTATTGTCCTAATGTATTGTATTATATTGTATTTTGTCACAGTGTATTGTTTTGTATTGAAATGCATTGTACTGTATTATGTTACAATGCATTGTTTTGTATTGTACTGCATTATGTTACAGTGCATTGTTTTGTACTATACCGCATTGTTCTGCCTTGTGTCACTGTGTATTGTTTTGTATTGCACTGCATTGTACTGCCTTGTGTCACAGTGTATTGTTTTGTATTGTACTGCCTTGTGTCACAGTGTATTGTTTAGTATTGTACTTCACAAAACAATACACTGTGACACAAGGCAGTACAATGCAGTGCAATGCAAAACAATACACTGTGACACAAGGCAGTACAATGCATTGTGTCACAGTGTATTCTTTTTTATTGTACTTCATTGTATCACATTGTATTGTTTCTTACGGTACTGTATTTTGTTATAGTGTATTGTTTTGTATTGTATCACAGTGTAATGTATTGTTTCGTATCGTACTCTATTGTGCTGCACCGTGTCACAATGTATTGTTTTGTATTATACTCTATTGTGCTGCACCGTGTCACAATGTATTGTTTCGTATTATATCCCAAGTAGAAAAACGGTGTTTGCATGTGTCTGGAGTGTTAGATTAAACTGAAAATTGAAACATGAACATATTAATTTAAAGCACATTTTCATCCACTCTTTATTTAGGTATTAATAAAGTATGGAATCCATACATTACTGTATAGGATTCCATTGATATACACATTATCACCCTTGTTTCCCACAGATATTTGAGGAGGTCAGAGCTCCTACAGCTTATCTAAAGTATTTCTTGAACGCTTGAACAATGAAGCGAAAAGTGCTTGAATCTGGCAGTGTTGTGGATTAATAACTGTTGGAGAGCAAATGTGATTTCACAATTAGAACAATTTTCCAGATCATTTTCACAGATCATTACCAAAATACTTCCAATGTAGCGCTTCAAGCACCACATGAACACCCTTCAGAATGATGTTCAGATGAACCCGTTTCTCTTCAGAGAAAACAACTGCCAAATTTGCTCTCCAAAGCAGAGTACAGGTCAAACATACAAAACACCATCTTCAAACTTTCAATTTCCTTGGTGCTTTAATTCTGGCTACAGCCGCATGGACCAACCCTTTGTCATTGTGGCCTTGAAATGCAGAATGCAGGGGGGAAATTTCTCATCCACAGTTGCTCTGATGCAACACAAGAGCAAACTTGAAACATAGCGAGAGTCCAGTTAAAAATCCTGCCAAAAGGTAGATAGCCATGTTTGCTCTGCTATTGCGCTTCTTGGACGAACAGACAACAAATAAACAGCTTGTGAAAGCAGCAGTGTGGAAATGCACAGAAAATCAATACTGCACTTGGTCCAAAATAAATAAATAAAGCTTCCGGTAAGATTCAGCACACTTCTGGGCCTGCTGCTTTTAGCATCTACATTTACACCACTTTGGGCCTAGGGTGGGGCTACACTGTAAACATAGGTATTGGTTACAATAGGGAGGGTTTTTACACAGCTGCAGTACTGCTTCAGGAATAATATCAGGTTGCACTTATTCTGAAAGGGATGATACGTCTCTGCTCGTTCTTTCACTCTTCAGTCTTTTACTACATTCTTCAGCAACTTTCTATTTTAGCATAGCCCTCTCCTTTCTGTGTCGATGTTCTGTATATCGTCGTTGTCCAATGCAAAAACATGGTGACTGTACACGAGAAGACAAAAATGTTCCTTACTTTAAATGGAAGTTAATGTAAAATTAGAGTTTATTCCAGGTAATTTAGATATAATTTCTATTGGTCTAGAATTTTTTACGCAGTGTACAGAGCAGCTACAAGGTTCAAATGATAGAAAAAACTAAAAATGAAGAGACATGTATCTTAGCGATGTATCCAAAGGTATTCTGACACCACTTCTAATTAGTGAATTCAGCAACATTGCGGTGCATCCAACCTGTATGACCCCCACAGAAGAGCACTGCCAGTAAAATGCGATGGTCTGGAGTCGCCACATATAAACCTAAGGCCACCATGCCCAGTGCCAAGCCTTGGCTAGGGGGGTATAAAGCCTACCTGTAATAGGCTGTGGAACAGTGGACTTGTTTTTTCTGTGATGGAGATTTTTGCAATACCTTTGAGATGAGCTGCAGAGGCACTTGTGATCCAGCTCTAATCATCCAACATCAGGACCTGATCTCACTCCTGTGATTGAATACAGTTGAACAGAAATGTCTGAGCAGTCTGAACAGAAGAATGTGTGTCTGTCCATATGTGCCTGGACAAAGTCTGACCTTATAAACAGCTAAAATGCTGGATGAGTAGGTGTCTACAACCCATCAGACATTCCACCTCATCAGCTACTTGACACATCTTTTTTGCCATCTTTACTTTTGAAAAGACATTGGCAATACAGTAAGGGTTTAACAATGCACAAAATACAAAAAGATAAATGTTCACTGTATGCCCCCCTTTCCCAACCCCAAAACTACTGACACAAAGATATAATCCAACCCACCATTATTTCATGAGTTGGAATAAGATGTTAAAAACAGAATATCTGTGAATTACTTTTCAGTCATTTTTAAACCCAAAGGTGAGAACAGTGAGAGATAAAGAACAAATAGAGTAAAGACCAAGCATGTGAGTTACTTTCTCTATACATGACAGCGAGAGGAAAAGGAGGAGTAGGGACAAATAAGGCCAGTTACCATGGCAATATTCGTTCATTCAATTAGTTGCCAAAAAACATGCAAATCCAAATGGCTACAGCTTAAAGTGATGCGTTTGTGAAATTACAGTCTTTACCCTAATAGCATGTATGCTGTATCCGAGCCAAGACAAAGCTTATATAGGATTAAAATATGAAAATATTTTATGTATATTTGCCATCTCTAGAGTGCTCTACTGATGCCATATTGATTGAAAGTGCATTTTTAGAAAGTGAATTTCAATTTAAATTGTAACAGTTAAATAGATACTGGTGAAACTGAAAACCTACCATCACCAGATGTCTTTACAACAGTTAGTATACATAAAGAATACATTAATTACTCACTTTTCAAGAAATTAAAATGTCACTTTTCTTTCACAGGTGACGTGCTCCCCTGCCAGTCTTTGTTTCCATGGTTTCCATGACAAACAATTTGTAATAAATTCTAATTGTAAATTGTAATTTGTAATAAGAATCATACACTGTACGCAGTATTGGGGATGGTAACATATACAAAGGTATGTTCGATATGGACATAAATAATAAATATTTTTTAAGTTATTAAGTTATTATAAAAACACACACATTGTGAAAGCAAAAGTAACAAAATACTGATGTTCAAACCATTTTTCAAAATTGAAAACATATTGATATATGTTGTAGTGCAATAATATAAATAATATATTTTATACCCAAGTTGGGATGGGGCAAAACAAAAGGCTGGAAAAGTAAGTGGTGCTTATAAAAAAAAGCTGGAAGGGCAATTTGACTGGGTATAAAAAGAGTTTTCGATTTTTAGAGAGGCAGAGTTTCTCAGAAGTAAAGATGGGCAGAGGTTCACCAAACTGCATCTAAAAACGTAGAAAAATATTCAACTGCAAAGATGTTGAATACCCCACCATCTACAGTACATAATATTAAAAGAAATGTCTGTGTGCAAGGGACAAGTCCAACGGCCAATGTTAGATGTTCGTGATATAGATACTCAGGCCCTTAGGTGGCACTGCATTAAAAACAGGCATGATTATGTACTGGAAATCCCTGCATGGGCTCAGGAACATTTCCAGAAATTATTGTTTGTAAACCCAGTTCGCTGTGCAATTCACAAATGCACATTAAAGCTGTGTCATGCAAATAAGCCATTTGTCAACACAATCCAGAAACAAGATGAGCTTATTTAAAACTGAGGCAAAATGGAAAACTGTTCTGCGGTCAGATGAATCAAATTTTTAAAATTCTTTTAGGAAAGAGAAGAGGGAGCATCCAGCTTGTTATCAGCACACAGTTCAAAAGCCTGCATCTCTGATGGTATGAGGTTACATTAATGCCTATGGAGTGACAGCTTACACATCTGGAAAGGCACTTTTAATGCTGAAGAGTATATAAAGGTTATAAAAACATATGCTCCCATCCAGACAACATTTCTTTCAACAAAGGCATTGCATACAAGACAATACTAAACCACATACTGCATCCATCACAACAGCATGGCTTCACAGAAGAAGCGTCTGGGTGCTGAACTGGCCCGTCTGCAGTCCAGACCTTCCACCAATTGAAAACATTTGGTGCATCATGAAATCCACCAAAAAAGACCCAGGACTGTTGGGTCTTTCCACCCAATACTCCAGCAACTGGTCTTCTCACTTCCCAGATGTTTACAAACTGTTGTTAAAAGAAGAGGGAATGGTACAATGTAGAAGACATGACCCTATATAAAAATATTCCCTGGACAACAAAAGCAGGATAACACTGTATTACTTCTTTCTTATTTTAATACCTCTGGTTTCAGAAGAAACAATACATGAGCATGTGTCCCAATACTTTTGTCCATATAGTGCACATATCAATACCTGAATATACCTGTAATGATGTCTGCAATAGAATTTATCTTCAGAGATGAAACTCATCATTATAAAGAACTGGGTGCAAAATCTCTGTGGCCAAAAATGAGCATGTCCTCCAAGACACCAAAGTCAATTAAGCCAAAAACATTATGAAGCTCTCTTCTGGTCAAAGATTCTTCTTAATATTAAAACCTGTCTCATATTAAAGGGCTCATATCACAGTTCTGACAAAGCAGACAATGCAATTGTCTGTGAATAATGAGAACAATCTTGAAATTAAGCAGCTAATAAAAAAGATGGCAAATCATTACTCATAGATAAGTAACCAAGTACCCAAGCCAACACTGTTCTGCTTCTAGTCCAATAAAGTCCAGAATAGCTGCAACAACTTTCTACGCCTTTGTGCCGAATGGCACTCCATCTGTCCATCCAAGAAGTCTTGGCATTCTGTCCTGTAAGAATATTGAATGGATGAAAGTACACTCGAAGCATATCTTCAAAGACAGTCAAATAAAACCTAAAGAATAAGGAGTCTCTCTCTGTCTCTCTCTCTCTCTCTCTCTCTCTCTATAGCTAGCTAAGAACATCTGAATCTGAATGAACATCATGGCACTGAGCATAAGCCCTGTGATTTTTGATGCTTAGTGAGAAACTTGGCACGTCTCCAACTCCCCGTGAGTGTGCCTTTGTGCCTGTTCCTGATCCATTACGTCCTATCACTGCCGTGTCACTAATCCCTTCGGGTGGTCTATTGTCCATGCTCTATTTTTGACGACCTTAGACCTAAAATATCACCTGCCAAGGAAGGTCACCAATAAGTGTCACATGACGTTGTCTGGGGGATGTAAATGCTCCTTGTAACTGTATTTTGTAGATACACAATCCTATGCAATGGTTTGGGTACCCTTTATTATTATAATTCAGAAGTAGTAAACACAGCCTCTGTAACTATCAAACACACAACTCAAACATTTTCAGTAAATTCTAATGAACAATTATCTTAGTGTATAGAAACAGGACAGAGTAACACCCCCTTTGGCAGAAATCTATTTTTTTCTTCTTTGGACAAGGTCTCTAATTTTAAGATCTAATCCTCTAAAGATGCCCATGCTAGACAACCCTCACATTTTGCCATGGTGTTTTGGTCAAGGAGCCATGAGAGCCATTTCAAATGCTTCAGTTCAGTGTCCATGGTGCATTTGTGGAATATTTTGGATTATCCAGTTGTAGAAGCCATTCTCCTTTTAGCGCCAGGATGACCTTGACACTTCAGAATTTGCTAGTATTTTGTGGAATCCATTTTTCCCACCACAATATTGTCAACGCCACTGGCTGAAACACAATCCCAATGCATGTCTCACAGTTGACAAGGTCTTCTTTTCATTAAGTGTAGTTCTTTTTTTTTCTCCAAACATATCTTTGCTAAATGTGGCCAAAGACTTCTGTTTTGACTCACAGAACTTGTTTCCAAAATAAATCTGGCTTGTCTAGATGTTTAATACCACATGTCAAACATTAAGTTTTGTGATGAGATCGCAGGTACGTTTTCTTTCTCATGACTCTTTCATGACGATTTGTGATCTACAGCACTATGCTGTGGAACTGTGCAGCATTATCTTGACACAGCTAAACGTCCTGCAGGTTCTTGGCAGTCATATGGGTTTTGATTTGCCTGTCTTTCCAGCATTTGAGCAGTTCTCTCTGAATGTTTCCTTGGTCTTCCATATGCCATCTTGACCTACACAGTTCCCCTGACTTGCCATCTCTTAACAGCCTTCCGCAAGGAACCACAAGCTGATGGTAGTCACTAAGACAACTTACCTAAATAACTGAAAACCATAATTTGGTCAAAACTGTGATATAGCATAACTGTAATATAGCATGGCAGGCCCGCAACTGGACAACTCACGTCAGTCCATCCTTGTCCCATGTCACATGATACTTGTTCTGATTGCTAATGACAGGTAGATATCATTTTTAGCTATGGTTTATTTCAATGGCAATTTCTCTGAAGGTGACCAATGTCAAGAGCTGCCATGTCCCACTGGAACTTTATTTAAATCCATTCAGGATTAGTCTCCTATTAGACTGTAAGTCAGTTTCAGTTTTTGAATAAAGGCATATACATTGCCATAGGGTCTTCCTTATGGTAAACCAATAAGCAGTTCTTGATCTGCATCAGTCTCTATGAAGGAATCAGTGCATCTTCTGTGACCTATTCTTCACTGTGTGGCCAGAACCACCCAGATAACAGCTACCACCCAGCCATGAATCAGCTGCGGAGGATGAAAGGATCGCAGCATCAATCAATGCAAGACCTTGGAAGCCCGTGGAGAAAGATAAAAGGCACTACATGCGACCAAGTAGGCTAGTGCACAGCACTAACAAACCTGCTACAGCGCAGAGGGACACAGCATTAAAGGTGCTGAGACAGTAAGCAACTTCAAAGTCCACTTTCTCAGGGGTCTTCAGTGGAACTGTAAATATCTGATCACACTATCAGTCATTTATGTGACCACATAGAACCTGGCTACATATTCATATACCCTTTTTTAACCTTAGTACTAAATATAAGCATAGCCAAACCGCCAGCACTTGTCTTCATTGACCAATGTTCGCTCCACCAAATAATAGGTTTCTCCGTAGTTGCTGTTGTGAATTTTTTTACAGTACACTGGCAAAATACCCATTGAAACTAAAATAAATGAAATTGACCCATCCTGAAAAAGGTGCAACAGGAAAGACTTTTTGGGGGTTTGCATTGATGTAAAATATGGCATATATATGTATATACACATGCATACATATATACAGTATATTTACATACACACACACACTAATATATATATATATATATATATATATATATATATATATATATATATATATATATATATATATAACAAAGAAAATGTATGCAGGTTTAACAGCTATCCAAACTTGAAAGAAAAGTACCTACTGGCTTGGTAGAGGGAGCATAGGTTTAACTCCTTAATATAGAGCAGCTGGAAGTCACTTTTATTAGAATAGACTGATGAGTATAGAAGTTTAAAACCAAATGATAGCTGAAGCTAGTGTTTGCTTGCTAGCTAATCTAGTCTTGCGATGAACCACAAAAAGGGTTCCATCTTTCTATGATAAATCCTATTTTCTTCAAACAAGGTTTAATTCCTATGAAATACAGAATGCAACACCACTCTCATTTCATTTCATTTCATTTCATCACAGATTCATTTGGACTTTGTCAGACAAGAGCACATGCCATCTGCAACTAAGGCCTATAAGCACACACTAATAACCAATCCTAAACCTCTAAATCATTGAGGAAGCCCAAGTATAACACACACAAACACAGTGTAGCGGTGCACAGGTCCAATTACAAATTGTTCTTTCAGTGGACAAAGTTTTACACTACAGTTTCTCCTTAGGTTGAATAAAAGTTTTGCCAACATTCTACAAAGCTTGCCCAAACTCCCAACAGCTGCTTTTGTGGACAGAGCATGGATAGGTCAATATTTTTGCACATCTCCTGTTCCAAGAGATTTGACATCAGTTTTTCCTGCTCTTCACTACATAACACAACTCAAAGCCAAATTGATAGGCCTTAGTCAGCAAAGAATATATCAACCTAAGCCCCCCCCCCCCCCTTGTATATTAAACCTACAGTGTGTCCTAGGCAAAAGGCTCAACCAAGCTGAGGAACAGACCCCTCCTTTTGGGGAGGGGGGGGAAGCTCTGTTAGCTAAGTGCAGTCCAAACAAGTGTTCGTCTTCCAGCTATGGAAGGTTTTTCCCCTCCTTGGCTGTAAAGCTGTCTGCTTAGCTGTGACGCTTGAGCATCTGATTGGCCCTCGCTCCGAGGAACAGCATGCTACATCAGCCCCCAAGAGGCCATGCGGTTGCCCTGGATGGAACATTCACCAAGGGGATGCCGCTTCACCACACACTCTCACGCACACACATGTTTACGTCACGGGCAGAAAAGCTCCCCAGCAAGGGACAAGGAAGGGAAAGTGGAGACAAGGATGAGAGGAGGGGTGAAAGTGCCATGGTTGCAAAAAAACAAAACACATAAAAAACATTGTACTTCTCCATGTTTCCTCTTGCTCTTTTGGCCAAGTTCATGCTTTAGCATGTTTTTAGGTCCACCCACAAAGGCTTTGATACTATACTGACATTTAGCTAGGAGTTGCAAACTGCTTCCGTGGAATACTGAAGTTGTGTGATGGGGGAGTTGCACCTGCTGTTGTTTTTCTTGTGCTTTCCTCCTCTTTGCCATTCCCTCTCTAGGCTTGAATCAACAGCACCGGAGGCTCTAGTGGTCTCCCTGCCCAGGAGGCACAGAGAAAGCCCTCAGCTGCACCTACTTCAGCATACACACATTTTTTGTGGCCCACAGAGAAAAGGAGAAAAGGTGTGTGCGTGTGGGTGAGTGTAGCAACAGTGCCCTCCACTGGAATATACACACATAAGGCTTTCCTGCAAATAGAGAGAGAGTTCATGTGGAAGTTATGCATCTGCCAATCCGAACAGAGATCATTTACATAGATATCAGTCCTAAAGGTACAGTAACAAAAGCAGAATGTTTAGTTCTAATAAAGAGAGGCCAGAAAAACATCATGTGCAATTCACAGAAACTGTTTTGGCACATAAACTTACATTAATACCATAAGTGAACATTGGGGACATTAGGGAACATTTAAAAATAAATTAAATTAAAGGAAAATGTAAAAAAAGTGACATGCATGATTTAGTTTTTGTGGGCGGTCTGCTGCCCATGTGGTCCATACCCAAATCCACCACTGCTTAAACAGTCATTTGGCTGTGAGAACAATTCTCAGCCATTAATCAGCTGATGTTCACCTAAATCATAATAATAAAATAAAGTTAGAGTTTATGTTAGAATTTGTATTTCTTGCTCCTAAGCTCCCCTTACAGGCAGGAAGAATAATTTGCACTTCAAGCCACCCTTGAGGCACTTTTTTTCATGTGCATTTCCTGACAAACTAAGAGATAAAGATCCGGCATTGAAAAAAGCGAAAGAAACATGTGGACTGAGGCGGTACAATAAGAATGTTTTCCCATCAACTTCACCAAAGTTACACAGTACAGTTAGCAGCATGCCGAGCCCAGAGACGCAATTCTTCCTACTACAAGTTACTGGAGCTCAAAATGGATTTTTCCAATTACCCAATTACCCAACTCATACATATTCTCCCTCTATCACATACAATGTTCTTGACACTGGAAGGGTGAACAGCCATCAGCTTTTTTTCCCCCCCAAACTGCTGCCAAAGCAACGTCAAAAGCGATGTGTACCCTACTCTTATGCATCGGTCAGCAGAAGCCAGTGCCGGTCAACATCGCACTGGAATGATGTTGGAACAAAGTGCCATCTTCCCACCCTAGAGAGAACAAGGTCGACTGTGCTCTCTGTGGGCCCTCGCTGCCGATGGCGAGCAGCATGACTGGGATTCAAACCAGTGATCCTCTGTGGTTATAGTGACAGCGCTGTTTTTTCCTGGCTCCACTGACCACAAGAAAAAGGAAAGTGAAGCTAGCTTCTTTTTTGCTTTTCCATTCCACCTTAACTGGTGCAGGAGTTACATTCTGGTATCTGAATAGTTTAAGGTGGAACTGAAAAGTATTGTTAGAGAAGGGTATGGGGGGTCATGGTTCGATGCATTCTCTTTTTCCTGCTATCCCAAACTTAACCAAAGCATGATACCTAACATGGACCAACACCCCAGCCTTAAGCTAATGCACTATTCAGGAGCCAACATGCTAAGAATGAGGAAGTTCATTTTGGATGGTCTAAAGATGATACTTTTCAATGCTTTTTCAGTGTCTCGAGCCTTGTCTCAAACAGTACAATATTGCATATAATACACCATCCATGTGACAACAAGCCAGGTGAGGAGACTGCAGGACCTGTTGAAATGGTCTCATGCCACCGAGCTATGTAGAATTCTTCAACATCTCTTCAACCTGAGCTTTAAACAGGAGTGCGTACCAGTGCCGTGGAAAAATATCCTGCTTATGTCCACTACCTTCTCCAGGACTGACTACAGACCAGTGGCCCTCATATCACATGTCATGAAGGTCCTGGATAGACTAGTGCTGTCACTTCTCAGACTTCAGGTCAGCCCTTTCCTTTACCCCCTGCAGTTTGCCTTCGAGCAGCAGGTATGTGTGACTGCAGAAGGCACACTCCCATTTGGGCCACACCACCTCCACAATGAGAATCCCTTTCTTTGAGTGGTGCAATAGAAACGATCTGCTTCTCAATGTGGCCCAAGACCAAGGAGAAGGCGACTGACTTAAGGAGGAAGAGCACCACAAACAGTCCAATTACCATCATCAGTCAAACCTGGGTGTCCTCTTAGACATCCTAGAAGATCAGTACAGAGGCTGTGTACAGCTACTTTATGAGGACGCTCAGGTCCTTGCAAGTGCTGTCTTCTTTGTTGTAGAGTTTTTGATTTGGAAGCATCAGAGGTGGAGAAGGTAAAAGACCTAACAAATTGATCAGGACGGCTAGCTCAGTTTTGGGCTGCTCTCTTAATGGTTTTGAGTTAAAAGAAGGAAGAAACTAAACAACAGCCCTCTCAACAGCTTAGCAAACTTACTGCTCCTCACTGCTGCACAATACACCACTCCCTCATCATGATCCACCGGTAGACAGCAGAGCACATTTAGCAACAGACTCATCCAGGTGCACTGTAACAAGGAACAGTACAAGCGTTCTTTTCTCCCAAGTATATTCTCAATAGAATAGGGCTCTCTGGAGCTGATAAACATGAATCTAGAGGCACCATGCCTAATGCCAGGTGTGGGATAGAGGGATATAAAGTCCCCAACCATTGAGCTTTGTAGCAATGTTGATGCCCCTTCCAATACTGTTGGGATTAGTTGGGGTAGTGATCATCCCACATCCTTGCAGAAACAATAAATGAGCATGAGCATTGTGTGTCCCAATACTTTTGTCTATAAAGCCTAGTAGCTACTTAACCCCCTGACCTATATTTAGAAACAACAGTGCAGGACTGCAGCTCAGCAGATGGACTCTTCATGTTTTAGTTCACATAGGTTTTTGGGATGTATTCTCAAACACATTCTGGCACACAGCATTTCAGTGAGAGTTCTCACCTCCCTTTGACTATTCCTAAACATGGATGTTCTATTCGACCCACTCTGTGGTTGGTTTACTTTTGTCTTTTGGATCATTGTCATCTTGCATGGCTCAGCCTCTTGCATGTTCTGCTGAACAAGAAAACGTTCAGTATTTTTTTTTTTTTTTTTTTTTTTGCCTTTGTGTGCCTTCGTTTTTTTCTATGGCAATGTTCTTGTATCCCTTTCCCATGTTTGTTGAAGCTCAAGCCTCCACAACAGTCTCTTCTCATACTATCACTAGTTAAAGGTGTGGACTGAACTAACTTAAGGTTTAATGTTTTTTCCATTTCCTGTAAATGTTGCAGTTTTGGAGATACAAGGTTTTTGTCTTTAAGCAATGATGTATGTTGAATGTTACATCCACACAGCAAAATGGAAATGATCAACAGAGTAAAATGAAACTTTTTTTTTTTAGTAACATTTTGGGACTGAAATGCATAAAATAATTTCTAAAATTTGTTATTTGTAACCAATATTAAGAAGAGACCATGCTAAAAAAATCCTAATAGCCTATAATACTGCTGGAGTAATTCATACAAAAACAATGCATCATGGTATATTACATGGCATAGGCTTCTAAAGGTATAAAACGTAAACAGTAATAGATTATTACACACAAATGTATTTATTTAAAAAAATGCATCTGTACTGCATCCATATCCGTTTCTTTACAAAAAAAATATTTGACAACACATCTACCAAATATTAAGCAAGTATAATCAAACCCCCCCTCTCCCTCCCCCCTGTCCCCACAGTTACCCACCTATTCACTTGAAATGCCAGAGATATCAATCTGTAACTACAAATTACTGGTACGTCTCTTCACAAAACCCTCTCCGTTAAGAGCTTGACACATACATCTCTTTCTGTCTCACTGCTTTCCCGCTCAGGAACACTCCAGTGCAGTAGAAACAGTGTACACCTGACTCTTCAGCCTCCTCTTCATCTCTCGGATCATCTGACAAAGAGCCAAAGGGTAGCAGAAGTATATTGTAGCCCAGTCCTCACACATATTGCCCTACAGGTACAAATGGTACATACACACACACACACACACACACGCACACACACAGACACACACAGCAGAGGTTATTCAAGGTATTCCAGAGCATGGCTCAACAACTTATACCAAAGGCCACATCCATCTGCTTCAAAGTCTAGTGTGTGCAGGGGGTAATTCAATATTGTGTTTGTCTGCCAGTTGTATCTGCTGCTTAGGTTCCGCCACTCATATCCACATACACGTTTTCCTTCCAATCAAATCAATAGTACACCTGATTCTACTTGTTTAATCATTCGGGCTCAGTCCTCAAACAGCTAATTAGTTATATGATGTGTACTTGTTTGGATCTACAGCCAACCTGCTTTGCCAAACAAGGCTCAGTAGGGGAACCCATCCTTCTCTGGTTGGCGCCAGTTGGTGGAAAGTTCCTTTCAGTTTGTAAGCTTGTCAGTTATGGGAAGATTGAGATCTGATGGAGGCATGAGAAACTTTATAGTAGCGATAGACATAAGCAGAGATTGACCTAAGGTAGCAGCTGCCTGTGAGAATTGGTTGTCAGTTTGGAGAGGATATCTAGAGGAGGCTTATCGTGCAGTAAGAGTGGGCGGTTTACTACACATGGCAGCTCAGTTATACAGATAATGACAAACCGCTATTGTGATAGAGACCCCAAACAATGGCTAAATGAAACCAGATGCAGTTTCAATAGACGGAAAAGGGCAAGGAAGTGAGCCAAACTGAACTAAAAAGGTCCATGGGCAGCCTACAGGAAAGTCATAGATTGGGGGGGGGGGTAACCTGGCAAAACGAGTAGCAACCAGATTCCTGGGGGAAGAAGGGGAGAGGTGGGTGGGGGGACTTTGTCGTAGACACGTAAACAAGGTGGAGATGGTATTTAAAGGATGTTGATTAGGGAGGAGGGGCTTCAGGCATGTTCCTCCTCCCAAATGTTTATTATTTCATCATCACTTAGCGAAGACATGAAACCACAAATTCTGAAACCTAGAGCATCAGCTGATACTGATATTGATCCAATATATATTAAAATTATTGTGGTTTTAGTTTTAAAGCTACCATGGAGTGGTGAGGCGCAGTTGTTGTAAACGGAGAGTTGGTCAAGCGGGTGTGGGAGAGTTTTTAAATACATATTTTCCGTGACATACAATATTATTTTTAAACACAAATGTGAACAAACTGTCAGACTGGACAGCACTGCATATAATACCTAAATCTGCTGGGTCGAAGGCTCCGGCGAGTACACGCAAATCTGCATTAGTGGAAACCAAAGTCACTAAGCAACTAAGGGTGCAATATCCTTGCTTTGTAGTTTGCTTGTGTGACATGGCAACCCTGTGCATCCTATGTTCATTCAGACTGTAGGCTGTGCACGTCCTGAAGAATTAATGTGACATGTCTGCTAGATGCAATACCAACAAAGTGTGATGTAAAACAGTTGTAAAAAGCGCTATACAAATAAATCTGACTTAACTTGACTTGATGTTATGTCAGGAGCAGACTGGACAAAAAGCTCTTTGTCTTTTTCTGCAGTTTCCTAGGGTTAAACAACATTCTCCTCAAGATCTGAGGTAGAACTCAAGGAAGGAATTCTTATGTCAGCAGGGGATGTTGTAGCCCTGATCCGGCCCCTAGTGGACGTAGCTTTAAATACAGATATCCAGATACAAAAGTAGAGATGCAGACAAATATCTTGCATAGAGACTTATTTTCTAGGTATAATGATATGTATTGTTTATTAGCAGTTAAAGGTGGATTGTAATGATCTTTGTCTCTACATATTTCCGACTAAGGACAGGTACGTTTCTGTAAAAAGGTACAAATTAAAACCTACAAAACATTCCTT
Source organism: Salminus brasiliensis (assembly GCF_030463535.1). Classification (NCBI taxonomy): domain Eukaryota; kingdom Metazoa; phylum Chordata; class Actinopteri; order Characiformes; family Bryconidae; genus Salminus; species Salminus brasiliensis. The sequence goes on from NC_132895.1 coordinate 25,609,473, forward strand.
CCCCACCCTCCCAGAACTGCATTTTACTTTTTCTGTTTACTGTCCCATATTTACAAAAGTAGGTGGATAAGGGTTTCTTTGGTTTCTAAGTAGCCTTTTAGGTCTAGAATCTTCCAAGTTTTCCTGGTTTACCACAGCATTAATATGTAGCCCTTCTTTTCTGATGCTGAAGATGTAAAGATTATATATAAATAAATAAATGAATAAATAAATACATTAACATCTACGTTGACAGCAACAGTTGGCCAGAAAAAAGTCCCCCAATAATCTAATTTTGGCTAGATGTGGACTCTCACCTTCCTGCATCTCTGAATTTTCATAAACGTCTAATCTGTACACCAATGATTTGCCAAACAGATGCGATTTACAAATATAGGCAAATGTTCCATGGCCAGGCTTTTGCATGAGTGCAGTCAAGCATTATTTTCTAATGCCATTATCCTGAGACTGCTAGACCCCAGACAAGGCAAAGCAGCAACATCATATTCCTCACTCTTTTTTTCTGTCACTCACCCTGATTTTAAAACGTTCCCTAATGCCAACTCGCATAGCAAATGTAGAGCCAGGTAGCATTGGCAGACACAGGCACTCTCCATACTGATGAGCCAAACTGTAATCCAAACAGCAGGGCACAAATGTACCCATCAAACCTATTGGAGAAACAAAAAGTAGAGAAGATTGAAAGAAACCTAATGGAATTTAGACTTTATTAGGTATGTATGCTAAGAGCTTTATAGATGACCATGCTTTTTAACAAATAAACAAACTCATAACTCATTCATGCAATTTTCAAAATCAGTTAATCATTGGCAGCAGAACAATGTACAAAAACATTCCGATATGGACCAGGTGATGTTCAGCAATCATCAGAATGATGGGGGTTGGGGGTGGTGGGGTTGGGAGGGAATATGTAATCTGTAAAGTGTGGCATGATTGTTGGTGCCAGACGGGCTGGTTTGAGTATTTCGGCTGATCTCCTGGAATTTCCAGCACAACAGTCTCTAGAGTTTACTGGTGAGCATCCAGTGAGCAGGGGTATTACCAACAGAAACTCCTTTTTGATGAGAAAGGTCAATGAAAAAAAACACCAGACTGGTTTGAGCTACAGCTAGTAACTCCGATAACCACTCTGAACAATTGTAGTGAGCTCAGAATGCTCAACATGCTGTTCCACCTTAAGGTGGGAGGGCTACAACAGCAAAGAACCACATTAGGTTCCATTTCTATCGGCCAAGAACAGAAGACTGAGGCAGGAGTAGACACAAGCTCACTGAAACTGGACAGTTGGAGACCTGAGGAGGGATTACTTGCTATCTGAGCATTGTTTCTGAACATTTGCAACTCTACAAGGCCACAATCCACCATGATAATGAGTTCAGTTCTTTATTGGCCTTCCAAGCCACCAGATCTGAATCCAATAGAACACTTTAGGATATGGTGCAACAAGAGATCTACACAGCATGAAAGTGCTCCTAAAAAAACACTTTTACCACTTTTAGAATGAATACCACAAAGAACCAAGGCTGTTTTGAGAGCAGAGGAGTCTCTAACCAGTATTAGTTCAGTGTTTCTAATCAAGTGTTTGGTAAGTGCACCTTAAAACTTTTTAAAACAGATTTTCAACTGACCAAGTAGGTACTCCACTTCACTTGACACATAATGTTCAGTTATATCAGTGTCTCGTTACTGGTAACAATGGATGCTACAGTGTTTGATACCATTAGTTTAAGTTTAATTTACATGCTAATTTAAAGTCACAACATCTACTATACACTCCCTGTTATGACAAGAAATTGCGGTATTTAGTGGCAAAAAAAGGTAATGTCCTCTAAAATAAAGGCATTAAATCATAGGTTATATTTAATTTTAGTGCAAATTTAACCTGCCCTTTCATTAAAGTTGAAATGCACAGCAATCCGGCATGGTAAAGACCACCTGAACGTTTCACAGAAATATTGTGACAATATAGACAGATTAAATAAGAACTGGCACATGAACAGTACCACATTTAAAGGAAAATAAAATAAAGAAAAACATTGTAACACCAAAACTTCATATCTGCTGTGAAGCCTGATTGGTGGTGTTTGTTTTAGGACAGAAATTAAATCAGCTTTCAAATCAAGTTAAATTAGGAAATTACCAATACCATGTTAGTGAATCTTTCAGTGATCTCAACTGTAAGAAGTTTAAGAAGGATAAGAAACATGGCTATGATCAATCGAATAGAGTGGTTCAGCAGTAACCAGAATGATTTTAATATTTAGTAGTCTTCAAATCCATCTGATTGAGATACAGGACAGCCTCAACATATGCATAAACTAAAACAGCAACTGCTTGGCAAATATTATAGTTTCCACTGCTCCCAAAACACCTCATCCAACAAGGGACCTAATTGACAAGCCCTTTTGGAGGCAAGTGTGTTACTTCAAGGAGAGCACAACAGCATCCAGGGTAGTGGTTCCCCAGGACTAAAATTGGGAGCCACTGGTATAGATAGAGGAAGAGGCCAAAATACCCAATTGCTGTACATACCATTACATCCTTTAAACCCTAAAGGCTTGTATGTGTCCCTTCCAATGCCTTGCTGTCCAACAACAAAGGTTTCCTAATAGTTTCACAGCAGCCACAGAATCGTTTAGGTAGTAGTTACTGAATGAAAGGTCCTAAACTTAAAACTCACATATAACCCTAGGGTTCATGGGGATTTATTTATACTGTTTTTACAATTAAACCTTTAAGTAAAGAAAGTCATTCAGACTGGTTTGATATTACGTGTTTTGAACCAGGATGAGTTGCTCATAATGGTGGTGATAGAATCCAGACATCCAAAGCCACGTCTTTATTATCGTTGGATACATAGATACGTTAACGGATGCTGCCGGATTTCAGACACTATGCAAAATGGCATGCATGTGTGTTTCTATTGTGATCACCATAACTTCAAAGACTAGAATTTAAGTTGATAAGTTTCTCTAAAATAAACCATTTTACATCAAAATTACTCTAAATCAATAAATAAATAGCTTAAGGTCACAGAAATATACATATAAAATTCTCATTCCCATTAAAAAAAAAAAAAAAAGAAAAATGACACGAAATCAAACCACACTGCCCTGGTGGAAACTAATAATAAAGCTTGCTTAAGAAACACCTCAAGCACACATGCAAGTGCGACTAACAATAAATATAGGGGGCAGTAAATACCAATAACAGATATGTCAGTTTCACATCCGCATTGTTTCAGGATGGCTGCTGTGAGCTAGTACTACTACATTTAAGCTGTCACGTCTCTTTACCACATGCCTCTTTTCTCACGCAGACAAGACTGAACACTTTTAAACACTTCCTCTTACAGGTGCTGCAGTCACTGCACACTTCAAAAAGCCCCGTGCTCCAGTCTCCCCCCGTCTGCGTGATGGTGGTCACTGTTGTGGTGGTCACTCCCAGGCCTGGCTGAGTGATCACAGGAAGCTCCAGCCCGTCACTGGGTGGCGACCAGCTGCCCTCCTGGCGGCCTTCCGTCCCATGTCCACCTGAGTCTTCCATTCTGTGCTCGGTTGAGAGAAGAGGTAGCTGTTGCATGGTGAGACCATAGAGACACAACTAGGCAGCACATGCAATATCCTTTCAAGGAGCAAACTATAGCAGACCTGAACGTATCGACAACATTGCCCTGCACACGAGTGATGGCTCCTGATAGGGGGGTGAACACTTACGTTGTGGCGGCTGTTGGGGCGTCGGCACGTCGGCACGTTACAAATTCCTCGGGCTGACAGGGGGCTGAGGGAGAAGACAAGAGAAGGGTGACAGGAGTGTGCTCCTTCAGATAGCTGCATGGCCAAGGAGCTAAACCAGCCAGCTGCTCAGGACTGATAAGAGACCAGCCTTCTCCAAGCGGCTAATACAGAGCAACACAGGCGAGTGTGCTCTCCAATTAGAGCGAAGAAATACACAATGAAGAAGTGGTATGTCTACTGCAGACACAGACCTTCAGTTCACAATTCCAAAGCCACTGAAAGACACACACACACACACACACACACACACACACACACACACACACACACACACACACACACACACACACACACACACACACACACACACACACACACACACCTCAACACAATAAGTAGCACAATAAAATGGCATTCAGTACGAAACAGCACTCAGTGGCCCTCCTAGCCTTACATAACTGGCCTACTGAGCAACCCTCATTCAGACAACACATAAAAAAAAGAAAAACAAGAAATACCAATAGTGCCACAAAATATACACCAAAAACAAATGGACTTAATACTGTACCTCCAAAGGGTGCAGCCACAGTCTCCTTCTGCAAACACTGATTCAGATGAGGCTGAAGTGCATGTCTTCTCGAGGTTGACTTCTCACCTCATTTCCTGCTCCCGCACGCCCAATGCACATTAAACTGATGACATCCCTTTTTAGCTGTGCTATGCTGAGCTCTGCCTCCGAATCTGCTGCGGGTTAGCTCAGCCGCAAGGACGCAAGCAACAACTCAATGGGAAACCCCAAAGTGGGTAACTAACTAATCCACATAATCGCTACGTTGTTAATGGTCACAAAAAACATTCACGTTTTATGAAGATTCTTTTGTTTTTATCACTTTTTCCCCTATTCATCATATACATGAAATTCAATTGGAGAAGCAATTATGACTAGGAAGCAGAAAGATGTTGAGGGTGTTCTTTACAGAATAGTTGTACAGTCAGACACAACATACAGCATGAAATTCAAAACCTCCAATATCGATGTTTATAGCCAGAGTCAGAAGCTGTCCGTTGCATACAGAATGAATTTGCCGGCAGTGATTTTATAATTGGATGACCTAGTTTGTAAGCCAAGCAGGGCTTATATCTTAGTCACTGTCCAACAAAAACCTCATATCTCCAAAATGGCAAATTATACCAAAAGGAAATAATAATAATAATAATAATAATTATCTTCTTAGCTTTTAACAGAAGTCAATGTAAATATTTTATTCTAAGTCAATTTCTATTAATCCATTTATCATGACACTTTGACTATGTAAAGAACAACTACACACATGGTTCTACAACAGATACAAGGTTTTTGCGTGACAGCAACGAGCTATAAATTATACATATATATATATATATATATATATGTAACAAACAAATGACAGAAAAAAAGTCATGCCCCAAAAATAGAAAAGCCACATAACTACATTAGGCTTTTCAAAGTTCAAATTTTAAAAGATGACAGCACTAAACAGAGGGAGTTGAACCACTGCATCAGAAACGTGGCCTACCTTGTTTTAATCACCAATTACAGAGCCTTCATCTGAACTTACATCAAGCTGAAAGAAAGAATGCAGAGTCTTCTTGCTGGACTGTTTTAGCATTAGAGTTTGACATCAAGACTAGGTGCCAGCTAATGCTACATTTTAGACAAACTACTTTTAGATGGCTATCGGAAAGAAATAACGGGTCAAAGGAGTAGAAAACATAGAAACCGCCATGACTGCTTCCCCCACCCCCTTTTGAAGAGATCCAAATCTCACTGGACTAGGTAGATAAGAGTGTCCCCAATGTCCACCTTGAGGCCGTTGTCACTCAAGTGCACTTTCTTCTCGTCTAGACTGATGTGGAAGACAGACTTGTCTGAGATGGGAAGTTTCCCATGCTCTTCTTTTCCCAAGACCGGCACACTGCGGGGGCCAAGCACTGGGTCCTCAAAGCGCATGAGCTTCACTTTGGATAAGTCTGAAGAAAAGAAAAGAACTGGAGTTAGTAACTGTCCACAAGATCAGAGATTCTTAATTAATGCAACATGTTAAATGTGATATAAAATCCTAACAAACCTGGTTCAGGTCATTTTAAGGGATTTACTAAGAGTTCAGTAAGCCCTACCTTTGATGCCTCTGTTGATTTTGGACAGTCTGCGGATGATGCTGTCTTTGTTGTCTCCCTGCCGGACGTCAATTCGTGTAGAGAAGAGACCATTGGATGGCTGAGGGTTCAGCAGGGACACAGACACTCCAGGCTACAGGGAGGGGGAGAAAGAAAGAAAAGAACTCACAGCTTAATGGTTCATAATGCTTAACAATGCTTCACCAGTAATGGTCTATGGGTTTTATTAGAAGAGCCAGATTTACTGAACATAGGGACAGTTGTATGTGAAGGTTTGGGCACCCTTTGCTTAATAGTGGGAAGTACTAAACACAGCCTCTTTACCTTATCAAATTTATATTTCATATTTATTTATTTGAGCAAATCCTAATTAACAGTTACTATTTTTTATAACATAATAATAAAGTATTTTTCATAACAATAAAATCAAATTAATCAGTGTGGCCTGTGCAAAAGTTTGAACTAGAGTCAGTACTTAGTAACACCCCTTTGGCAGAAATCCCAGGACAAAACACTTTTTCTAGCTAGGTAAAGATCGTTCATTTCTTGTAAACCATTTGGAATTTCCCCCCATGCTTTGAAGAAGGCCTCAAGATCGTGGATAGTCTTGGGTTTGACTTGCCTGTACAGGTCTATCCACAAATTTCCTATGATATGCCAGAGGGACATTCCAAAAGCTTCAGTTTGTGTTTGTTCAGGTAGTTTATTGTAGATTTGTTTTGGATCATTGGATCCTGTTGTTGAAACCATCTCATTCAGGATTTGCTAAAATATTCTTCGTGCTTGCTTGCCTAATCTATTCATCCATTGGCAATGCCACTGGCAGCAACGCAACCCCAAAACATAACAGATCCACCCCCATTCTTTACATTGGCAGGGTGTTCTTTTCATGAAGCGTCCAGGCTTTTTTCTGTCCTGGCACCAAAGTGGTGGAACGAGCTGCCCCTGGGAGTCGCTTGCTGTCTTCAAACGCAAACTGAAGACCCACCTCTTCAGAGAGTACTTGGACGAATAGTTCTATGGTCGCCTTATTGTATTGTGTTTAGCAATGTCTAAAGCTTAGAGGCATCTTTTGAATTATTAGTCTATTCTAACTAGCTAAGGCTTTTCTTGGGTAAATAGCAAAGCACTTTGTAAGTCGCTCTGGATAAGAGCGTCTGCTAAATGCCGTAAATGTAAATGTAAATTAAATGTAGTTCCTATTCACCCCCCCCCCCCAAACATACCTTTACTAAGCGTGGCTGAAGAGTTCTATTTTGACTTTGTCAGTCAACAACACTTGATTTCATAAAACCTTTAATCAAGAAACCAAATCTTGTTCCTAGTGTATTGTCTAATTACAGACCCAACTTTACATTTATATAAGGTAAGATTTTAGAAAAAGCTGTGGCCCAACAACTCCGCTTATACCGGAATAAAAATGACATGCATTAGAAATTCCAATCTGGAGTCAGACCCAATCACAGCACAGAGACAGCCCTAGTGAAGATTACAAACGATCTCCTTCTTGCCTCTGATCAAGGCTATGTATCTTTATTAGCCGTACTAGATCTCAGCGCAGCCTTTGATACAATAGATCACACTATTCTACTAGAAAGATTAGAGAACATGGTTGGAATCATAGGAACAGCCCTATCGTGGTTCAAATCATATCTAACCAAAGACCATCAGTTCATAAAGGTAAAATAATTATCTATAAATTACACAAAAGTAAGATATGGAGTTCCGCAAGGCTCAATTTTAGGACCGCTAATATTTTCATTATACATGTTACCACTGGGCTCAGTTATAAGCAGACATGACTTCAATTTCCATTGTTTTGCAGATGACACACAGCTCTATATATCAGCCAAACCTGACGATAAATTTAGATTACAGAAAATGGAGGACTGTGTAAAGGATGTTTAACTCTGGATGTCACACAACTTCTGTCTTAACAGCAACTCCTTTTAGGTCCAAAAGACACTAGAAATAAACTGAAATCAGACCTAATGTTAGACTTGGCTGATGCTTCCAGTATTTCTGGTCTAGCAGCTAAAAATCTTCGAATCATATTCGATTCAGATCCATCATTTGAGCAACATATAGCTAATAAAACTAGGACACCCTTTTAACATCTTAGGAACATTGCCAAACTAAGAAACTCCTTATCTCTACAGGATGCAGAAAAGTTAGTACACGCTTTCATTACCTCAAGGCTAGATTACTGTAATACAGTTTTGTCAAGTTGTTCCAGCAGGAACCTCAATAAACTTCAGCTGGTTCAAAATGCTGCAGCCAGGGTCCTTAATAAAACTAGAAAATTTGACCATATCAGTTCAGTTCTATCAGCACTGTGTATCAGCAACCTATACCTGCGTCAGACCAGCTGCCACCTACCAGCCCGACCAGCAGGCCCACCCCACCTCCACCACCCATGCCAGACCAGCGACACACACTCCTACTACTGCCACCTGTCTAATGACCATGTTAAAATGTTAAAACCGAAATGGACTCTTAACTATCTGCCACTATTAACTATTTTACCCCTATTAACTTTCATTACTCTTATTACTTTGACCATCACTGCCATGACTATATTAAGTTATACTACACCATGATTATTGTATTATGATTATGAACATGTTGAACACCAGCACAGTTCAACAGTATATATGGTTTGGTAACTTTTATTAATAATTTATAAATAGTTCTGACCAGAGAAGGATGGGTCCCCCTTATGAGTCCTGTTTCCTCCCAAGCTGAGTTAGTTTTCCCTTGCCACTGTCGCTGTTAGCTTGCTCACTGGGGGTCTTAGATTTTTCATGTGTTTTATGTTATTTATTTTTTTTTGTCTCTTACTAATTAAAGATTATGTAAAGCTGCTTTGTGACAACAGTTGTAAAAAGTGCTATACAAATAAATTTGTCTTGACTTGATTTCAAGTGGCATGTCTAGATGTTTTGTAGCAGAGTTTAAATGTTATGTTTTGTGACAAGGTTGCAGGTAAGTGCCCTTTCGTGACTACTCCATTAGCCCTCTTAAATCTCGCTATGTTGAGACCCAATGTGACTTAAACAACTGTGTGAAGAGATACTCCAATCCTACACCTGAAAAACTAAAGTTAGATTTCAGAAATTCTTCCTATTTCTTGTGAAAACATACCTTTACTCATGTAGACGAATTGTTTTGGTGGTTAAAATGGATTTACCAGAGTCCCAGATTTACAAAAGTACTGGAATGTATGAATAAAATAGAATAGAAAAAAAACTATGAGAAGTTCCTTTGGTCAGCTTCACACAAACCCATATATGGAGGCTCGAATACAGCAATTGGTAAGATGAGAGGCAAATGATGGACATGCGTAATAAGTCTGGATGGGAGTCATGTATGAGCTGGCAATGAGATACAATCTAAAGGCCAGGATCTACAGGTTCAGGAACATTGTTTGAACCGCGTTTCCGTGCTGCATTATCACAAAGATATTAATAATAAAAAAGGATCAATGAAATATCAAATCAGCACATTTGTAGGCTCCAGAGGAAAAAGATAAAGATAATGTTTGTACAGGCAATACTGCACAGTGAAATAGTGCGCCACAACTATCGACTCAGCTAAACCATCCGGCAGGTTCTTGGCATTCATATAGGGAATATCAGCAGTTTTCTTGGAGAGTTTTCTTGATCTCATTTTGACTTCCACGGTTCCCCAGAACAGACCACACTGTGGAAACCGCAAGCTGAAAATGCTTTGCTGTCTTCCGATAGCCTACTCCTGCCTTGTGGGCATTGATTACTTACTCGTTCTCAGATCTTTAGACAGTTGCTGAGTGTTAGCAAAATGTTTGAAGGGTCAGAGAATGTACAAAGCTTGGAAATTAGGTTCAGCCAATAGTTCCCAATTATAATTGGTGACATGCCCCAGGCCTTATTTGCTAATCAAGGTCTGAAATTGTGTTTTTAATTTATAAAATAAAATCACACAAACATTTTGGCTGCATAAACTCTTTTGCATTTTCCACATGAGATGTTTATCATGAAAGAGAGTAATTGTGCATTTGTTGAAAATACGGTGTCTGTTTTATTAGTTACAGAGGCTGTGATTACTGGTGCTCAATTAAACCATAGTGTCCATAAATTTGCATACAACTGCATATAGCCTTTTAGAAGGGAGGGGAAAAAAATAAAAAAAATAAAAATAAAAATAAAACACCAACTATTGCCTGAATGACGACTGACTGCGTGTCTGAGCATTGTTAACCATGCAGAAATTCTTTCTAAAATTAGCCTGGGCATAGTCCAAGACTGATCATCTATTAAAAAGGAGAAACGATTGAGGAGGCCTTTTTTGTGTAGGTGGGTGACTGTTGTAACAACCTTACCTCAGATCTGAAGATACTGAACGGTTTCCCTGGGCAACAGTCCTCCTTTACTTTATCCTCAGCCTCAGAGGCAAACAGCACATCTATCTGATCCAGCTACAAACAGAACGAGAGGGAAAGGAAGTGCTAAAATTTAGAACTAATTACTTAACTACATCATTTACACACACACAAAAAGGCACTTTTGCACAGGCTGTAAATTAACTGATTATGCCAGTGGGAGTAATTCTTTAAGCCTAATGAGGGGACTTTAAAAGGCTTGAATGAAAGAGTTCTTTACATTATACCTCTAAAAATGTAACCGCTTGAAGGGTCCTGGTTTAGATTGAATTAGATTTCTCACTGCTTTTCAGAAATACTGGCTACACTGCACAGCTGGTCCCCTGCTTACCTCCAGAGAGTTGGTCAGATAAACAATATTCTCCAGCAGAACTGCTCGCTCATCAAACTCCAGCTCCAGATCAAGGACCCTCGGCCCATTCTTTTCCAGGTTGTCCTATTAGACACACACAAAATGTAATTAGAATTCTGTACAGACAATTTACAACAGTATATGTAATTATCAATTTTACAATAATCAGCTCATTATAATGAGCTGTTAATTTCAGACAAACCTTAGAGCATCAAACACTCAATCACTTTTCTACAAGCTCCAACTCTCACCACTGCTCTTACCTTAATCATGGCCACAAACGGCATCACCCGCTTCATGTACTTTTTCAGTTCTGGCATGGCGCCCAGCTCCATGGCAATGACCTTGTTGTCAGGCAAAGTTCCATTGTTGTTCTAGGAACCCAAAAAGAATAGTAAAAAGGTAATCTCATATCGTTTTGGTCTCATTAGTTGCATTTTGTTGAAACAACGGGAAACGCCGCCAACTCTGTCTTTGATAGTAAAGATTCAGAAGTGGTAGACAGCGGTTACCTACTGCATCTATTATTAACAAAAAAAGAGCCAGCGGTCAAGAACAAACAAACAAAAACAGAACAAGGTCGAGAAGCTTATTTGGTGTGAAAAAGGGGCAATAAAACAGTAGAAAAGTAAAAACATTGATGCCTTTGAACTTATGTATCAATGAAGACCTTTGGGGGCATCTTGAATGGCTAAGAATGAGCCCTTGACCTTCAACCTTATTTTGAACATAGGAGAGAAATTTACTGAAAACAATAATTACACTTGAAAACCACTGAAGGTAAAACAGGCATATCCTGAACAAGCCATAAAGAAGTCTGATAACCCAAACAGAAGATGGCACTTCACTTTAAAGAAAGAAACACTGCTCAGATTGCGGAATTTTCACCTGATCGAGGTTCGGATCTGAGTCATAGATCTAATGTTTTAATCCAATAAATTCTTTTCAAATTAATTTTTTTTTTCTCTTCTCAAATCGCCATGTCACCTAAGTCATGCTAAGGCTAAGGCAACACCATTCTACCATTTTGACCTGATAATGGGAACATAGCCCCAATGTGTTGGGTACAGTATGTGCTTTGCTGACAGCAAGATCGCATATTTCAAATCAATGCTTCTAAATGGGGATGTCTGATTTTGAGAGTAACATCAGCAACAGTGCATTTTGCAATCGATTCCACAAGCTAGTATAAAATTGAGAAGCAGCCAAATGTTTATTTGACTGCTCCAATTTCAGAGACTTCAGTATGTATTTTCTTGACCAAGACTGCTAGTATTCGGAAACTCACGCGCTCACGCTCGACCCAATTAGCTCCATTTATAATGAAAAACCATTGTGTTTACATACACACACACTGTTTATGCTAAAACAAAAAAGAAAAGCAAATAACTTGTTATATACAATTATAGACATATCCAATAAACTGAACTACTGCCATTACCACCAGCAGAGACTCATGTACTTTATTTACCTACAAACAAAGCTGTATACAGACTAAGCATTTTTTTTTACAGGCTAGAGCTCTGTATCTCTGGGCCAGACGGTCGAAGAAGAAGAATTGCAGTGGGTGATCAGGGTCCCATGTTATCATGAGAGATGAAAGGGTTTGATTAGCCAGTAAGTATCCCTTTTGTTTTAAGATGTGTAACTGTAGATTTCCCATCGAAGCCACTGCAACACAGAGAGGCATAGGCCACAACAGGGCCTGTATGGAAAGATCATCTTGATTTTTTTCACCGTTTCTAAAGTGGATGACCATGGAGATGACGTTTTCTGATCATCTGGTTATGTTGCATAGTATTAATGGTGGAGCTGTAGTCAATAAAGAGGATTCTAATTACCGATGTCTCCAGATGCTGTAGCAGAGAATGAAGGAGACATGCCTCAAAGTCATTTGCTCCTTGTTTAGCCCTACGGGCAAACTAAAAAAAGGATCCAGCTGTGATTCAACAGCAGGCAGAATGCAGCTCAGAACCAGTGTTTCTAGACACTTCATAATTATTAAATTAATTGAAACTGACCGGTAGTGTTTTCATTTAGAGAGCTGAGTATTTTTAGGCAACGGTATGATTTGAGATGTTTGTAGAGAGTTGATACCAAACTAGTGTTGATTGATTTGGTGAAGACTGAATAAAGGATGTGCTCCATGGCACAGTCAGGCCGTCTGATCCTGGAGCTCTATTAACCTAGTGCCACCTGAGCAGCAGGCAGATATCGTCTTGTGTAAAGAGACGAGTAGTGCATGCTGGGTCTGGCCTGAGCACAGCGTACAACAATGGTATGAAACTCTATTAGGAGGAGACTGGAATGATGAAAGAAGAGGGTAAGCATTTGGAAGCCAGATCTTGCTGAAAACACCATTTATTGTTTATAACTACACCTTACCAGATTCTCTGGTTCTGTCAGTTCTGAAAGCGATAAAGTTATACAGAGTGACCTTACATTGAAGACCCCTCCACACCTAGCCACGCCTTCTTAAAGTCCCTTTCCAGCCGGCACTGGAAATGAGGTGCACCCACCTTGTTCCTTAGAGATAGTACATTGGCTTTAAGAATTGACAGAAGCGCTGGTCTCAGTGGAGGGGCTTTGGAGCCTTGTCCGTACTCCTCTTTGGCAGGCGCTCTCTGTCGTATTTCTGCTGGTACTGGACGCAGTGGCTTCATGTTACAGGCAACTGCGCCCCAGCACCATAGGAAATAACTCAGTGTAGGTCAGTCTGCTCGCTTAGAACTTTGGCTGAGGTGTGGCACTTTTCTTATTCATGCTCCAGAATACTTAAACTCAACAAACAAAACTGTGCTGTCAGATCATAGTGGGTTTCTTTAAAACAGCAACTTTACAGAGGGTAAAATGTTTTAATGGATGCCAATGAACAATTTTCATTTAAAACAAGACCCTTACGATCTCGCAACGTAACATGAAAAAACAACCTGAAGGTTTACCTTGTAGTGCTTGCCCAGGAGAGAGAGGGTGCTGTGCTGCCAGGGCGGGTAGCTCTTTGCCACATAGACAGTGCAGTGAGAGGGCTTGACTGGAGGTCTGTTGTCTCCTTTCTGTGAGGGAAGAGGAAATGGGCAGGAATTAAAGAGAGGAGTGACCTGATTTCACCACAGAGGCCATTTACACCTTCACTCAGTATGCGTTTCATATCTGGATAGCGTGCTTTGGCTGGATTCAATTGCACTTTCATCCAAGTGCATCACCAGTCTGACCAGATAGGATCCGATTTACCTTTCAGAAATAAAAAGAACCAGCATGCAAGTCATATTATATTTACTTCCTGTAAATATTGTTTTTCACCTCCTGTCTGTTGAACTTTATAGAAATATAAACAGTTTGTTGCAGTTTTACACTAATTTGTGCGGATCAATCTCAATGCATGTACACGTCTCTACCTGTACCCAGGCACACCATTCACACTCACAGTAAAATGTGGCTAAGATGCTTCCCTGACCACCTCCCAATGTGGTTTAGGTGATTCAATCACAATGTGCAGGTTACGTGACCTGCCTGTTCATGTGGCCAAATGAAATCTGAACGTGATCCGATCACTGAAAAGCATGTTATTCAAGGTGTAAACAGACTCACGGATTTGAATCCTATATTTTCAACACTAACAACGCACCCAAATCTGCAGAACTCGCAGTAAAGCCACAGTGCCGCTCATTTCAGCAATTTTAGATTTTCATTTCTGGTTTTGACACAGGCACTTTTCATCCATAAATGTCAATTTGGCCCTGGCAAGATTTCTGTTTGCTGCTATTTCTGTGCACTGAGCCACTCAAACTCTCCCAAGCCCCCCTGTTCCCTAATGCTCAGCCCACTAACCCCACCTCCACATCACCACGGCAACTCCTAATCCAATCCGACGTCCATTACCACATGGCTGCAGTGACATGGTTGAGAAAAGCCCGCCCTCCCCAGTTCCCATTACCCAAGCCTCAGCATGGTTAACGCGGTCTGAAAGAGAATGGTGCCATCTTAAAAGCAAAGGCACAGTGCACTCCTCCTCCATCGAGGGAGCTGTGGAGCTCATGCAAGCATATTCTACATGACATCTGTCATCTCTCCCCCACTTAGACCCTTAGGCTGACCTGATGCGCCCCCCTCTACTGACACCGGGGTGGGCTCTGCACAGCTCAGATAAAAATATAACCACAGATTAGCCTGTCCAGTAGTTCTAAAGTCAGCAATCTCACACTGCAAAAGGTTTTGGTTTGCACATTACACTTGCATGGGGGGGGGGGTGCTCTTTAATGCTGAGGCAAAACGTGCCTCAAAGTAGGCTGGCTGAGTTAGACTGCCAAATAGGGAAGCATTAGAGTAAGGTGTGGGGAGATGTTGACAGGACGCGCAAAGTGTAACTATTAATAAGAGGCTGGATGTAATGTGCAGAAGAGGTGGTGATTGAGAATGTGAAAACTAGACAGACGATAGAATGCTGATCTGAATTTGAGTAAAAATCTGGAGATTTATGGGGCAGGAATGAGAGTCTGAAATGATTGGCAAAAATCTAACAGCAAGACCAAGACTGCAAACATTAAATATTTATAAAGTCTGTAAAAAGATATTTTAATGTATGGCACCCCACACTAGTTCTTAAATCACTGTATCTGGGACTCTTAGCTTCACTACCCAGATCATCCACATCAACACTCAGTATTGCTTCAGAAATTTCTTAGTCCAATTAATCTGCCTGGGCCATGTCTAGCCTGACTAACCGCCGGGCTCACCTGCCACCCACATCAGATCAGCTGCCCACCCTCCTGCCACTGTTACCTGCCTGCAATATTTTCTACCATCATTAAAATCATCACCACTAACCCATCATTACTTTCATATTTTTTACCATCTCTACTGTACTTAAATTAGCTACATAGCTACAGTTATGATTAGATCAGTATAGCTGAGCAGCAGAACAGTCTTGGTGGTCCAGTGACTGTAGTTTAGAGTCTTGATTTCTCCCAAAGTTTCTTCCTTTAGGCTCTGCTGGAGTTCCTTGCCACTGTCGCATTTGGATTGCTCACCGGTGGTTCTAGTTTTTTTATGTTTTGCCGATCTCCTGTCTCATACGGATTCCTGTAAAGTGGCTCAGGATTCAAACTTGTGAACTAGGTCACAGTGGTAGCTTATTAAACCACTGAGTGATATTTTGTAGGTGGGGAGCATAACTCACCTTTTCATACCACAACCAGAAATACTAATCACACTTTGAGCCCCCTCTCACAGACTGTTCTACACATGCATTTGTTGACAAGCTAAAAGATACAGAACCGGTATCAGAAGTAAAACAAAATCAGGTGTACTGATGCGGTAGTGCAATGTGCAATATTACAGGAAATAAAATAAGAAACTCCCCTGACCTCAACCCTATTGAGAACCATTGGAGTATCCTCTAGCAAAAAATCCATGAGGATGGGAGGCAGTTTACATCAAAACAGCAGCTCTGGTAGGCTATTCTGACATCCTGCAAAGAACTTCAAGCAGGAACTCACAAGTTCAATGGATGCAAGAATTGTGAAGGTGATATCAAAAGGGGTCGTATGCTAGCATGCAAGTTGGCCTGTTAAGATTTGATTTCAGTAAATGTGACTCTTAATGCTGCAAATTCAACAAATGAGCATTTTCAGTTCTTTACAACCTAAAAAATGATTTGAAACTGTGCAAAATTATTTGGAACATTGAGTTCTTCCTTTCTTTATCTTTTATATATAAAAAGATGCTGTTATAATTAGCAGGTTTGTTCAATAAAAGTAATCAAAACAAATAAAAAGAAAAACGGTTCATGACTCAACCAAATTATATAACATTGTTTTAACAAGATTATGTAGCAAGGCTCTTGAACTTGCAGGACAGCAAAAGCTGAAGAGAAAGCTAACAAAAGTGAATGTAATTGCAGGGGCAGAAAGATTTTCTGTAGTTTGAGATATGTTGCACTAAAGGCAATTATATAAAGGCAGTACCTTATTCTTGGGAGGCTGCATGTAGGCTTTGAGGCGCAAGCGCAAGTCGTGGGCAGTCTCCATGAGATACTGTGACGATCGGATCAGAATTTCATCCACTGGACCAGCCACAGGCCAGCTAGCCTTCATCAAAGAATCAGTCTGTGGAGGCAGAGGGAAGTCAGGGAATGTTCAATCACTTTCAGTGTCAGGTTAAGCAGGTTTAGGGTGCTGACTTCCTGAGTACTCTGGCATAAAGTCTATTTCATCTTTACACCAGGACATGTTTAACAGAGTAGAGATTTGTATCAGATTTGTTTTATCTAAGCAAAAACATACAATGCAAGATTAAGATTAGTTTTGGCAACTATATGAGGATATTCTGGTACAGAGGCTAAGCTGATTTTATGTGTGGGTGTGTGGAGACCTTGTCATTAACAAGGAATGAAACGTAGTTGATGAAACTGAAAGACCATGTCTAACCCAAAGAATTTTAGTTTTCAGCATAGTTAAGGCCTCAGTATACTTTCAACAAAACAAAACTTACAAGGGCTGCACAAAGTCTAACCCACCTTCATTGTATGAATGCTCCAGTACTGCAGGTGGCACTATGACATTATAAGGTAAGATTATTGAAAGAGGACTGCACGCTGTAAGAAACAACCTCTTTATCACTGACCAAATGTTTTGTCACGTGGCGTTCTCATGCATCTGTGTTCAAAACAGGTGTTAGTGCCACAGAGTGAATGCGGCTTGAGGCATGCAAACTCACCTTCCCTAGAAGGGTCCAAGTGTATTCACACAGGTGAGAGCAGATGGGGGCCAGCAGTAGGGTCTGGTTCTCAATAAACTTGAACACGAGGTCTCTGTGCATGCCTTCGATTGCCAGCTCCCTGTACTTATCCTTGGCTGCCTAGAAGGAGAAGTGTTGATAAAAGCTTGGATGAATAGATTTAGAATTCATTAAAAGGTAAGATTAATCAATTCATTGTAGAAGTACCAGTACCAGAAAGATTCAGTATGGGGGGAAAAAAGGATGTACCTTTGTGTGTTGAAGCCCTTAGGACAACTACACAATCATAATTTACATGAGTTTCATAGGCCCTAAAATCAGAGGGGTCAAGTAACAATATCCATACTTTACTGGAGTAATTATTTTTCAGCCAACTTTTTACTTCTATTACTACTACTACTACTTCTCCTTACATTGTCACACAATTATCCATACTTTCAACTTCTTCCATTTTAAAAATAGCCACGTTACTCCTATTTCATTTCAGTTTGTTTTCATTCCGTCTTCTCGTTAATAAAAAGAAAAATAATTAAATAAATAAACGAATAAAAGAAACGGATGTTGAACGCATGTGACACGCTAAAATACTGATAAACGGCGCCACCCGGAATGTGTGCATTTGACTGTGGTTGGATGAGAAGTATAAACATATACCATTCTGACACCCTATTGGTTTGTAAGCGATTCATCGCACCTGCACGTGACACGTCATTCTCCAGCAAGGACATCGCAGATGTTTGTAGCTTAGTATGAAGATGTCCGTGGCAGAGATTTAAGAGAACTCGAGTGAAATGTCCCAACTAAGCCCCACATTTACATTCCAGTAAAGCTTATTGATCACACAAGTCTGATGTCTTTTGCTGCATTACAATACTTATAGGCAACTACTAATCATATTATAACATTACAGTCATTATGGCTTTTAGAGAAAAGTTTTTTTGGGAAGGTGGGGTGGTGCACTATGGCACGGCATAAGCTTTTGCCATTTGTTTTCCTTACATTACTTTTACTTTATACTATTTTTGAAACAAATACTTTTACACTTTTACTTGAGTAAAAGCTTAAGCTAATACATTAACTTCTATAGAAGTCTTTTAAAACCCTAGTATCTACATTTCTACCTGAGTAATGAATGTGAATACTTTTGACACCTAAACTAGGACCCTGTGGTACCTCACAAAATATGCTAAAGCAAAACAGTTACCAGAGACACAGAGTACTTAACTCAAAGTTTCCAATACATGCTTATTATAGATATGGGAATGAAGGACAGGAGAGTATGTATCTGCATGCGATGGATACCTGGAACTCAAAGAAGCCACTCTTCAATGCCTCCTTGTACATCATCCTCTCATAGTGCTGCTCGGTTTTAGTGATACCAGAGTTCATTTCACTGAAGGCACAGAAAGAATCAGCTTTAGATATGTGCACCAAAGTATCTTCAAGGATGAAGGATGAGCATACCTCAGTAATAGCAATGCAAAGAATTTCTAAAGCAAAACTGGAGCTTCTTGTAGCCCTGTGTTTTTAATAGATGTCTCAGGAAAAGTGACACATGATGAGCAGAGCTTATTCACTCAAGTTTAAAACTGACCAGATCTGTTAACATATGAAGTGTCCAATCCATGCATTCCCATTCAATATAATGCCATTTTGCATTTTGAGCTCTGCCATCAGAATGTAACTTGAGCCTTTTCGTACAGGAATTATATAAGATATCAGTTTTGAGTCATTTACAAATGCACATTCCCCGCTATCCATATAATTACTGGTTAATTCCTGGCTAACAGTGCATAAGTAAAAGGAATGTAAACAAACAGGAAGTTTTAATTTGTTACACACAATACGGACAAAAGTACTGGGACACCTGCTCACTCTTTGTTTTTTCCGAAATCAAGGGCTTTCTCCGCATTAGTCATGGTGCCAAGAGGTTCACATTTATCTGCTCCAGAGAGTCCTATTCGATTGGCAATACTTTCCTAGTAGTTGAACACATTTATTAGATGGGGTATCCATATAGTATGTGGTTGGACTGGGCCATTTACCTAATGAACACCCGGTCGTTGAAGGAGTCAGCAGGACCAGTTCTCAAGTTGTTCTGGTTAGCGATCATCTCCTTGACCCATTCCACCCAGGTGTACAGACGCAGAATACCTGCATCTGCCATGGTCTCCACAAAGTTAGCGTCTTCTACCGTGTCCCCAGCATCAGCAAGGGCCAGACGCATACCTGCGGGAAAAAGATAGAACGGTCAGTTTGCCACTTCTGAAAATGACACTGGTTGTGAACTGCTTATTAAATTTGTAATTGAATTTGGAAGAAATTTACAAGGGCAACGTGACCAGAGAAGAGCTGAAAAATTTGCAAATGCAGCCATTAATGATTATTTTAAAATAAATAAATAAATAATTTTTAAATAATAAATATTATTTAATAATAATAAATTATTATTATTTATTTATATATATATATATATATATATATATATATATATATATTACACACACACACACACACACCTTGTGAAATGCTTAAGAGCTGAGTGTAACGAACATAAGGACAAATTAATTCTATTTCCATAAAAAAGTGCATATCATTGTGTTCTCATAATATTGCCCAGCGCTATTAAACAGCCAAAAATAACTAAGGCAAGCACATTGCACAAACACCCAACCCAATTGCGCACACACGCTGCTGAAAACTCGCCAGACGTCCTCAGTTCTCTCCAGATGGACCCTCTCCTATTCTAAGGCTTCTGATGAAATTCAACAAAACTCACTCAAAGATCCATTCCCTTGGGGGGAATCGTATTCTCTTCCATCAGCCTCAGAATGTCAAAAACAAAAATAATTTGTCTTTCATCACTCAAAACAAATTCAGGTTTATTGACCTCACATTAACACCGGTGTAAAGATGAGTGCAAAAAACCTAGTTGCATAGTCTCTCACATACATACAAAATAAAAATACAGACTACATATACAAACACTATACATTACTGTACTGTAAAACTATACAGGCTTAACATATAACCTTTCAGAGGTCTAAATTACTGTTTACATATAGGCATTAGATAAGATGTGAATTCAAATGTAGTGTGAGTGGGGAGAAGTCTTTGATGGGTGCAGTGTGACTGAGTAGTTGGTCACAGAAAAATATCAGAAAGCAAACCCTGAACACTCCTTGCCAGCTTTCTGGCACAAGGCAGGCTAAATGAGGCCAATACATGCAATGGTCAAGTGTGGCTGGCATGCTTTAGAAGACTTACCATCTGCAGAGAACTTTGCAATAGCTTGAGACAGGGTGAGGAAGTTGCCAGTGGATTTGGACATCTGGTGAACACAGGCAGAGTTTATAAGGTCTATAAGGTCTATAATGAAAGGCTGGTTTATACCTAGTGCAGACACGACATTCATACCTAGTGCCAGGCCCTTCGCAATGCTTAATATTCATACCTCTGATTCATGCTCTTACCAAATTTGATATACATAAATCCATGTCTAAGAACTGCTGCTTGCTTTATTGCTGTTTGTGTTTGAACAAATGCAATGGAGGGAAATCTTGGCATTTATTATGAATTAGAATTTTTGAATGACCCATGAGATGGTTGATCGGTAAAGATGATTTTGTTGAGGTTGGCTGACCGGCAGAGAAGGTGTGGCAGCAGCATGAATTCAGGCAATAAACACCTGAGGTATGCATGTCTTACTGCACAGACTGACCGCATTTTTGTTTCTATTCGAGTGGTACACAACTACTGCCGCACTAGGTATGAACTTAAGACACAGCCCACCCCCCAGACACCACCCCTGTAAGTAATTAAGTAAGTACGTAAATAAGTAAATATACAAGTAAATAAATACCCACCTTCTCAGAGTTTAACAAGAGATGTCCATTTGCACGAACTGCCTTTGGCCACTTTTCGCTGCATGAATAAAGGGGGAGGGGGGGTGCAAAACAGCTCAAAGAACAACATAGAGGTATGATTTGCTGTACATGCAAGTGTCTGACCACACACTTTTGTTTATGCTTTAGGTTGCCTTTAAAATAAACTGACTCAAAAGCAAAGATTTTGACACCCTGCACTGTCAGTACTTGGTGATACGCCATTCAGCAGGGATCACAGCTTACAAATGCTTGTTACAGCCAGCTAAGAGGATAAAAATGTCACTGCTTGCTTCAACACATTTGCAGAGATACTTTTTCTGTATTCTTCATTAAACCACAGCTTACCTGTCATCTGGCCACATGGCCACATGGTTGTACAGGTAGTAGGAGAGATGATTGGGCACCAGGTCTTTTCCAGAGACACGGGCATCCACAGGGTACCAGTACTCAAACTCCCCCTTTAGCTTCTGCAGGTGCTCCTTGGGAATAGTCGTCTTGGGGAAAGGTGCGGTTTTAAAGAAAATGTAGTCCCACACCTCCCTGGTCATCTGCTCAGGTCTAAAGATGACAAAACATGTTCACTTTTATTTGCTAAAATACAGCACAGAGATAGGTAAGATTCCGTTCTATATTTTCTCAACCCACTGACTTTGTTTTCTCAGACCAAAGTCCATTCAAAGAACAGACAAGCAGTACCTGATTCCCAGAGGAGAGGGCCCCTGTCCATTGAGAACACCTCCTTGGAGCAGGTGGGCCACAGTGTAGTAGGCCATGTAGATAGTGGAATCCGACAGGGACTCAATCAGCCACTGCTCATCCCATGGCAACCTTGTTCCTATGGAAACCCGCACAAAGGACATCAAACCAACAGGCATTTAGGGAAAACTGCAGGTGTACATTCAAGTGGTTCTGGACTACAAAGGGTCCTTACGGATAGATAAGGCACTTCAGATTAGAGCACTGATTACTTCGGGCTTCATTTGGAAACAGGCTTTTGAGGCTTATTCAAAAACACTTTTGTATCATTAACATCCTATGAGAAGAAAGACCTGCATACAACAGTACTGAAGGAGTACTGAAAAGAGGAGCAGGGCTGAATCTTAAAACTGATTTGTGTACTGCAAAATTGTTTTAACATAAATATTAAAAAAAAAAAAAAAAAAAAAAAACACTGACAGAAGAAATGGGCTTACCTAGTCCATATGTTCTGGAGCAGGCATGTTCTTGAAGCCAAGCTAGCGTTGCCTCAAAGTTCTTCCTGGTCTCATCACAGAATCTGGAAAAAAGGGATAGTAATGAAATGATTTGATAATGATAATATCTCCAACAAGTAACAGCAGCTCATTATCCACTGATTAGCAGTTCCTTGCATCATTACACATGCCACATTGAGAAGTTATGTAATCTCAGAGTCCTGCTTATGTAGTTAATAATATGCAAACAAAAGTAAGCACAGTTGAACAGTTAAAACAATAGCAGGGTTCCCATTTGTTCTAAGAAAACATTTTTCAGGACATTTGCCATGATGTCCATACATGACAACATACATACAGTAAGTTCAGGTTAGTATAAATTAGTTTTACACACATGGATACTGGATGTACTATTCAACACCTAATACTATAATGCAAAGCTTTGTCACTAGATGCTGATCGCTCTTGTAAACTCTTTGTTGTTGTTTTTATTTATTTATTTTTTTTAATTGTAAGGCTGTTTGGTTTCAAAGCTGCCCTTGGGGATTTTAGTAGGGAGTTACCCAATGGCTTAATAAAAATGGAACTAAATTTGCTAGACTAAATAAATAAATAAATAAAAACATGCACATATGGGCAATATTTTTAATCATTCCATGTCTCCTCAATCAGTGATATACATGGGCACAACAATGCCTTATATATAGCTAGTAAGAAATTGTTTTAAAAAGGTTGCTAATACAGTTTAACAATTGACTATAAATAAAGAACATTTGCCAATATGTGCAGTGCTCAACTCATCAGTGACAAATGTTATGCATAGAGAGTAGTGACTTACATATCCATTTATAACACTAAACGCTGTAAGACATGGTGCTGCTGATGATTCAAGTATCTGTGCACATGGCAGTGTGACAATAAAAGCTTCAATAACCAGGAAATCAATACATATTCTTAAATATGCAGACTCAGTGGCTCAACATCTCAAATGATCCAGGATCTTACTAATATTTCCTGGACATTAAAAAAAAATTAGAGGCCTGTAATTGACATCATAGGTAGATCTCAGCTATGAGAGACAAAATTAGGAAAAGAAATTCTGTCTGATTTTTACAGAATTTATTTGCAAATAATGGTGAAAAATAAGTATAATAAGTACAAACAAGCAAGATTTCTGGCTGTCACAGACCTGTAACTTCTTTAAGAGGCTTCTCTGTCCTCCACTCATTACCCGTATTAATGGCACCTGTTTGAACTTGTTAACAGTGTAAAAGACACCTGCCCACAACCTCAAACAGTCACACTCCAAACTCCACTATGGTGAAGACCAAAGAGCTGTCGAAGGACACCAGAAACAAAATTGTAGACCTGCACCAGGCTGGGAAAACTGAATCTGCAATAGGCAAGCAGCTTGGTGTGAAGAAATCTACTGTGGGAGCAAATTTTTAGAAAATGGGAAACCTACAAGACCACTGCTAGATCCAGCAAGATCTCAGCCCGTGGGGTCAAAATGATCACAAGAACAGTGAGCAAAAATCACACAGGGGGACCTAGCCTAGCCAGTCTCTAGATCTCAACCCCATAGAAAACCTTTGGAGGGAGTTGAAAGTCTGTGTTGCCCGCCGACAGCCCCAAAACATCACTGCTCTAGAGGAGATCTGCATGGAGGAATGGGCCACAATACGAGCAACGGTGTGTGCCAACTTTGTGAAGACTTACAGAAAACGTTTGACCTCTGTCATTGCCAACAAATGATATATAACAAAGTATTGAGATGAACTTTTGTTATTAACCAAATACTTATTTTCCACCATTATTTGCTAATAAATTCTTTAAAAATCAGAATGTGATTTTCAGAATTTTTTTTCTCATTTTGTCTCTCGTAGTTGAGATCTACCTATGATGTCAATTACAGGCCTCTCTCATCTTATTAAGTGGGAGAACTTGCACAATTGGTGACTGACTAAATACTTTTTTTCCCCACTGTATATGGAGCTGCTGTTTTCAATTACCATTACTTGTTTGCTACATTAGCCTCCCAGCAAAGTAGCAACTTTCAGACAAAACATCTAGCATTTTTTTACATTAAAATAACAGCTTCAAAATCATTATGATGCTTCACTGACTTGGTGTTGCTGTCGTTACTCTAGGCTTAGCACGCTGCTAAATAATTGGTACGCTGCCAGTATGTCGCTTTGGAGAGAACTGTGCACCACGTAGAGCTGGGCGATAATGTAAAAATAAAATATTACGGTATTTAAAGACATTTTTCACCATATGCAATTTTTTTTTTCACAATACACATAATCACAGACTAAACAGTGACGAAAGACTACTTTTAAACAATGAAACCAGTGAAGTAATGCTGTTTACAATGAAACCTGCAGTAGATCAGTGTTTATTAAGCACTAACAATATCCTCAATATGCTTAGTAAAGCAAAGTGTACCACAATAAAATAGTCAAATTGCCCAGCTCTAGTAACAGTGCGCCATGTGGGTAAAATCCAGAAATATTACTCTACCGCCTCAGTAAATATGATTCATTCACTTTTAAATAAAACTCATCCAGAAAAATGTGTCCTTTAGTGGTGGCTACAAGCACGAATTACACTTCTTGACTGTAGGAGGGAGCCCAGGAGCAAGAAATGCCTATTTTCCATATTGTTGATTTTGGGTGCATTTTGGGTATGTTGCAAGTTGAAATGTATAGTTTCTATGAAGTGTCACTCTGGTAGCCAGGTGATTAATCCTTTAATATGGCATTTCCTGTTGAATAAAATTTTGTCCACAAAAAAAATCTCATTATGCCTGCAGTGCACTTACGTCTCCAAAGGCTCCAGAACACTAGCAGCCTGCTGCTTCCACTCTTTGTCTCCGTAATCCAGATACCTGTCACAGATAAAACACCCAAGTCAATGTTGGAGAAATAAAAGAGGGACCAGAGGGACACAAGCAGGAATCGTCGTGATACTACCAGGCAAGATGAAGCCCCAATGGAACACACAGACAAGATCTAATTTGACCTGATCGTCTGGATCACACTAGCAGAAGAGGAACTCACGACATGTAATTGAGTAAGGGTAATAACCTTATAATAGTGTAAGGTTTTACTATCACAGTGAGTATTTCTCTAACTTAATCATTCTGCTGAAGGAGAGACTGGAGAAACTACTTTCAGGACCTTTCTCTACAAGGCTCAAGGCTACAATATAAGAAGGCAGCGGTGGGAAGTAATTGCACATACTAGGCCTTAGTGTAACTGGAAGATTTGTACTTTACAGCACTTTTACAGTTTTTTTTTTTTTTAATAATTAAGAGTGCATTTTATTTAAAACCTCCAAGTACTCACTAGAAGTCTTAAAAGGCCATGACATTTCCTCAGTCAAGCACCCATAAATGTAATAATTTTGTTTTATAACCTTTCAAACTATAAACTTTTGAAGTCACAATTTCTTATTTTCATAGTTTCTCCATACTTTTTTCCACCCCAGCAAAATGGACCTTTTTTTGTGACTCATTTGTGTGTTATGGAGGCACAAAGAGACAGGTCACTCACCACTGGTCACACAGGGCCACAACACACTCATCAGCTGACCGAGACATCACTTGCTTTTCTGGCTCCATGTAAATCATGGCCTCATGCTAATGGACACAAATTATTAAAGAAAAATAAATGTTAATTTCTCTCACAAAATTTCCAATTATTTTCCCAAAACGTCTACATTATTCTTAGGTAACTAGGAATTGTAAAGTCAAATTTTGGGGGCCGCAGCAATAGTTCAGCTTTGAGCTGTAAAGTGTTTATAGAAAATCATGCCAATTCAATGCCAATACTAAGTAGCTTGTATACTAGCACTGCATGATGCTAATCGTCTAGAGTACCCTTATGACTTACACATACGCACAACCCCAACTGCATATTCTAAACAAACAAACAAAAAACAACCCCTACCTTATCAAGCATCATCTTCTGAATGGACTTTTTCACATCCTGAATTTTTTTCCCTTTAAACCCATCAACCAGCATGGTCTAGAGAACAAAGGGAAAGAAGCCATACATCAGTTTATTTTGTCTGATAATGCAGTCACTAGGTGATAAAGGTATAATGCAGCCTCACCCCTTCATAGAAGCCTTTAAGGTAGACCCTCTCTTTTGCCTCAGCTAGCTTCTCTCGATCGTTCTGGCTTTGAATCTTCAGTTCATCACAAACCGCGGCAGCCGACAGGTTCCCATAGCCTGGGATTTCAATGACTGGCACCTATCAGGCCAAAACAAAGACAGCCTCTGTCACCTTGAAATACTATTCAGGACCTACTTCAGAGCTGGCCAGTCTGGTTGGTTGATGTTGCTTACCGGTTCAAAAGGAAGGACCATATGATCCTCAATTCCATACTTTTCTCTCAGGGCCTAGAGAAACAAATTTAATTTGTTTATTAATATTGTGTGGGTTTTGCCATCCAACAAACAGTCTTCTTTAGTTCTAGCTTAGTTCTGATTAAAATGAGTTTTAAAAACAGTTCAAAAAACAGTTTGGTCATTAGCTCATCACCAGTCTTATAATAAAGTTTAAGTAGAGATACTGGGTTCCAGGAAGGGACATGGATGAAGGTGAATTGGGAAATCACATAGTGATGGAATACAAATTTTTTTTTCAGGCTCCATATACTAACATGATATAGAAATACATGTAAAACATCCTTACCTGTTTGTTTTTAAGGTCTCTTAGAGCAGCAAAGTCATCAGGAGAATCAGAGGGTACGCTGGTGACAACTCCCGTACCTATGGTCACAAAGTAGATAAATGATGCCATCATTTTAACAACTCACAGGTACATATCTCATTTACAACAAAGGATTCTTTAATGAACTATTCACTGGCAAGTTCATTGGGGAACCAAAAGAAATCCATTTATGGTACTACTCCAAAGGACCCTTTGGTACCTTTATTTTTAAAATGTGTAGAGCTACCTTTCAGCCTGCGAACAGCAATAGCAAAATGATTACAGGATTGGGAAGGGGGTGAAATAAAAAGACATTTCAATTTCCAGCCTCTCACTTTAGTGAGGCCAATGGACCCTGGGGCAATGCAGGAGCAAACTACTTCACTGGGTTGAGTCACACCCGGGGAAAAGCAGATAAAGAGACGTATAGTGTAGCTGCAGCAGCTTATGTGTAACATCTATAATATGCATCTCCATATTCCACTTATCTACCTCATGGTCTGCACTTTGTTGCGACTAATGCCATTTACTGAAGCCATTACAAACAAGGGGGATCTGGCCCAGGGGCCATAAAGAGAAGCATTTCATCAGGGCAGCATAATAAGGTCCATGAACAGAGGAGGAAAAAGAGAGTGGTTTTTATTAGGAACCTTTGTCTTCCTTGATGGTGAGCATCGGCAGGGAGTAGACGGTTTTGTACGAGGTCAGAGGGGCACTCAACGCACAGCCAAGAATGTCCTGTAAAAAGATAGTGAGGAGTTTTAATGAGAACATACATGAACACCAGTGATTTTGTACAGCATGAACAGAAATCATACATGTACTAAAAGCCTTTGAGCTTTGAGTTTACGTAAAAGTTCATGCAGAGCATCTAAACTTTGCAATCATTACAGAGGTGTACACAGATTAATAATGTCAATGTAGTCTTTATTATAGCAAAAGGTGACTGTAGGCAGTTAAGTATGTGTAGATTAAGTCTCTGAGTCTTCTTAAATTTGACTTTAAAGGCACTGCCATATAATTGAAACTAATGGGACCATGTGACTTCAGATTTTACATATTTCTTGTGAAAACATTCCTTTATACATCTCATGTGGGTGTTTTGGTGCTTGGAAAGGGGTTTACCAGAGTCTTGGATTTACAAGTATGTAAATCCAAAATGTTGCTTAATAATGTAGTATATAAAACATCTAAAGGCAGAAGATGAGTTTCTGAGTGTCCACTGGTCAGTTCCACACAAAACCAGAGACAGACACAAAACCACCAGTTAGACAAGAGGCACAGACGAGTTTTTCGGCTCCTCTTCACAGCCTTGTAACTTTGGATGCGTGTCAAGTATGATCTAGAAATTAGATGCAATGGAAATGACAACCTCGACAGATCCAGCAAATGTTTGAACTGAATGTCTGCAGTGTATTATCAAAAATACATTAATAAAATGTAATATTCCAAGTCTTTTCTCGACTACAAAGGGTTAAAGGATGCACATAAAAAACCTAAATATATGAATTGTATTACTTTTACTGCATTTATGTATGTTACATTTCCCTGTAATGTTATTTGCTATGCATTATTCCCTGTGTGTGTGTGTGTGTGTGTGTGCATGTGAGTGTGAGAGTCAGTCAAACCTGGCCCATGATTTGCATGACGACAGGAACCACCCCGTTCTCCTTGGTAAAACCCTGGTAAGCCATGTTCCTAGCCGATCTCTGAGTGCTGATAAACACATCGCCATTGGCTGTCTCAAAGGCAATGTATTTCATATCAGGCCTGACCCAGCAATTGGTCTGCCCGAACATGGTCTCAGGCCTTAGAGTGGCTGCTACCAAGAACACATTCTTGCCTTTTAGAGCTCTGCACAGGGAGGAGAGAGAACAAGCACACTGCATTTGTTTGAGGGAAATAAACAAAGCAACCGATTCAGCTAGGTTAGTTGAACATTAGATGGCCTCCCAAACCCAAACAGATCACTGGACACAAACAACTAACTTAGACCCTGAAACTCAAAAAACCATGGCAAACTAATAGCAGATGTCCTAAACCCAAATCACAACACATAAGGACAGAGAGAAAAGATGGGACAATCTGCGGGACCAGTTTGAGAATCACTGTGAAAGGCAATCAATAGCAGCTGGGTTTGCACCTTTGGGCAATGGATGGAAAGAGAAATTCACAAGGTAGCCTAAAATAACAGAAAGAACAAGATAAACAGTAGAATTGTTAGCAATAAAAATGTCTGATTTGATTGTATACCTTAGTTTTGATGGGTATGGATCAACCATCTTTATCTTGACAAGAGTGTACTCCTGAGGTCCAACTCCCTACAACAGAAAAATTGACATTTTGGAAAAACATTTTGGTTCATTACATGAGACTACACAAGTTTACACTTCGTCTTGCTCCACCACAGTAACTCACCTCTCCAGTCTGTCTGTCATGGTCCATGCATGGCTGTCCATCCTTTGGAGAATAAATGGTATACCTGTGGAGTCGTATGTAGAGATTGTATGAAGAATTGGCAAAGGAGGAGTTGCATAATATTATGGCATGAACCACACAAAAGAATGTCCTATAGAAATATACTGTTTTAAGAAGCACACCTCTTCCCAAACTTGATCTTTTTCCTCTCTTTCAAAGTCACAAACTGCCACCTCACAAATGAGTCATAGAAAGGATTGACATCAGTTGTGATGAAGGAGCGGCGCCAGTCCACCTAGAACACACAGAACACCCTTTCAAACCACATTCAGCATCATTTCAGAAAACCTCATGTTGCTCTAGTTCATTGAGGTTTAACGTCTCTGGGCCAGACTTGCACAGCTTTAAGGTTTGCAGCTTAAACGTAATGAATATGGATTACTATGTGTAGTTTAAAAAAAACCCTGAATCAACACATTCACTTTATTTGTACCTTTACACCCATTTTCTTCAGGTCTTCTACTGCCAGAGGAGGGAAGTAGCCCAGCCAGTGCTCTGCATTGGCAAACTTCACTATTTCTTCATCTGGGAGTCCAAGAGATTTCATGATGTCCCACTGGAACTTGGAGCCTCCAGCCTTTGCAGCTGCTTTACTCTGATGAAGTATGAGAATATTGGTCAGTGTGTATGTACTACATGAGTTCAAACGCAAACACAACAATTAAGAAAAACAAGGTTAAGCAAGTCCATTCACTTGATCACTTGATCTGTTTGCTTGTAAATGACTGTGTGTGTGTTAAATAAGTCAGTAAGTTACTGGGCTCCTGTGTGTTTCATCCGGTGCTGGCACTAACGTTGAATTACGAGACATGGGGAAAGCAAAATAATAATCAAAGGATCTGCAGGAGAAGATAGTTGAACTTTATAAAACAGGAAAAGGATAAAAAAAAAAATAAAATAAAAAAATAATATATATATATATATATATATATATATATATCTCAAAAGAATTGAGAATGTCAATCAGCAGTGTTCAAACTCTAGAAATTCTGTTGAAACCAAGGCAAGCTCAGGTAGACTAACAAAATTTTCAGCTACAACTGCCAGAAAAATTGTCAGAGAGGGAAAGCAAAATCCACAAATATTGTCAGCTGACATACACAGGACTGTGTACTGTGGCTGTTTCAAGATGCACAATAAGGAGGCACTTGAACAAAAATGGGCTGCATGGCTGAGTCGCCAGAAGAAAGCCCTTACTACGTCTCAAGATTTCTGGAACAAAGTTATTTGGAGTGAGGAGACCAAAATGTAACTTTCTGGCTACAACCGACGCTACACTTAGAAATGAGTCAAAAAGGTCTATGATGAAAGTACAGCATCCCTACTGTAGAACATGGAGGTGGATCGCTGATGTTTTGGGGATGTGCAAGCTACACATGCACAGGGAACTTGGTCAAAACTGATGGCAGGATGAATGCAGCATTTTATCAGAAAATACTGGAGGAAAATTGCCACTCATCAACTCAGAAGCTGCTCATGGGACGCACTTGGATGTTCCAATATGACAATGACTGAAAATACAAAGCCAAGGCGACCAGTTATTGGCTACAGCAGAAAAAAGTGAAGGTTCTGGAGTGCCCATATTAGTCTCCTGACCTCAACATCATTAAGCCACTTTCGGGGCCCCAAGAAGAATGGGCAGCTTTACCATCCAAGAAAAAGTGCCTCATCCACAACTACCACAAAATCCTTAAAACGTTTTTAATGTACACTGCTTAATAATAAATGGCTTGACCCAACCACGACCCATGAATAAAAGAACAGTTATTGTACTGTCATTATTATTCTCTTAAACAGTGTTTTATTAAAAATAAATCAACTTAAACTTATGAGCACAACTGTATGTAAACATGTTGGTTTTCATGACCTTCTAGGATTCATTCAAAACGGGCCCAAATACTGGTCAGCTGTGGTGGTTAACTACTGACAGTGGTCAAAAGGAAGGACAAATCAGTCAAAGCAGGGTGTTGGGTGCTCGACGCTCACTGATATGTGAGGGCAATGAAGACTATCCCATCTGAGTGGAACAGACATAAGAGCTACTGTGGGACAAGTCTCAGAAATATTTAATGATGATTATGAGACGAATACCTCAAAACACAATGAGGCTGCTGCAGACCAGTCAGGGTGCCCATGCTAACCCCTGTCCACCACCAAAAGTGCCTATAATCAACACATAAGCATCTGGACTGGGCCTTGGCACAACAGAAGCTGGTCATCTAGTCTAAGGAGTTTTTGGGGTTTAATCTTCTAGGATGGCTGGGTACACTTGCACTGTAGACCTGTAGGATACGTTGGTTCTGCGTCAGACCCACAGCAGATTCACCTCACAACTGACAAGCGTTAAAGAATCTAATGCCAACGCCTTAGTGTCAGATACCACAGGGCACCTTCAGAGGTCCTGCATCGTAAACGTTTTTGTTGGTTCACAGGACAATCAGCATATTAGGTAGGTACTTTAGTAAAGGGAAGTCTAATCAGTTTATATTTTGTCCCAAATAGCAGCAGCTAAATCAGCGATGTGTGTTCCAGACAAAATAAAAGGTAATGCTATGGCTTGTGAAAGAGTGCCCACATTCCAATGCAGTTTGTACCTTCTTGCCCTTTGCCTTATCCTTGATGATAATCTCGTCAGTTGTCTTCGGCTTCTCTTCAGCTTCATTCTCCTCTTCATCTGGAAACTGGGGTGGGTTGCCATAGAGCTCCATTTCTCGCTTCAACTTATCTGCACAGGCCTACATTAACATTGCATTTTTTAACATTATTTATTTTTTTTTTTTTTTAAACATACATCCTTACAATTTTAAATGTTTGGGTACCTCTGTTGAAACGGCACATATTTTCTAAGTGCGTATTAAGTGAACAAATCTCTACAGTCCCAAATGAAAACATGGCACATTTTCTGAATTTAAAATATTGGAAACAATAAAAGATGCATGTTTTGCAATAAGTTAAACATTGATGCAAAATCAACCACACATGTGATTTGACCAGTGCATAAACTTTTACATAAGACTGTGTGTACATACATACATACATACACACGCGTATATCTTCTGAAAAAGACTTAAAAAGATGGGTCTGACCCACTTACTTTGATGGGCATTCCGGTGCAGTGCAGTCCGAATGGGAACAAGCAACGCTTTCCTTTCAAACGCTGATACCCCATTGCAAACTGCAGAAGTCACGTTGTAATAAACATCAGCCATGAAGAATCGTAGGAGTGTTTACACATTTATATGAAAGGATTCATAATTAAACATTTTTACACAGCATAACAAACTTACATCACACTTCGATAGGCAGAATGTGTGGCCAAGATGAAGCCTCCCATTCATGTATGGGTAAGGGAAGGTAACAAGGTACTTGTTTTTACTGTAAAAACAAATGAGAAAAGGATTACTGACCGGAATGGATAACACAGAACTACACTGATCTCTATGGTCTTAAAGGAAAACTCACTTCTGCGCATCCTCAGGTGTGGCTGGCGCATTGCACTCAAACGCCTTTTCCTTTTCCCATTTCTGCTGGATCTCCTCTTCAATCTTCCTCAAGAAGTCAAGCTTTGCTGTTCCTTTTCTTTCCTGAAATGATCAATCAACATGACAAATGTAGCTGATGGAGCATAGGAGCAAAACAGAGGTAAAACAGATGTAACTTTTAAGTTCTTTAAACCTTTTTTAAGAAGAGCTTCACTTTTTCTCTCTAAACAATTACTGAATGGTTAAACAAAGTCATTCAAAAAAGAAGAAAGAAAAGTTTACACAAAAACATAGTCCGATAACTGGGACACCGTTTCACAATAGTTCTGCAGAAATTATTTGGCCAACAGCTTAGATACTTAAATACACACGACAGCTTTTTTTTTTATCATGCTCACCATATATAACAAAATCCCACCACTTTCTCCATAATGGCATACATCTAAACTACAGAATTGATCAAACATGTTTTTAAATATGTTTTTTTCTTTTTAACTATCTGTGGCTGGTACTTATACAACAGAATTCCCTACATTTGTGTTGGATATGTTGACAAAAACTGATTCTAGATCAGGACTCCAGGGTCGTGAATGCAGATGCAAAGTGACAGCTGTAGCTTCTTTTATTTAAAGAAAGCAACAGCCTTCCACAAAGGTTTACCAGCTGAACGACTACCCCACGCCTGCCATTAAAACATCTCGCTGAACAAACTCATTTGGATTTCGATAGTTGAGCAGAAATTGAACATTTAAAAAAGACAGCAGGTTAGCTAGCACTAGTTAGCTTCGCAGCTAACAACGTTACAATTAGCAGGAGTGTTACGTTACATTTACTGCAAGGTTCAACTTCTTACCACAGTCTTACCCACAGTGTTCACAATAAAGGTCAGGTGGGTACAGAAAAAGCCGAACCTACCGCCATTCTTTTTATTTTTTAGGTTAAGAACAACTTTTCCCAGCAGAATGAGAATGAAGACCCACGCCGCCGGCTCCTGCGCACAGAGCTGATGACACTTTCGGCAAGAGACCGCAGCGCTGAGCACTCTGGGAAATGTAGTTCTACGTACAGCCACGTGAGGTAACACGCAGCAGTCTGTCCACCAACACAAAAAACGATATGTTGGTGTCTTTAACGGTAATCTGTAATAATAAGGGGTCATAAACATGGAGTGGTTGTTATGAGCTTAGTCTGTCTGTCTGTGCATTTCGATATAAGAGTACTTGTGTTTGAAAGCACCCTAGTTCTGAAAAAAAAACTGATTGGCTCTTGACTTCGATAGTTCCCAATTAGTGACGGGACGTTTGATTCACTGAATCGATTCTTTCGATGTTTCTGATTAACTGAGTCTGAGCATCCAACTAAATGAGCCATAGATTCAAAAGTCACAAGAATGGGTTCGGAATGCACAAAACACTAAAAATATATATATATGCACTAAAATATATATTTATTGTGCATACATTAATTATGACATTTCCCTAGTGTGATTTTGTTTTGTAGTTTAAATTGTGAAAGGCATTGCAAATATATTACAATTGATGTCTAAAACGCACATACGTACATGCGAACGTTTGACGGTAGTTTTGTTATGGTAACTGAATCAGCGAGACCAATTTATTGAAAAGAATCGGTTCCGAAGAACTGATTCGTTCAGTCGTGAGTCGGACATCACCGTTTCCAATGTGTTCGAACGCAGCTAGCTAGTGCAGTTCGTCAGACGTGCGAGTGATTAAGAGGAGGCCCATGTTGAATTAACGTTATTTTTGTAGACGATGAAAGTAGGAATATCACTGAAAAAAATCCACGTTTAGTCAGTGTTGTTCAGTGCTCGGCACGATGATTATAGATAATGTGGACGCTTTGAAATCATGGCTGGCAAAACTCCTCGAGCCGATGTAAGTGGGCACTCGGAATGACATTTTTGTAGCCTGCTAGCACTAGCTAGCACATTCGCCCGCTAGCTTACTAGCTTGCTAGCTAACGAGCGG
Organism: Salminus brasiliensis; assembly: GCF_030463535.1. Classification (NCBI taxonomy): domain Eukaryota; kingdom Metazoa; phylum Chordata; class Actinopteri; order Characiformes; family Bryconidae; genus Salminus; species Salminus brasiliensis. The sequence goes on from NC_132895.1 coordinate 25,644,624, forward strand.
GCTAGGTTTACACATATTCGTACGGTTTAGTGCTTATATATGACTCTGTAATAGTCACCACTTTTAAGCGAGCCAGTGAGGAGACTTTAAGCGGGGTTTCTTGGCCCAAACCGTGTCAGTTTCTACACTTTCCTTCAGCATGAAGCTAGCTGATAGCTAAGCTAGCCAAGAGGCTTTACGGTTGATATCTAGGCAGCAGCGTGATTGGTCTCACTCTGGCTAGGCCAAGAGCGGGCCGGAGGAGTAGTAGTTATTTTGGATTTGCTGTTATCTTGAGACGCTTATGCGAGAGGGGCTAGAGCCTTGGACTCTAAATTAAAACAAGTAAGACCCAGCACTGCTAGCTAGCATAACACGAGCTAGTTGCATCTCTCCCTGTTGATTTGGTATTCCGGGGATGAAGGTTGGAGATGCTGAGGAAAGCTAGCCTACTGTAGTAGCTGGAGTACTGTTGGTACAAACAAGTGTTTGGTGGGGAGATTTTGCAGCTTGCATGTTCATAAATGTTTGTCTTGCGTGCACTGTTTAGCATATTCAAAGCATCACAGTCTATTATCCCATATCGCAACACTAACAAATGCTTGCTGTATGAAAATAAACTCACGTGTTGTCTCCTTTTCGCAGATGTGATGCTGACCCGTCTGCATTGGCAAACTACGTTGTGGCTTTAGTCAAAAAGGATAAGCCTGAAAAAGAACTGCGAGCCCTGTGTGCTGACCAGTTGGACGTTTTCTTGCAGAAAGGTAAGAATGGATCACGGTCTCTGTTCTCATCTTTCAGAGCCATCAGTGAGCAACATGAAAACTCGCTCTCTTACTTCTCTAATGGCTTCACTGATCCACTCTGTCTCTGCTGTGTTATTGGGGAATATATGAACACAATGTGTGGAGGGGGCCCTTTCTAATACTCTTATCAGAAGACTCCTGCAACTAAATACTGCCCAGATCACTGCTAGAGTAAGTAAGTAAGTGGGGGTTTCAGCTTGCAAGAAAGTGCAGGCAAAAGTGATGAGCTTATGTGCATCAGCTATGTAAGACAGGGGTGAAAAGTTTTTTTGAAGTGTGAATAAGTTTACATCCTTCACAGAGCTCACACTTCTGCCCTTCTGAAGCAGAATTGGTGTTCGTTAGCTTAGGTAACGTTTTGCGGAGAAGAATAACAATAATGTTGTTTTTCTTTTCCAGTTTTCTTAAAATAAAAAAAAAAACACTAACACTGCCTGACACTGACACAGTTTGGGTTTACAACTAGAGCTGGGCGATATGGTAAAAATGTTCAATCACAATATTTAGATACGTTTTTACGATATACTTTATATTGGTGATTTTTTTTTTGTCATGTAGATAAAATGTACCAACAGTGTAAAAATGTTAAAAACTGCTATCCAAATGCGCTCCCATGCTGAGTACTGTGATTTTTACTCAAAATATGCTGCACTCCATTCAGTTAAATAGGTCTGATCTCTTCGTAATGAAATGCACAGATAATCAATGTTCTTTAAGCGCTGGCTATACCACAATATACTCAAGTATGTTGTGTACCAAAATAAAAACGTTTTAATCAAACCTTAGTAGAGCCAGTGCAATCTCCTCAGTGAAATGCTTCAACTGCTGCTATAAACGTTATGCATTTAATTGTTGTATAAAAAAAATTTTCTGCATTAGTTGCATTATTAGGGTCACTTCACTTGTTTTTTGGAAATTGTGCAGTATTCAGGTTTTTGTTTTATTGTGATTTACTTTTGAACTCTGGCCTACTGAAACTTTTTTTTGTTATTAGTGCTTTTTGGTATGTGTGAATCGCACAAAGATTTGCTGCTCAGTTGTGAATTTATTTATCTAAGTAGGTATTAGACTCTAAAATGTGCAGAGAAATGCCTTATCTAAGTTTGTTTCCTGTAGAGGATGTGTGGGGTTTTTATTTATTTATTTTTTACAAAATGCTCCAATTCTTGCTTAAGACTAATCTGAGAGTGTTTTTAGAGCACTTTAGAGTGATTTAATTATTTTAGAAATTAAATGAAACAAATACTGATGCATGCATGTTTCAATTCTGTGAGAATTCCCAAAAATAAGGGGAGTAAGTGTCAACTAACTATTTTATTAGGCTTAATTAATATTTTGAAGATTAATTTTAATTAACAACTCTGTGAATGTTAATGTAAACATTTCCAACAGACTTTAAGCTTTCAATGTAAGTGAGCTTGAAGAGAGCACACTAAGCTTAAAGAATATGAATATGAAGAATCCTTGACTAGTATTAGCAGCTGTGCTCTGTCTCTTAAATTGTCTTTTGATTGAACCATTAACACATCCAAGTCATAGTTTGAAACACTAATCTCTTAAGTATGTAAAGTACTGATACCCAAAATGTACATTTTAAAATGTCTGAAATATTCAGGAGACAGGACTCCTCTTCTGGTCAAAGTCTTCAGGCAGCATATGGGAACACATGGCTAGTCATATCTTAGAATGAAATTATCTGATAGACTTAAATGCACTGGAAATATGGAATAAAAAATGACAATCTTTTTTTTAATAATTTGAGTAATTCTAGGTTCATTTTCGTGTTATCTTTAAACAGTAAGTTGTGTGTTTTATTGCAGATGTGTAGTTTTCTGTGTATCTTGTGCCCGCAGAGACCACAGGCTTTGTGGATAAACTCTTTCAATGTCTGTCCACCAAAAACTACTTGGGAAACCCACCTGCTAAAGAAGTTCCTAAAGAGGAGACTAAATCTCCAGCGCAAAAGCCTGACGAGAAGGAAGAGGTAAAGTTTGGTCGTCTTACTATGTGCTCTATGTGCCTGTATCTTATGTGTCGGAATTATTTACTGCGTTCAGATCCTATCGTCAAGTTTAAGGTAATTTTGTTTGCAGACTAGTCATGGTGAAGATGACCGAGACAGCAGGAGAAGGAGAAGTCCACTGAGGAATCGTTCTGACTTCAATGAATCAAGGTAAGATATATATATTTTTTTCCTCGTTCTTGTTTTTCACACTGGTAGATTTTTCTTTGAAAAGTCTACAATATTTTTAGCATTCTTAGTTTTGTCATTTGGGTAAGTTTTGGATCAGATTTTCTCGTTTACATTAGGTGTTGGCAGTAGGATAGCTTATTGTTATTATAATAAATCAAAGAATATTGTGGAAATTGATAGTAGTTCAGCACTGACCAGCTGCATGTTTTTCATTAAAAAGGGAGCATTACTGGTTGTGTTTAATTGGATTTTTCAGTGCGTTATGTCTGTTACAACTTATCAACTATTAGAAAAATGAAAAATTGTGACGTGTGTCATGTAAGTATCTCAATGATTTTAAGCAGCTTGTATAGTGTTGGAGATCTCCAAATGTAGTATAAAGATGAATTCTTGTTGCAAATGATGCTAGATTTTCAGAGTCAGAGTTAATTGACTTGATAAATGCTGCTGTTCTCACCCAAACCAATATAATAGTTTAATCATTAATATTCACTTCTTCAGGGTTTTACATAAGATTTTTGGACATTTGTGTGAAACCTAAATCTCTTTCTGTGCCTGCTTATTTTGAGAGATCCCAGAAATTGCACAAGTTGCTTAAAATCATCTAAATGTGAATGTAGCACTAGATTTAATTAAAAATGATTTTTATTTTTAATGTTTTCCTCTCCCTTACCACTTGCGCTAATGTCTTTGAAATGACCAACTCCTAAGTAAATTCATCTCAGTCTTACTCAGTCTGTGGCATCAAATTTACCTCTCTAATCTTTGTTTTTTATCTTACCTCAGGAATAGGGACGAGCGCCGACGAGACGACCGTAAACGGCGGGAGCCGGAGCGCCACGGAAAGGGTGGCGAGTCGTACCGGGAGCGAGAGAGGCATGACCGCCGGGGTATAAGCTCAAGAGGGCGTAGTCGCAGCTACAGCAAGAGCAGGAGTCGGAGCCGCAGTCGCAGCAGCAGCCGAGGCAGGAGTAGAGACCGGGAGCACGGGCAGAGACGAGGTGAGCATCGCTTAAGTCACCGCACTGGTTCTGAGTCCTGGATAACCCTGTTCTGCATTTGTGGTTCTTTTGCGCTAACTGAACCTACTAAATAACAAAATTGACGTGAGCATGTTAAGGCAAGAAAAAGAAAAACTAGGATTCGGTGTGGAAGTAATGTAGTGCATCATGTGAAGAAAATCACAGATCGAAATTCAGATTCAGAATTGCATAAGTAGTCAACACAGTAGTATCAACAGTAAGTGCAAAGTGTTTTATCAATAATCAATTAAATCTCTGAACAATCTCATACTTGTTTCTAGATGGCAAATAGACCGGCCCGGTTGAAGTTAGCAGTTATGGGTGGTGGTAATAGTGCTGACCTCTTTTGCGCCAGCCTCTTGTTTAATGGAATAGTTTTGGTTTTTTGATGATTGTGCTCATGCTGTCAGGTTAAGAAAAGGGTACGAAGCAAATTCAAATTATTTTTTTAAAAATAGTTTTATATTACAGTTTTGTTTTTGTTTGTTTGTTGTTGTGTGTGGGTTTTTGGGGTTTTTTTTGTCATTGCTTGCTTTTCTTTTAAATACTGTTTCCCACCCACAGAACATAGGTCCAAATTCGAGCAGGAGCGAAAGGATCTGGAGCCATACACTCCCTCTCCAGTCCCCTTGGGTAACCCTCACCACCAGCAGAAGCCGCTGCACCCAGCCCCTCTACTCCCTCTGCCCAACCCCCAGCCGCAGTTCCACCCTGCGGGGAGCCCTGGGGTCCCAAGTGCGGTAACAGCGGTGGCTCCAGCTCACCTGCCTGACAGCACCACAGAAAGCTGGTCCACTTACTACGCCAACCACAGCGAGGGCAAGAGCAACGTGCTCAAACGGCGCTGCAGGGACTACGACGGTAAGAGCTTTACTTACAACTGTGCTATCTGTTGTGATGGTTGGTAAGATGTTTGGGATGTTAGGAAGAGTTCTGGGGAAAATTACTAGATCTTTTTAGGGTACGTTGTGTTGCATATTGGATCAAATACTTTTGTTTTAATATATTAGAGATTGTGTGGACGTTAGAATTCCCCCCAATCTGATACAGCAGGTATTTGGTGACCTGTGAGAGAGTCTTATTTTCTTTAAGTGTTTAAGGTCCCAAGCTGCAGGGGAACATTTCAACTCCTATACTATCAGTGGATACAAAATTTTACCAGCCAGTTTTTCATGATCATACAAAGTAGATTATACTGTATTTTGGCCAGTATTCTTGAAGTACTGACTATCTTAAGAGCATGTTGTTACATACAGTGGTGGATTAAACTGTCATATTGCACAGCCCTAAAAACAAATATCAAGTTCCAATACAGATACATAAGTTTTGCATATCGGTCGATACCCGATAACCAAGCCGATACCATTGTTGAATTAATAAACTGTGTACATCAGAATTGACTTGAACATTACTTTACTAACTTTAAATTATTGAAAATATAAATTATCACAGATATAAATGTACTAAATTGCTATTTATTTGTCAATAAAATAATGAATAATTGTGCAGGATCTTGGCACAGCATTCAAATTATAAATAAAAAAAATCTTCTTTTTAAATATTTGTGTAAACAGTAAAAAACAAATCAGCAAAATCTAGCAGCAGAACCTAAGAATAAATAAGTAACCTGGCCAAACATACAAACAGTAATCAAACATTGCAAACATGTAAACATTTTAGTGCAACAAAATAAAGTGAAAAGATCGGTTCCATGGATTTAATATCGGATCGGTGCATCCCTAGTCTCAATCATATGAGAAATTTTTTATATTTTGTTTGGACTTTTAGTTCTTCCTTTTCCAGATATTTATGTAAGAAATCTGATGGATTCTGTTACTGATAGACTAGGTCATCATTCTAGCACAGTGAATAGACTGTTGTCTTTCATGTTGGCTTGGCAATAAATCTACCTGGCAGCACTAATTACCATTACTAATGACTTTTGTGTAAGATTCCTTCCAGTGAATTCTCTGTAGGGTTATTTTTCTGTCAGTGTCGGTCTCAGAGGAGCTCTTCTAAAGGGGTGGTGTGTATATTTACCCTTCAGTCTCTCTGGAGCTGGGGTATTTTTCACACTGGTGGGAGATGGCTGAGGTTGTGTGTAGGGACATGAGAATATGTTGTCTAACTAGGGTGTCTAATGATCTCTTAAACATATTGCAATTAAGCTGACAAACCGACATTTTGTGTGACAGATTTGGCTAATGACACTGTTGTCTACGGCATGTTTTACATTGTTTATAGGTGACCGAACTTGGCTCACTCACAGACAATATTCTTGTATTCCTGTATTCTTGCAGCTATGCAAATTACTTTTCTATAGGTAGGCTATTGGTGATTCATAATATGGAAGCATAGTAAGTAAATATCTAAAAACATGAAATTCTGAAAATATATATATTAAGAAACCATTCAAGAGCACACAAAAAGGTGGATTCATGTTTTTGTTAGATGTTATGATGTTTTCATGTGTAAAACAAACTAAAAGTAAAGCAAAAAGAGAAATCGAATGACCTTGAACATTTGAAATGTTAGCCTCAGTTGTTTAATGTTTTCCAAACAATGCAGGTGTTTAAGGTGATGATTCTCAGAGTTTAGAGTGGTCAGGATGATTACTAGAAGAAAAATCGTAGCTTGTAAGCACAATGGACAGAAACGCAGTGGACTGACTGTGTAGTTGTGGTTAAATGTGTGCTGTTAGATGCAGGCCATGTAGCAGATGTAAACGTTTTAGTAAATGGTTTCTACAAGCTATATATGAGAAATAATTTGCATATGAAAACAATCACAAGTACACAATGTATGTTTAAAACATAATGGTGTTTACTGTCATGGATGGCCATCCATGTTGTGGTGTTGAGGACATTGCAATTAATATCACATTTAGTGGTCTATGTACATTTTTATTAGTCTGCTCAGTATTGTTCTGTTGAAAGCAAATTGTGTCAATAAGAAAAGTGTATCGTTTATTCAAAATTATAAACAAGGGAAAAACAGAAAACTAATTTCTGAAATTCTTTTATGGCCAGGAATTTTCAACATATCACTTTTTTTCATTTAAGGATTATGGTCCACTATCTTGTATCTTATGCACTTCTCTTGCAGTACACATTTTGGTTTTGTCTCTCTACAGAGAAAGGATTCTGTGTGCGTGGTGACCTCTGTCCTTTTGACCATGGCAACGACCCACTGATTGTAGACGACGTCGCCCTGCCCACCATGATTCCTTTCCCACCTCCTGGCATGCCCCCTGCCCGTATGCCTCCTCCACCCATGACTGAGCCTCCACCAGGCATGCCCATGCCTATACCCCCCCATGGCCAGCCTCCACCGCCGGGCATTTATCCTATGCCAGGTGAGTAGATGTGTGCAAGCTTTTTCTGTAGTTTCCCCTGAGGGAAAACAAATGGGCTTTGGCATAGTCAGAACAGGTTAGTTAGCTTATTAGCTTTAAGTTTGGGGCAAAGCATGTTTTCTCATTGCAGATGTAAATTGTGCATATTAAATGAAAATCATCATGAACTAAAACATAAAACTCATATTGCTGATTGGCTAACTCATGCCTACATTTTTACATTCTAACTTTTAAAGTAGCCATTCAAAATAAGAAGCATTTTCAGTCATTTTATTTTTAAGTCATTATTCACACTTTAGGAGCTAAATGCTATGCAAATTCGGTAAATATGCCATTTTGAAGCGTTGTTCAGTTTGACATTCTGTCCTGTCTAGGGCCTCCCCTAATCCCAGCCAGTGGGATAGAGACTCCACCCCATGCAAGGACAAGCACCTCCTCTCCTTTGGCCCCACCTGGAGTGGGACCACCTCCTCCTCCTCCTCCTCCTCCTCCTCATTCTTGCTCCACTTCTTCCACTTCTCTGCATCCTCAGTACACTCTATCTGAATGTAAGCCACTGCTTATGTCTTTCTTTGCACTTTGCAGTGGTAGATCCCTCCAACTCTCACTTCTGGTTAAAAAGAAGTTTTCATTTAATTATTATTGGATTTTCCACTTGTGAGTTTAACAAAGCAAAAATATACATAATTTGATTGAGTTATGTACTAAGTCTAACTTTGTTATCTGTAATGATCAGTAACTTGATGATAATTCACCATATTGGTATTGTTTAATACTTTCCCACAATATGATTTCTTTAAAAAAAAAAGTGTACGTATGTATGTCTGTCTTTGGCTCTGTTTAGAAGTTCCTACTACACACTGCTCACATATTGATTAATGTACGAATTACTTAATGCTGTGGCCAAGTATTTCAGCATGCAGCCAGTGCTAACATGCTGAATGTTGTACAAAGTGAATAGTGTTACTGGTGACAAATGCACAGTACACAATATACTATTTTTAACACAGCTTTTACTTCTTGCTTTTTTGTTTTGATGTACTGTAATGACAGATATTCACCAGTTAGTGGTGCTCTTGTTTGTTTTTTCACTCTTTAAAAATTGTCAAGATGTTTTTCCATTTCTGAAAAAATGCAGTTGAAAAAAATGAAGTGCTTTTGAATTCTTGGATGTTAGACTGCTTTATGAAGTTTAATAGAAAGGTTTATTTCATTGTTTATATGTATTGTAGTCATCAATGCAAAATAGAGTAATTGCTTGATATGAAGTAAATTGTTTTACTTGTTTATCTTTGACTCAACAGATAGCTATGATCCTGAGGCATATAACCCAGAGTCTCCAGCTCTCACTGGGCCAGGCAGAATCCAGTATCGTCAGTTCATCCCCCGCATTCAGACCCAGAGATCCAACCTCATTGGACTCACCTCAGGGGACGGGCCGACTTCCAGAGGTATCAGATATCACATGTTGAGTCTTTACTTTAAACGTTTTGAGTTACCAAGTTGTTCATTTTTTGTTTCTGTGTAATGTCTTGAATAGAAAATGGCTGAATTGTGTGGCTGCTACTGTAAAACAGGTTTTGGACTATATTCCTGGACTACAGAGCATTTAAAATGTATACTGGAACGAGAATAGACTTACCTTGTTTTCGAAACTGGCTCAATCTATATCTTACCAAAACATCAACAATTATTATTGCCCAGCTCTATTTAGGATGAGATGGAAAGACATTTGTGATCCGGAACTAATCATCCAACATTGAACCTCCCTATGGGTACAGTTAATTTCAGAGGAATGGTTGTAGGGGCTCATGTCTTAAAAAAAAACTTTAGAAATTCAATTAACAAAATCAGCACTGTTTTATTATGTATTGAACTGCTGTCTATAGTAACAGTGAGAAAGGAATGTTTAATAAAAACTGTTTGTTTTTTAGCTGCAAATATAGTCATTCAGACTGAGCCATCAATAACAAGTCTCTCAAGCAATGAGACGAGATACGGCATGGATGCAGAGAGCAGGAAGAGAACACTGGGCTCTGTCGATGGTCCTCAGGCCAAAAAGCCCTGGATCGACAAGTAAGTATCTGCACTAATATCTGTCCAAAATGCATACTCATTTACTGCAGATAGTATGTATATAGAGTTATCCTTACACAGGTTTACAGTTTAGGTTAATGGGCTTTGTGTCTGTTATCTCAAGATAAGGTATAGCTCCAAGTTATCTGGTTTGGAGCTGAGTACAAGTATTCTGGATTGATTTAAAAAGGAACAAGAAGCAAAATATTTCTCTAATTATCTCAAATCATGGCTTACATTCAGTCTTTTCTCATGCTTCAGTTGTGGTCCTTTTAAACAAAACAAAAAAAAAGTAATATAAATATGAAAAAGTATTTATAGTGAATAGCTTGTTGGATTAATAGTGTGTGTTTTGGTTCTTTTTTGTGTTAAAAGCATCATTATTGCTGCTCAGACATAATAATATGCCTACTAGACACAAGGAGTCACCTATTTACACAGTATTTCCTTGTGTAGTAATGTGTTTCCAGTCACTTTATCCCCTTAAAAGTACAACTGTACTCAACCTGATCCTTCAAGGCCATCTGTGTCTACAGGTGTTTGTTCCAACTCTGTACTGCACTGTCCGATTTCACTAATGAGCTCACCTCCTTCACAGTGAAGGAAACCTAATTCTTGAAATTGGGTTTTGTGGTTCATTGTTGGAGCAAATGCCAGAAGACACTGAAGTTTAAGACAGATCAAATAGAGTACCTCCACGTATAGGCTGACCTGAAAAGACTATGGACGTTCTTTTAAAGCAACAAAGTGTGTGTCTGTACTTTATGTAGGAGTCTTGGTAGAACCCTGTAACCAAAGACATTTTTCTGTCCTAGGCAAAATTTCAATAGCCAGCACAAGTCTAATTTCCCCAAGAAGAACTATGTCAACACCAAACTCGAAGTCCGCAAAATCCCACGAGACCTCAACAACATAACCAAACTAAACGAGCATTTCAGCAAATTTGGGACAATAGTGAATATCCAGGTAAGATCCTTTTTATTTGACTTTTAGCCAACTGCTCAAATGCTGACTGTCCACATTTACCCACACTAGGTTTTAAATGAAAGCTATGCTGCAAAAGAATCGAACACTGAAATACCTCTAATCTGCCACAGCTGCAGTGTGTGCTTATTTAACACAGGCATTTATTTCAACACTTTTAGCTACACAACCATACTCTACAGATATGCCAGATACACTGAAGTATTGTTTTAAATACAAGCTGAATAAGTATCCATTTATATCCATGCCATTGTTTCAAGACCCCCATTTGGCAGCTTAAGAAAGTCTAGTGTGCCCAATCTTGGGTCTTCTGATCTATCAGTCTGCAGAATTTAGCTCCAGCCCTAATGCCTAATCTAAACAATGAAGGCATATGAGTTTTGGAACCAGGTGTGTTGAATCTGAACACTCCAAGGTGGTACATTTCCAGGATTGGGCATGGAAGCATAGAACAAGCAATTAGATTGTAGTATATTTAGACTGTTAATGTCAAGTGCATAATCAGTGTATTCCTAAAACATTCTTTATTACTTCCTTCTGGAACTGCATTATGTGATTCATTTATATTTATTATATATTATATAATTATCTATAGTTTGTTTTGTTTGTTTTTTTTTTAAACAACTTTTTACTTTGTGGTAGGTGGTGTTTGGGGGCGACCCTGAGGCAGCTCTGATCCAGTACACCGCCAACGAGGAGGCGCGCAGGGCCATCTCCAGCACCGAGGCGGTGCTCAACAACCGCTTCATTAGGGTGTACTGGCACAGAGAGGTCACTGTACCGACTCAGGAGCAGGGCTCTAGCCAGAGCACCAGCCTTGGCCCTCAGCACACCACAGCCCACAAGGTTGGTCTGTTGGGTAGGACTGGATGAGGGTGGGGAGGGTGCAGTGGTGTAAGGGAACAGTGGAGAACAATTAGAAGATGATGTTTTATGATGATGCTTGCCTTTTTATGTTGGTCTCCTGAAAATACCTGCAAATATACAAAGTCAGTACCTCAGTTTACTCCCCTTGGGGATTGTCATTACAGAAACCCATATGCTTTTAGCTTGTAAAATATAGGGACTGTTAAGCACTATTAAGCATGATTGTTATAATAAATGCAAAGTGTGTTTCTGCATGCTGCACAGTATGGGGTTGTTATTATTATTAATAATAATTTTATCTATTTATTAATTAATTTTCTTGCCTAATCTTACATTTATCAGATGTTTCACATGTTCATTGCAGTCTGAATAGCATTTTTCCTCCCTCCTCCTCAGGTCATTAATAAGCAGCACACACCAGGGGCTTATGTGCTGAATAAAAACTTCAGCAAACACTTACAGTCTTCTGGAACAGGAGCTGTTGGCGGTCTTGACTCACTCAGTCTCAGTACAGAATCCACATCGGTGAGGAGCGTGTGTACTGCACATTTTAAAAACTGACTCTAAAATAAAATTCTTTGCATTGTTTTAATTTGCTTTGCTGTGTGTTAAGGCGGCCACACCGGCCTCAAGTCTTCAAAAAGGACCTTATTCACGGACTGTGCTGAAGCCTCCTCCTCCAAAAGCACTGGGGAAGACCGCCAAAGCTCTTGAAGCTCAGGAGGTCTTGAAAAAGAAGCAGGCAAGTGTTTTCTTTTTTGCCTTTTGTGAGCTTTGAAAGCCAGTAGCAGTAGCATGGCTTTCTTTCGTTGCACAGTTTTAAATGTTCTTAGCAGTCTCATCTGGTCTCTCTTAGGAAGCTTTGAAGCTGCAGCAAGACATGAGGAAAAAGAAACAAGAGATGCTTGAAAAACAGATAGAGTGTCAAAAGGTAAGGTGGTTTAAAGTGTAGGGCTGTACAAGACTCAGAATTGTCTGTTGGCCTATTTGTTCATATTTTTGAGCATTTAAAAATCAGTATATGGGACACAGTGTATGATTAAAATAGATTCTTCTAAATTCTCACAAATTCTCATTTTGTTCATTTGAGTTTAAACATTAAAAATGCTTCTTCAACAGGATCAGCCTATTTTTTTTTATTTCTCTATTAACATAACTAAATAAAAATTTTAAAAATTAAGATTTTAATTATTTGTAAATGAAATAAGATGACTTTTCTATTCTGCAACTGTTTATTATTAAATATAAATACAAGTAAAAGAGTGAATAATCAAACTAAACACTTGTGATTAAGATTGAAGTTTTTTTTTTTCCTGTGCAAATTCTACCATGTCACTTGGACTGAATCTGTTAACTTTCATTTGCAGGTGCTGATAGCCCGTCTGGAGAAAAACAGAGGCATGAAGCCTGAGGAGAGGGCCAACATAATGAAGACCCTAAAAGAACTCACTGAGAAGATCTCACAGCTGAAAAATGAGATCAGTCCTGCATCTCATTCCATACCCAACATTGCACAGGTCAAGACCAAAACAGATGTAAGATTATGTAGGAAGTGTGTCCCTTTCAGTTTTTGCAGTGGCAGTATTTCTGAAGTGTCAATATTGTGTGTTGAAGTGATGGCATACTTACATATTAATAATTGGCACAAGTGTGTGGAATACCCCAAGACAATCAGGGTCTCTATGCTCCAGTTTTGGCGAGCTGCCAACTTACTAGCCCAAGCAGCACTGATGGCTTCATCAACTTTTTTATATTGTTTTGCATTTTCATATGTATTTTTATACTTGTTTGGTTCCCTTGGTCTGGACCAAGCAACAAAAATGATACGTTGTCACATTTTAATCCTGGTTTGCTGCTTTTTTTGCTTTTTTTGTTTTTCCCCTTTTTCTTTCATGCTGAAATTTTGATTTTGCAATCAAACCTAAACAGGCAAAAAGGTGGTGTGTAGCACACGTATGACTGAAGGCTGCAGGTAGAAGTCAGCATAAGGCGAATGTGTCGTGGGTCGTGCATGGTCCATGCAGTAACTAGCAGGAAAGAGCTTAAAAAAGAAAAATCTAATCGCTGGTTTCTTTTCAAACATATTTTCATATTGCATCAAACCACAATTTTGATAATGTACAATTATTATTTTTTCATTAAACTAAAAATGTAGCTTTGCTGCTACTGCATTCCAACTCACACACGTCTTTACTGAGGCAATTACACTAATGAATGTAATTCTAATTGTGGCTAGTTTTAAGACACTATAGTGTAGTAGTGTGTGTTTTGGGACACAAAAACGTGGGCAGGTCTGCATGGAGACTCACCCTGATTGAGCAGGCAGATTTGGACGGCATGACATTGGTGGAGCAAGCAGGCAAAGCTGATGGTTAGTTGGTGGGCTCAGCCCGCTCGAGTTCGAATGCAATGTTTACACGCACCAGGGTTCATTTTATTCAAACCAAAGCAGACAAGTAAAAACACACCCTGAGTGAGTAAAGTTGGTAATTTTTTAATGCATTTGAGGCTTTTAGGGGTCTCAGCTTAAACATTTCAGTTTTGTTTTTTGATTTTGCAACAATTGCTTATAATGGTACATTGCAGATGTTTGTGGTCAGTATGATTATCAGATGATCCAGTTCAGTCTTTAGTACAGTTCATACATCACAGTGGTTTATAAATTAGCTTTGTTCCTTTGACAGCTGACCGCTGGAGAGGACACTACAGACCTGAAGAAGAGACTGGGTCAGCTGCAGGTGGAGGTGAGCCACAATCTTTCATTCATCATTCATTCTGCCTACATTATACTAAATGTTATTAAGTATAAAGATAAAAAGTATTTTTCATCCCCCCCTTACATGTTTTAAGGTCAGTTTCAGCATCTCAGAGCTGTCCAGTTTAACTGTCTTTGAGTTGTGATTTTATGGGAATTTCAGGATATAAAGGGACTCCTCAGTGCTCATGTCAACACTGCCATGCCCCATCTCACTTGAGACCACCCCACAAGTGCACACATAGCTAACACATGTTCTGCCCTAACACACTCATCTTCCAAAACAAGCAAGAAGCCAGTGCCGCGCTGAAATTAGTCAGCGTGAAAAATGCACGCCATTACCCATCTCCTGCACATTAAACCGAAGGCACTTACCGGACCCAGAGGACGACATCTAACGAATCCAGCCGCTACATCGGCTCCTCTCGCTGATGCATTTCACTACATTAAAGTTTGATCTCTTTTCCCGTTGAGGAGAAAGGGAAGGAACAATTAGTGGAGGAGGTGGTTTCTCTGCATTAAAGCCCTCAAGGCCAGAACTTCGCTTGCCTGCATTGGTGTAGAGAACAAGATGCTCAATTTGATTTTCTTTTTTGATTATTTATTGTTTGTAACCAGTGCGGTGTTGTCTGACGGGGACTTCCGGGGACTTCTAAGAAATCTAGTATAATCTTGACTGCCACTACAGTTTGAACTGATAGACAGAACCATTGAACCCAGTTCTACCTATAGTCACGGCTGAATTAATGCTGTCAACTAAGGATCTTTAAATCCCATCTAGTTTTGTAGATGTGGCCTGAGTTAGTATGTTGTGACCATGTGACCATGTACCATCAAAATTCTAACTGTATTGGACATTGGTTTCCTGGGGTTTTCATGCTCTGCAGATTTGTGTGTTCTCCCTGTCCCAACACTTAAGCCCATGTGGAGTTTGTTTGGTAAGAATTAGGGAAGCTAAATGAGGGAAAGGCACAAAAAAATGTGCAGGGTATGTGGTTGCCAGGTCTATGACTAAGAACCCCTGATAAAAAGGAAAAACCTCTTAAGCTTAATAAATGCTAATTAAATGTGTTTTCTTTTAAGTTAATGTAGACCATTTGTATTTCTCCATTCATCGTGATGTAAAGACCAGCTAGTGTTTTCATGTGGTGCGAAGGCGTTCATCATTTCGGTCATTTGTAACTCTTCTCAGGCTCAGTAAATTTTATGGTGTAGCTTTTATATTACACACAGTAATTCAAACTTTTGTTTGTAATTGACCCGTTTTTATAATAGGCTGCTTATTCCTTTGCTGTTATCTCACCCATGTTTTCCTTATTGAAATTGAAAAGCAAAATGTCTCTTCCCTTCTGTATTGAGACTTAACACAACCATCACCTTCCTCTCTCATACAGGCCAAACGGTTAGGGCTCTTGCCCGCTGGTCGGGCTCTAACTCCAAACCGGGGCCGTGGCAGGGGCCGTGGGCGGAGCATGAGAGGCAGAGGAGTGGGCAACCATATGGTGGTGGATCACCGGCCTCGGGCCCTCGCCATCCTCGGTGTCACACAGGAGGAGAAGGAAGAGCTGATGCCACACTTTGTGGTAAGAGCCAGAGAGATCAGAAGATAAGACAGGGTTGCACTAAGAGTGTGGCAGTGTATTCATGTGCGCTCTCCTTTCACAGAAATTTGGCGAGATTGAAGAACTTCGTGACCAAGACGCTACCAGTGTTGTAATGACGTTCAAGACCCGAAGTGAAGCAGAGAATGTAAAAGACTCTCCTTTCACGTTAGAATGCCAAATGCATTAGTAGCTCATTATTAGATTAACCTAAAACATTAACATGATTTAGAACCAGGAGACCTAAATATTTCTCTGCTTTCCTTTTAGGCTGCAAATCAGGGGGCAAAATTCAAAGGTCGAATTCTTCAGATATCATGGTACAAACCCAAAACCCCATCCATCTCCACTGAACCAGAGGAGGAGGAGTCAAAAGAGGAAGTCAGTGCGGTAAGGCTCACTCTTGGCAGTGTTCATTTATTTCTCTTTTTTCCCTTTGACATAATCACTCATATTAGGCTGCATGTTTTAATTTATTATCAGTATCTTGGTAGTTATCTGATTTCTAGAAGAAAAGGAAGATATATGGCATATAATGATTTCCACACTCCGATCTGAACTAGGCGTATTTTAATGTGTCGGGTATCAGCTATGTTTAGCCATCACTCATTTACACTTCACTTACTTCACTTTAGTCTTGATAAACGGTACCCTGTTTTCAGAAGATGACTAAGCAGTCTGAATGTTTTACAGTAAAGAATAAAATCTGCAGTGACCGTTTGAACTAGCAACCTTTCCTCTAAACATAAATGTCGTATTATGCACACACCAAGTAAGTTTTTAGAGTAGTATTAATTGGCAGACTAGCACATCCTACCTAATCTGTGTGTCTGTATTATCTATGAAAAAAAAAATTTATTTAAGCATTAAAGATGATTAAATTGGCTTTAATTGGCTGATTCTTCAGTTATTTGATTGCTTATTTTGGTCAGTTGCTGTTTAATATTTGTCCTACAGTCCACGTAACACAGCAGTTCATGACAACAAAAATGCAGAAAAACGTTTTGAGAGTGAAGAGATGTGTTCAGCCACACCGAATGTAAACAGAGCTATTCTAACAACTTTCTCTTTCTGCTCACACCTTTTTCTCCCTCAATGCTCACATCTCTCTCAAAGTCTACATTTTCATATTTACTTTTTTACAGTTATAAATGTGGATAAATTAAGTTGTTTTTTTTGCTATGATGCTGTTTGCACAATAAACACTATTTACATTCTGTTCCTGTTTAATGCAGACGGATTCATTATGTATTTTGTGGGGATAAGAAAGCCTTTAGTGCTCAAAGCCTTTATTATATACATGATAATTATTTATATGTTTTGGGGTTTTTTTTTAAATACTCTTTGTACTCTTGACACACACGATCTGCAAGCCTTTAGAAAGGCCCAGAAAAAAAGTGATATACCAGAATGAAAGAAATATAAAAAAATACATTTTTAACCACACAACGTAGCCTTATTGACGAGTTAAAATACAAGTGCCTGCTTTGTTGTTGTTCATTATTATGAGCCTAGATTGCACATCAAAACAAGAAGTACTGTTTTTACAATTCTTGGTAGAAAGCCTTAATTTGACAGAAATTAAAAACAATGTATTAAATGTGGGTTGTGGTGGATTTATTGTATGTGTTTTAAATTACTGGTCTATAAAATATCTGGTCATGCCTTCACAGGAGCCAGTTAGCCCCTTCTTGCTGCCAGAGGAGGAAGAGGACGACGATGATGACGAAGATGATGAATATGAGAGTCGTTCTTGGAGACGATGAAAAAGTCCAACAATTTTTCTTTTGTTTTTTTGTTGTTGTTGTTTTTTAAAGAAGCTAATTTAAATCCTTTGAGAGACATAAATCACTTTGTTTTCTAAACTAGTTTCCAGTATTTTTAGTAGTCGAGAACAGACAAGAGATTAGTGTGTGCACGTGACACACTTTCTGTGAAGGTCAGTCTTGAAAGCATGGTATCTGAAAGGACTTGCTTTGTTTAACCGCTGTGAAACTTCTACATAATATATGAAACTCTCACTTTTGCTGAGATTGAATTCAGAAGATCATATGTATTTTGTTGTCACTGTGATTGTCCAGATATCAGTACCTCACGTTTGTGACTACTGTAAATATTTTTTGGAATCTACCCCATACAAAAATCTAAGTTTAAAACTCATATAGATGCCATCGATATGAAGTCATCCGAGGCGTGTTTTCTTTATGAAAAGAAATGCCTTATTGAAATCACGCTCTTAATGCATTTTCTAAGGTTTTCCATTTACCTTCAGATGTCCAAAAGCTAGTATACCCAACTGTTTGAGTGTTCAAGATTTGTTGTGCCACCTTATGTAAATATGGACCCAGTGATGTACCTGTCAAGCTGTTCACATTTCTCTCACTCTGTGTTCAGTCATCCGAAACCAAAGAGAGCTTTGGATGAGTGTATAGAAGGTGAAACTATCGTTAGTCGAGACCATTAGCAGGGTTGTTTTGAATGTGCACGTTTGGTTGATACATTGTTGTTTGCCTTACTTGATCAGCGGATGGCTGACTTTTTACAAGGTTTCTCACTTCCTTTCCCCTCCTTCTTTTTGTAAATTTTGTAAATGGCTACAATAGTAATGACTGTTCAGTTAATTATTTTTATCCGTTAGAGTGAATGTTAGATTGATGTTAATAGAGCTGATTATTCACATACAGACGTGCTTAAAAAGTCTGCTTATTTTTAGAGTGGACTTGTAAAAGCACATCTTGCCTGTGAACTCTTCTTTACAAAGACAAGTGTATCATTCGACTTAAACCACAGCTTCGTTTTTTTTTTGTGTGTGTTTTTTTTTTTTTTTTTTTTTTTTTTTTTTTTTTGCTTTTTTCCTGTGTTCTTTTAAAGGGTATTTCATCATTGATTTTAATTTTATAATTATAATTTAATTCTTTAAGCCTGTCTCTGTCACTACACCAGTTTCAAATGCTTCGTTTTAAAGAAGTAGTATAAAAAAATCTTTAAGAACTTGCATTGAGTTGCTCTGCGTGTTTTAAGAGCAGAGTGTTTGTTTGTGTGTGTGTGTGTGTGTGTGTGTGTGTGTGTAAGCCTGCTAAAAATATATTTTTTATTATCCCTACATACATCATTTAAACAAATTAAGACTAAATTCCCCCCAGTGAAAGTACTGCTGCTGTTACAGCAAATATATTGTATTTTTAGTTTTTTTCAGGCACTTCATCAGTCAGAAGTTACAGCCACGTTTGTTTAGCTCAGAAAGTAAATGGAAGTATTGCTGTGGTGTAGAACATCTGGGTAGCAGTTGTAACTTCTGTTTTTGTGTTTGAAAGAGTCTTGAAGTCTGAGGACTGTCGGTAAGATTTCAATATGGAAAAGATCTCCATTGTTTGTAAAACTGTCTATGCTACCACACCTTGGTAGTAGAACACATAGCATATAATGGATTTTGACTTTATTACTGTTTATATATTTGAGGCTCTATGGATGTATTTTTCAGTTTTCTGTTTGTAAAATGGATTTCTAACACTTACCACTCGCATGTTTGCTTATCAATAAAGACAAAGGAATGGGGATGATCAAAGGAACAGTGTAAAAAAAAAAAAAAAAAAAAAAAAAAATTCAATTGGCTAAAAAAAAAAATACAAAACAAGATTTTAAAACATGAGAGAAAAAAGGAAAAAAGAAAAGGCTGATGGTCCATTCCAAGAATTACCTTCTGACAGTGTTGTCCAGTGTGTTATTTTGATTATTTTTTTTGTTTGTTTTTTTTTTCTTTAGAGCATGAGGAAATCCAAAGAACAGGAAGTTATTTTTGACAAGAATGTTGTATAATTTTATAGACAAGCTGAACAGTTAAAATATGGGCTAAATCCTGACCACACCAGTCTTGTGTTCTAAGGCTTTCATAGCAGTACTTGGTGTGTTGAGGGTCATTATACTGCTGTAGAAGCATCCCATTTTCAGTTTTTTTTTCCTTAAAGACACTGATGTTTACATCCAGAATTTGCAGTCACTAAGTTGAATTCGTTCTATTTCTACCAGTCCAATGTTTTTTGTGCCACTGGCTGCAACACAAACCCAAAGTATTCACACCCTCCTGGAAAGGTTCTTTTCCAGAAATTCTGCGTTTTTTTTTTTTCCCCCACAAACATAACTTTGGTTACTGCAGCCAAAAATGTGTTTAACTTTCTACAGGACTTGTGTGTCAGGCATGGTTAGAAAATTTCTAATGCCACAGGTTGTGATGACCTTGAAGATCCAAGAAATGTTCTTCTTATGACTCTTGTATGAGTGTTGTAAAGAAACTGTTGCCCAGTCCACGTATTTGATGTGTTCACATGTCAAGTCGAAAGAGTTGTCCGAAAGGAAGAGATCATTGCCTCCCACAAACAATGAAAATAATTCAAAAGAGTGCAAAGGCACTGAATGTTCCTAGATATGCAGTTGGAAAAAGAGTTCACAAGCCCTCATCGGCTGCTACCAGATTCCTGAGGAAGGTGGTCAAAGGGTGGTTAAAAACCCTCGAGGGACTGCAAAAGACCTGCAGCAGCCACAGTAAGGTGCAAACTAAAGCTGAAGGTCTCAATGCCTGTACACCTCTACTGACCCAAAAGCTCCTGAACCATACAAATACAGTTGTGTTCAAAATAAAAGCAGTGCATTTAAAAACATTAGTAAAGCAGAAAATCTTTATAGTAGTTTTTATTTCCATACATTGGGAACATTGCATACTGTTTTCCAAATCAAAACATGAAGAAATGTATATAATTGTTAACTACTTTACAGAAAATAACAAAAAATGAAAATTGGTCTGTTAAAAAAAAATAGCAGTGTCCGCATTTGTCTTTACAAACTAAAAATATGTACTTTTTTTTAGGATTTAGCATTCCTGTGAATCACTAACCTAATATTTAGTTGAATAACTATAGTTTCTTAGAACTGTGTTGCAGAGTCAACCAACTTCTGGCACCTGTCAGCCCAGGATGCTTTGACTACATCCCACAATTTGCATTTCTTGGTTTTGCTTCAGAAACGGCATCTTTGATGTCATCCCACAGGTTTTCTATCGGATTAAGGTCCGGGGATTGGGCTGGCCACTCCATAACCTTAATTTTGTTTGACTGGAACCAAGATTTTCCTCATTTACTGGTGTGTTTAGGGTCGTTGTCTTGTTGAAACACCCCTTTCAAGGGCATTTCCTCTTCAGCGTAAGGCAACATGACCTGTTCAAGTATTCTGATATATGCAAACTGGTCCATGATCCCTGGTATGCAGTAAATAAGCCCAGCATCATAGTAAGAGAAACATGCCCATATCATGATGCTTGCACCACCATGCTTCACTGTTTTCAGAGTGTACTGTGGCTTGAATTCAGAGTTTGGGGGTCGTCTGACAAAATGTCTGCGGCCCTTGGACCCAAAAAGACAATTTTACTTCATCAGTCCACAATATGTTTCTCCATTTCTCTTTAGGCCAGTGGAGCTGTTCTTTGGCAAATTGCATCCGCTTCAGTCTTTTTTTTAACAGTGGAACTTCGTGGGGACTTCTTGCTAATAGATTAGCTTCACACAGGCGTCTTCTAACTGTCACAGTACTCACAGGTAACTTGAGACTGTCTTAGATCATCCTGGAGCTGATCATAGGTTGAGCCTTTGCCATTCTGGCTATTCTGATCACCGCCTGATTCACACCTGTTTCCTCACAGAATGATTGACCTCACTAATTGAACTCCACGCTGCGATTATTTTGAACACCCACCTTTCAATTAATTATTCAAATACACAGACTCAAGAGCATGCATATCATGAATGCTGAGTCTGTTGGTTTTCTAAGAATCTACTGCACCAACTGGTACATTGTTTGTCATGTGGTAATATAATTTATGCCAAAAACAGGGATAATCTGGTTAGTCATATTGGACTGCTACTATTTTGAACACTGTAAGCCACAACAGTTTTGGTATTCTGTACTGTTGAGTGAGGAAACACAAATGGAACAGGGCCATGGGTTCCTGGTTTGTCTGGAGGAAGAAAAATGAAGCATACATTTAAAAGAATGGCAGTGAATGGCCAAGGCAGTGGCTCTGTGGTGTTCTGGGGCTGCTTTGTTTCCTCTGGCATGGGAAACCTGCAGTGTGTGGAGGACAAGATGGATTCAGTCGAGCATCAGGAAATCCTAGGAGAAAACATGCTTTCTGTGAGGAAGCTGAAGCTTGGGACTCATTAGACCTTTCAACAGGAGAATGATCCCAAGCATACCTCAAAGACCATCAAGGCTCAGTTTCAGAAAAAGTGCTGGAAGATTCTGGAGTTGTCTTTACCCCACTGAAAATCCTTGGTGGGTTTCGAAGAAGGTGGTTGCAGAATACAAACCCTAGAATATTAGTCAACTGTGGGCCACCGCCCATGAGCATTATTTATGATTGCAACTGCATATGTGTAATGTGATGTTAAAGTGTTCTGCAAAGACCTGGGACATACCTGCACAGACTGAAACTAACTGACTAAATAGTCTAAACAAGCAGGAGCTTACCTGATTCCAGTCACTTGGTTTCAGTCTACTAAAAGTTGTCCCTGGTCTAAAATCTTTAACATCACTAGGACAGCCAGAAAACTTGCAGCCATGCTTGCTTTTCACTGACTGAAACAGGCTCAATGTACTTATAAAATATGTTTGTCATATCATTTTTAACATGCTTTTATAATACATTAGTCATATAACATTGGAAAAACATGGCCATAGATTTTATCCTTTTTTATACAAGTAGAAGCACTCAAAGCTAAAATAATGAGTCTTACACAAAGACAAACACATCCCCCTATTGCCCAAATTTGTTTGTGAGTTAAAGTTGGAAAGACATCAAGTCAGTCACTTGAGTTTAACCTAATTACAACCATGAATTCATTTATTTTAACGTTATTAAACAAACATTTTAATGAAGCACTGTTTAATATTAATTACAAATAAAGACATAAATAGATAAAGAGACAAATGTTGCTCATTATAACTTGGTATTTATCTGTTGTGTGGATGTTTGTGCTCCTTCAGTCGGAACCAACATTAGCTTGTAGCTAATCTTTTGCTATGTGTTAAATGCTGGAGAGACAGGAAAATTTGGCACTAGCATTAGCTGCTAACAAAAAACAGCTCACTAGATAGTTTCTTCAAGTTTGATCTAACCTTGCAACTGCTTGACTAAACTTCAGTTATATATTTTATCATATAGACCTAGACCTAATTAAGGGCACATTTAGATTAAATGAATGAATCTGATTAAATAATCCTCTAGTGAATAAACATTACTCAAACAACTAGCTAGGTAGCTAAAATGTTCGTGTTGAATGAGGAGGAGATGAGTAAAGATTCCTGTTCCTGCTTGAATTTCTTTGCAGGATGTCCCTCCCACGCTCAAAGTTTTTTGCTTGAAGATATTCCAAAGGTTCTCAGTAGGGTCGAGGTCAGGGGAGGATGGTGAACACACCATGAGTTTCTCTTCTTTTATGCCCATAGCAGACAATGGCACAGAGGTATTGTTTGTAGCATGCAATGGTGCATTGTCATGCATGAAAATGATTTTGCTACAGAAGGAACGGTTCTTCTTTTTGTACATGGAAGAAAGTAGTCAGTCAGCATTGGTCAAAAGCCCGCCATCCCTCAAAATCCGCGGAAGACAAGCATCCAGGCTTTTTTCTGTCTTGGCACCAAAGTGGTGGAACGAGCTGCCCCTGGGTGTCCGAACGGCCGAGTCGCTCGCTGTCTTCAAACGCAGACTGAAGACCCACCTCTTCAGAGAATACTTGGACGAATAGAGTACTATGGTCACCTTATTGTCTTGTGTTTAGTAATGTCTAAAGCCTAGAGGTATCTTTGAACTATTAGTCTATTCTAACTAGCTAAGGTTTTCTTGAGTAAATAGCAAAGCACTTTGTAAGTCGCTCTGGATAAGAGCGTCTGCTAAATGCCATAAATGTAAATGTAAATGTAAATGTCAGAAACTGTATAAACTTGGTCATTTTCCCTAAAGGGGCCTACCAGCTCTTTCCCCATGATTCCGACCCTAAACATGACTCTGCCACCTCCTGGCTGACATCACAGCCTTGTTGGACATGGTGGACATCCACCAACCATCCACTACTCCATCCATCTGGACCATCCAGGCTTGCACAGCACTCATCAGCAAACAAGACTGTTTGAAAATTACTCTTCATGTATGTTTGGGCTCACTGAAACCATTTCTGAGCACTGGTTAGGGGTGTTTGCAAGCGCACCAACGCACCAGCTTAAAATACCTGTTTACTGCTCTGTAATGGCATTTTAGCAGCTGCTCTCTTAATCCGATTACTTTGTCTGGCAGAAACCTTCCTCATTATGCCTTTATCAGCACAAACCTGTCTGTGCTCTGAATCAGCCAAAAATCTTTTTTTATCTTTATCATAATTCAGACTTTCAAGTTTTTTGTGAAATATCTAATATTTCCATACCTTGTCCAAGGCATTGCACTATTTGATGCTTTTTGGTAGTTTTGGTAGTGGTTTAATTTCCATATTGCTTAAACCTGTGGCCTGCTCATAATGTGGAATGTCCTTCTTAAGTAGTTTTCCTTTAAGTGGGCTGGGCCTGGCAAACTAATTATTACAGGTGTCTGAGTTTGCTTTCAGTGATCCCAAGAGCCCTGAGACACAATAAAAAATGAATCTTTATGAAACTTAAATCCAATTTGCACAATCATTTGGAATGCAGTGTATTGTCTGGTTACTTTCAGCTTGTTTTCTGCATTGTCCATTTTCTTATTTTCCGCATCGTCTATACTAACTAACATAAATCCATACTAATCTTTCTAACTAATATGTATCGAAGTAATAGTATTACTAAATTATTATGTAGATGAAGTTTACACTATTCTAACTTGATAGTGTGTTTCATTAATATGAGTCCAGACCACACCTTTAAGATATGGGTGTATAATAGGAAGAGTTTGTATGTTATATGAAAAAACTGACATGGAGTTCTATGCAGCTTTTGCTGACCAAATAGTTCCAAGGGAAATAAATAGCTTTTCAGAAGTTCAGTTTACCTGAGATTACCAAAGAGTGACCCAGAGGTCTACTTTACACATGCATTTCTGGACACTAGATATATAGAGGAGTTTCATTGAAAGTAAAATAAGCTTGTGGACCAGATTTTACATGAATATGACTTGGGTTACACAGCATTATGCAGTTGTCCTTACCAGAGTTACATAGTGCATTTAGCAGCATGCTGAGCCTGGAGTAGCAATGACAGGGATGTTATTCTGTCTATTACAAGTCAGTGGAGCATCAACGTAATTTTGAAGTTGCTATTTTAAGGTACAAATACTACATAGTGTTGCTTTAATCCAAAGTTAGACTTAATCTATGTTCTGGGAAATCCAAGCAATAGTGATCAAGATAGGCCAGCTAAAATAAATTGCCAAAGGATCTAAAAGTCATTAAACATAAGAGAACAAATTCTGCAAGTTCTGCAAGTTAACATGTTCAACATGTTATTTTGTTTCAGGGTGTTATATTGTTAATAGATTAGCATGCAGGCTAGTCCTCTCACTTTTAGGCTATAGTTTCAACTGACTAGCTAACAAACTAACTTGTTAAAAAACAAACTAACTGTTAAACAGATTGTTACGAGCCTTGATTATCAAATCAGCCAAATGCCAACTCACTATGCAGCTGTATTGTGTGTGAGTGTGTTTTGCACAGATGCCATGTATGCTTGTATAATACACTACACTGAGCTAATTAATTTATGAAAATAAAGAAACTAGAAAGATGCCAAATCTGGCCTCTACAAATGTATTATGTACATTTGCTGTTGCAGTTAATAGGCAGGAAACAACCCACTGTATCCTGTAGACCAAGGCTGCTCAATCCTGGTCCTGGAGATCAACCAGCCTGAAGAGTTCAGATCCAACACAGCTGACTCTAATGTTCAGTTGCTCCTGAAGGCCTTCATTATCTGGATCAGGTGTGTTCGATTCAGGATGGAGCAAAACTCTACAGGGTGGTAGATCTCTAGGACCAGGATTGAGCAGCCCTGCTGTAGACATTATGTCTTATAAAATAAAGAAATATATAAGCTCACCAAAATAAATAGGTATTTTTAGGTAGCCCAAAATATCATGAACAAAATGCAGTGGATCATCTTTAAGTAGCCTTAGCCTGAAGTGCATTCACACTGAAGCATCTGTGCCACTCAAGTTTAACTTTCAGTGCAGTGTGAAACTTAATTTGGCTCCAGCAAATTTGACATATTCAAATGGCACTGAATAATGTATGCACATCCCTTACTTTGGGAAGCCAAGTGAAAAACACTCAAAGTCTATTCGATTTAATGCAAGCACTGTTGACTGCCCCACGGGAGGGAATGTCAACCACCAACCTTACCCACTCATCATTCTCTCATCCCTTGTTGCTGCAGTGACGAGCACTCAGAGCATGCTTGCAGCCTGGATCCGAATGGAAATGGAGAAAGCAGAAAAGCAAACAACAGTCACAGGGTCATTCTATGGAGCTCAGATATAATGCCTCATGCAAAGAGCAGACCCCTGTTACATCTCACCAAGAACAAATCAATAAAAGATGTCATCTAAAATCAGCACCATGTTGTTGCCCACCAGTGACAATCCTGCAAATACAATAATAACCTATGAATAATGTAGAGCATAATGGAGTTCCATGAACTAGCTGTCTGACTTGTGAATTCACAGCAATGTGGTTCTTTCATGCTATGGCCTTTCTTACAGGTACCTCAAATCTAACAAAAGCTTGGTGAAATTGTAAACCAGCACTTCTGAAATCACTGGCTCATTCAAGTCATTTTTTCCATTTGAGAGATACCTCAGGGTTCAATATTAGGGCCTAAAGTCACTTCATATTATATATTTATTATATCATGACATGATATATTATTTTATTATTTGTGTTTTTAAAATAATGTAAGCAAGATTACTATTAATTTCCATCTTTTATAGTTTAAAAAATAGTTCTAGTTTTGCAAATACCTGGGTTGTCTTGCATGCACTGGTCTTTTGAGGTCTAACCACAGATTTTTGTTGAGGTTTGGATTGTTGGACGGTGAAAGCTATGATAAAACCTTCAGCTTGTGCCCTATTGTGGATTTTAAGTTGTTGTTAGGATCATTATCCTGTTGTGGAAGCCATCCTCTTTTTTCATGTTCAGCTTTTTTTCTTTTTTTTTCTTTTTACAGAATGTGTGATGTTCCCTTCCAGAGTTGGCTGGTATGTAGTTGAATCCATTTTTCCCTCTACTTGTAAAATGTTCTTTGTGCCACTATCTGCAACAAGACCCAACACACAAGCAATCTATGCCCATGCTTAACAGCTGGAGAAGTGTTCTTTTGATCACATTTACAATTACATTAGTCCCAAACATTTGCTCATTCTGTCCAAAAACGTCAAAGTGACTCTATAATAAAGGTGCTAAAAATGTCTTATGACTTCTTATGCTGCTGCTCTTTCCATATTTGTACTGGGGGTGCACTGTCCTATCATGCAGCAACCCCAGTTTGAAATGTTTGGGACAGAGTCTGCCTCTGCAGCCCAACAAGGGTTTTAATTTGCCTCCTTAAAAATCCTACAAAACATTATCTTGGAAAAATCCAAATACACCTAAAATCTTTTGGGGT
Organism: Salminus brasiliensis; assembly: GCF_030463535.1. NCBI lineage: Eukaryota > Metazoa > Chordata > Actinopteri > Characiformes > Bryconidae > Salminus > Salminus brasiliensis. The sequence continues at coordinate 25,671,927 of NC_132895.1, forward strand.
GACCAAACTCTTGCAAACTATTGGTGCACTTTCCTCTTTTCACTCTAAAATGTGCAATGGAATAAGAAGAAGAAGAAGAAAAAAAGAAGAAGAAGAAAATAATGCACAAATTCTGCTTAAAATGTTGTAAAGAATATTTCATTTTTAATGTTCTACCTTTTGGAAAGCAGCTCATTCCACTCACTGAACTATTTACACTGGGCATTTTGACCACAGGTGCTCAAATGTTTGGCATGCCACTGTACATACCCAATTTCTAAACTTTTTCTACTGTAAAAGTTTTATTCAACACAACTGCTAGTACAGTCCCCTTTTGGTAGAACAGTTCTATGTTGTGTTAAGTCTAGAGTTGACTTGTACTTTGTCTTTGACGCTTCATGTTATTTCTTCTTTCTTCTCTGTCTCTGTTCTTTATTAAGTAATAATTATGTAAAGCTGCTTTGTGACGACAACAGTTGTAAAAAGCGCTGTACAAATAAATTTGACTTGACTTGACTTGACTTGTAGAGTTGAAAGTGTAATTTCTAGACATTACACTTCAGAAGGATCATGTGCAATATAAGAATGTGTCCATGTGAATCAAGATAAAAGACTGAACTATGAATGAGACATTTTATGTTCTGCTTTTGAAATATTCATGTGCTGAAATGTTATCTGGACAGGATGGGGGGCATGGAGTTATCATAGAACAGTGTCATAAAATGGACGGGGAATATTGTGGAATCGCTTGCCTTGTTTCAAGTCCCTTCATTTTTGCCAAGAGTAAAAAAAGTGGGTACTGTTAATCTCCATAATGAATAAGAAAATGCCAACAAGGTAATGGATGCCTGCCACATAGCTTTTGAATAATTGAACGTCTGGGGGAACAGAAGAGGTGGACAGGATCAGGTGGTGCAGTTGTGTCACCGCACTGCATGTCTCTTCTTTCTTCAGCCAGCAGGATGGCGGCTTGGATCAACTGTACAAAGAGAGGGTACGGGCCAGAGCGGGCGTTATTCTTCCTTTGATAAGTGGTATATAGAGGCAGGGATGAGGCACAAGAACTTGTCTGGGAGAACTCATCTTGCATGAAATGAATTATAAATGAAATTATGAGGAACAACCACTTTTCTCCCCTGTGTCTCTACCTGGGTTCTCTTCTCTTTAGTTCTTGTATTATACCCACACACTCAGTTCTACCTTTCCAAGCATAGCATGTGTTATTAAGAGTTTAGGAACTTAATGTTGCACAATTAGGTTACGTTAACTAGCAGTTTCCACTGCTCACCTGAGCCGATTACACAAGGGTAGGTGAGTCCGAGGTACTGTGAAAGCCCACAGCCAACCTATGAAAGGTCAGGCGAGGTGACGGGGCTAGTTCAAATCTCTCAACTTTTCTTGGAAGTTAATATGAGTGCTTTGTAACTGAAGGAGGAACCACGTTCGTATCGACTGAAGCCGCACATCAGAGAGACAACACAGTTACACACTTTTGGAATATGAATATTTTAACGTGAGACTTTGCACAAATGAGCTCCTCCAGTGCAACATGCTTTTGAACTGCACAAACTTTTTCTCTGAGACATATATTTCACACTTCACACTGAAGCAAACACAGCTTTTTTGTTTTACTTGTTAAATCTCATTGAAAACCCATGTGTCTCCGAAATGGCAACTTTTCTGGACAAGTTCTTTTAATGCACGTAAATGAAAAGTTAATGTCGGACAATATCAATTGATAGCTTAATCATGACTATGTAAAAGGGTGGCTGAAGCTCAAAAATGTGAAAAACAACAAGCATGTAGAAACAAGGTTCTGGTGGCAACAATATCACTTACATGTGTGAACCAGAATCTGTGATTTAATGGCTAATGTAACACTGTGATCACAATAATACGGTGGTTACAGACTGACTGAGAGAACTTAAACAAACAGGTTAACAGAAGGAGAATCTGCCTTGCATTCTTTTAACTGACTATTGGAGGTTAAAACAAACATGACTGACAAAACATCTAAGGCACAGGTATGGATAAAGAACATCCTGAAACCCATAAAGAAATGATGTAACACTTAAATTGGTATCTTTACAGGTTCTTTACCATCACATTTTCAAACATGGTTCTTTAGGGAAACAAACGTATTCGTCACTTATACAACCTGTTGAGAAATCCACGTCCATTTGTAAAAGTGAATAATGATAATAATAATAATAAGAAGAAGAAGAAGAAGAAGAAGAAGAAGAAGAAAAATGTAATAATGTTGGTGGTGCAATTGTTGCTGCAGGTGTTATTATTCTTAATGTGTCCCCAGCTAAAAAAAAAAAGGTTCTGTGGTACTAAATGGGGGTTTGACTGTGGAACCCCTTTAGTTGCTACGTAGAACCCTTTCTAAGAATTCTTTAAAGAAATAAATACAACAGGTTCTCCATCATGAAGAAGAGGTGTTTTAAAGAACCATTTTAGCATTCAAAAGATACTTTCACTAGGGCATAGCTCTAGGTATATCCATTCCCTTACTAAGAAAACACTTTTGAGTGAGTATAATAAAACATATTATTATTTTTTATCATTATTATTATTTTTATTATTATTATTAGCGATCTTTGCAGTCCTCTAACCAGATGCTCTTAGCCATTCCACGCTCCCGGTTAAAGTTTAAGGGGGACAGGGCGTTCTCTGTTGCTGCACCCAAACTTTGTAACAGCCTTCCATCTTTTATGCAGACTTCACCAACATTAGATATTTTTAAGACAAATTTAAAAACTCACTTGTTCACTCAGGCTTTTGAGGTCTTCTACAGATTATAACCTATTACATTCTTTATGGTTTTATTGTTCACTTTATGGACTTTTAAAGGTTAAATCTTGAAATAAGAAATATTTAATTGTGCAACACTTTATGTCTCTTAAATGTGCTATATAAATAAAGTTGTCTAGTCTTGTCTACTATTGTTATTATTATTATTCTTATTATTGTTGTTACATTTACATTTACATTTAAGGCATTTAGCAGACGCTCTTATCCAGAACGACTTACAAAAGTGCTTTGCTGTTTACCCAAGAAAAACCTTAGCTAGTTAGAATAGACTAATAGTTCAAAGATAAGAATGGTACAGCAGTTTTAATTCTGTGAAAGACAAGTACAAATTTATGTAGATTAAACATGCACTTCAAACGCAAATAGCACCAAATTATGTGACAGAATTTCTTATAATAAATTGCACTTACCAAAAATAATGATATGAACAATTACCCTCAACTTAAGTATGATCAGAATGGTGATAGAAATCAATCGGTTTCCTGTTTTTGGAAAGACATATGTGAGCCTTCAGTATCTGAAGACCTGCTGGACAAATACTAAAAGAGCAAATTGTCCTTTGTTCCTTTGTTGTTGTTGTTGTTGTTGTGGTGGTGGTGGTGGTGGTCGTCGTTGTTACTTTGGGTAAAATCAGGTTTAATGATTAATGACTGAATGCTGACAAAATGAGTAAATAAATAAAGGTAAGTAAACTGGAGATGACGCAGCCCGTTAGGGTGAAGTGCGCCTGCGCGCCGCGCGCCTTACTTGCGGCTTGTAAGTTGAGAAGAGGAGCAGGAGGAGGTGTGTGGGTGTGGGTGTGGGTGTGGGTGTGTTGAGGGGTGATATGAGGAGCTGCTGCCCGTGGAAAGGGCTCACTCAGAGTTTGAGCGGAGAGCGGAGCGCGCGCCTCGCCTCCATGTCCGGGCAGCATGATGATGGCCATGAACGGCAAAGCGCACTTCAGCAGCGCGCTGGACGGCATGCGGCGCGTGTGTCTGAACGGCCCGCAGGTACGTGTGCGCACCGCTGTCAGCGTTCACACTTTACACAGGCTTTCAGAGACCCCCCTTCCCCTCTCCCCCACCACACACCCCTTCATCTTCATCTTCCTCTCTCATCCACATGCACTGCTTTCATATTAATTTTAATGACCTGTGCTTTGAGGAGTCTCTCTCTCTCTCTCTCTCTCTCTCTCTTTCTCTCTCTCCCGTGCTTTGGAACATGTTTTCTAAACTTGCTCCTGACACAATTCCCCGCTGACCTCTCTCTCTCTCTCCCCCTCTCTCTCTCTCTCTCTCTCTCTCTCTCTCTCTCCCTCACTAGCTCCAGGCCAATATATTCGCGGGATTCGATGAGAGCGTGCTGGCGGCCGCCGACCTCGCTTCGTCGTGCCACGCGGCGTTTAAGCCGGACGCGAGCCGCCACGCCGCTGTCGCCGCCGCCGCTGCCATGGCGACGCACGCGCACACGCACGCGCACGGGCCTGCGGGCCTTGGGCCTCCACCACCGCCTCCACCTCCATCGTCGCTCGAGGCGGAGCTGCTGGAGCACCTGTCGTCGAGCCTGGTGGACGTGCACGCGCCACTGCACGCTCACCACCACCACCATCACCACCACCTGCACGCGCAGCTACCAGCACCCCCTACGCCCATCCCTCCACCGCCGCCCCCGACAGCGGCCTCCGTGCACGTGGAGTCGGACCCGCGCGAGCTCGAGGCGTTCGCGGAGCGCTTCAAGCAGCGGCGCGTGAAGTTGGGCGTGACGCAGGCGGACGTGGGCGCGGCGCTGGCCAGCCTCAACATGCCGGGTGTGGGCGCGCTTAGCCAGAGCACCATCTGCCGCTTCGAGTCGCTCACGCTCTCGCACAACAACATGATCGCGCTGCGTCCCGTGCTGCAGGCCTGGCTCGACGAGGCCGAGGCCGAGCGGCGACGCGCCGCCGGCGCCAACGGCGGCGCGCCTCTGGGCGGCCTCGGGGGCGAGCGCAAGCGCAAGCGCACGTCCATCGCGGCGCCCGAGAAGCGTTCGCTCGAGGCGTACTTCGCTATCCAGCCACGACCCTCGTCCGAGAAGATCGCCGCCATCGCTGAGAAGCTCGAGCTGAAGAAGAACGTGGTGCGCGTGTGGTTCTGCAACCAGAGGCAGAAGCAGAAGAGGATGAAGTACTCAGCGGCGCACTGACCGAGGACACTTCAATAGCAACGCGACAGGGATTTAAACACACTCAAGGACTCCTCCTAAACCTGACCTCATACAAACGATCAGAATAATAACAGGGATGTAAACGCGACTCCTCTCCACCAGGACACTGAGAACTTCTGCATAATTTAGGGGTTGAAATGTAAACAAAGTCCGTCAGAGTGTTTTGGGGTGAAATGGTTCAATGTACAGAAACTTACCGGGATTCCTTCACAGTGGTGGCGATGGAAACCAGGGGTCGTGACGTCTGCAGAGCGCAACCAGCCACGTCATTTAGTGTCTAAACCCACCAGTGATCCTAAACGTCTCATCTGCGTTTTATATGTGATGGTGATGATAAAATAGTGGTAAATTGTCTTTGGGGACTACTTTGCTTCAAAGCACCCTGCATGTATCTCTTCGCCATTAACGCGGAACAGTTTAGAAACATTAGACTCTTCAGTCCTGTGGTTCCGGTCACCGCCACTGTGCACAATTCTGACTCGGTCTTAATGACTCTGTTTACATCTCGGCAACTAAATGACGTTTTTGAACTGTGCTTTTTTAACATGTAAGAAATCACTTCTAAACACTTCAAGAAATGGCTTTTTTAAACTCTCCTCCTCAAACTCCTCAAACAGGCTCCGCTCAAATCCCAGGAAAGTTTGATATTTTCTGACGTTTAAACCTCTCTTCACTCTTCTGTCAAGCAGGTTTATCAAAACAACTAAGCTGCAGCTTTTGTAGATTTTATTTCCATTCCTTTTCACAAAAACCTTCAGCTCTCGTCTAGAACCCGAAAGACTTCCAGTGTTTCCGGCTTTAAACGTCCTTCATCACTCCGCTCCTCTCCACACACAACCTCGTTCTCCTTTCTTTACCAAAACTCGCACACAAAAGGGACGCTTTCAGAGAAGAGCTGAGGGGGCTTTTGTGGAACATCTCAGTATTATGTATCTCCCACCATGTTGTGTTTCTAAGTGTGGCCCAGTGTTGTTAACTGTCTCTATTTAAGGACTGGTTTCTGAACGGAACCATCACGTCCACAGATCACTGATTCTCACCAGCACAACTGTTGTTGTCTTTACTGATGTATTCATTTATGTATTCATTTCTTTTGGCGCAATTGCACCAGCTGTTTAAAATGAATATGCAAATCAGTGTAACGGGGTAGAGAAATAAGGATTATGCTGCTATATTTAACAGATTTTGTTGTTGTTGTTGTTGTTGTTGTTGTTGTTGTTGGGCACCTGAGAGCACTGTACGTCTTTATCACGCTCAGATTGCACTTGATTAAAACCGTGTGTGACGTTGAATGTTATTTAATAAATCATTTGTTTTCTAATCTCTTGTGGGCGGTGTTGGTGTCTGACGAATGAGTAAACATTTACATTCACATGTTTTATAACTCGGAGAAATGAACCACGCCTGGCGATTTCTCTTAACTGAATTCAACAGCGTTTTAAAAATGATTGTAGACATTCAAGTCCAGTTGCCCTGGCTAAGAGCAAATGAACCTCTATAAAAATATTACATGTATTAATACATTCAGATAATTACATGAAAAAATATAGTGACAGTATATTCAGACAATTATAGTTTACTACAGAAAAGTTTATTGCTAGACCGTAATACAGGTAATAATACAGGCCTAAATGTAATTACATTTTTAGATAGATAGATCTTTTGTATTCATGAGCCAATACAATCTTCTGTCACTCATACGTGTGTGTTTGTGTAAATGAAGCATGATTAAATATTCTAAATATTAAGATCCTTAATTGCCATTTTACAGGCATTTCCATATATATATATATATATATATATATATATATATATATATATATATATATATATATATATATATATACTTGTGTGTGTGTGTGTGTGTGTGTGGAGAGAGAGGTGATTTTAAGTGCTTTACATTAAGAGAAAAAAATACATCCAACTCATGATCTAGATGGAAGCTTCGAGTCGGACACTTTCCATACAGATGATGATGATACTATGATGAACTTCCTCAAATGCAAACACGTAATCATTATTGAAGTAATTCACAATTTGTGGTTTGCAAGTTTGCACACCTAGCTGGTAGAGTGCACGTAAACTCTGAACTCTGTAGATCTGTCCGTCGGCGTCCTGCATATTTCAGATCAGATTTTAAATCTACAGAATCCCATAAACCCTTCTTACATCATTCATGTGGGCAATGAGTGTGATGGTGGATGTGAACCCCTATCCTGCTCCGTCTCTACGCTGTTTTATTAATAAAGCCCCTCCGGCAGAGCCCCCCATTAAACACGAAGAGCGTCCTCTATGCAGGCTATCTCTTTAATTACAGCCCCGGGAGAACAGAGAGAGAGAAAGAGGAAACACTGAAAACTGAAGCGTTTTTGTCACCTTTAGTGTGGTTTTTTCTCCGTCGCTCTGTCTGAGCTTTAATCAGACACCGCTGAATAATAAATGGCCAGTCTCGGCTTTGTGCGGCCGGATTTGAGATTATTAAATAATGGCGATGCAATATTAATTGTATATTGGTATAAAAGCAGGCAGAGGGCTGTGGGCAGAGGGATTAGTGAGGAAACGCTGCTGCACACTCCTGGGATGCAGGACACACACACTCAGAGAGAGAGGGAGAGAAAGAGAGAGAGAGAGAGAGAGAGAGAGAGAGAGACAGGTACGAGCTTCTTCTCTCATTACCTTCAACACTGCATTTCAACAGCACTTACTGTACCTTCTGCTGATTTTTACCTCATGCATAACAGTAACGATAACACGTAATAATTTGTAGCAGTAAGATACGAGTTATATACATTTCTTAGCCAAATGTTGTTAATTAATGGTTAGCCGGTCTGCTTTGATCACTGTTCTGTACAGCAATATTTCGATAAAAAATAAAGTAGAAAATTGTATGCGCTGTTTTTTTTAGCTGTCGGTGAGTTTAATCTATGTGTAATCAATGTTTTTACTATATATATATATGATCACTCGCCTTAAAGTAAACAACAACACACTACTGTTGTAATGTTAAAAATGACTGTTTTAACCGTATAAAATCTATTTGTCGGAAGAAATGCAATGGTTGTAATTCTAGACCTTTATAGGTTTCAACTCAATTATAGTGAGCTGGTAAAAAACATGTGTCCAGAAAGACGAGGAGAGCTGTCGATTGTTATACAATTACCACAAATATTGAATGTTGTAAATTTAATATCTACAGTGTTTGCATTTCAAAGGTAGATTTCAGTCTCACAAATATATATATAAGATTTTAGTGTTCCCAAAACGCCTACGATAGATACAGTATAGTACCGTGTTGTTAGCATGATAGAGGCACACTGGCCATATCCATTTATCCATATCCATTATCTATTTATGTATTTGTTTATTTGTTTGTTTGTAAGAACAAGTTGCCCTTCAAATCTCCGAGAATACAGTGAGAAAAGGAAAATGAATAAAATGTATAAATCTATATATATCTATAGGCTACATCATATATATGTAGGCTGCACCTCATATACCTTATTTCTTTATTATTTCTAATATTTGCTTTTAATAGAGAAGCAAACTAAAAAAGTCTGGAACCGATACTGAGTGAATTCAGATTGCGAAGGAATGTCATACAATTCTGATTCTAACTAATACTACTTTTATGATATTACCACTACTCCATACTACTGCTACAACTACACTGTTCAAAGTATAATATTCTCGAGGAACCTCTGGAGGTTCTACAGTTTGAAACTATGGCGGAATTTGATGGTGCTTTCAGGAACCTTCAGTGACCCCTTTTCTTCTTAAAATAACGGTTCTTGAAGGTTCCTTCAAATTGAGGAATCAAAATCCTCCAAAGATCTCACTTTTAACAGTGTACTACTGCTAATAGCAACCTACCACTACTACTAATACTGCTCCTTCTAATACTGCAACTACAACTAATAATAATAATAATCATAATCATAATAATAATAATAATAATCATAATCGTCAACAAAATATGCAGTTTGTTCGTCAACACCGTGTTCAGCTTCAGACTGCAGTCTTAAGACGCATTATCACCGTGAGCTCACAGGTGTGTGTGCGCAGGTAGGCTGTCTACTCATTACCACACAGGTGTAAACTAATGCCGAACCTGCGGTCCGTGTGGAGAAGAAGCGCAGCTGAATTATTAAGAGCCTGGTGATGGATAGAGGCTGCGAGACTGATGCACAATACACGGCCAGGTTAGAACAGGAAACACACGCACACAGGTTTTATTTTTTTCTTCACACCACGGAAACAATACATTTACAGCATTTAGCAGGAGCTCTTCTCCAGAGCGACTTACTAAAGTGCTTCACCATTTACTCAAGAATAACCTCAGCTAGTTTGAGTAGACTAAATATTAAAAGAGACCTCTAAGTTTAGACACTATTACACAAGACAATATGGAGACCATACTACTCTACTCTCCACCCAAGTACTCTTAGAGGAGGAGGGTCTTCAGTCTGCGTTTGAAGACAGTGAGCGACTCGGCTGTTCGGACCCGGGGGAAGCTCGTTCCACCACTTCGGTGCCAGGACAGCTTGTCTTCCGTGGATTTTAAGGAATGGCGGGTCGAGCCGAGTCGTATTTCAAGCAGATCGTGGAGCAGATCGGCTTTTGACCATTGCCATCAACGGAATGTACGACAAACACTTGTTTTCTCAGCTTGAGGAGCTTTTTAGATCTTCACTTACTGTTTCAGTCTCAGTGAGACACGTCATGTACTAACACAGTTTCACAGGAATTGGTAGATAAACATCAAATTTGATGTATTTTGTATTTGTTTTCTGAAGATGTGTGTGTGTGTGTGTGTGTGTGTGTGTGTGTGTGTGTGTGTGTGAGAGAGAGAGAGAGAGAGAGAGAGGGGGGGGGGGGTGTCTTGTTCACTTTTGAAGGTAATAAAGATGCGCACTGACAGAATGAGGATGATGAGGGCAAGGCTGTGCGCCGCTGACTGAAGTATAATTTTTCTCCACTTGTACTCCTGAACTCTCGCCCCCGAGCTCAGGTTTTCTGAGAGGTCACACTGACAGGCCTCTCACACGTCTTTGTTGTTTTAAAAATGCAATAATTAAAAGGTACAATCAGGCTTGAACTACCGGGCATGTGTCGCGAAGTTGAACTCTTATCCAATCGGAACACAGAAGAGGCGGGGCCTGTCGGAACATGGGGGGAGAAAACCCCTCCCTCTGCGCTCAGTAATAATTGATGCAGCGCCGGCAGCAACAGGAGCGCTCTGTTCTCTACGCCGTTTCAGATCAGCATCACCCGGCCAAGAGGGATCCTGTAACCGTGGGGCTGAGAGGAGACATGGGGTCGCCTGGGGATGGGAGACATCCGTCCTGCAGGAAGGACCAGTGTGAACGATATACACTGGAATTAATGTGGAGGTGTAGAAGTATGCGAATGTGCTGCAACTGATAAAAAAAAAAAAAAAAAGTAATCATTTATTCAGACATTTTAGTTCATTTTGCATATGGTATTATTTATTTATTCTGTTAACGCGTTTCCATTCAAAATGTTTGTCCTCCTCCTCAAAAACTCAAAAAGTCAGGCATTAAATAATTTTATTTAATATTATTTTTATTCAGATATGGGAGCTATGTTCATAATGAAACGTGACGGGGTGGTAAATTCCTCCTAAAATGACTGCTGCTTTATGTAAATAGGAACACACATATACAAATATGCAAAATACAGATTTGATTAAATAAATGACATTTATTTGGTGATATTTTCTATTACAATATCATAAGAAATAGTGCTTTGGAAACACACTTCCGCACCGTTTCGTAGAATGACTTAGCATACTGAATCAATTTATATCCTAAAACTATTAAGATTTCTGCTTAGCTACAGAGAATTATAAGCATCTAAATGAAATAACATACATTGGTGTTTATTACACAAAGATAACACAAGTAAACGCAGTAAAATGCAGTTTTTAAATGAAGGTTTTTAATTATTAAGGGGAAAAAATTCCAAACCTACAAACCTGTATAAAAAGCCCTCTAAACCTAATAACTGGATGGGCAACCCTTAGTAGCAACAATTGCAATTAAGCGTTTGCAATAGCTGGCCTGAGTCATTTACAGCGCTGTGGAGGATTTTTATACACCAGGTGTAATGGGACATATGCTTTCCAAAAGTTAGTCCACAGATTACTTTCCCAAAAGTCTTGGGATCATCAAGATGTTTCCTGACAAAACTGAGACGGGCCTTTATGTTCTTTTTGCTCAGCAGTGGTTTTCATCTTGGAACTCTGCCCTGCGGGTCATTTTTGCCCAGTCGCTTTCTTATGGAGGAGGGATGAACACTGTCCTTAACTGAGGCAAGCGAGGCCTGCGTTTTTTTGGATGTTGTTGTTGTGGGGTCTTTTGTGACCTCTTGGATAAGTCGTCAATGCACTTTTGGGGTAGTTTTGGTCAGCCGGCCACTCCTGGGAAGGTTCAACACTGTTCCATGTGTTCCATTATCCATTTGTGGATAATGACTCTCACTGTCTTTGAGTCCCAAAGTTTTAGAAGTGGCTTTAAAGCCTTTTCCAGACTGACATATCTCAATTACTTTGTCTCTCATCTGTTCCTGAAGTTCTGTGGATCGCACCATGATGTCTAGCTTTTGAGGAATTTTGGTCTACTTTACTTTGTCAGAGAGGTTTTTTTTTAAGTGACTTCTTGATTGAGAACAGGTGTGGCAGTAATCAGGCCTGGGTGTGGCTATAGAAATTGAACTCAGCTTTCCAAAGATGTGATAAACCACAGTTAATTTAAATTGTGTTATCTTTGTATAATATTTACATTTGTTCTGATCTGGATTCTGAACATTTAAGGGTGACAAACAAAAAGGGTGACAAAGCAAATAAATATCAGGGATCAAACACTTTTTCACACCACTGTATGTTAATATTAGAAAACTATGACACTGGATTCCTCCCTCATTACCTGTGTAGTCCATGTGCAGCTTTAAAAGACCAAAGAGTAGAGCTCTAAAATGTGAGCTGAGAACATTTATAATGTATATTAATTTTATGTGACCAAAAACATTTGGAAACACTGTCTTGAAAGTAAATTAAAGTAAATAACAAATACTATGTAAACTGGTAGACAATTTCTGTATACTTCTGAATTTATTCTGTTGCTACCACCATGAGTTAATCAATAAAGCTGAATGAGTCTGTTCTGGGAACAGCCATGCAAGCTCAAGCCATGACAGTACCTCCATCATGTTTGATCAATGTGTGTATATTTTAAATGTAAGCAAATCTTTGCTTTCTCAGTCTATGTTGTTGTTTTTGGATTTTCTCTCACAGCTCTCAAAATGTTTTCCTCAAATCAAATGTTTACCTTGAATGACCTGTTTGAGGTCTGGTTATTATTTTAATACTGGCTCCTTTTTTCATAAGAAATTCCAAATTGTTGTTAATGTCCCACCTCTTTTTTCCCTCTTTTTTAATTGTAGAATTGATTTCCATTCATATGACAAACAGAAAGCTAGATTCTGTAAAAACCTTTGGTGTGTTCCTCCCCTATGATTCTGACCTCAACACCTTTTGAGTGTGAAATGTACTTTCTACAGAACTCACTTTGATTTACTGACACAAACAGTGTAAATCAGAACATAAAGGGAACAACCACTTCTATACATATAAAACCAAAACAAACAAAAATAAAGATTAAAGCGGAGACAGATCCTAGTTAAATGACAAGCTGTAACAGAGTGACTGTAACAGACCCAAAGTCTCTAATCTTTGACGCCCCTAAAAGCGAGTCAGGTCGAGGGATGTGTTGAGACTTGGCTCTTGAATTGCCTCTGAATAATGTATGCAGAGCTGGTTATATCACTCCACTTGTTCTCCAACCTCTCACTATCAGGCACTAGTCTTTCATTTAACAGTGTTTCATTGTCATTTAAGCAGGAGGGAGCTGAACCACAAAAAAACCTGACATGTCTCTCAAGGATAGAATTGTTTGCGGTGTTGTGAAACACAGAGGTGTGTAGAGCAGAATAAACACATATTTGAGCAAAGTACAGTAAAGAAAATACTGTTATTTTTGTTTTAGGATAAAAAAACCCACTAAAGTACTGAGTGTTGGGTAATTTACCAAAGCATGACTAAGATTAAAACTTGAAATTAAAGGCAAAGTAAAACTATCTATTAAAAATAACCATTAACCATTGGTTATTGAAAATGTAGAAAACATAGTACTAATGATTAAACAAAAGAAACAATTGATGGCCAAACATCAGCAGTGTCTAATTAACATGTTATTCAGTTCCGCAGTGTAGAGCACAACAAATTCCTATTCATGTCACATCTTCTCCAGTCCTTGTGTCTCAGAAGAAAAAAAAAAAAACTTAAGCAACTTAAGCATCATTTAAGCAAAATAGCTACCACTTAGCAACACCTTGGCAACCACCTGAGATACCATAGTTACTGCCTAGCAACCACATAGCAACACCTTGGCAACCTCCTGAGATACCATAGGAAGTGACTAGCAACCACTTAGCAACCTCAATGCAACCACCCAGAAGAGTAATCATCTTGAAAGTCCATAGCAACCACTTTAGATGTATGCTCAGTTTGTTCACAAGCGTTCACTTTGTATTTGATATTTCCAGCCTTTCTACTTTTTTCTATAATTTCTCTAAATTAGAACCAGAGGCTGATGAATGCACTTATTTAACAACTTCTTTTTTTTTTTTTTTTTTTTTTTTTTTTAAATATTGTTAATTTCTAGGTTTTGTTCCTTGTAATATTTCCAGAATATAAAGGACTTTTTCTTCTTTAGCGGATGTTGGATTGCAGAGCAGAGAGGTGTAAGTCACTCCAGTACAGTTCTCTTTAGTTCAACTCCTGCATTAATGACTTTGTCACCTAGTAGTAACATGGAAGTTCAGTCTACGATCATACAAGAATCATATAAACACACTATTAGACTACTTTGGTTAAAACATACTGTAATGCCATTTAAAAAAGGAAGAGGCCTTTGTGGATTGGTGTGTATCCAGAGACAGCAAATGGCACAGCAGCTGCTAGCCAAGTGCTACTTCTGGGCTCTCTAGAGGATTGCCCCGAGGCAAAACTCTCCACAGTCGTTTCATGAAAGCAAGTCCCCTCAACCTGAAGGAGGCATGCCTATTGCCATTATCCTGGTGTTCACACAGCCTTTAAAATGCAGCTTTCATCCGAGCTCACTTTAAATCCTGCAAACCTGTGAGGGCGGAAGTTCAATATAAGGGGAGACGCCATAGCCTGGAGCCATGCTAGGTCATTAGCATTTCACTGAGAATGGGAAAGGGTTTGATAGTCCCCCTCCCCAGTGCGTCATCTCAAGGGACCAGCGGATATCTGCGTACTTCCCCCCCCCCAAAAAAAGCATGTGTCAACTTATTAATCCACCACAACATTTGACATCTAGTGTTGTCTCATTTAAATGTGCTTTTTTGGTCCTCTGTGCCTAACAGATGTGTCCAGTGGGTATTTTCTATTTATTTAAATAAATAAATAAAAGCAGCAATGAATATATGAATATTCAGGCCATTCTGTACTGTGTGTGATCCAATGAAGTGTATTCTTTTTGGCACAATGACACTTTACAGCGCAGGAAATGACACTGAACCCTTATTTATCTTGAATAGATCATTAAATATTCAGCAAAGTTAAATTATTTAGTGATGGGGTTTATTAATAATCACAACCTCAGTGAATATGTATTAATAGCTGGATTCACAGGAAAATAATATGAACGGTTCCGACAGTAAGCATCACTGAAACGCAAGAGCTCTCTGCATGATTAATGCAGAGTGAGAATGAGAGGGAAACAGATATAGAGAAACAGAATGAATGATGTTCACATAAATGAAGGGACTGCAGTGTTTAGTAAAGCCTTTGACTAAAGCCGAAAATACAAAGGAGCACAATTCCATTTAATAGTAGATCAGGAGAAACTGTGACGGTGGCAGGAGGGCACAGCAGTTGTGACTTATCCCTGACTAGTTAGTATAATGTTAAAAGAAGAGCATAAATATGACAGAGGATGGCACCAGTTCGTACAGAAGTCCCTGTAGTTTTTGGATAATACATCTTAGTGTGTAGTGTTAAGGGCTTAATCATTTTACCTCTGTACGTCATTTCAGTGGATTTAAAATGACAATCAAGATGGTATTGAAGTTTAGATTTTCAGCTATAGTTAAAAGGGTTTAACACAAAAATAGCATTCACCACTTAGGAAGTACAGCCATTTTTCACATAGTCACTCTAAAGTAATTGGACAGACCAGATGCACATTCTTTCCACAGTGGCAACCATACATGCCCATGCCTCCACCATGTTTGACAGATCATGCAGTATTACTTCAGATCATTGAGTTAATCTTAATTTCATCTGTCCAAACATAAATAAAAAAAAAATGAGCAAACCAAGAATACGCGTGAAACCATTTTTTCTTACCTCAATAGGCGTTTTCTATAACCGCCTACCAATCCAATCTGTGCTATCGCCTGGGAGAAGGTTTTTGCAGAATTCTTTCAGGTGTGTGATGTTTCAACTTCAGTGTAACAATGATGGTCTCACTTTTTACTCAAGCACCTTCTGATACAATAAAGAATTCACAGCGAACTCTATGTTGGAGAGCTCTCCAGGCCCTGTGCAGCCCCTAACCATGACATTTCCACCTCCATGTGTCTTTGTGATGTTATTAAAACCAGTACATACACATACAGTTGTGTGTATAAGATGTTGCTATAAGTATTTGGACAGTGACACACTTTTAACCACGCACTTCTATTATCCTTTTGAGGTTCTTGTGCTTGATGTCTTCTGTTACTGTGGCAAAGAGTTCAACTTTGGATTCACTCTGCCCAAAGCACAATGTTCCAAAAGCCCTGGTCTTTCTCTAGGTGTTATCTGTAAACCTTTAGACGATTTCCTTATTTATTAATTATTATTATTATTTATATTTTTTTGCATATCTCAAACCTGCGGCATCTCTTTCTAATGGTAGATGCTATGACATTGGAGGATTGTTGGAGAGTTCTTTACACATCTTGCGGTCTGCTCTTGAGCTGAACTTGCTAGGACGGACTGACCTGGCCATGCTGGCCGTCGTTTCACTTGTAAATTATTTCCTGGACAGCGGAACGGCTGACTTCTGTTTAAATCCCTTTTTAGACTCATATGCATCTACTACCTTCTTTCCATCTCGTTAAATGTCTGATGTTTAAATAAGACAGGCTCTAAAAATATTGGGAGTGTCCTATCACTTCTAATCATTATATTTAACAAATGATTTTTGTTTATTTAGCTACATTACTGGCATTTCTCAAAATTGTTAAAATAAATCTGCATGTTAAAACATTACAAAAAGACAAAAGAATTTCATTGGGTGTCCTTTCATATTTTTTTTCACCCTATATTTTAAAAAAATGGTCATTTTTGTTTTTTTTAAATTGAGAACAGTCTCCGTAGTTTCAGCAAATCCTAATAAACAATTACTCGCACATTTCGGTACATTACAAAGTCTGAACTTAGAAATGACAACTTGCAAATGTTGTTTGTGTGTTAAAACGAAGACCAAGATGTCAAAAAAATGTGAGCGTTTGCAACACTCACAGGCCATTAAGGATTTTAATAGTATTTTCTATGTATTGTGTTTTGTTTGACTAGCAACCGTGGCCAACACTTTCTAACACACACACACAACTAAAGTGTGAAAGGGTGCAAACGTTTGGATAGAACTGTATATGTGTATTTTTTTTTTTTACCTCAAATGTATTGATGTATGTGTCTGCAAATTAATTATTAATTAAGAATAAAACCTTTATTTAAAGGTTTAAAGTAAATTTTATTCCAAGTCATTTTGGAGCAGTTCTATTAGTCTATTCATCATGAAATGTTCAGACAATGTGAAGAAAAGCTGCAGTGTTCAGTTAAGTAGTTTATTTATTTTTTGTCCAGGACAGCAACAACATGGACTACCATGGACTACTATGCCCAACTGTATACACATGCTACCGGAATTTCCTTCAGGATTAATGAAGTTTTCTATGTCGTTCTGTCCATCCATTGATCTACATTGATTTTTTTTTTTTTTACATTTGTGCTTTTTGGGTTATCATATTCATATTTTTTTTATTTAATAATTTGTGAGTGAACTCATGCTTCTACACACCCTAGAAGCTACATTAGGCATTATTATATTCCTGGAAAGCTGCTGATAAAGTAAGATGGGTTAATGAGTATATACTGTACACAGAAAGATAGAAATGTAATTATTTTGCAATATATTTATTTCCAAAACAAGGTATAAGGACAAAAATAAATACAAATGCTTTTGATATAGGGGCAAACAAGTAAATTTAAATATGTCCTTTTATAAATTAGAAAAGAAGAGTACTGCTCAGTTGCGTGGTGCATTGGAGATGTTTTTCTGAATACATTTCTTCAGGCTCTCCAGGAACTGATGCAGGCTGATTTCTTGCCCTGTGCTTTTGACGGTGCAGGTTTTCTAAAAGGAACACATCTGATTTTAGGACACACTTGTAACAATAAAGATGTGCTTATGTCTACTTTAGTTACACTAAAGTCAATTTTGTGCTACACCACTTGCATGCTATCTCCATGTTAAGATTAGAATGACCCTAGAGGTGACCTAATTAATCCCTGGATCAGGGATCAGGCCAACAGTGCAAATACTTGCTTTCTTACACCATTTGATTCACTATGCATTCATTCACAATAGATGATGAAGACTAATTATTAACAAAAGGATGTTATATTATATGTCATACCACATGATGCTTGTTGTGTGCCTCCAACTTCCTGATTAAGCTTTTAACGTCCTGGAAATTAGGCAGCTGGGGCACCTCTTTGTTTCCAGACAGGACTTTCTCAACTTGACAGAAAAATTCAGGCTAAAAACAACATTGGAATCAAAAATTAAGCAGATAATCTATGCATTTTTCTACTTCTTATTAGTATTAAATTAAATTAGTATGAAATAGAAGTAAAACATTTCTAAAAAACAAGCAGGAATCAATATTTTGTACTAGAAAGTTACAGACGCCACAGGAAATGATCAATTCACATATCTTATTCAGTTTCCCATGATGGTGAGAAAAATAGTATGTTATTATAAGAAGACATCAAACTGTTAGAAAGTAACCACATGCATCACTGCTGAATAGGTGATCATACACAACATTTGAGAAAATGAAAAGAAAAATGATGTGCTTCACCTCACACTGGCTGGCTATGTTCTCCTCAAGCTCGATGACATATGTAGTGTTTGGCTGCTTCAAGAGCAAAAAAGGAAATATTGTAATATACGTTGCAGAACAAATGCAGAATTTCTTATATCCTAGCCCCTTTCTCCCCAAGTGTGACTCAAAAGCAATAAACTGAACATGTCTTACCTTAGACAGGTTCTTCAGGACAATGTCTACTGCTATCTTCATTTCCTTTGCCTCTTGAATAGGCCCACCATAGGCATATGTAACAGCAATAGCGAGAAGCACAAAGACAGCCTTCATCTTGGTTGACTAAGTAAAGCTTGGTTGAGCCTAACTTGGAAGGACCCTTCTGATGGTCGATCCTAACTGAAGTGATCCTAACCCTTGCTGGGGGTGCATTTATACGTATGTAGTCGCAGACACGCAACCCACACAAACACCGTTTGTCCTTTCTTAGAATCAGACATTTTGCATTGTAAGCGTTAAGGAGCCGAGTGGCCTTGAGGCAGACTTGAGTAATCTTGATCTTGATGTGGTTGATTAGGTTGTTGGTCTCGCATGTAGTGATGCTTTCGAATTCTCTGAATAGCGGAATTGAGTGCCGAATGACAATTTGCCAAAAAGATTGCAAAGGTTTCAGCCAGGCCTGAGTGCTGATGAGACTACAAAATTCCCGCAACTGTGTCTGGCTGTGAGAATATGCAGTGGTTGTATTAGAGGATTTAGACAAATAACTATACTATGTACACATGGCTAAACAGTAGATGATCAATTAATAAAGTAATAAATAAACCATATAACACAGTCTGCATCTTAACGGTGTGTCAGATTAAAATGATACTGAATAATTATGCAAAGGCAGGACTTATTATGTTTTTTATGAAACAGTATTACAGAGGGCAAAAACCACAGAACATTTCATCTCTCAGTAAAGGCACAAGTATAAGTCGGTTGCTGTGTATGGTAACCAAAACTTTGGATAACACACAGACAAACAGCCAACTTTGTTACATTGTGACAGGATTTCCGTATTGACTACATGTCTGCAAGAAAACATAGGAATGGAAACTGAGTTTCAATTGTCAAGGGAATTTAGTGTTTAACCACTGATTTGGGCTTGTATCTGTCTAGTGATGGATTACAACCACATCTCACTAAGAAGAAAAAAAAGGGTGAGTATGAGTGTGCAGAAGCTTTTAAAGTTTAAAGAACCCCAACAGTAATGAGTATTGCTTATGAAATATCAACGTATCTTGATAGCTAATGTTAATTTGTTGATAAGAAACAAAACAGACCCTACAGGACAATGGCAAAACAAGGAAATCCATGAAAAATCTGAACTGATAATCTGATTAAAATGCTTACATCAGAAGTGTACAGGGAGTACTTTTTGCTAATTTACTAATTATTACATTCCATTTGCACTTTTTGTCATTTTGGCCATTTTGTAAGTCTCTGGTGTCTTTATCTGTACTTTCATGTGCAAGCCTCTTCTTTTCCATACATAACCATGGCAGGGTGGAGACATACTGAAAGTGAACTTTCAGTGCAGGTAGGTGTTTAAACTTGAAATGTTACATTTGGTGATCTCGGAACATTGGTCCTGGTTCTTCTTGATCCTGTAAAAGTGCTCCACGTAGTTGGACCGGCCCAGGAGCTCCACAAAGTCCTCATCGTGGGTGATGATGAGCAGCTGGAAGTTGCGCTGCCGGGAACGACTCTTGATGATTCTGCCACAAGATCAAGAATAATATAATTCCTGCATGTTAGCAAGGTGTCCCATTTCTGAAATGAAGCTCATAGCTTCTTAGATATTGCTTTGTGAAATACTGCAAACACAGACAATAACATCTTAAGGAATAAAAAAATTATTTAAAATCCACACTCACTCCACCAATGCGTGGGCTAAGGACTCAATGTTTTCTCTGTCCAGATTAGTGGTCGGCTCGTCCAGGGCTAAAATGCCACAATTTAGACAGAATGTCTCGGCCAAAGCCAGACGGATGATGAGGGAGGCTAACACCTGTGCAAAATGGGAAGTAAAATAAAAACTGATTAACTATATTAATAAAATAAAAAGCTGATAAACAGTTTTGACAGTTAAACCTGAACCTTTTATTACCCATCAAACAAAGCATTTTGAAAGTGATTCCGAAAGCAAGTCTGATGGCTGCTACAATTACTACAAAACAAACCACCTTAAACAACAACAGCTGCAACTAAGTGCTTTCACTGCAGCTCAGTTTTTTTACATCACTTTGGAGAAATGTGGGTCTACTCTTGGCAAAATTGCTTTCATTTCAGTGACAGTGGAGGGCTAAATGGGTGGCTGCAGCATGAACCACCCATTTAAGGTGCATGGCATCTTAATGGGGTTCTAGTCAGGACTCGCAATGCACTGTAAAAGCTTTTCACATTATGTATTATGAGTATATTCTGAGGCAGACTTGATCTTATGCCTTGAATTGTCTTGCAACTACACTTGATCTTCAGATCACGGATTGATGACTGGACAATCAAGGTTCCGTCAAGCATCCCCCCCATCACATTATGCTGTAAACATTCTAGTGCAATGTTGTGCTTATTTCCGCCAGCTGTTTTCTCTGTCTGAAGTCTGACAGGGCTCTCACTGCTGTTTTCTTACATTCCAGAGCCTTAAAAATGGGTTTGTAACCCTTTCTCTCTCATCTCTGAGACAGACCTTTTAGTCTACTTCATCTTGAAAATATTCTGTTTAAATGATATAAGTGGACAGTAAGCCTGCGTGTCTAGTTTAAATGATCCCAATTATGTTCTAAATGTGGTTAACTGGTTAAGTAACTAACTGCTTAATAGCACACCTTTTGTCCAGCACTGCAACGTCCTCTCATGTCTAAAGCTGTGTCTCCTTTGACCATCACGACTCTGTAGTTGTAGGTTCTTCTCTTTACGCCAGCAGAAGCATTCTCATCCACGTCGGACCGGATCTCCACATACTCAATGTCTGAGAGGAAGCATGCATACAGTTGCAATCGGAACATTTTAACCCCCACTGCAAATGAGGTTTATTAGCAAAATGTACAAAATGTTCAGCTATTTGCAAGAAACCAAACAAGAATAATTTAAATAGCTAATGACTAATATAACACATGCTTTGTCCACATTCAACACAAAATGCCATTCTTGTTGACTACTGCAGTCTCATAAGAGCACACATTTGCAAATCAGGTGGCAAACCAGGGGTTTCGTTAGTTCAGGTGTGCTTGAGATCACATCAAATACCTGGACTGGCTTGGGAGGGTTTGTTGACTGTGGAAATATGGCTACATCAAGTGAGTTTTTCACAAAAAAAAGAAAAGGATACAAATAGAGGACAAAAGGCACTGAATGTTTCTACAGATACAGTTGGAAGTTCACAAGATAAAAGAAACACTGGTCACACTACTTGATGTGGTAGGAAGTGGAAGCTATTCCTAGATTCTTGAGAAGGCAGGTGCTTAAAAACCCTTGAGACACTGCAAAACACCTGCAAGCTGCAAGCTTTGGTGGCAGCAGGCACTAAGGTCTTAGTTTGCACAGTAAGGCACATACTAAACACTGAAGATTCTCATGCATCACACACTCTACCGACGAAAAGTCATCTCCAGTCTGCTCAAAACCCATATAAATAAGCCGTGGCGGTTTTGGGATTTTGTTCTGTGGAGCATTTTCAGGCCTATGAATCATCGGAATGTCTGCAGGATGACAAATAAAGCACCTGCTCTAAGGCTGCTTTGCTTCTTCTGGCACTAGAAACCTGCAGTGTGTGGAGGGCAAGATGGATTTAATGAAGTATCAGGAAATCCTAGGAGAAAACATCATGCCTTCTGTGAGGAAGCTGAAGCTTGGACATCATTGAACCTTCCAAAAGGACGCTAATCTCAAGAATATCTCAAAGTCCACCAAGGCTGGGTTTCAAAAGAAGTCCCAAAAGATTTTGGAGTGGCCGCCCCAGTCAACTATGAATAAATAGATATGAATAAATCTGAGACTGCAGTAAAAATGGCACTGAATCTGGAGAAAGCACTTGACAAGACAACAAGACAACCATATTTACCATTTGTGATGGACACATATGGAATTTGGCTTTTGCTTTTATCACATCCGTGCAGTGAACACAAACACACACACACACACACACACACACACACACACACACACACACACACACACACACACATAACAGTGGTGGGCAGCCGTTGCTGCGGCGCCCGGGAAGCAGAGAGGGTGAAGGGCCTTGTTTAAGGGCCCAACAGTGAGCCACCACTGCACCCAAACCAATTATATTATGTTATATTAGTTGTGTTGAGCTATTAAAATTGGTCTTGTTTGGTTGGTTTATTGCAAACAGCTGAAACATTTTAAGAATGAAATACCAAATGACCAATTTATTAATTCATGATTGTTCTGAGACACACAGACGGAAAAGAATAGGTTTAGATAATCCCATGTATGTTTCATCATAGTCTATCAAGATTCATAAACACAACACAAGTTAAGACTCAATCAAACAAAATAAAAAAATAATAAAAAAATAATGGAAAAAGACCTTGTCCACGGTATGTGCTTCTCCATAGGTCTCGAATGATTTTGTTAATCTCTTCCATCTTCATACTGTGAAACTTCATGATTGTTCTAGAAAAACAAACATTAAAAGATCTTAGACATGGATTCTTTGAGCAATGCCATAGAAGGACCACTTTTAGTTCCATGAAAAAAAGGATTGTTTAAGGACTGTAAGTGTGAAGAACCTTTAAGCTGAAATGAGTGTTCTTTATGTACTGAAAAATGCTTTTTAGCTGCTTCTATGGCATTGCACCTTTATTTTTTTTATTTATATATTTTTGTGTAGCAGAATATGAAAATCTTAAGCTTGGTCTTTCCAATCAGATAGATGTACAGAAAGTGCAGTGATGCTATCTCATGAGAATCTACTGGTCTAAGCTGATAAAAGTTGACAAGCAAGTGAACAAAATTCTGCAAACAGCAACTTTCAGATTTCCTCTGGGGTAGCTGCCTACATGCATACTCACTCAATTACTATGTAAAAGTAAAAATGTATTTAGTAATGTTAGCCTATTTTTTAAAATGTCATATGAATGATAAACATAAAAAGAGTGGAAACATATGTGGTTGATAAGGTGAACACTTGTGATTCATTGGACAGCTGCACATTAATTACAATCTGCTATTATCTACAATATGCAAAAATAGCCAGCCAAACATGTTCCAAGATCAGAGCCGACCCGATTCCTCTCTGTAGTTCTAGATGTGTGTACATAGGTCTTTTACTGAAAAGTTAGATGTGAGTAAAAGATTAATGGTCTTAAGATGAAGCCAGGTTATATTTATACTGTAAAACGTGGCATGTTGGTAAATGTTCCCTCACATCCTATGGAACAGGAGGACACTGGTTTTCTCCTGCACAAGGGGCATTTAGTCATGTCATGTGTGGCAAAATAAATGTAGGTGAAATATGCAGCTCTGCACAAATCAAGCGGGTGGTACAAGTCTATGGCAAATGTGGAAACCCCTCAAGTGTTGTATGACGCAGCATTTAAGTCTTGAAAATTTTCTAAAGGACTTCTGAGAACTTCTGAGCCACACAGGCCTAAAGACTGGTCTGCCTGACATGGGTACCATACTGTAATATGTGGCTCCACCACATTTCTCTTCTTTTATCCAACCTGCCCTGCCAACAAAATACCCTTCGACATTGACACCTTTTCTGATTGTGTTCTTTAATAGTCTGCACCAGGGGGTCCAAACCCTGGTCATGTGATACTTTTAGCTCTGTACATTTTTGGTGTTTTCCTGCTCTCAACACACATGATACAAGTAATCAGCAAGACCTTCCTGATTTAAAGTGAGAGTGTTAAAGCAGGAAAGCACAAAAGTACACAGGCCAGAGGGTAATCCAGGACAACGGTTGAGAACTTGCAGTCTAGACATAGAAATAGAAAATACTATACTTGACGGAGTGGTGTGAATGAACCGTAGCTTCTTGGTTAGGAAAAAACTAAACAAATGAAAGGATTTAAAAAAATTTATGTTCAAAATTAGGTTAGGATCGCTGAGAAGGACATACGTGGCAAATACAATTGATTCATGGCTGGCATTTAAATAAACTGAAGTATTAAGGCTTAAGGTTATTAATTATATGCCACTGTCTTTGTGAAATAAAATTAGAGGTGTAGGCCCAGAAAACCAATTGCACAACTTGCACCACAAAGAGAGAGTACCATGTTCTAGGACTAAGGTTGCTAGGTCTGAGCTGTCCTAGGACATGGTGTAGCAATATTTAAAAAACATGGGAAAAGGTGTGAGCATGAGACCTTTGACAAAAAGAATGCTGAGGGGGAAAACTAGATACAAGGACACATCCTATACAAACATGACAACGCCAGACTGCGTCAAAAGACCCCACGCATGCTTTTGTAACCTCATGCTCAGTAACTGGATGATGGTAATCTAAGCCAACAATGAAGCGAGCTTCCTCTGTGCATTCATTACAGGAAATGTGCTTTAGGGCCATCAAGAACTAGAAGCACAAACGTTTAACTACTTACACTTTCTTTTTTATCATATAAGCACAGTCATTTTTGTTCCTGTGTGAAAATAAGTCCATTGTCCACCCCAGATTTATGTAATGAAAACAATCCAACTGGGCAAAAATGCACATACAGAAACATGTACAATCCTATTTCTGTGATAGGAGCAAGAAATTCTCTCCAGTGATTGTTCTCCGCATTCTCACACTCAAATTATTTTGCTGGTATATCAGACGTAGCCTAGCTAGTTTCTTGGCCTTGCTAGAACGTACAATTTGATCTACAATGATTGCTCTTACTAAAACCAAACTTTATGTTGTCATTTTTATTAGCATTTTCCTTAGCTAATATTCAAGGTTCATAATGAAAGAGCATCCACAGGTGTACAACACAGTCTGCCCTTTCAGGACAACTTAATATTACATAACAATTGCTCTGCTCAAGACCATAAAGCATTACAGAATGCACAGATGATCACTCAAACAACTTCCAAATGTGTGGGCACACCTGGCCAAATGCCTGTGTGCATCTAGAATTTGCTCAAAAGTAGTGGTGTGATTTTGGGGCTATATTTTTCCAAACATCTGTCAGCATGCATGTGTCTGGCTCTTCCAGGGGACCAATTCTAGGTCATATATGAATCTATACTGGTTTTATACTGACTTTTTGATCATGAATCATACTGGAATATCCCCACCTCCTCACTTCTACATCAAACCCCTAGCTGTGATCAGATGATAATGAAGCAGAATGGAATGAGTCATTCATCCTTTCTCTGCTTTATTAGTAAAGTAAGGCTTGCATTTGAACGAATCCTCATTGCAATCAAGGGGTATGCTGACCTTACTCGGGGAGCAGTCAATAGTCTCCAGTCTTTTCATGCATCTTAAAAGTAAAATATGTATAAAAATTACAGCAAAGAATGGTACTGTTCTTTTGGAGGTGCGGGGTGCTGGAGAGGGGATTTGCCCAGGGTGCCACACAAAACTAGAAGTACCACTTAGACCTAACAATCTGGAGCTGGAAATAGGGTGATCTCAAAAACTATGGGACAGAACTGGCAAAATTCTGGCAGAAAAAAAGACTTTCACATGCAAAGATTGGTGGCAGACAGTGGTTCAGTTTGTGTTGTGTTGAAAGCAACAACTATGGAAAACTGGTATTTCTTGCTTCTGGGCTTACCCTACAGTCGCAAAGTGTAACTTATGCTTTGGGCCAACCTGAAAAACATATTTTTCTGGACAAGCTGAGATATACAGAACCATCACTGAAAGTGACAGAAGAATATGGACTGAGACAGTAGAGTAATATTGCCAGATTTCACACAAATATGATGCTATCCTATTATTTGTTGGCACATCAGTGGAGCTTCACAATGATTCTGAAGATTCTGTTATTCTTACTTTAAATATGCTACATAGTGATGCTTTAAACCCTGACTGCTAGCCAGCTGTGTTGTACTCTTAAGATCCTACTGTTCAGATTGCGTAAAAAGTAAATTTATGTTTACTAAGATTTTATGCATTTAATGGTGTGTATGGTGTAACCCATGTATCACGATACATATCGTATCGCCAGGTGCTAGTCCAAACACAGCCCTAATATTGAATAACAATGTAGTTGTTTTGTAATGCACACAATAAGCAAACAAAAAATATTTGCCACCCACTTACTGGTCAAGTGCTTTGTAGTAGATGTCCAAGTCTTTGTTAGCCAGCTCAGTGGTTCTCATGACTATCATCTTATCCCGGAATTGCTCCTCAGCTTGGCAGTACTGGTCCTCACGCAGCTCCTTGCGGAAGCGGAGGATCTCCTCTTCAAAGCCCTTTTGACGGCCTAAAGCCACACTGCGGTTCTTTTTCAAATCCTCCACCTTCCGCTCCAACTCGCGCCGCTCACTAAAACAAAAATACAATCGATTGTCCTCTTTTTTTCTTAACAGAAACAAAGTGTCACATAGCAGTGTATAAAAAAAAGTGTCAAATAGCAGTTTATAAAACAGAAAACTCTCACAATGTACATAACAAAAAATAAGGTCACACTTGCAGCTTACAAAGGCACAACAGCTGCAGTTATGGCCAATATACTATGTACTATGGTTAGAGAATATCATAATATTCATCACAATATTTTGACACAAATACAAAATGCATCAGTAGCAGAAGACTCAGCAAAAGACAAAAACAGCAATTCAAATAGTACAGTGATTTGTATTCAAAATGTGCTGCACTTCCTCTCATTAAACAGGACTAGTTATACTCTTCAGTTGGTCAGTGTTCCTTAAGCACTGATGATATCCATGACACGCTCAAAAATGTATATTGTGTATTACAATAACATTTATCATGATACAATAAAGTATTGTCATATTCCCCAGCCCTACACTGAATTCACACAAAAATACACAGAAACAAGTTATCCGTTTACACTTCTCATTTTTACATTTTAACCGCTTGATTACACACAAAGAGGTTCCACTCACTTTTTCTGATTGCTCCGTAAATCATTTACCCACAGAACATTCATAGCACTCTAAGTTCAGGGTCACGGATCAGGTCACAGAAAATCTTCACACAATCTTTTATCTTGTGAACTGTGATTCTATCATTACATGGCCTAACTTTAGCACAACTGTACTTACAATTTTGTAGACACCTTTCATAACCTGAAAAAAGGTGAAAGTAATACACAATTCTGAAATAATAATCAACTTCTGACTAATATCTACTTACCTGCGCAACTCTATAACCTTCATGTTGCCCATCTCCTTGAGCAGGACCTCTCTTTTCTTGCACACCACCTTCAGCTCCTCCACACGCTTTCTGAGGGTCAAATTATCCTGTAGCCAACGCTCTTGAACCTATAAGGAAAGTAAAACAATAATCATTCACAGCTAGAGACAAAGGATTCGGACAACATCAATCTCTTATACTTTAAATTACAGAAAACCTTTTGAGTGTCTATATCTTGTCGGATATTGCCCATGTCTTTGTTGATCTTCTCCCGTTGTTTCTCTGCTTCTAGCAGCTGGCTATTTGTCTCCTGAAGTTCGGCTTCTTTTTGCTGAAAGAAGAAATAATATGAATGCATTAAATAGTGGAAACTTCCCAAAAAAATAAACTAACACAAACTATTGATAGTATTAAAGTGTATTTGAATATAACATGCAAAGACTGTGGCTCATTTTGTGTTAAATCCTGACCGCTAGACAGCAGAGTTGTACTTGCAGTAGCAGTGTTGTCTTCTGATCCCACTGATTGCATAACAAGTCAACTTTTCTTTCACTTAGATTTTATGCATATGGTGGTGTTTTTTTATACTATGACAGTTTGCCTAAAATCGGATTTGCTTACAGTAATATATAGCAATATATTAAATCGTAACCCCTATATCATGATACGCATCATATTGCCAACAAACTGATTATTTACTATTTAAAACAAACAAACAAAAAAAAAAAATCATACCTCCTTGTATTCATCTTTTCCTTCTTCAATGTACCTGGTAATTTCTCTTTCAAGACTGGACAAGTTCTTGATCCTCTCCTTGATAGTGTTAATCTACAGTGGGGCACAAAAACATAAATACACATACATACTAGCACTTAAAGGTTTAGCATCACTTATTATTTTCTTAGAGGTTTGTTTTTTACAATCTGAGTTCGTAAATCATAGATCAATCTTAATCACCCTCTGTAACTAACACTTATCCCAACAGGCTGTGTCGTTACACCGAAATTTTGCATAACTGACTTTAAAAAGGACCAGTGGATTTCCATTTCTTTACTTTGTGCAAAGTACAAAGTTCTTTGTGCAGTGCAATATTTAGAATCTCAGGCACATTAACATCTCACTATCATACACTATCATTTCAATTTCCCTTCTACTGTACTTCAGTGTTAATTTTAGGTGGTCTTACAGCCTAAAATCAATTCACTTCTTAGTTTAAGCAAATATTGAGTTGGAAGTTGCACAGTTGAAGAATGTCTAAAAAGTCTTCCTATATGCAGATTCGTTATCAGCCTGATCATTGTGGTACTGTCTGCAAACATAAGCAGTTTCACTGTCATCATAACGGTCACAGTCAACTGTGTACTCAGAGAGGCAATACAACATTAAACAATAAAACATTAAAGATCCAGAAACATATTGCCTTGTTCACCACATTTCCATTTATTCCATGAATTTCTATTCATCTGAAATAAAAGCCTATGTGGTATAATTTGTGTTGGATGCAGAACTATGTTCCACACAAAGATGCAAGGCCACACTTCCTCTGCTCTCCTGCACATATGTTGAAACAGTACAGACAACATATTCAGTGATGCAAGATTAGATGGGATCCTGCAGATTAGAACATTAAGCTACTTGCAAAGCAAAAATGTTTTATGTAATTATTGAAATGCAAATTAAGGTAAAATCCAAAATGAAATTTCAGGTAAAATAAAACAACTGACATATGGCTGATATGTACACTAACGGTCTAAGGTTTTTCTTTCAGTAGTACAATGGTAGTAACAGATTTTCATACTGCCACTCCACCTGAAGTCAAACCTGAAGCTCCAAATCTTCTCTTCAGAGTTGATACTAAGATTTGGTGCAGTGTTAAGGTTTGCTACAAGGTTTTGTGAATTGAGCTGCCTAGCACACACACTGTTGACTCTCTGAAACTTTGCTGTGGATTTAGGTCAGTCAGCTCTCTTTCTGTCAGTTTTCACCAGTTTCCAAGAGCCTTTTGATGGCGTAGGCTCACCGCAAACGACCCCTTTCTAGTCATTATGGTAGCAATTCATCCATGCAGTGTTGTCTAAATCCTGCTAAAGACAGTGCAGTAACACCATCCATTCAACACTGCTTTTATGCAGACAAAGACTAACTAATCAGCAAAAGTTTGGACATCAGTTGATTTGCGTTATTAGCATTATTATTGAAGTAAGGTGTAGAAGTGTGCCATTTGGGATGCGTCATCACCCCATGTTAAAAGGAATTTCTGCACTGCTGTTAATACTGAGGTATTTGTTGTTGCAGAATAATGCCTCTAATGTGTTTTAAGAGAGGACAATATATCTCATGTATTGAAGGCTGGAATGTTCCAAACAAAATATGAAAAATGTGGGGAAACATTATTGGAATTGTAGCTGTAGACTAATGAAACCACAGTAAAAAGAGAGAAGTCGCCAAGCCACACACCTTTTCCTGACCTTCCACTTGCTTCTGCCTTCTCTTCTCAATTAGCTCCAGCTTTTCCTGCTGGAGCTTCTCAAAAGTGGTTGCCAGTGGAGACACCTGCTCTTTTGCTTCCTATAGCACAAATCATGACAGCAAAGGACAAGGATATTTCAGTCTTTAAACTGTGTAAGAGTAAATTAGATCAAGCTTGGGGACATACTTGGGGA
Organism: Salminus brasiliensis; assembly: GCF_030463535.1. Taxonomy (NCBI): domain Eukaryota; kingdom Metazoa; phylum Chordata; class Actinopteri; order Characiformes; family Bryconidae; genus Salminus; species Salminus brasiliensis. Next base: position 25,702,104 of record NC_132895.1, read on the forward strand.
CAGTGACAGTGCTGGGCGGTATTAATAAAGAATTCTATTAAAATACTGTCCAAATACTTTCCATGTAGTCACAGAAGTTTGGATTAATTAGGTAAATCAAATATCTATTTGCTGGTGGACTTAATGCTAAAAAAACAATCTTAATACTACGGAAAAAGCAGAGGCTAGCGCTCTTTAGAGCATTACCCGTATTTCTCTGTGCAGCGCCTGAATCTCAGTGCTTAACTCCACACATTGCTCTTCCAGCTGCTGCTGCTTCTGCATGTTGCTAGAGATTTGGAGCTTCTCTGCGCGTATTTCATTTACACTGCTCTTCAGGGTCTGGATCTGCTCTTGCTGGTCCTGGATAAGTTTGCGCTTTAGCTCCATCTTACTGCAGGCTGTACATGGAGCAACAGATAAAAATGAAATCTTTCTAATAGTCACATAATGGTCCAAATAATGTCTAGCCAAAGTAAGACAACATAAGAATTAGTCTCACTATTCATCTACATGTTACACATACAATTCAGTCATGCACTACTAACCTAATCCAATCTAATTTAATTATTTAGATTATATATAGAAGCTATATATTGTTGCACAAAAACCTCTCTAAAACAGCAACTTTAATGGAGGTTTGATGGGCATCAGTGTGAAAAGACTTTACGCTTTAAGTCATTTTAGAGCATTTCAATTGGACCATTCATTGTGACATTAGGATACAATGTTAAGAACTATTCACATTACATCAAAAAAGTGAACATAAAAAATGAAGATTGTGATCGTAATAATACAGCCTAAATACAGCTGCAACTGTGCATTCTCAATTAGGTCCTTAGTTAGCCAGAATAATTTGGGTACTTATTAACAGACCTCTCAGATTTGTGCAATGCTAAGATCCCCTAGTAGTTCTTAAGACGATCCCCATGGACCCCCAGATGATTGTTGTTTTTTACAATTCTGCTGTAGGGTAGGAGCAAAATACTATTTAATCTGGGGGTCCCCGAGGACTGGCTGGAGAAACATTGGTCTAAGGTGCTGGATGTGAAATGTTCAGTGCTCATACTGGTGTCCAAACGATGCTGAGTCTCCTGCTTTTCTTGGCTAACATGCTGCATTGTCCGGTTCAGATCCACTCCCTGAAGCTTGGCTGCATGTTGGGCTATCTTCCTCTCCACTTCCTTCAGATCTAGCTGCAATATAACAAATATACAAATATATTATATAATATACAAATACAACATCACAAACATATGTATACACATTGACCTAACAACAAAATTACATTTAATTATTAAACTAGACAGACAACTATACAGGTAGGGGTGCTATAACATGATTAATAAATAAATTAGGTCACTATAAGTGTTTATTGTGGAAACATTGTTTATTGTGGGAACATTTACCTTTTAACAGAGATTTAACAGGGATTCAGGAACATTTTAAAAGGTTGTAAGTTAGGGTCACAACCATGCAAGGGTCATTACTCAACTGATGCAGGATGCTAGATATAGTAATGCATAGTAAACCAGTGAATACCACATAATAATATTTGTGATAGTATTATAATTGCAACCTTACTGTTTTACTGGTGCATGGTCTTTACTGCAACTCATCAAACCCTATTATTATTTACTATCAAAATGCTCTACACAGGGTTATGTTGATATTTGACAACATACTGAACTGCACTGCAATGCATTATAACATTATAACCTAAGGATGTTTGTCAGACCTGGTAGCGGTCCATTAGAGAAATGTCCTGCAGGCAGGCCTTGGATGTGTCCTCCTCAGATATCAACATGGACAATAGAGTCTCCTGTTCCTCTATGTCTCCCTTTAACTTCTCGATCTCACGGTTCACGTTCTGCAGCTTATTCCTCAGCTCTGGCAGCTCCTTCTCCTGCAGCTCTGCTAGAGACTGCCTGTGTATGCAGAACACACACCCACACCCACATATACAGTTTAGTACATCTTCATTGTTTGGAACAAATCATCTGAGCCATAACTCTACCTATTGCATTTGTTCTAACTCTGTCTTTGTTCTATGTTTCAGGTCAATAAATAATTAGTAGCAGGATGGAGTGTTATTTTTATTATTACTATTTTTTTTTTTTTTTATAGATCAATGTAAATCATTCCAGATTAATCTGACAGACTATATTTTGAAAAACTCTAGAAAGTACACAAATGCATATGCAGAGATCAGCATAAAATGGGATTTGTACAGAGATGCGGGATAAGACATAAAGGTGAAAATGTAATGGATATTAAATCAATAGGTGTTATTCAGTTTAAAATGTTTAGCTTTATTTACTTAATTAAAACATATGAAATCAGACACAGAACATTGGATCTCACTTACAAACAGTTTTAAAGGGTATAAGTACTGAATTAATACATTATTCTGGTACAAGTTAAGCTCTGTTACACTCTTTTAAAGAATCGTGTTTCAGAACTGCGCAGGCTATTTTAGATGTCTTCTAGCAAAGACTAATCTTTGACCTTAGTGCTGACTTTGACACCATGGATCATGCTATCCTGCTCGATAGGCTTGAAAATGCTGTAGGAATTAAAGGATTGGCCCTCACTTGGTTTAGTTTACTTAATCCCTCAATTTGTTTAATTAAATAATGAATATTCTCACTACTCGAAAATAGCAGAATAGAACACATATTGGTGTTCGGGACTCAGACACACGGAGTTTAAATCTAGATTTTATAACCTACCTATTTGCTCAAGCTTTCGGATAATCCATCAATGCACTGTACTGTTATTCTTGCTGATGTAGCTTATATGCATACTAACACGTTTGGACTTGACTGCTGTACTGCTCTGTTCACAGGTTCTTGATCAGTACTGCTGAGCATTTCCTGCTGATGCAAGTCCATTTGTGGTTGGCTGCCCTTGCCTACCCATTGGATCCTGTCCACTGTGTCGCCATTAGCTTGCTCAAAAGAAGCTCTGACTTGGATCTCTGTAAAGCTGCTTTGTGACAACATTCTTTGTTAAAAGTTCAATATAATACATTTAAATTGAATTAATCTGGCCTTTCTATTTTTAAGTGCTAGCAGTAATTTGTATATCAAGGTACACCCTCTTATCCAGAGTGACATACATTTGAATGCTGATTTACAAGTAGGTGAATGCAGTGTTAAGACTCCCACAGAGTCTTACTGATGTAATACAGTATGCCTGCCTGACCAAGAAATCAAACCCTAATCTGCCATTGGGATAACATTGTTGTTGTTAGTCATTGTTAGTTTACACAGGTTTTTGAAAGAGGTCTAACATTAGTAATTGCAGCTTAGAACGGATTTGAAACCCAGGCACTTCAGATCCAAACAGGCGAACCACAAGTGACCTACTTATATTAATAAAGATGTCTCTTGATTGTAGACTTTGACAATGAATCGCTAAATCCTCTTGACTAGACTAGATGATGTGAGGGGTTTTTCTTATCCATAGAAATAACATCACTTAAAGTAGTACTTTCACACTTCAGACCTTTTATTTCCTTAATCTGTCATGAAACAATGTGGGAACAGGCCACATTCAGCTATGAAACTGCTTATCAGTCAATAACATTTAAGCATGTGGTATTAGTGTGACTATGTAAAAATGGCTATAATTGAATGAGAGGGGTGTACAGAGACAAAATGCAATGTGTGCAAATACTATACTATAAGATAAAATGTAAACAAGTACTATCTGCTCTGATCTGATCACTTTAGCTGTTAGGCAGCCGTTGACTGTAAATAATTAGTTTGTCTTTGAACCTGTGAAAATCAAGAGACTATGCAATAAATGGCTTATGAACTTCAAAAGCTATATTTGTTGTTATACTTTTACACACTTAATTGTATCTTGATTGTTTCACTTGTTTACATCCACTGCGTAGGTATAGAAAGGCAAAAGTCCTAATAATTTAAATCACTGACATTATCTATACACAACAAGTCATTTTTTGGTCTTAAATGCCCCCTTGTGAAGTAAAGTGAAAAATCTACTACTTGTGTCAGACTACATATTTACACAAAGCCTTGGCAATTCAACAAAAAGACTTTAGCTGAAATTCTGACCTGACAGGTTTGAGAGCCATCATGTCATCACGTTTGCGTTCTTTCCTCTTCAGGTCCTGCTCAGTGTTCTTCAGTTTGTCTGGAACCAGGCGCAGCTTGGACTGCATGTCATTAATGACATCCTGGAGCTCAGCCTCAGAAGGAAAGATGCGCTGGCACACCGGGCAGCAGGGCTCACCCTCTTCAGTCAGCTGACTAATGAATTGTGTGTACACAGCAGTAGCACCTGCCAGCATAGCTGATAGGAGAAAAGAGACAGTAAAAAGAAAAAGATAAAAGAAGTAGAAAAAAAAACAGACAAGAAGAGAGAGTTCTGTAGAGTATGTGGAAAGATTATTGCTCATTACATAATATGAAGTATTTGTTACTTTTCATTTAGCAAAAAGACTCCTTTAGTTTGCAATTAAAACAAATGTGAAAAGTAGGGATCGGGGACGTGCCAGGCATACATTAAATGATCAGGTATCTGCTATTTTAATCTCAATCCAGTCTTTGATTTAACCACGGTTATCAGAGTGTCATCTGGTAGACTCAAAGCACCATTAATGAACATTATTGGCAAGTCGGCAGCACTGAGGATGTTTTCAGAAGGTAAATAAAAGAGGTTAGTTAGAGTCTAATAAATGAAATTTTATGAAACTATTACAAAAACGCTCAGTTTTGCACACTTTTCTTTGTGCTTAAACCAGCAACGCTAATGCTAATACATGCACGCTATAGAAACCCAAATGACAGCACATTCACCCACTATAAAAGTTCTCTCACATCAGTAGTTCAACAACATCAAACAACAACAGATATCAGTCCAGAGTGCGTACCACTACACACACACAACGTGACGTGACTGCAAGTGAATAACCTGACAGGGACATCCCTAGTGAAAAGGTCTTCCTTTAAGTAGGGCAAAGCTATACCTCTCTGCTTGGAGCACTTCTCCAGGTCATCCTGCAGCTTGCTCAGGTCTGACTCGAAGTCCTGACTGCCACAAACATTGAAGAGCTTCTCCTCATAGTTTGCCAGCTGCTGCTCTTTGCGTCGGATCTCGGTCGTAAAGTGACTCTTATTCTGCTCTTTGGATGCCAGCTCTTTGCTGAAAGAGAGAGAATTGACATTAACCACTGAACCACTACATTTTGTAAATAAGCTTCTTAACTTCATGTAACTGAAAAGCAGGTGTTGCTACAAAGCAGCTAAACAGATAGCTGGAGTGTGCAGCAGTGTGTTACCTGCACATTTAAACTACGCTCTCATATTAGTGTTGAGAAGATGAAGGAGAAACAAAAGGAAAGTCAATTACACAGCACATATATAACAACCCATTTATCCTTTATACTTACTTAAGCTTGCCTAGCTTCTCTCTTAGAGAGTTGATCTCTCTAGATTTGCTATAGATCCAGTCCTCCAGCTCTCTCTTGTTAGGGAAGTGACCCATTAAAGACACGAGGTCTTCGTTGTGCCTGGACTTAATCTTCCTCACTTGATCTTCTTTATCCATCTAGATTCCGACATTAAAACACAACCATCTGAATATTTTACTCAAAAGTAATATGAGATAAAAAGTTTTTGTACTTTTTTTATAAGAGGGACACAGGTGAGTATAGAGGCAGGTTTCAGTGAAAGTACAGTGCACATGTCCTCACTTTATCCTTCTTCAGCATGTCCATCTGTGTGCGTGCTGTGGTGTGCACGTTGAGAGTCTCCATCTCCTGGTCCAGTCTGCGCTGGGACTGATCCAGTTCTGCCTTCTCTCTTTGTAGCTCCTGCACCTCTGCCTTCAGACTGTCCACTGTCGAACTCTGCACAGCATTATCCAGTTCTCGCTCCTGTACATAGTTATCATAAGCCTCTCAATCTAAATACTTGTTCTATTCAAAGTTTTCTCGACCTAAGCACAGGGTATGATGTACGTAGGTTCTCAAATTCCATATCTTTGGCACAGTAAATATATACACGATAAAAAACAAACAAAAAGAAAACACATTTTATTTGTTTATGGTAATTGACCCATAATACAATTCAGATAACTAATCTTGAATGCAAGCAGCCCTGCTGAATGCTGAACTCACTCGTATTAAAGTTTACTATAATGCAGTGGTTTTTTGTTTTGTTTTGGGTTTTTTACAGCAGACTAGAGACATCAGCAGATATATGATAGGGTGAACAGCTCACCGCTTTTGTGAGCTCAGTGTCCAGCTCCTGAAGTCTGGTGGAGGAGCCCTCAAGTCTCTGCAAGTCAGACTTAATGTTCTTGAGCTCCTGCTGCTTCTTGGCCTGTATATCTCTCTTCAGCTCGATGGTTCTCTCCAGGCCGGTCTTTTTATCACGGATCTCGTCGATGCTTTGCTGCTTCTGGGTCTCTTTTTCTTGCATGTCAACCTGGAAAAGAATTAATGTATGATCAGATAATTAGGCGTTAATGAGACCAGTGGTCCCTTGCCTTGCACCAATAATGTTAGGTAATGGGGATAAAGGGGATAAACCTTTATATATATCTGTGAAATACAGAGATGTTTACATTACGATGTACATATTCACACTGGATAGATGTCTTTGGTGAGTGCAGATCAGATGAGCTGAGCTCACTGGTCTGATAAGACCATTAAGATTCTCCTGGATTTCCTCAGACAACGGCTGGTGTATAAAAATCCAGAAGGTTTGGAGGCTGAACCCTGATGACATGCTGGGCTCCACCCTCTGCAGAGCTTTCCGCTCAAGAGCAGTGCAGTTCCCATATCAGGTGGTGATACTGTCAGAATGCTCTCCACAGTGCAGGTGTAGAACTTCCTGAGGGCGCTGGAATTCATACTAAATCTTCTCACCCGACTAAGGTTAAAGAGTTGCCGTTTTGCCTTCTTTGTCACTCGTGTTGTGTTCTGTCTATAAGATGTGTGAACACCAAGGGAACTTGGAAGCTACTGATCCTCTCCACAGTGGTCCCATTTGCACATTCTCCTGACTCCAGAGGTCCACTATTAGCTCCTTGGTCTTGCTGTCATTTACAGAGAGTTTTTTTTTCCTGGCACCAGTGGGTCAGGAAGCTAACCTCCTCTCCTTGACATTGTCGGAGATCAGGCCCACGACAGTTGTGTCATTACTGAATTTAATGATGACGTTGGAGCTGTGTCTAGCAGTGCAGTCGTAGGTGTACAGAGAGGACAGGAGTGGAATGAGCACATAGCCCAGAGGTGCTCCGGTGTTGAGTGCCAGTGAGCTGCCCATCCTTACCACCTGCTGTCAACTGTCAGGAAGTCCAGGATTCAGCGGCACAGACCCAGATCCCAGAGCTTGATGTCTTGGAGGGTATGACGAGAACCCTGCCAGCTCTAACACTTTTGTGCTTTAGAACATTTAGAGATGCATAATACTAAAATTTAACTGATGCTATGCTAACTGATGACGACATTTCTATTTATTTAAATGTGTGTACTGGCTTTGCTGCTGACAGCAAGTGGTGGCCAGTGGCTTAGTAATATGTGAGGTGAGCCAGTATGGTAACAATGTAGTTTCAAATCCCCAAACTGATGGCAAAATCCTGTTTTGCCCTTGGCAAGGCACTTAAGGCCACACTGCCTGAGGCAGTGCTGCTTAGTTGGAGACACTGTGCCCTTCCTGAGGCTGGAAATAGGTAGGCAGTCTTGTACATAGATTACCTTAAAAGAAGAGCGAGGGGGATAGAAACAGGACATTATAGTGTATTATTAATAAAATAACAATTTACCACAGTATAGTACAGCATATTCACAACATTATATGATGTGAAAACAATACTCTTAAAAGCCAACAACTCAGCCTAGTTTAAAGCACACTGCATAATTTTAGAAATCTTGCTCTTTGAGGACAACTCACACTGCATGTTTAAATTGTCTACTTTGTACGACCAAAGTCCTAGATTTCTTTGCTTACACTGTATGTGAAATGTGGTGTCTTTCAACACTCTAAGCTGCAGTCCCAAGCACAGCCACTTTACTAATTTCCGCCACACTTTGAACCTGAAAAATGAGTTAATGAGCATTTAAGGTGAGTGAAGAAAATACAATCAGTGTTCCATTTTGTTGAAACAACTCACAGGTTTAACAGAGCAAAGTGAACCTTTTTGCCTGTGATTTGTTACTTACGGGTGTTTACCTGTGTAGGGGCAGTGGCATTTGTGTTTACTGTAATCCAAGCTGAACTTTAGACAGATTCTGAAGTAGAAATGGTCCAACAACGATATAAATGATGGTAAAAAAACAGTGTATGCTTGGCTTAATACTTAAAATGCCCTTAAAGTAAAAAAAAAATGTAAAAGAAAGTGAAAGAAAACATAAAAACAATGAATTACCATAATCTTGTTGAGGGCCTCAGTTTCATGGTCCTGTCTCTCTTTGGCCTGTCTATGAAAACTTTGGAGTTGTCTTTCACTGAAAGGAGTCCTCTCATAGCCCTCCATTTCCAGATAAAAAGCCAGAGACTTGACCTGAGCATCCCGGTTCTTTACATGTGATGCCTGCCTGTCTGCTTCCATCTGGAGACGTCCTTAAGATAGGATAAATACATATGATTGAACAAAAATACAGATACAAATGTAATGGCTAAATGTCAAATGTGGACAAAAGGGTATGCAGATGCTGATGCATTACGTTAAAGCCCTTTTAAGGGATGTCTGAATCTAATTCAGTGGACTGGAATTGGAGTCGAGGCATGTTTAAATGGATTGGCTATTGTCTATTCTACGTCAGATCTACTTCCAATAAGTCACTTTTCCGGTCCTTAAATTATGGTTAGAAACAAAACTATCGAGGAATCTAAATACTGTGGCTGTATTATCTATTTAAACACAAAATTCAGATCAGAACAGACTGGCATTGGCCTATACTTAGAATTAAGGTACTTGGATTGGCTCAAGGGCAGAAAACTGGATTCCCTAGTCCTTTCAGAAACTAAGCTTAAGAAAGAATGTCCTACTCCTGGCCAAGCTGGCAAAACAACTCTACTTTCAGCCAGCTTTAATTCAGTGTCTCTGAGAACGCACAGTAAATCGCTGCTGTCCGCTGAAAAACATGAATGTCCATTTTTGTCTGTTTTTTGATTAGATACCTTGTTCAACAAGCAGGTCTGCCTTGATTCGGTTCATTCTCTGGCACTCACGACCCGCCCTCTCCAGTTCACGCTGACATTCTGTAAGCCTTCTCTCTTTCTCACTCACTGTGCGCTGGTGGTTCTGGTACATCTCCTGCAGCTGCTCATCTGAACCCTGAAATACCTACACACATCAAAGCAATAAAAAACAAAAATCATGAATATATCTTCAAGCCTTAGAAGAATATTGACCATATAAATTTATCTGAAAAGATCTTCAGGAATTTTATAATCATTACAATTAGATCTATGTCTACACAAACTGATTAGTCAATATTAACGTCCTCAAAATATCTTTTACATAAGAAATTAAACTTTTTTCCCCCCTCAAAATAAAAAATATAAAAAGATATAAAAATATAGTGTTATTGCACTCAAGGCAAAACAAAGTCCACTTCTTTGATTGGTTTAAGAAATTAAATTAGTTAGTTTTGGTTTATAGTATCTGTTAGCTTGCATTGTATTAGCAATGTGTTGCTATTGGAAATGCTCCATCAAGAGCACTGATCAGTTCTTATTTCTGCCAGATTCCACTGAGAGGCAGACTTGTGCCAACTATGACTACAAGCAATATGGCATCCTGAATACAGTGAAGTAATATCAAAACTGAAGTGACAAATTAAATGAATAAAATAAAAAAATTATTAAAAGTGTGATCACTCTGTGGGGTTGTACCTTCTGTTTTTTTTTACATGGGCTTGGAATTACATTGTACAATTGTTTTTTTTTATTGTATATTAAAGGAGTCTATCTTGGTATAGTAGCTCCAGCATTCTGTTTGTTTGCTCAATTAAACTAGCTTTTCAAACTGTTCAAACTTGAATCCTGTAGTGGCAAGTGAAGATCCCATTTTTCCCAGCAGCCTCTTTTTATAAACACAATTATCTTATCAAGGCTTGCTACCTACATAGTGTGTAGTTAAAATTAAGCCATTCTAATCATGAACATCAATCACTGTTATGACTGCGTCTCAGCTAAACTCAACAACACCAAAAACTACACCACCTCCACTAAACTAGATATGACTACTCAACACAACAGATGTATATGTTTGTGTAATTTTAGTGTACAAGGCAGTGTGTGTAGAAAGTATATAATATGCATTTTACCATTATGGGAGTGGAGGGCAGTTTTAGTTGAATTAAACAATTAAGCAACTGATCTAAAAACAGTTTGTTTATGTAGAAGGCAGTGACAGAAATAACTATTACATTAATGCCACATCAATAAACTCTACTTGTACGTTTTGATGCTGGAATTCATTCAAATCCCCACTCCAAGAGGGGTATCAAAAAGATGGCAAACCAGAAGGGTCATTCCAAATTAAACCTCAGGTTGGAATTACAAGAGAAGCACTAGCACAGAATAAGGGTTGGCTGGTAAAAAAGTATAATGGTTGAAGAAATCAAGGGAAAATTTTAAGGACCTACACTGCCCTCAGCTGGACTAACACATTATCACAGCATACATTCAAACAATGGGAAAAATGGTTATAAATGATAAATTAGCAATATATGAATTAGAAGGTTAGTAGCTGACTCTTCCATTTACACACACAACCCATCGCTGGTCTACATATTTCTTCCATTTAACTATTAGTATAGAACATATTTGTATATTTATTATTTATGTGTTTATTGTCTTAGTACTTGTCTGTCTATGCAACCTGTCTCGTTCCTGTCTATTGTCCTTGCACTACTGTACCATGTCCTACCTTGTGACAACAACAGTTGTAAAAAAGCACTATACAAATACATTTGACTTGACTTGACCTATACTGCACTGGAGATAGCCCAACAGTGTCTGGTTGTACTGCACAACCTTGTACTAGTATAATGAAAATAAAGTTGAGTTGAAGTGGGGCGTTTTGTTGGCATGGCTCAGGTCCAGTTGTCACTTTGGCCTAAAAGAAGTTGGTTGTGGTAATAGCACTAAGTGAAAGGGGTCACACCTTTAGCACATTATATTATTTTTTTTTTTAATAAGTATGCAATAATATTTAACCCAAAAATGTGGCCATGCATTTGGTGTCCACACTTTAAATCAATCAAGTCACCTTAAACACACAAAATCAGTTTTCCCTAGCATTGAACTCTATTAAACAGTCTATTAAAACGGGTCAGAGAAGATATCAGCTCATGAGTCAGTCGTCAGTGTGTATTAAGAAGTCCTTAGGCTTGACTGCCTGAAGTGATAGATTTGCCAGAAACACAAGTGCAAACCCAACTCCCATCAGGTGGAATTGCATGTCCCCTTCAAGCCACCAAACCACCAAAAACTAACAATTAGTCAGGGTTTACATGTATGACTCCAGACTTGACTCTAAGCAGCCGTGCGAGAAAGGTAAACTCTACTGCATGAAAATCATCATTAACATACAAAACATGCTTTTCCTATTGTTTCAGACACATTTGTTTCCTATTGCCCCCCCCCCTCTCCTTTTGTGACAGCTTATTGCTCGCCATATTGCAGTGTCTCTCATTTGTTCAACAGTACTGTGTGTTTGTGTACATATGTGTATGTGTTTAATGTTACAGGCAGGATTGTATATAAGCCAAATCCAGTTTGGACTAACTATCATTTCCTTTGTACAGGCTTTGGCAGCCATTATGAAAGGTATGTACATCATTCTGTAGACAGATAGAAAAAGCACCACAAAACCAAGTACATATTGTAACTGTCCAACAAAGGCTTATTACATACTGCGCCATTCTGCACTTTATTGAAATACAATATGAAAAAATTCCATAACACTATATGACACTATAGATTTTAGGCACATTGTCTTTAAAAACATCATGCATCATACATTTTCCAGCAGTGTAAGCTTAATAAACCTTACACTTACACAGACCATAAATACTGCCAAAGGGAAACTACCAGTTTGAAATCAATTATGCACAGAACATCAACTGTTTTACATATCTGCATGCTAATATGACCAAATACTGTGTCAGCTTTAACAGCCAGCTGAAAACACACTTGAGTAGGGCTGCATAATATTGGGATGCATAAAAACTGATCCTGCAATATTTTTTTTCTGAGATATATTGCAAAATTAAGATATTACCAGAAAACAATAATTAAACATTATATTTATAATGCCCTCTGTGTATCCAAGATTAAAGTAAAATAATGACATTGGGTAGATATAATCTGGTTATGCCAAAAGAAATCTGCTTTGTGAGAGAGGTCTCAATGTTATGTTCTATACTTCTATACACATAAATGTCATAAAGTTGACTTTCTGTATGGGCCTTGTTTTTTTTATTTTCACTTTTAACAGAATTAACCAAAGCTGCGATTTGAACCTTTGCTTATGACTACAGGCTGTTCTTTACTAAATTAATATTCTGAGGAATCCTATCTGAAAACCTGTGATTCAATAATCGTGCAACATCGGGATTAGCTCTGACTTGGATGCAGAAACAGAAATCCCTAAGAGGTCCTTCAAAAGCTATGAACAGACGGAAAATTGTGCAATGATTTCCCCAGCAACCTGCAAAGCAATGTACTTAGTAACTTCCTGTTGCTACTGCTGGCATTTAGATCTGGTTAGTGTGACTAATATTAATAGTGCTGTGGTTTCTTTATATAAAAAAAGAACACCTCTCTCACCTGTTCCATCTTCTCTTCTAATTCACGATTATCATCTTCCATCTGTTTCTTCCTGCTGTCCAGAGCCTTGATATCATTATCCAGTTTCATGACTTTGCCTAGGTTATCATCAATGTCATTCAGTCGATTCTAAAAATGCAGAGGAAGATGACATGGCATGAAATTTTGTCATGTGAGGGGACCAAAAAAAATCTGACGCTGGCCTACAATGCCAAGAACGAACCAGCCCCTCCATACTTGATGGCAATGGTCAAAAGCCGATCCGCACCTAGAGGCCTTCGAGCTGCAGGTACGGCTCGGCTCGACCCGCCATCCCTCAAAATCCGCTGAAGACAAGCGTCCAGGCGTTTTTCTGTCCTGGCACCAAAGTGGTGGAATGAGCTTCCCCTGGGTGTCCAAACGGCCGAGTCGCTCGCTGTCTTCAAACGCAGACTGAAGACCCACCTCTTCCGAGAATACTTGGACGATTAGAGTACTATGGTCACCTTGTTGTCTTGTGTTTAGTAATGTCTAAAGCTTAGAGGTATCCTTTGAACTATTAGTCTATTCTAACTAGCTAAAGTTTTTCTTGGGTAAATAGCAAAGCACTTTGTAAGTCGCTCTGGATAAGAGTGTCTGCTAAATGCCGTAAATGTAAATGTAAATCATGATAATGGTAAACATCATATTGCCCACCCATAGTGATTGGTGTTTGATGATGGCAAGCGCTTCCTAGTACAAACACAGATTCTAAAGCTAAAGAAGCCTCCTAAACTTTCACACGTCTCAAGCTAACAACTAATGTAATTAGATACCACTTGTTTAAAATCATTTATCTTGGCAATAAGAGTAATGAAGCCTTTTAACCATCTCCACATTAAAAAAATGAATCCTGTCAGAAGAGTTTGTGGCATGCTAGATTTGGGTTAAATGTAAAAGAAGGTTAATGACCAATACTTTAGACTATGTCCTTTTAAACTATATAAGCTGTCTTAATGCCTCACCTCTAGTGGATCAATCTGGCTCTCGATGCGCTGCACACTTTCTTTAGAAGCCGCTAGCTGGGCTTCTTTAGTGGACAGCAGATCCTTAATCTCCTGAGCCTTCTCCTTGTTCTGCTTCAGATATTTCAGTTCCATCTGACAGGACTTGACAGTGTTGGACTGTTTCAGCCTCAACTGCCGCAGGGTTTCTAGCACCTTGATGTACCTGTAGGAAAACAAACCATGGTAAAAATGGGTGGTCTGCTGCAATGCTAACGTTTGAAACACGTAACCGGGAACTACATAGCAAAGTAGTGAAGGACAGTCAGTCAGTTATTTTGACTTTAAAGAAGATTATATAATATAAAATAACTAATGTACAAGTTAAAGACTGACAGTGAATGAGGGAAGGTTCCAGGTAAATTTGACAGATTACAGGAAAAACTGGGTCAAGAAACTGGGTCAAGAAACTGGGTCAGCACTCAAGTACTGAAAGTGTATTACAGTGGAAATTTTACAAGCCTAAACAAACATTGTCAAATTTACAATTCTCACACAAGCAACAGGAGCTGTAATCAGCCAATGTATTTGAGTAAAGGTAATGCATATCTAGGTCAAAATAACACAGAAACAAACATCTACTCCAACTTATTAAGAATGTAAATATATTGGGAAATATTCATAGTGTAATATTATTACCTTGTGGCTGAGAAAATCTCATCAAATTTTTGTTTGAGAGCTTTTCCTTCGCTAAGTGGCCAGTTGGACTCTTCTTGGTGGCAGAAGATGACATGGTTGAGGACAGCTTTGGAAACTCCCAGAGCAGAGATCATCTCACGGTCAATCTCTGCACATTTAGAACTCAAACTTACCTTCTCTCCATGCCTGAGATGAACACAAGTTATTGTCAATAACTATACTAATACTGAACAGTGGCATAAATATACATTCATCCCATATTACACGCTTTTCATGGGTGGCAGCATGGATGAGCAATGTAGTGATCTCCAGGAGAACGAATGGTGAACACTGGTTTGGATTTTGTAATCTTTTTAGTTCCACAACTACAGTAAATATTCTGCATGTGGCAACCATTTTTGTACTTCCATATGTAAATCTCAAAAAGGCATGAATATCAAAAAATGTTTGTCACCAACAGGCTAATACCTAGACATAGCATTTTTAATTGTGAAATACAGCATTAGCATGCACCCAATGAAAGCTTAATAAAACCCATAATCAAAACACCAAGTCGTAAAACCGAACCTTAACTTATCATGAAACTCACTTAATTCTAGTGATGACTCCTTCAAGAGTTTTGAACTCTGGTGCTTTCTTGCCCTTCTGTGTGCTCTGCATGGACCGCTGAACAGCTACAGCCTCCCCGTTGACATCTCTGAACTGCAGACGAATCTGGGCACGCACGTCTGTCTCATGGGCATCCTAAAAAACAGTGATTGTTAAACACACTATATGTTTGCGAACACCCTTCTAATTAATGCATTCAGCTACTTCAAGCAACCCAGAGAATGCACACAGAGCTGGTCTAGTCCCTGTAAAGAAGCCAAGAAAATAGGACTCTCTGGAGCAGATAAGCATGAACCTATTGGCTATCGGTTTTAATACCCTTGGAACAAACAATAAATGAGCAGATGTCCTAATACTTCTGTCCAAACTTTTGAATACAAACTAGCACACTACTGTTTTATTTGTGTTTATATGCAAATGATGATATCTAAGCCAAGGCATGACAAGACCTGTCAACTTTTTAATATTTATCTACCTTTGGATCATGGACAAATGTATTTCCTTTGCTTCCAGGGGGAAAATCTCCAGACGTTACATACTTCAGGCATTCAATTATAGTCTGAGGAGAAATATAAGAGGGGAAAAACAACAACAAAAATCAGAAACAAGATAACTACATGGTTTAACCCAATTTCTAGTGTATGTTAGGAACGGTATTAATATCTGGCAACATGGCCTAAATGGCTATTGACACAATTCTACACAGTCTTTTCACAATATACAGTCATGGGGCAAAAGACACCCTCCTTCATTTACGTTTTCATTTATCAAGGCATGAATTACAGTTTACATCACTTGACCGACAGGCCGCAATATATGTTAATGCTCATGACACCACAATTAGAAAAAGACAGCACAAGCATGATATTAGTAGAAGGATGGTTAGCATCTGAACTGCATGTGAACAAACCACAAAAGCTTCTGGAACGAACTCATTCGGACTGATGAGACCAAGTTGGAGATTCTGACGAGAACCAACCATAGCATATTACCACAATCACTTTATGCCAGCCGTCAAGCATGGTGGTGGTTGGATAAACAGCTTGTTTTGAAGCCACAGGACCTTCAGGGAACTTGCAGTCTTTTTGGCAATGATGAACTCTCTGTTATATCAACATAATCTTGAGTCAAATGTAACTGCATCAAAGTCTAGTCTTTCACCTCGTTGAGAAGCTATGCTGAAGACCTAGACATGAACCTTCCCAGTTGGAATGATGACTACTCAGATATATTAATGCAAACAAACAATTAACTTAATTAGCTTTTTTTTTGATTATCAGTAAAACAGATTTCTCATGAAAGACCTGCAAGACAAGCAGACATGTTGCTAAGAGTAGATCTCACAGGTAGGGAAATTTCATAAATTTCAAAACTCAAGTGAAGGAGGGAGAGGAGCAAAAAAAAAAAAAAAAAAAAAGTTGAAACTGCACTTTTCTTACAAAGCTAAAGGTTATCCATGTATTATCTTTATCACCATCTTGTTGGAGGTCAGAGTGGTTTGCATGCTGTCATTAGGAAATGAGACAAGCTTTAAGAGGGGGAAAAAAACAACAGAAAAGGTACTAACCGTTTTGCCAGCTCCGTTAGGTCCTACCAGCACTGTCAGAGGACTGAAAAATGAGATCACTTGTTTGTCCTTGTCCTCTACACCAAAACTCCTCACCCCGAGGATGCTCATCTTCTCTATTTTTGACATTTTCACCTTTTACGCCTGTACACAAAAACGAAAGAAAACCAAGTCGATTCTAACATCATCATTGCTTACCATCTTCATCATCAACTCCTTCCTCAAGGACAAACTCTCATTTTTATCCTCCATCATGATGATTTGACTAAGAAAGTGCTGGCATGAATAAGTAACCATTGTTTGTCAGGCTTAAGATGTGATTATTGTTCTAAGCGTACATTATGTACCTCATTCAAACATGTAAACCATTTTGCAAACTCAAATAACTTTTATTACTGATGAGCTTGCACAAAATGATCAGAATCATACGGGTGGTGTTGTTATCATACTGTCACTGTTACTGTTGTTGTTATTCAGGCAGCAGTGACAGAAACGTGAACCAGCTAGCTAGCTAGCTAATAATAAAAAAAAACTAAACAAACGAAAGTTACCCCAGCAAGTTAGCTAGCTAGTTTAGCTGACCAACGGTTAACCTACCCAACTAAACAGTTAGTTAGCTACAGTTACTGCTGTATTCACTCTTCCACTGTTTACAGCCAAGTTAGCCTTGGCTAGTCAGCAACTACGAAAAGAAGCGGGTGCAGCGAAAAGCTCTCAAAGAACTACTGCTCAGAAACACCCGCAGTAAAACCCAGCTGTAACGCCAACACACGCCCAGCACATTGTCGAATACTGACTGACGTTAAATTTACTCCATAAAAGCTCCATACGTTCACAATGTGGGCTACTTTCCGCGGCTAGTGCTGACGTCCACTCGGATTCCCCACTTTCCCGCGTCGCTGTGACGTTCTTCCGCGACGCTCGAGGCACTCTCAAGACTCAAGACTCCAGTTCCCACAATGCACCAACGCTGCAACCCACCTGTAGCGAAAGTAAAGGGACTAAAGTCCTGCTCCTGCAGTGCTTCCAACACTGATGTTCTACAAGGGTCTCACACATTTTCGACCTCAGTTTTAAATGTTACGCTGTTAGCTATGCAAACAGAGCGCTTCCAAAATACCAAGGCTCTGCGACATTTGGCTTCTTGTGCTGTTTGCTGTCTGTAAGTAGATTATGGATGTACCCTGGACGTTCATTTGAGTGAACTGTTGTTTGCTAGCTGTGCAGCGGTCTTAATAGCCTTAGTCAAATGCTCGAATGTTATCTGAAGTCAATGAACTTAGAAGACGTTAGAGTTTCCCAACACTGGGAGTTATAAAAACACGCTAGCATGACTCACCCCATAGTGTTGAACAGCCGTGATATTTCCTCCTTGTTGACCTCAGTTCTGACTGACCTGTGATAAGAGTAGGTGGTTAGAGGGACCTAAAAGCACTCAAGAAAAAGTCTTGTTTCTGTAATGATCCTGTAAGGTTGAATTTTTGTGGTTCCTTGCGATGTGTGTGTGAGTGTAGGATGGCCTTAAATAGCTGTAAAACCAAGCATCTTCAATACGTACAATTTTACTCATTTTTTTAAAGATTAATAAATAGAAATTAAAGTCTCTATAGGCTAACATTTCAGCTTATGTTTTGTTATAAATAAATTAAATTTAATTAAAAAAAAAATTAAATTAAATTAAAAAGCAAAAAACTTCAGTTACATTTTTTAATCAGATTTTTTTTAAATGTATAATTAAATTTTTCTGTCACTGGACACTGATCAGCCCGTTTGCTGTGTTTGACAGGCTATAACTGAGTGCGTGATTGATTTGATTATTGATTTAAATCTTAAAATAATTAAATTAATGCTTTTGGATCACTTGGTTCTACAGAGACAAAACCACTGGATTTTTTTCTATAACTGACTTATCACATATTTACGTATGTCTTTAGTTATTTTTTTATGCTGTGGTCCATTGGCTGTTCTGGGAAGCAGCTTAGAACAGCCAGTATAGAACAGTTGTGCGATTGAGAAGTGTTTCATGTGTACAAATATCTGTATACTTAACGTGGGGTGACCGTAAACACTGATGTGAAATCAATGCAAAATCCTGCACATTAGGGGTTGGAGGGCAAAAGGAAAACATAAAAAAAAAAGAATGAACGTACTGAAGTTAAAGCTACGCTTACTACCTTACATGGCATAAGATAAAAACTAGTAAAAAATAATTAGCCAGTCTAAATGAGTGTGATACATCCGTGGCTTATGCTTAGAAGCAGGTGATACAAAGGAATGATCCGAAGATGAGTAGTGGAACACATTAATCTCAGATTCAGCCAAATGTTAGAGGAAATATTCAGCAGAATTCCACTGCTTTTTCAACATTTTAGCAGAATTTTACAGCTAAGATTTAAAAGCAATTGAGAGTGGTTTGCTGTAAAAAGCTGTTCTGTGGTAAGGAGTTTGTTGCAGTTGAAAGCTTAATGTTTTACCCACGTCAGCATAACACATAAAACTCAAAGACACAAGTCGCTTTCTGTAGAATTAAGCATTTTGCACAAAACCGCTGAATTAGCACTTAATGTTAATTTCCCAACCACAGAATTATGCTGAAACTTTGAGGATGGGATTCCCCTTCAAAATCACACATTTCACTTGTTAAGAATGAGAGTCAAATTTGTTACATTCTTGGTTGACCATTTTTGTTGGTCGTCACTGTGATCCCACTGGTTAGACGCTGCAAGGACGTCTACATTGACCCAAACCGCAACTCTAGATTCTTGTATGCGATTTACATAAGTCGGTCATATCTCTTCACACCCTCAACTTACTGAATGATCCACAGGCTACGTATAGGAACTGCTAGTCATTTGAATTCCTATCAAATTTCCCCACCTCAAGCTAAGTATATAAGTAGCTTGACGTTGGGCAAGTTCAGCGTGTTCCCTCATAATGCTCAAATTGTGTAAATGTGTTGTGTTCCTTTGCGTAGTGTTGCAGGATGCGACTAGAGGGGATGACGCAATCGGTGAAATACTCAACCATCTTCAACATCTCCAGCAAAACTTTGATCTCTTCATCCTGAGTAGTGTGAGTGATGAACCTTCATGATTTGCAATAGGCAGCTTCCCAGTGATAAGGTGATGTAGTTGCAAGAAATGATATGATTGATTAATTGATTGATTCTCTCTCTCCTTTAAAGGATGAAGGCACAATCTACCTCCCAAACATGCAGATGGATAGTAATGATGTAAGTGGCAGAGATCTACAGAAAGTAACTGACCATGCCAAGTATATCTTGTATTCTTAAGCTACTTTTACTAGACCTTTTTCTGTGTCAACTGATGTTACATGTTCTTAGATGCCTATGGTGAATGATCAATTCTGCACACCCTGAGAAAGGGTGAAAATCCTGATTACTTGAAAAGTTGTACTCAAGTCAAAACTCTGATTCATCAGTGGGAAGTTAAGTCTATCCGTGTTACCATACAGGATAAACATTACAAAACTCCTTTCTGCTTTGTTCAACAGTTGTGCAACTGTAAAGAATTAATTGCTCAAGAACTTAAGAAAAGTATTTCACTGATAAAGTATACTGACCAACACATGACCAACACTCCAAAGCCCGTCTTACTGCTGCAATCCAATATTGAGTCACTACTTACAGAAAAAGTAAGTAAGACTTTGCTGTTCTCTTTGCATTCATATATCCTCCATAACTCCTGAACTACTGAAAGTTATTATTATATTGGGCTTGTAACCAAAAACAAAAGCGTGCAGATATCTGTTAGATTGCATGTTAAAATAATTTCAGTTCAGGTGCTCTGGTTGTGTTGCAGTCTTGAAGACATTTCTCTTTCCCTCTTTCTCTGCAGAATGTTGGAGAACACTGTTCCAGAGATAAAGTGGTGGTGGTGGCCAGCTTGAAAAGCAGACAGAAATCTGAACACTTTTTAATGCGGTGCATCACTTTTTTTCAAGCTTGGAGGAGATCATGTATGACCAGATCCTTGATGTAAAGCCCGCTCTAGTAATGACACCATGTGGCACAACTTGTGTAATAAAGGCAAGCTGCATGATGGTGGACCCTTGCTTCTGGATGACTGCTGTTTGCCTCAAACCGGTCTCATACTACTGGGGTGGGGTTTTGTTGCCGTATGCCACTAAAACATCTTGGATCCAGTGTGATTCAGCTTTATTTCCACAGGGAGTGAAGCAGCATCACATTAGATCTTAATGGAATTACTGCTTGTGGTATAATAATATTTAGGAGATTGAAATGGCATGAGCTGCGGTACCTACAGCTCAAAAGCAGAGGGCAGTGTCCCTTAAGAGAATGATGTAAGTTGCTATAGGCCCATGTTCTGTGTATTCTAAATGTATTGTACTTAAAATACAGAAGTTTATTATTAGTAGTATTATTAGAATGACATTTCCATACTATTTTACCTCCAGCTCTGATGGAATAGTGAATATGATATGCATTTTATTTTTCAATGGTCTCCAGCAGTGTATCTACAAATTACGGGTTGAGGTTGGGGTGAACCGATAATTCCAGTTGTGGTCAGATTGTACGTACATTACATGCATTATGTACAATCATCATGGACATAAATGTCATGGCAGTATTGGGCTTCCTTCCTGTAGTGTAGTCCTGTAGAGTGTACAACATAACATCTTTAATAGGAAAAACACCTTTTTAAAATAGATATTAAAACAGGTTTGAATTTTTTTGAGATATTTTAATATCAACATACAGTCAAAAATACTGTATACATACTATTACGCTCTAATATTTAGTTAAATTATGTTAATTACATTTTTTATTTAAGTTTTGCTGGCACAGACCTGACTTTTAAGCACAGTTTACATTTTAATAGGGTTAAGGTCTGGACTTCTTTTATCCATTCTTCAAGCACTTTTGATGTGTGTTTGGGATCTTTGTCCTGTTAAGACACCCAGCTCTGCCCAATAGTTTAAAGTTATGCTGAATAATTCTGTGGCAGTCCTCCTTCATGATTCCATTGACCTTTTGCAACGTACCAGTTCCACTGACCAAAAATAGCTCCCGAACATGGTGCTACCACAACTCCTTCAAACATACACTATATGGACAAAACTATTGGGACACCTTCTCATTAAGTGTTTCTCCCAAAATCAATGGTTTAAAAACAAGGTTATCCTTCCTTTTTTGAGTAAATGGCTCTACTATCCAGTGAAGGCTTACTACTCGATTTTGGTGCAGTGTTGTGAGGATTTGATTGCAGTCGGTGACAAGAGTGTAGGTGAGGAAGGAAGTTGGATGATCACCACCCCAACTCATTCCAGAAGTATAGAACTATCAGAACTATCATTCCAGAGAACACAGTTCCACTGCTCCACAGTTCAATGCTAGCCCACGCCTAGCATCAGGCATGTTTATCGTTCCCAGAGTCCTACTCTATCACGTGTGTGCGTGTGCGTGTGTGTGAGTGTGTGAATTTGCATATCTATGTCAGTAATAGGTGCAATTTAAAGTAGCTGAATGCATTCAGCAGAAAAGATGTCCACAAACATTAGGACATAAAATGTACCTCTGGTCATTGTGGGCAAGCAACTTTAGGTTTTTCTGTCGACTGCAAGCTTTAGTTGAGTTTGAAAGTGTTGATTTTGAAGAGGTGGTCTTCTTGGACAGCATTTTCACAGTCTGCCTCAATGTAAAACTTGCTTGTGACACCAGTGTTCCTGCAGCTTTCAGCTTGTGGAAGGCCTGCACCTTGGTGTTCTTGGGTTGTAGCCATTTAATAATCTAAACAAATGTTCTCTCTGACAGTTTGGGTTTTCTCTCAGACATTGGTAAAGTGGCTACATCTCCCCATAGCCTATGTACAGTTGTATTCATTGATGTTGGAATCTAGAGTTTTGTTCAGAAATGGGTCCAGGAAACAATCATCCTTCTCAGGTCTGCACTGAGCTGCTTGTACTTTGCCATTGTACTGTTTTGGTCAGTCCAATGAGTGCTGTCAAAAGGAACAGCACTAATCAGAAGGTTAAGAGGCCTCAGCCAATAACTGTCTCTTTTATAAGGGCTCACATTTGAGTCTTTTACTTTTCTATGATTTTTAAAAGTAAAGATTTAGTAAATATGTCCTCAGACATAGCCTGCTGGAAGCGAACAGTCTCTGCTGCCAACTTTATCCTAATTACATTCTTTGGAAGCGAGTTGAATGAATTCAGTGACGAGCTCTGGGAATTTCATGCAGGAAGCAGTAGCAGCTCAAGGTCGACAGTAAGACACTGACTGTGAGACCAGAAGGACTGTATCTGCCTTCTGTGCATAAAGATTCACTGATTATGACCTATTTCGGGTGTGGAAGGTACGCACATACGCACATATGCACACAAAACTAGCTCTGCAGCTGTTTCATCCAAATACATACATTTAAGTTAATTAAGACATTTTTAACTATTCCATAGGTAAATAATCCTAACACACATTTTTTATTCAGAACAGCTCTTTTATACATACTCCTTTATTTTAAGGCAGAATAATGTCTGGAACATGGGGCTACAGGTGTTTGTAATTACCCAGGTGTGTTTAAATGCTCAGTGCAGGTGTAAAAGAGGACTAAAGACTATGGAAGAGACTATGGTAACTATGGAAGTCAAGGAAACCTTTATGAGAAACAAACCTCAGGCTTATCAAAATCAACAGTTTGGAACTTTAGGAATCAGGAACTGGTGAGCCTCATAAATAAGCAGGGACTGGTCTGACCTCCACATCAGACGAGCAGAAGACAGAAGA
This sequence comes from Salminus brasiliensis, assembly GCF_030463535.1. Classification (NCBI taxonomy): domain Eukaryota; kingdom Metazoa; phylum Chordata; class Actinopteri; order Characiformes; family Bryconidae; genus Salminus; species Salminus brasiliensis. Next base: position 25,725,507 of record NC_132895.1, read on the forward strand.
ATTCCTATCATAATGAAGAATCCACCTGTAGTTTGTACAGTTTGCTAAGAAGTACTCAAAAGAGCCTGCATAGACTTGTATTAGAGCAATGGCTAGAGTAAAGATCCTGACTCACCGGCACCTTGCAAATATAGATGCTTTGTATTTTTACACACCAGAACTACAATGAATAAAAACCTTGATTAAAATTGGGCAACAGTGCACACCAAAAATGTGTTTTTCATAAATCCTTTTCAGATAATCAGTGATAATTGTAATTTTAGATAATACAAATTATCAGTAGTCTTCAGTAAGTACATATATCTTATATCAAGGCCTTTATGCTCTGTACTTTGTGAACCCTTTAGAGTAACTGCTAAGTATAAAATGCACATTCATAACCGTACATATTTCAGAAACGTACTCAGATAAAGTTCCACGAATACAGCTTGGTAAATGGAGAAGTACAAGGAGGAAGGTTATGAACTCACCGGAAGACTAATGGACACGGGTGACAACATAACTCGTACTGAAAAAGCTTATCTCTGCATATCTGTCCCGCCCCAGACTTCCTCACTGAAATGCTAAAGTATAAATGCTGGAGGTACGCTTTTGTTTTTGGGCAGTGAGGTTGGGCTGTGTCGTTGATACTGTACACTGGGTCCACCTTTGCAAAGGAAATAAACACATTCTGCTTGTGGAATATCAGAGTCGTCAAGTCTCTTGTTTCAACATTTTTTTTTTTGTGACAGTACGTTGTTACTCTCCATGCTGATGAACTACACTGGGCATCAAGGCTTTAGCATTAGACAGAGAGGATTTGAAAGAGATTTGATCGAGTGAAGGTGGGTGGAGTTGTCAGTGATCAGAAAGAGGCATTATAAAGTACTCTTAAGCACTGCCCATGCTTTGAAAAATATATATATATATATGTGTGTGTGTGTGTGTGTGTGTGTGTGTGCCCTTAATCTCCAAAATGTGACACCCTGGCACCACATGTGGAAAATGTTCTGTACATGATGTGCCATATATTATGTACAGAACATGGACAAAAATAATGTTAGTAGCTTTTCGTCCAGACAGATATTTTGTATTCCTCAGTTAATTTTATGCTAATACATTTTCATTGCACATAACCTGTTGTGTTAATTAATTCACCTCATCTTCACCAGCACTGGTGAGATATGTAAGTCTGAATAACACAATGAACATAACACACTGTCCGTTAGCTGTGACCAGCCTCAGGCAATCAGTCCATTTTCTGTTTCTTATCAGTCTATACTCACCCGCTCAGGAGAATAAAGACACAGTGAATTGGAAGGAAATGTGAGGAACCAAAATGAATCCAATTTTTCAACCAGTCAAAAAACCCTCAGCATGACATTTGCAGGAGTTATGAGAAGCAAGGAGAGATTACATTGAATTTCATATGAATGTATGTATAAGACTATAAGAGTTATCTAAACCACTCTGAAATGTTAAAGGACTCATGGCTTATATATTTTGTCCAAGATATTCTCTACTCCTAAGGTCCACTTATGGTACATGTACATTAAAACCAGACTAATTTAATTTGTTTTTTGGTTTTGTTCTTGTGCACTTAGGACTGCAATAAAATGGATTACATTAAAAGATATTATACTGGACCCCACAACTCTAACAATTCTGCCAAAATCCCCATTTAATACATTTTAAGGCCCTAACTCACAAACCCCACCACAATCCTGTACTGCGCCCCAGCGCTGCTAATGAACAACATTGACAACTAATGAACTCACTAACAAAGGGCTAGCTAATAGTACACTAGCTTGTTGATAACTTCATAGCAATAACAACAATGCTGCATAGTGTTAATTTAGCACAATCCTGTAGCTGTATATCTATTTTAACACTGTGTTTAACATTTTTAAGTAGTAGCTAGCCTCATTAATAATGTTTGAATTGCCTTTTTTTCTCGCAGTGATGAATATGATACATTTTAAATTTCAAAAGGTCAGTTTCATTTCAATCTCACTAACATGACCAAAAAAGGAAGTTCTATATTAGGATGCTTGTTCCGCTTTCAATGCTTTGTCCTTGAACATGTAAAGGACAGTGGTAATATTTTGGCAAATAAGAAACTTAGCTAAGCAGAATCTCTCCCAAGCCATTTATAACAGCTGCCAAGGGAGCTAAATGTCCTTTCCACAACAATACATGCAAAGCACCTGCTGTAGGAATAGAAATGCTATCAGTATGCAGTGTGTGTGCAAGAGTAGCTGTTTTAAGTTTCTTCTTCTGGGATACCCATGATGTGCAGATAAATGAAGCAAGAAATATTACTTTAGGCCGTATCCACAATAATTCAATATTTGTGCATAACATTTTTGAAGATACATGTTCCTGTGCTTGAGTACAGTTTTTCTTTCTTTTTTTTGTTAGCTTTTCTGACATTTAGGGACCTTTACATTCTTTTAAATCTTGGATTACAAAGATGATGTACTGCTGCGCCAGCACATTTCTCCTAGCCCAATTCCACAAGAAATATCCACACCACGTTGAAGCAGGTGCTGAAAGTCAAACATGTTGCCATTGTTGTAATCTGAACGTCTAACATCCGCTGCAGGGAGCTGTCCCTCAAACTGAGAAATGCGTGTCGCTTAGGGCAACGGCACTGACTAAATGGCAAAATACATAATGCTACAAAACTAGAAACTCTATGCATTCTATTCAGTTGCCTTCACGGATATCTACCTGCAGCAATATACAGTGCAAAATAACCTAAACTCATCACGCTTTCATAAAATGCTCTTGTTATTGCAATGCTGATGAAAAGACTTTTTTGGATAGTCTAGCATTTCTTTGAATCATTATCATCCCAACCACACCATTGCAAAATTTCCCCTGAAAATGCTCAATGAAGAGACTTATTAGACTTTTTAAACAAGGCTGCTCAGATTCTGTTAGATGCCGAGGCATCCCAGCAAATCCTATTATGGATGACCACATGAGAAAATCAGTAGGATGGCAAAGGTAATGAATGAATAGATGCTGATAGTCCTATTGGCCGATTGATGAAAGCCTGAAATGGAATAAAAGATTTCAGCCAGAACAGGCCTCAAAGAACAGAAGTTGCATCAGTGGTGTAAAGCAGCGGAAATCTGCCAACACTTCCTGGAAATCTGGATTTCAAAGCCTCCAGAAATTTCCCACCATTCAATAAAACTCTGAGACTGGAGGGAGAAGAAAGTAATTAATTTTTGACTGCCATTGAAATTGACTTACCATTAGGGGCTTCAAGCTAAGACAGTGGTGTGGTCTTTTATTTCTTTCTGCCATTATCTCAGCTGACAGCTGCAAATCCCAAACAAGCCATAATATTCAATATGGCACTGAAGCTGCAGCACCGTTATCCTCATCATCCAGGGGAAAAGTTAAACGAATACAGAGTCATCAGTGCCACTCCATTGCTTTCACAAAGAACTCCTGACAGCTTGGTGCCTGATTAGAAAGTGAAAGTTGTCTGATTAGAACATCAAGATCATTAAAAGTTTTACAATGCAAACAGTGTGCCTGGTCATCTCATTTAACTGGGTCCTCTTTATGGGTATGCCAATTAGAAGAGAGTCTTGTCAAAATCGTATAAATCATTATCTAACTTCAGGTTAGTGAAGAATGGCGTGTGTGAGATTGTTCATTATTGAGATTGGGATGTAATGCACAGGCCTAACACAGATTGCCACTGTTATCATTGCCTTTCAGCAGTAATGCACATAAACACACTGTTTGTTGTCTTATGCCAGTTTAATTTCATAGTAGCTTCTATATACAAATCATACAATAATACAACTGTAACTTTGTATGTTTTTAACAAATATGGCAGAACAGTTTTTTTGCACTGATTGTGCATCTCCACACTGCAGCTGGTGTCTAGTAATTGTGAGGTAACTCCTCTAGGCCTTCTAATATTAAGTTAACTCAGCCAGGGCAGAAGAAGACCCAGTTTAGGACAGAAGTTAACAAGCTACTAAATATTGATATATTCAAACCTATTTTAAACTAGATATGAAAAAAAGAATCTATATGGGGCATTTATGTTTGGTTTCCAGAAGGATGACACTCAACAGAGTATAGTCTTGTGCAATTTATGCCGTAGAAGCACTGCAGTTAAAGGTAGCAGTTTGAGAACTTTATTTTTACCATAAAGTAAAATTACGGTCTATTGTTTATTAAAACAGATATTTACTCTTTAAATATACAGCATGTTACAGTCTTACAAATAAACACTGATCCTTTAACATTTTAATTCATTAAGGTTTTCTTCCCATCCTATTGAATATCAGCATTTCTCTTAAGCAAGAGTTTCTTTTTTGTTTTGTTTTTTTTGTTTTTTTTTTAGAGATATCGGCCAGTGTTGACAAAGCAGCTCACACTAATGTTAGGTTGTTAGCACAGATTTTAGACAAATTATGCAACATAATTATATGTTGAATACTACTACTGCTAAAATAATAATAACAATAACAGTAGATGTATGTTATATAATCACATGATAACTTGAAACTAGCTTTAAGTGTTTATTAACTACGTAACTAGCTAATGTGGGGTGTGGGAGTGTAGCTTAGTGCATCACTAAACATAATCTTTTTAGTTTGAAGAACATATTAGCACACTTTTTTTTTTAATTTTCACTATTAAAAGTAAATGTGCTAAAGTACTAATACTGAAGTATTAGTGTTCTTCATTGGAACTCCAGCCACTATATAGACGTTCCTCCAGCAGCTTAACTGATTTACTTTAATGAAGGATGGATCAGATAAGTAAAACTAGGAAACGGATGATTTAACACACTCTGCACTCAAAACGGCAGTCTTCTGAATTAGTTAATGGGAAACCAAACCCCATTTGACCATTACCAGCTGTTACATAGCCCATTTAAGGCTGCACCAACCTGAATCTTATATTTTTTGTATTAGTAAGCAACCGCCCTTATTTAGAAACTTTTATTTTAAAGAATGCAAAAGTTGAAAAAAAGCAACTTTTCTAAACTATAACTAGGACTAATACACCAAAAAGAGTAAATATGAAAAGGAAAGTTTCTAATATCCCTTTTCTTCACTGCTTGAGGTGCTCTTTGTGTCTCAAATGAAAATCTCATAGCCGAGACGTTAGCTTCCATGTTTAGCCGCATTAAGAAATCCAGTCATACCCACCTCAAACAAACATCAAAAGGCCTTTGATTTTCAGCCAGTCCTTTCACACTAACCCCAACCATTTAGTGCTAGCTGGAGAAGACGATGCTCTTTGACTCCTTATCCTCTGGCAGCTCTCAATACCCGGATTAACACCCGGCGCTTACTCTTCCCCGCCTGTCTAATACACAGCTATGACCCAGAGTGTGATTCGTGTTGATGATGACAAAGAGGATTTGTGGTGCTGCACATCTCAAGTCATAAGCTCAGTGTTGCTTTTAGTGATGGGGGGGCAACATGAATTTGGGGCTTTTATATCTGCAAAATCCATCCAGAACAACCCAAAACCCTTCAGCACATCGTCATATGGGAGGTTTTAGCAAGAGCGAAATAAATGAGCTCTAGATTCCCCGCAGCAGTTGATTCATGCTGACAATTTCCTTCAACAAGGGGCCTGCTGGGATGATTTGTAAGCTCTCAGATCATCCCAGCATGCTCTAGTCTAGGACATATTCTAATACTTTGAAAGGCTGGAGCATCAGGGAAGGGTCAGTTTCAATGCTTAGACTGAGGATCACTTCTGAGATTCATTCCACACACAGTAATTATTAGGTAGAAACAATAGCATTTGAGCGATTATGTGCAAACCCAGTTGGTCTATTTATATTTATAACTCTAAGACTGTAAAAGACCAGGTATAGTAGACTATAGTAGTAGTTTTTGAGCAGAAAATACCAGGCTGTGTTGGATTGTGGCCATCCTGGTGTAGAGATGCCCACCACAGTTCTAGATGCATTATTTATTTATGACTCATGGGATGTTTCAATGCTGATAGCAATTACAAAGTGAGATACATTTCCCCCACCCCTGTGAAATGTGTGTTGTGGGCATTGTCTGAACATTTACTTGGAGTGAAATCTTATTACTAAGAAATCCTGTTTTAAAGATGCAACATTTTGTTACAATGGTGATGTTCTTCACACTCTTTTTTATATTATTGTACTGTTTTTTGTTGGATCAGTTAATGGTGAACAGTATTTTCCGCGATGTGACCTGGAGTTTATTCACTTATTATAGGTCAGTTTAGGGGGACGTAACAATATACAACTACAAATATGTATTTAACCAATACAGCCACAGCATCTTTCTTTAAAATAACCCTTTTTACTAAACCCTTAAATGGTTATACAACTAAAGATAAGGATAGAATAAGGAGGATAAGCAAGCATACACACTGTGCCAGTGTCATAACCACCACACTGAACCACATTACCCCTCACTCAATCTTTGTCCTGCTGCTCCTCATTTAACACAGCAGTGCAGACCACAAGTGTGGTGTACTGACAAAAGTGTAGGGCCAGCCCTTGCACAAATGATGAATTATCAAAGCTGGGTCAGTTTGAGTTTGTCACTCGTGACCGCTCATAAACGCTTAACTGATTGGCAAGAGAAAAATAAAAAAAAGGAGAAAATCATCTTTGGACATTTGTAAAGAGTCTTTTCAAGGTGAAAGTGAAAGTGTAAAGGAATAAAAATCATAAGTGTAATGGTGTAAAAGCATTTAGCAATTTTAACAATACTCTGGTTGGTCTTGGTCAAATTGCGAGTTGCTGTGTAATCTTCAAGGAACCTAATAGGTGATGATTGCTCCGATAACCATATTTATAATCGTGGTGGTGAGTAGAATAGCACCTCAGACCGCACTACATGTCGAACCTTTAGGTGGAAGGGCTACAAAAGAAGACGATCACGATGGGTTCCACTTCTGTCAGCCAAGAACAGAAAGCTGAGGCTGCAGTTGGGACAGGCTCACCAAAACTGATGACTAGAAAAATTCAGCCTTGTCTCCTGAGGCTACTCAGAATTTGAGACCAACAGCATGACCCATCCACAGATTCAACCTGCCTTATGTCAACAGGTTAATGGAGGTGGTGTAATGATGTGGGGGGTGTTCTTGGCAGACCTTGGGTCTGTTAAGGCAACACTATGGGAAATTTCTTGCTTCTGGGTTCCCCCTTCAGTCGGGACATTTCTGTTTTATTATTATTATTATTATTATTATGGTAATTTTCTGTTTTAGCCACCACCAACGAACACTTTTTTCTGGATGAGCTGAGAGATAGAGTATTGTTACTTAGAGAGAAAGAAGCATGTGGACTGATGCTGCTTTTGTTGCTCGTACTGACTATGCTCATCCCTTCACGACCACAACTTACCCATCTGGTAATGACTGTATAGTTCCAGTATAGTAATGCACCATGGTCACAAAGCAAAATACGTCTCAAACCTGTTTCAGGAAAATTACAATGACTTCAAGTACAAGTTTTTCAGTGGCCTTCCCAGTCACTGGATCCACATTCAGAAGAGCACCTGTGGGATGTGGCAGAACGGGAGATTTGCAGCATAAAAGTGTTCCTGAAAAAACTGCAGGAATTGCGTGGAAATCTTGTGGAATCCATGTCACAATGAACCAAGGCTGTTTTGAAAGCAAAGAATGGTCTTACCCATGGTTTAGTATGGTATTCCTATACCCAGCCTCCTCGTCTGGCAGATGAAAGTAGAACTGTATGGATTTGACTGTATTTGTATCATTTTACCACATGCTAGTGACCCCTCAAACTGTTACAATTAGCCCATGCACACTTCAACTTTGACTGAATTATTAATAACCACTAATTGCTGGAAAAACATTTTCATTTGTAGCAGAGATGTGCAGGTTGCTTCTACAAACTAAACAATTAGCCTTAATCCACCCTGAATAGTTAACATCTTGTTACAGAAAAATAATGTTTGTCAAAGTAGCTAGTTTACTACTCAAGGCAGTAAAGTTATAATGATTGCTATATTGTTTGTTTAAACCATCAGCCAGGTCAGGATGTGATTTTGTTTGCTTTCTCTAGACGGACAACGCCACCTGTCTAACTGTCACGCACCTGTGTTCCGCAGAGGCGTCTAATCAACAGCAATAAGACTGCTGTGGCGAATTAAGTAAATGTGTCCTTAGGTCTGTGCAGATTTCACTATCTGCAGCCTCCGCTGTCGGCTTGCGTTTCTTGGATCAGGTGTATAAGCTGAGTGCTAGAATGTGAAGGAACAAAAAGCTCTTTATTTTGGGCCCTTAATAGAAGCTACTTTCTATATCACTGGACTTCAGAAGGTATTCTCTCAGCTTTACTGAAAGCCTTTAATACAATGGAGGAAATGAGGCAGTTCTTGATCGTAATCCCTTACCTTGAATGTTCTGTGCACTTGTGTGTAGCTTGCTGTCTAGGTCTCATACACAGAGCTGGCAATCAAGGGAACAAATTGCAACTCACCTTGGGTTCAGGCCACAAGCTAAGACCATGGTGGTTACTCACCAACTTTGTCAGCAAATCAATAAGCTTGAAAATCATTTCCAATGGATGTCAATGCCTTGTCCTGAATACAAACAGTAAGATGGCTGTTAAGGGACGCACAAGCAAGATTATTCTATTTGCCTGCTGAAATTTAGCTATGGCTCTTCTGGCAGGGATGCTGTCCAAGGTGCTGCAGCATGTCACAAGAGGCAGGTGGTGCTGAATTCCCCTGAAGCAGGTTGGGATGTTTGTTTGTAAACACCTCGATTCTTTCTTCTCTAGCCAGCTAGGACATATCATATTATCATCTTTTTAGGTTGAACTGATGACTAATCATCTGGTCACATACACACACACACACAAATGATACTGCTTATCCTTAACTTTAGGCCACACCTTTTGACAAGAACATCTGTTTATTCTATTAGAAAATATGTAGTGGCATACTTTATTGCTTAAAGGGGATTTAAAAAATAGTCTGCAAAATGAAACGGTTACTATGAAAACATCAGTATTATAGAGTGAAATGTGTCATTCATGAGAAACCTACAGAGACTGAATTCCTCACAGTGCTGGTGAATGGAACAAGCCTCCTGGAGAGTTCTAAAGCCTCTTAAAGCTACATCACAGAAAGCTATTTAAATACAGTGGTTATAAATAGACTGTATAAATATACAGAGAAATTACTGTACAAAAAGGCTGAGAAGGTTTTGGCCAAAAACAAAAGCTCCCTTGTGTTTATACTCCCTGCACAAGGACATGTGCAGGGGGTATAAAAGCAAAGCAACCCCTAAAGAAAACTACTATGCAGAAGATTTCAAAACAATCAGTGAACTTTCTTTAAGGAGAACCTTCCCACCTTCCTCCAGATATTACAGTGTGCCACATCTGTAGACAATACCACAGACAATAATTCCCTCATTCCACAAGTCAAAAGACAGGTTGAATGAACTGCCCATTATAAGCATGTTTTGAGCGTGTCTATTTGCCAAGAGCAGAAATGCTATGAAATGTCTGTGCTAATCAGCCGTGTAATACCAGCAGACTGGCTGAAAAACGCTGGAATACCCCTTTAATCTGGTGGCCGACAGACTTGGTCATGTTTAATCTGTTCCTGTATATCTTATTCAGTGTGGGGGGAGGAGGAGAATAAAGCGAGGGATAAAGAGAGGGTCCAGAAGGAAACAGGCATTTGGCAGTATGCGCACTGCATTGTTCATCTATTAGACCTCATGAATAAATAAAGAAATAAACAAACAAACAAAAAGGTCAATTTAAAAGAAAAAAAGTATACATATCCTTTCTGTTTTTAGGCACATTTCACATTCCCAAAGGCTCTCAGAGCTAAGCGGATGCCCACACATCCTTGTCCAAAAAGGATATGTGGGCGTTCTAGCTGCCAGGACTTTTGCACTTGCTTGTCTACATGGATTACTTTAGCATACACACATACACACACACACACACACCAGGCAGGCCCAGGCAACACGAAAACCCATGGAGAATTTGTGTGCTCTGTCATTAGCATTCACACTGTGCTGAGAGGCCAGAAGTCATGAACCCTCGGCTTCTTCACAAAACAAAAACGGGGGGGGGGTGTCAAAGAAAGGGGTACTGTAGGTTTGCATGAAACATTAGACTCTGTTATTTATATTAGCTCGAGACGGTTCATTCATGAAACTAATGGGCCTGCAGTGGTGCTGATGGAATCCAGTAGATGGCCTCATCGAGCCATTTCATATGCAAATACGAGTTCAACGGTCCAACGTGGCTTACCGGGCACGTTACGCTCCAATAACTACAGTTCTAATATTTCACCCAGTGAGGTATTAAGCCCAAGACCTTCAATTTTTACACATCTGGAATTCATACGGACCAAACGCAGCTAAGCCACAGCGTCTCTCCCAATGTCTGCACAGCCACGATCACGCAGTAGAAGAGGCTTGAGCAACACGCGTAAGATGATGGTGCCTGGGTCAAATATATAAGCTGAAACGACTGTGAGCAGCTGCGTTGCGTTTTCACCCAATTCTACATTCGAGTGGAAACCGAGCCAGGCGCGCACGAGCCAGGTTCGGCTTAGAGACCATCCACATCACCATCATCATCATCATCATCCTCACGATCATCATCATCATCATCATCATTATCTTCCTCCTCACCCAAAGCACTGCTGACGCGTCAGCACCGTCTGGGAAGACAGGGGCGCAGGGCTGCTTCTGAACTTGAATCATGCTCCAGGGAAACTTAGGAGGGGAAAGCGAGTGAAGCGAGAGCAGCGAGAGCAGCGCGGGACTGCTGCCTGCCGCGAATCAGACTCTGTCGGTGTCGAGGACGCGTTTCAGTTCACGTCAGCGGCGAGAAGGACGTGGCGTCTGCACCAAAGACCCGCGCTTTCGGAGCTGAAATGAGGAGAACCGTTCAAGAACGCAGCGCGCAATGATGCGCTTCGTTACGCACAGACGATGCCCCCAGAAGAGGAGCCTGGGTGCCTTTCGGGTGATGCGAACAGGACGATGGCGACTTGCTGAGGAATCCTCTAACTTATAATAATAATAATATAAAAAAGAATCGGGTGGAACAGATGCGCTGCGCACGCGGCGGAAGTTGACCTTATGTTGACCGAATGCGTTTTTGGCACGACAAAGTGGAACGTGAGAACGGACCGTCTGCGTGTGTCGGTTCACAGCAGGAGCCACTGATCGCACTAGTCTAGAAGTGTAGCAACAGTTCGGACCGTGCGCTCGAAGGCAGTGGATTTTTGGTGTTGTTGTTGTTGTTGCGCGAAAGAAAAAAGGGGACTCAGCGTGGAGTGACGATGAGGGAAATGCATGTGTCCTGTAGATGCCTGAACGGGTGTCCATCCGGGCTGGAACAACAACAACTGGACAAAATCAAGCAGACACGCTTGGACGGTCATTAACGAGGACGAATCAGACCAGCGCGCCGCAAACACAATCAATAGACTGTATCGATAAGCTCATATATAAGGCTAATGATCGCGCCTGCCTGGGTTTGCTTAACATGTTGGGGAGGATAGGCTGTGAAACCACCAGCAGCTGCAAGCGGACAAGCTACTGAGACGAAAACAGAAGGGAGAAAACACTCCTCATTAAGATTAATCAGCATCAAGTAACTGGGGACGATTCGCAAGTTTCTTGTATGAAGTTCTACAACGCTTTTAATGGTGGAACCATGCTAATTGAGGTAGCGCTTAGAGATTTGTACGTGGGATACCAGTTTCTGGCTTCTGAAGAGGTAATGTTTAGATAATGATGTGGAGCTCTTTGCAAAATGACTGCTATGGTGATCATGGCCATGGATCGCACCGGTCATCTAGTCCCTCAGCCGCATGCAGCTGCTCCGATTCCTGTGTAATCCCTAACACTCTGGACTATTGGAATTATGGGGTGACTACTGCTGCCACTCGATGAAAAAGCCATGGATGTGAACTACTCCACAGTCCTTGACAGCAATTTACCGCAGCGTGGCTCGTCAAAGCGCGTCCTGACCGGCTGCTTCCTCTCGCTCCTCATCCTGACCACTCTGCTGGGGAACACCTTGGTCTGCGCTGCCGTCACCAAGTTCCGCCACCTGCGCTCCAAAGTTACTAACTTCTTCGTGATCTCGCTGGCCATTTCCGACCTCCTGGTGGCCATCTTGGTGATGCCATGGAAGGCGGCCACCGAGATCATGGGGTTCTGGCCTTTCGGCGCCTTCTGCAACGTCTGGGTGGCCTTCGACATCATGTGCTCCACCGCCTCCATCTTGAACCTGTGCGTCATCAGCGTCGACAGGTACTGGGCCATCTCCAGCCCGTTCCGCTACGAACGCAAAATGACGCCTAAGGTGGCGTTCGTCATGATCAGTGTGGCGTGGACGCTGTCTGTGCTCATCTCCTTCATCCCCGTGCAGCTGAACTGGCACAAGGCTCAGAGCACCAGCTACACGGAGCTAAACGGCACCTACGGCGAGGTCCCAGACAACTGCGACGCCAGCCTTAACCGGACGTACGCCATCTCCTCCTCCCTCATCAGCTTCTACATTCCCGTGGCCATCATGCTCGTCACCTACACCCGCATCTACCGCATCGCCCAGAAGCAGATCCGCCGGATCTCCGCCCTGGAACGAGCGGCCGAAAGTGCCAAGAACCGCCACAGCAGCATGGGCAACAGCGGTGGCATGGATTCGGAGAGTTCTTTCAAGATGTCCTTCAAGCGTGAAACCAAAGTCCTCAAGACGCTCTCGGTCATCATGGGCGTGTTCGTGTGCTGCTGGCTGCCCTTCTTCATCCTTAACTGCATGGTGCCCTTCTGCGAGCCCAACGAGAGCGCAGACTTCCTGTGCATCAGCCCCACCACCTTCGACGTCTTCGTGTGGTTCGGCTGGGCCAACTCCTCGCTAAACCCCATCATCTATGCCTTCAACGCCGACTTCCGCAAGGCGTTCTCCATCCTGCTCGGCTGCCACCGGCTCTGCCCCGGCAGCAACTCTATCGAGATTGTGAGCATCAACAACAACGGAGCCTCCGAGCCTGCCTCACAGTATCAGCCCAAGGGCCACATCCCCAAAGAGGGCAACAACAGCAACTATGTGATCCCACACAGCATCCTGTGCCAGGACGAGGAAGCGCAGAAGAAGGAAGAGGACTCTGGGATTAAGACCCTGGAGAAGCTCTCTCCGTCCATGTCAGGCAACATGGACAGCGACGCCGACATTTCCCTGGAGAAGATTAATCCCATTACACAGAACGGACAGCATAAATCCATACCTTGCTGAGAAAATAGGACTCCAAATGGTGTAAAGGACACTGACAACAGAACCCTGGTTTGAAAGGAGTTTGGGACTGAAGACTGAGTTGAGTTTCACTGAAAACCTTAAAACAACATCTTGACTAAATAAAAAATTGTGAAGATTAAAAGAATGTTCAAATTGAAGGCACTTTATCTGGATAACTATCTGCAAAATACTCACAGCATTGAGTTGGGGAAGGCGACAGGTCAGTTATACGTTAAATAACTTGAATAAAGCGGGGCGTCCATATGTGCACACATTTTGCGTTTGAAGTGTGTCCACATATGCATGCCTGTTCAGTCGTGGCAGAAACACCATTCAAGCTGTTGCAATGTGGACGGAGCGGTAGAGTAGTAGTAGGTGACCTAGTAAGTGAGTTCTTTACATAGACTATGTACTGCTCACACGTAGAGACATTGGTTGCATTACTGTCAACGGAAATGTGTATATAGTGTCGTTTTTATTTTTTTCACTGTTTATCAGAGTTGGCTCAGTTGACAGCTCCATATGCTGCTAGTTGTGCTAATGTTATTTCAACAGATGCAAGCGTGCTCAGATGTCCTATTATTCATGGAGTGCAGCAGCATCTCTCAGCTACTCCTTGTACTTATGTGCATTGCTATGACGTGAGCCTGAGGTAACACCGATTCTGTGCAATTTGAATTCGATTTATCAGCAGATGTTATCAGGTATTTTGGTGTAAAAGCAACAAACATTCGTAGCTTTTCTTCATTGATGAAGCTACTCCTTTTTAGTGCCGGTGCAAGCCCTCCATTAACAATCTGATTGGCTAAGACCAACTTTCCAGAGAATCCTTGTGTCGCCCACCTGGTCAAATTGAATGGAAGGTAACAAAACAAAGAGAAGACCATCTCTCTTCTGAAAGGGCGATGAAGGATGTTCGGACAATTTTGCCAGAAGCCTGATGCGGATGTAGTGCTGCTATTTGCACAGGTATTGACTTCTGACAGTACCTTACGCGAGAGCGGTGACCTTGGTTAGGGCGAAATGCCATCAATACATAATTGAAAAATGTAATCATCGTGTGTCCAGCAACGCGTCAGCCCATCTATCCAGGAGGCGACTGACTCGCTGTGACCTCTGTGAGAACCCACCCAAACTTCATGCTGCAGATTACATCTGCTTCTGCGAGTGGAAAGCAGGATGCAGACAAGTCTAGCGTCTTCACTAGAGCAAACCTAAGCCATTCAGCAAACCTATTCCCATTCACTCTTTTTTTTCTACCACAGTAAGCAGATGGTGAGAGTGCGTGTGTGAGAGAGCCTACGTCTTTAGCTCCTATACATTCAGCTGACTTCTAATGAGTCATGTATTCGTTACAGCTTCTGAGGGCAGTAAATTAGTCCCTGATAATTGGACCCCAGTGCAGGAGGCCCGAGACGCCGTACGCCGAACGAATGCTCTCCGTACCTCTGCACAGATGAGTAAACATAAGCAGGGACAGTGCCGAGGTACATGTGGGCTGCTGATGGCGTATTGCTTCTAATCGTTCGCCGAGCTGTGTTGTCTGGTTATGCAAGTGGCCTAGATCCAAGTTAATTCCGGGCCCTATGAATGCAGCGGGAGCTGCCCACAAACATGGATTTGCAGAGGCTACACACATGCTGGACTGTATGTGCTGAACACATGGGCTTGTACGTTTCCATGAGAAAATGCAGTAAGCGCTTTTTTTTTTGTTGCTGTTGTTGCCATGCCACTTGACCAGCTTCTCTGAGAGCATATTTCTTGACATCCGTTCCACCCCTCCTCGACGAGTTTTTCCGAGTGCTTTTCCAGTAGTATTACAAGATTTGTTTGAGACCCAGGCATCCATCAGATTTTGCCTTCTGTGCACAGTGCCAAAACCTTAAAGCTTAGAGAGATCACCTCCCTCTGCCATTTTGGCACTATCGGTCTCTTCCCTGCTGCTACTATGGCTCTCTCTCACTTTCCTAATGCAGAGTGGAAACAGACTACTAAGCATCACTGTTTGTGTGATTTTCAATGTAGGGTTGAACTGAGTGTCATGCAGTGACGGGGCAGCGCTGGAGGGGGAGGGAGAGGGGGGAGGGGGGCCGTAAGAGGCCGGTTGCGGAAGTCAACATCATTTTTTTTTTTCTAAAACTGGACATTGTTTGCCACAGGCAATTTTCCAAAAGGCTCTATTTGTGCGTCTGTTTACGCCCACCCCCACCCCCCCTTACAGTTCACCCCGGCTGTTACAAAGATATTATGTTCAGAGCAAGCATGAATTGCACTGAACCAACTCTCTGTTTTTTGAGGCGCTTTTAAGGAGCCCCACACTGAACATTCAAACATAAAAACAGGAGAGAACTATTCCAATCTTAGCCCCTCATTCAGTTAACCAAGACAAGCCCCATTCTTTTAAATGGCCAGATTAGCATTTCAAATGAACCGGCGTGGCATTTGAAAAAGTCCCAGGTGTTGTCGTCCCTGCTTATACTATCCTAATCAAGACTCGGAGGACCACTTTTTAAAAATCCGTTAATTGGGTGTGAATAAATTACAGAAGCCCGAATTTTCCGTCCTTTCTTTTCTTGCCAAAGAAGATAGCTTTAATGCAGGTGTTTACAAACCAGAAACCATTCCTTTCAGAGCGAATGCCTTCTCCTCTGCTCATATAGAGATTTACAAGTGGTTGCTTTGGCAGCAGCATAAAGTTCAGTGGGAGGATGGCTGTTTTCTTATGCGTTTTTTTTTTCCCACCCGCTCTCTCCTATTCCCTGTCGCTGGCACAGAGTATTTTCTTTAAAATGCTTTATCAGTCACATGTTTGCCACGCTCCCGAGCTCATTGTGCGCTCACCCCAGGAGGTTTCGGTCTGGTTTCAAGGTTCATTTTCATGCTACCTTTTTATCAGCTATTCGACAAAGCACCGCGAGACCTAAATGTACCATAAATGGAAGAAACTGAAAAATGTATTGTACAATGTTCAAATGTAGATGTGAACACAAGTGCTTTTTTCTCTTTAAGATCCTTAAGTGTGAGTAGAGCAAACAAATACATGTGCTGTTTTTAATGTTGGTTCGTAAATGCAGTGAAGGCACCGTCAAGGTTCAAATGTATGTGCTGCTGTTGTTTGAAGAGCATTCAAGGTAAACCCAACAAATTTATTACAGTACCTAGTTTACAGTTTGTACAAAAATGTTCCCTTTCTATTTGCAAAATAAAAATGGATGTTGGTTTTGTAACACTCTTGCCAGCTGAATTCTTTCTTGTGCTTTCAGTGAGGAATGTCGAACATTTCGCTAGCAAGCCAGTGTGGGCTATTGCTCATTACCGAGGCTTGTACAATTACTGATCAGTATGTAATACACGAATGACATAAGCAGGCTGAATTCAGAATTGATCTTTCTGATCATGTCTGTAGTCATATTTAGCACGCCTCATCATATCATACCATATTAGCCAAAGGACAAAATTCTTCCATCAAAATATAATGGGTTTTGTAGCCCATAATACATCTCCTGAATTTTTTTATTACATCATCATGCACCAGAGGACGGGCGGGAGTGTGTGGTTGAAACCAATAATATCACCCCCCCCTCATCCATCACTGAGGTAAATCAGTCAGCCTCAGAACTCCAGTGTGAAGAACTAAAGAAGCACAGACAGACAGCGAACATTTCTTAGCTGACTGACCCATTTTGGATAAGATGAATGTCATGTGAAGTTTTACAAATTGAATTTTAAATGATTTCTTGAAACCCAGTAAATCATGTGTTTTTTTTACTAGGTTTCATTTATTGTTGGCTTTTATGATGATCTAGTCAATACAGTTGTTTTAATATAGGAGGCATCAATACATCACTATTCAGAGTGAGCACACAGCTTAAAGCAGTGAAAAATATTACAGTGCCGTGGTTGAGATATACAGTAGTTATGAAGTTATGAAATTTACACAGTGTTCACAGAACATTTGTAGAGTGACAACCTAACTTTGAGATTTAATGGCAGTTTAATTTAATGGAAAAAGGAGGCATGGAATCAAAATACAGTTATACAGGCATTAAACTAAATGCTTAATGTGTGTTGTGTTGTGGGTGGTGTTGCCATTAATCTGCAGCAGTTAGTAGTATGTATGCATAAATCAGTGGGATTGTGGGCAGCATTGTTTTCAACTGTCATGAATTTGAGTGGATTTTAAAAAATTGTCAAAATAAATTCTTTTGGTTGTTTGGCTGCCCTGTATTGTGCCTCATTCAAAAAACACTCAGAGCTGAAACATCTAACTTAAACAGCAAAATGGGTGGAGCTAAACTGCTGTAGATTAGGCTGGGTATATGTAGTGAATGGCTTTTTTTTTTTCATGATATCACAAAAGCATTGATTTCATGACAGACTGTTTTTGGAGCCTGATTTTATATATCCCTGCTGTCTAATGAAAAATAATCAAAACAATGCAATTTACCTTCCCCCCCCCCCCCTTTTTTTTTTTTTTTTTTTTTTAAACATATCGATATGTACGTGGTCACATAAACGACTAAAAGACTAAAAAAAAAAAGGGAAAAAACACTCTGATAAGGACGCCCAATGCCCCCACTCAGCTCATCACAATCACTGGTCATTTATTCAATATAAAAGGTACAAACACACACAAGCACACATTTAATTGGGTAGTGCCTGAAATAAGAAATAAAGGGTGGTCATTAAGTTAAAATTGACTGTATATCCTCTCAATGTGTATTTACTTTTTTTTTTTAAGTTGGAAAAAAAAAAAAAAACGTCCTTGAGACACCAGAAAATAGAAGGATATTCAGCAGACTTCCAATGCAACAATACAGAATGTCTTTCTAATAAGGATGTGAAAGCTATAATGTCCTTTTTGTGTAGAGTTAAGGATCAAAAATCCCAAACATGGCGTAAATAATAAAGTAAAGTACCCCACCCAGAAACCTCTCAGATCAAGACAAAGAAAGAACATGTGGCTAAGGTGACAAGGGAATGATGGCATTTATCACATTTGTCTTCCACTTCTGGATACAGTTCAGATAGTCTACACTTGGAAAAATGCGCCCTGTGTAAGACCTTAAATTGGAAAAGTCCAAGACGAGCACAGGAAGTGGTAGATCATATCCTCTTCATGTATTTGTATTTCCAAATTCCTTTCCCACATACACTTAAGCTTAGCATCTGAGTGGTTTCTAAAAGCCAAGATAATGTCATATGGCTTTTAAATAATTCCTCTGGGATGAGGAACAAATAAAAGCATGGTTTCCCACCACTGTTCTGGAGGTAAAGAGGAGAAATTAGAAAAACCTTTAGCCACAAAATTGCAATCTTGGGAATAACGAAACAGATGAGTAACAGGGAGGCTGTACCGTGATGACAGACTGGCAAAACAATCACCATCTAAGACACCATTTACATATAAATATTTGAATTGTGTAATACTCTTGTCATACCACACTGAAAATGTAGAGTCTGAAAGTAATGGAGGAAATAAATAGTTGCTATTTAAAGGACCCAAGGAAGATGCAACTATGAATGCAGAAAATGAGGGATTGACTGGAATTAAAATAGAAACAAACATTAATCTTGCTGATTAAGGAAAGGCGGTGGTTACCCTATTTTTGAATATGGGATGTAAGCTTTGAGATGAGGGGAGTGAAAATAGCAGATGCAAGGCTAGAAATAGAGCAAGTCACATTGATACCTAAGCATTTAAACCCAGATGGACTAAATTGAAATGGTAATGGTTGAAGATGGCATGCAGCGATATTAATCAAAGATTCTCTAGAATTCTTCAAATAGCAGGGATAGAAAGTGTAGGATCAGTTATATACAATAACAAATCATCTGCATACAGCGATAATTTACATTGTATTCCATTACGGGTGATTCCTTTGAATAAGGGGGCAGATCTCAATGTAATAGACAGAGGCTCAATAGCGATGGCAAAGAGCAAAGGTGACAACGGACAACCTTGGTGCCTTCCACGTCCAAGGGCAAAATAATCAGAATAAACATCATTAGTGTAAACACTGGCCTTAGAGGACCAATAATGGAGGCGAATCCAAGAAATACATTTATCACCAAATCTGAATTTCCTTTAAACTGCAAACAAGTACTCACATTATACCCTATCAAAAGCATTTTGATCAAGAGAGATCACAAACTCAGAGAGATTTAAAAGGTTTTAAAGAAATATGTTCATTTTAGAGTTGTCAGTAGGAAATTCAGATTTATATAATGAAGAGTAAAATGATTTAAAAGTAGCATTAATTTCCAATTCATCAATAGTAATAATGTCATAAGTGCTATTAATGCTAGATATCAAGCGGGAAGTGGCCTGTCGCGTAACTGATGTGCCAGTAAATGACTTGCCTTGTCACCTTGTTCATAATATGAGCCACGACTACATATTAATAAGCGCTCTGCCTCTTTAGTTGAAATTACATAGAATTCTGCTTGCGAATCAAAATGCTGCTTAGGTAGTTCTGGACAATGCTACTAATCGCAGATGTAAGTTCATTAAGCATTAATCTTTTTATTAGAAAAAGAAGAGTAAGAAAGCATTTGACCTCTCAGGTAGCATTTAAGTGTCTCCCATAACAATGAACATGAAGGGGAGTCATTTTGATCAAACTCATCAACAGAATTTGAAATGAGTCTGCCAAGAGTGTAAAGTGGGATACGTGGTGGGATACTGTAGTATATTCATTAGCTATGCAGATGTTCATAGACCTGAAGGAATGATATGGAGTTGAGGAATAATATAGTGAGGCCCATGGGTTAGACTTGGGAAAGGAGAGCGAGATCCATTCCCAGGCCTAATTTGGTAAACTGTACATGAACTAAACAAATATAGGATATTGTTTAAATTGGACATACTCTCAATTGTATGTGACCGTGATGTTAAGGGGTCACCTGTGTCTTCACCACATAGACCATTTATGTTAAACAATGGTGGGGGCTGATTTATATCCCTTATGGATAAGATGCAGACAACCTGCATATGGGAACAGTACAACAACATATGATGTGTAGTAGGGTATAAAATGCGAGGTGTTCCTCTGTCTAGAGAGGCACAGGGGCACCGAGAATCGGCGAGCTCTCTCCACACTGTACTTTTGATTGGAATAAAATGTTTCATTATTGCAGCTGAAAGACGTTGTCATGAGTCTTCTTTTCCGAGAGAAGTCCTTCCAAGAACACCTCAATATGTTTATGGATAGAAAGCTGAATATCTAATAATAAAGGTGAATGGTCAGATATTACTATATTATCTAAATAGTTACTAAATTACTACAGTAATTAATTAATATTACTATATTATCTATATTATCTAATTTTACTAAAATGGTGCACCTGGGAAAAGAAGGAACATTTTTTGATAGGGGGATAAAGGGAATAAAATAAAAAACAAAGACTTCCATTGAAAAGAAGTTAAGATGTTAAGAAGGACTCTTGTACAGTCGCTGGTTAGGATATACAAGTTTTTTTTTTTGGATAGCAACAAGATATGGACTGTAGTGGGAAGTTAACATAGTCTACATTTTGAAACTTCGTCATATTTACTAAAGCAAAGATTCCGTTTTCTATTATATGAGCCCTCTATTTGAATATGTAATTCCTGCATTACAACAAGCCTGCGTTTCAACCTACTTACTAATTGGTCAGCTGGTGCAACCGGCCCTTGGATGCAGAGCTACTGTGTCGGATATAGAACAGATCACTACCTGCACCAGGTACATTTCATTGAATTGTTTACCTTTTATGCTGTATCAAAAAGCCTTAATGCTCACATTTGCTATTCACAGCATGTGTTTTAACAATGTGTGTTAGCAAAGAGCAATTTGCATAAAATAATTAGCTAGCAGAACAAACATACAAATCAAAGCTTATAGTCAGCCACGTTCTGACCTCATTACAAAAAAGATCCAGTGCCTACACTGCAAAACCCTTTGTCCAGGGTTGAAATGATACCTGCTGTATTGAAAAAGCCACTACAGCGTTCATTTAAGTTCAGCTACACATGAATGAACACTGTCAGAGTTCATTTAACATTGGGGCGTGTAACGAAGCAGCATAGGCCTTGCGAAGGGCTAGAGCGAGCTTTCACGCAAACTAGCGGCCTTAACAAGCCCTCACACCCTACTGTTGCTGTAATTACTGCAATTTTTCCTTCATTATCATTAACCCAGCATGGTAGTGCATGCTTCGTGTTTTCAGACTGGGCCAACAGTTGGCTATCCACGTTGTTAGAATAACGACTACTGTACAAAGGGTTTCACACTACATTCACAAAGTTGCATATTTATGCCTGGAGACAAGGCAGGGTGTAGGGAAGCAATGTCTTAAATATGTCTTAATATAGTAAAGATATGTTCCCCAACTAGAGATACTGAAGCGGTACCACCACAGTGAGGGGTACCACCCCAGAAGCAGTTTGGTACCTTTTTTTCCCTGAGAGTATAGCAAACCACCCAGTCATTTCATTAAAACTGCTAATGCTTGCTAATTAACATGGAAAAAAAGAGCTACTATTACACATATTCAGCATGTTGGCTGAAAACATTCTCCAAGTTTGCTGGAGGTGCTATGAGTCATGCTAAGAGTAAGCATGCAGGAAATGGGATTCATTAAGCAATTTGGGGGGGGGGGATTAGTGGACTCCCAGGACCCTACCTACCACTTCTGAAATGAAAATCACCCCATGGGTTATTCACGGTGAAAATAAATCAAGGCAATATACACAGGACACAATTTGTAGTCGTAGCCACAGGCAAAGCAGCCCTGGAAATTAAAATGAAAGGTACCTAAACAGTTCTGGGCTTCATCAAGGAACCACCCTTTGAAAACTATTTTAGGGAAGTGGTTCTTCCATGGGCTCCTAAGAGCCTTTTTCTTGACAACCTTATTTTAAAGAGTGTGCATGGGCAAAGAGATGTTCTACAAGAGTACAGATGTGATGTGACCTGGTCTTCTTGTTGGAGCGGCCTTCGTCCCAGCACAGTCCTCACTCACACACACAGACACACACAGTGGTTAAAGATGGGCCCTGTTTGGAAAAACACATAGTCAAGGTTAATGACAGGCCCGGGGCAGTGCTCGCTGTGGTGGAAATGGAGGGTGGCTATGAACTGCTGTAATGTGCTTATGTAACCAGCGCTCGGGTCCTGATTTCACCACTGTGAGCGCAGTATTGACACTGGCACTCGCCAGCCTCAACTAAAAATATCTACTCTACAAAGGCACCGGATTCCCTACACTTGCCTCGGTAAATGGCCGTTTCAGTTTCCCCCTGTTCTTTTTGGTCTTGGGCATTCTGGAGGCACAGAAATAATGGGATTTAGCCTCTCGGTGCAGTTGACTGGTGTGCGAAAATCCCATTATTTTAAAGATAGAAACACAAATAGGTCTCCCCATGGACCATTAAGCCGGGGGAGTTCTTTAACTGGAACAAAAGTACATCTTGGCAGCTAAAATAATAATACAAAAAAGTAATGCATATGATATAGTATTTCCCATTATGATAATTATTTTTGGGTATTTTACTTATTTGATAGACAGATCATTTAGATAATTTAGCTTGTTTCAAAAAGAAATTTTTGACAGAAGCAGTATCATCTGCCACTGACAAGGTGAGGACACATGTGAGGGGAGGTGAGATAAGGTCTTTTGTGTACTTTGAAAGTCTAAATGAAAACTCTGGGGATACAAAGTATATATAATACAAAAAAATATATAAAAAACTAGAGAGAATATTAAAGAATATTATAAAAAGAATATTATAAGGTTATTTGTGCCACAAATGTGCCGTTTGTCATCTTGCAATGTGTCCACTCCCTGAAATTATGTTAACTGAATACACAGGTCAACCAGTCGGTAAGTAGAGTAATTCTACTGATGAACTAACAAGTACAGAACAGTAATACTAGAAAACAAATCACTTTCATCCACAATTACATTATATTATATACATATGTGACAGAGTGAAATGTCATGTTTATAGCGATCTACCAATGATGTTTATAATTGTAGCTACAGCAATTGAATACACAGTGTTCTTCCATAAGCCCAGCTATGGCTATAGATAAAGTAGTAAGTTTTACTAGCTCCAACATTATTATGTAAAGAGTAAATGGCTTTAAAGAAATGCCAATCTGAAGGTAAAACACACAGTTCAGTCTAGCAAGGAAATGGGTGATCTAATCTTGCGCAGTGTTCATGTGGAGCTGAGCCAGCAACTAAATTCTGTTAGCGCACAATCCCTCACTAGGCAACTCACACACGCTTTTCAGGGCAACACAGAGTTACATTTTATTGTCATATTTCTGCTATTCAACTAAAATAAACATTTTTAGGGGTGTGAAACCAATTCTATTTCTGTGCAAGTTGAAGTAAATATCTGAAGAGTCATGTCACGCCTATGCACATTTTTTTTCTCAGCTGATATCCTTTAACGACATTGACACACAGTGGAAATAACTGGCAATCCACACTCTGTTCAATGAGGGGAATAAGGTCAAATAGCTAAAGGTGGGTTTTGTTGAGTTTTTATTACAGCAATTTGACTGTGAAATAAGGTTGACGGTTCCAATGCACAGTTAAAGGGTTAAAATGCTTGTTTCCACAGGAAATGTCCATTTAGGGACATAACGGACCATACATTGTTATAGTTTGGAACACACTTGCTTCTGCAAATTAAGGAATGAATGCTGCTGTAAAATGTTAATTTGATATGTGCATTTGTTTGAGAACTAATATGTATTAGTTTGGAGTGGGGTGTAGTGAGTGTCTGTGTAGGGTAATACTCCTGAGGTAACACTACCAAAAAGATGTTCAGTGGACCAAGGACACACGCCCAATCCATCACTCAGAAATGATCCCTTTGCCTTGCCGTTTTGTCCAGGCTTGGGTGTGTTGTCCTTGCTGAAGGACTTCCTGCGATGGATTACAGAGCGATGTGATGTTGATAGAGCGATCCTCAGAGAATAGACTGCAGGACAACTGAGAATGAAACTTCAGACGCCTTCTCATTGAAACTGCTGGTGACAGCATTAAACGTTGAATGAATGGGACGTTCTGGTCGACCCTGAGAAAGCTTTCTTCTTAGAGTAAACGCTAACGTTTACACTAAAAGTAACTTAGAGTAATCCTGGAGACAGATTAATCCTTGTTTACAACTAGAAGAAAAAAAAGAAATATCAATACAGAACCAGTATGACACTGTAACCAGAGACGTGGAAACCAGAGACGTGAATCACAGGATGTTGTGGATGTAGCCAGGCCTTTGAGGAAGGCGAGCTTTGAAGTGGATTCAAGCAAATACTCATCTGGCCGTTACAATAAAGTCGCGGTTAAAGGCTGAGCTACAGCATTTCCTGACACAGAAACAGAACGCACTCCATATCTTCAGAATGGCTGATGTTAGATTACAGTGTGTTGTAAAGGTTGGGTTAAAAAACAGAAAGAAAGGCAGACGTGAAGCACCCTGCCAAGCACAGTAAGGAACATGGCGCCTGCCTGAGCTGTGGTGAAGAGAGCATGGCATTAGCACACTGGATCAATCCACATGACTTTTGGGATGTAGCCTGCCTGTGACCAATGGGCTTCACAGCACTGGTTCCAGCACAAGATGGATGGAGCTGACAGCATGTGAAGCACTGGTCAAGACAAACTCTGTGGAATCTTTCGAGAAAAACAGCCAGGAGCTGAGTTGAGGTACGGGTTGACCTTGTAGTCTGGTCTCGCAGTTGTCATAAAAAAACAGGCTTATGAGCTTCTCCACAAGTCCATTACTCATTACCAGAGAATGTGTCACTTACTCAAGACAGACAGCCGTGAACCTCCTATTCGCCCTCATTCCAGCTTTGATGCATCATTCATCAGCCATAGAAGTATGAATCATAACCCAAAGTAATGTAATACAGTTGAGCCCACCTGTCAGCACGGCCCTGTGTCTTAAACCAGTGTCTTGTGCATAACAAAATAGCTCACTGTAAGTATATTGCTACAGCTTACAAACTTTTCATGCTGCATAATTGAAGGTTGGCCTGCATTAGGATCACAGGGTCCCCCGACACTTTCCTTCTCTTGCCTTCTTTGCTCCAGCTTTGCCTCCTATTCCCCATAGCTCCCCTTCTCCTTATTCTCCTGCTCCCCAAACAGTAATTGTTCCCAAGTGTGTGTGTGTGTGTATGTAATTTTATATATATATATATATATATATATATATATATATATATATATATATATATATATCCCCTGTGTTTCAAAATGGCATCTTAATGTGGACTGCGTATACAGTAGGTGACCTAATCAATATGCAGATGTAGCGGGCATCCTAAGGGTGCAGAGACCTTGAGGGGGCTTGAGTTAAAAGTGTGCATTTAATACAGAGTCATGCGCACTCTGCAAGATGACACTACTGACTGTATTTGTTTCTGATCAAAAGTGAATGTTCCTGTGTACAGTGGCTCTATTTAGATGATAAGCATAATGCAATCTTATTTGCCATCTTGGTCAGACAGCTGTACACAAACCTATTCACTCGGGTTACTCTGGAGTTAATCTGCAGCTTAGAGTTATTCTTATATTATTTTGACCTAACAAACCTGGAGTCACTAGCAACACTCGCTATACTCTCTATAAACCCAAAACCTTACAAGTTAAAGACTGCCTACCTGTTAAGCCTGCGCTGATGGAAGCTTCCCTCTACCTGCCTCAGAACAGCTTATTACCCTACATTCCCAGCGTTCTGCTACATAAAATAAATGTTCTGTAATTATACCTGTACAGTCCTGCATAACAATAGACTTGTGTGGGGTTAAAGTGACTAAACCATGGTCTCCGTGGTCTCTTCCCCCAGCTTCGATCTTTGGTTTGCTCACTTGGGGTTACATGCACATTTTACCTAATTTCTGGATTTCTGCAAATCTGCCTTGTAACCTCTAAAAAGCTCCATACAAATAAATGCCACTTGACTAGGGAAATAAAAGAAATGAACTGTGATAAATAACAGGCAGTCGAAAATAGTACTTAAGTGCAGTACAGACTGCCTGATATCAAAAGACCACTTCAGGATTCATACTAAATTGCATACTAAATATAGCTCGATCTTTGTGCATGTGTGTGATTTACTGACGCAACCCAGACACACAGAAATTAAACAATTTTAACTGAGAATATGAAATTCAATAACTTAACCTACCTTAACCTAACCCTGACCCTAAACTTAACCATAGTACAATGTAAAATTCTTACCATTCCTGCAGGAGTTTCCATCCATTAATTCCTTTAGAAGGATGGAGTACATGGCAGACAAGTTGTGTGTATTTGGCAAAACAGCACCACCAGTGGCCAGGAGCTGTAGTGTGTGTAAAATATGTACAGTGGGGAAAAAAGTATTTAGTCAGTCACCAATTGTGCAAGTTCTCCACTTAAAAAGATGAGAGAGGCCTGTAATTGACATCATAGGTAGATCTCAGCTATAAGAGACAAAATGAGAAAAATCAAAATCAGAAAATCACATTGTAGAATTTTTTAAGAATTTATTTGCAAATAATGGTGGAAAATAAGTATTTGGTCAATAACAAAAGTTCATCTCAATACTTTGTTATATATCCTTTGTTGGCAATGACAGAGGTCAAACGTTTTCTGTAAGTCTTCACAATGTTGGCACACACCGTTGCTGGTATGTTGGCCCATTCCTCCATGCAGATCTCCTCTAGAGCAGTGATGTTTTGGGGCTGTCGGCGGGCAACACAGACTTTCAACTCCCTCCAAAGGTTTTCTATGGGGTTGAAATCTGGAGACTGACTAGGCCACTCCAGAAACTTGAAATGCTTCTTACGAAGCCACTCCTTGCCCTGGCAGTGTGCTTGGGATCATCGTCATGCTGAAAGACCCAGCCACGTTTCATCTTCAATGCCCTTGCTGATGGAAGGAGGTTTACCTTCAAAATCTCACAATACACGGCCCCATTCATTCTTTCAAGTACACGGACCAGTCGTCCTAGTCCCTTTGCAGAGAAACAGCCCCAAAGCATGATGTTGCCACCCCCATGCTTCACAGTTGGTATGGTGTTCTTTGGATGCAACTCAGCATTCACTCTCCTCCAAACACAACGAGTGTTTGTACCAAACAGTTCTACTTTGGTTTCATCTGACCATAAGACATTCTCCCAATACTCTTCCAGAACATCCAAATGCTCTCTAGCAAACTTCAGACGCGCCCGGATATGTACTGGTTTAAGCAGGGGAACACGTCTTGCACTGCAAGATCTGAGTCCCTGGCGGCGTAGTGTGTTACTGACGGTAGCCTTTGTAACGTTGGTCCCAGCTTTCTGCAGGTCATTCACTAGGTCCCCCCGTGTGGTTCTGGGATTTTTGCTCACCGTTCTTGTGATCATTTTGACCCCACGGGCTGAGATCTTGCGTGGAGCCCCTGATCAAGGGAGATTAGCAGTGGTCTTGTAGGTCTTCCATTTTCTGATTATCGCTCCCACAGTAGCAGTTGCCTATTGCAGATTCAGTCTTCCCAGCCTGGTGCAGGTCTACAATTTTGTTTCTGGTGGCCTTCGACAGCTCTTTGGTCTTCACCATAGTGGAGTTTGGAGTGTGACTGTTTGAGGTTGTGGGCAGGTGTCTTTTACACTGTTAACAAGTTCAAACAGGTGCCATTAATACAGGTAATGAGTGGAGGACAGAGAAGCCTCTTAAAGAAGAAGTTACAGGTCTGTGACAGACAGAAATCTTGCTTGTTTGTAGGTGACCAAATACTTATTTTCCACCATTATTTGCAAATAAATTCTTTAAAAATCAGACAATGTGATTTTCAGAATTTATTTCTCATTTTGTCTCTCATAGTTGAGGTCTACCTATGATGTCAATTACAGGCCTCTCTCATTTTTTTAAAGTGGGAGAACTTGCTCAATTGGTGACTGACTAAATACTTTTTTTCCCCACTGTATATACAAGTCACACATGTACGAATGTTATGAGATCTTGCTGCATGTACTTTACCGTTTTAGATGACACTCCACCAGCTGTCTCTCATAGAATTTTGATGAAGTAGCTACTGATAAGTCTGCACGGCCTGGGCCTTTTCTGAAGGTTGCACCAAGGACACATAGGTTGGCAAAGGACACATTTGGCAAAACGTGAAAAGGCCTTAGCACCATATGCTCACAGTTTGCAATTTTGTATGGGGTGTGTGCTGTGGCCACATACTTATACAGAAATCCTGCAAATAAATGAATATATATATATATATATATATATATATATATATATATATATATATAATGATAATGAATTAACCCAGTCAAAATGGTTATAAAACACAAAAATCCCTTCCATCACTGTCTATTCATAGGAAATGCTATGTTCTGTAGCCACAGGGTCTGCTATGGGCTGCTCTGCCAGATCTACACTGTTTGTGCTTGCTAAAGAAAAAGCACTTAAAAGATGGGAGCTAAGAATAAACGGGCACCCGACGTGTTCTCTCTCTCCTCTCTCTCAGACTTGTTCCTGCAGCGTGTGTAAATGCATGTCCCTAATCCACTGAGAGCATCCTCCGCTGACTTCTTAATTCAACTCAAGTACTCCCATTCAGACCTGGTGCCCGGAGAGAAGAGAGGAGCGAAACTCAGCAAGACCCGCTTAGACACTCGCTCTGTTGACTTTAAGAGGCTGAGGGAGGGTTGAAGGGTTGTTGCTTTTCCTGATTAGAGTTACAGAATTATACTGAATTAAACTGAAGTGGAGGAAAACAGCAACACATTATGTGTATTACCAGTATATTACTGGCTTCTTTCTTAGCAGAGAGCACAATTGTATGTTTGAATATCAAATCAATGCGGTTGAATGTTTTTGCATAATTTAGCTAAAATTAAATGAAAGTGGAAGAAAGCAGCTACAAACCCCAAGCTGTTCCAACATGTACCACAGCTTTCTAGTCTTTCTGCAACTGTGAGTTTCAACATCCATTTTAATGATGGTTCACTTCAGTTCCACACTGATGCCACATAGCTAAAATCATGACCATGGTAATACTACGCTTTTCCTGCTGTAGGGCTGCCACAATTAGTCACTGTAGTCGATGATGCTGATGCTGAAAACGCGGCTACATCAACAAACCTAGTACTGACTTAAAGTCATTGAGATACCGTCCACAATGCACAGTACAAACGATGACCAAATCAAACAGACTCCAGGATTTATACGTATAACTGGGTGAGGGTGAAATTATAAGAAGGTTCCCTTTTCTCCAGAGATCACATTATATTTGACATTAGCACATAACTATGAATTTCAACTTTCTGACCCATAAGACTTTATTTCATCATGTTATTAAAAACCAGACAACAATGTAAACACTGCTGGCTGGTGTTGCCAGTGTGTATCTTTGGGCTCGACTGAATATGAACCATATCTAATGACTATTCGCACACTATTTTAAGCACATTTCATAAACACAGTAGATCACATTCACTTTGGTAAATACCCCACTGCACTGCTGACTAGTGTTCTTGTTTAAACTTACAGTTTTTACAGCACTTAATAGGTAAACCTTTATTTCCGGTTTTGTCAAAATAAAAGGAATTTTAAATGAGTTGAACCTTTCTGGAGCAAAATGAAAGGTTTAGATTAATCGACTGATCACCAAAACATTATTTGATAAACTAGTCGTTAGTTGCAGCTCTAGTTTGCAGGTAATTTAGCTGGTTGCAACGGCAACGGAGTCAGTGGCAAAAATATTTGATTCCATGATTCCAAGCATTTGAGAAACGAGTGTAGGCTACCAAAAAAAGAGATCGAGCCCCTAACTGAGCCCCCAATTTGTCTCTGTGGGAACCTCCCAAGACGCTTTAGGGAACCTGCAAATTACTCTTTTGCTTTTCCTCCACAGTTTCAAATTGAGGAACCTCTTAAAGTTTAGCCTCTAAAAGCTCTCTGGTAGCTTTTATCATTTTTTGGTACTACCGAGAAGCATCTTGTAAGTAGGTGTGATGATTCATTAATCTGATGCAGTCACATAGTCTTGACAGTTATCCAGAAGACGATCATCAATATCCTCCATAAAGAGTGTAAGCCACAGAAGGTCTTGGCTAAAAAGGCTGGCTGTTAGTAGAGGGATGTATCAAATCATATTCATGTAAGGTTATCTCAAAGGGGAAAATGTGGCAGGAAATGTAGCACAAGCAGACAATATCCTAATTCTTTTTTTTTTTTTTATAGATGTACCAGTAACCTTTGTAAGGACTCTGGCTCAGCAAGGCTTTATAAGTAATCGACTAGGTGTAAACCAGTTTTTTAGCATCTTGTGAGGAAAACGCCTGTTTAGCCATAGACTGAAGATGTAGAAAGGATTATTTGTGGCTTTTAGACCAGCAGAAGGACCTGCAGAAGTTAAGCAGCTGCACAATATTTATCATCCAGTCATTTCAATCCTAAGATGAAGTGTACCATCTGCTTTGTTGAAAATGTAGGACATGTCTGATGTGTCAGATTTCTCTTCTGCGTCTATCTATTTCCTGGCCAAATAAGCTTATTCCCTTTAGTTAGCTGGAACACGGACTGTGCTGTGGTGTTTAGTGTGCTAGCTAACTTATCGAGTGCTAGCTGACCAAACACAGCAGACCCTGTCTCTCAGTTGACCTTTCTGTTTCTCAACACCAGTCGCTCGACTTCTCTCTCAGACACTCAGAAGGTTTTCTGGTCAGCGCTTGTGTGGGAGCTCAGCAGTTAGTCAGCAGCAGCTCGGTGGAGCTGTAGCTGAGCTAGCTCAGCAAAGACTAGCTTAGCGAGTGAGCTACAGATCCAGAACCATGGAGGAAAACGTTCATTTCAGCCTCTGTTCTTTCAGCAGCAGGTTTAGATTTATAAGTGCATTTTCTGTCAGAAACTCTGTATTAGATTAGGTTGAGGTAGATCCACTTGCACTGTTTAAGTTAAACCTGCCTCAGTAAGTACTATCTGTATTCAGTAAGGTTTTCAGGCTGTCTGGAGTACTTCATTAAGTCAGCTGCCATCTGAATTCGAGATTTTGGGCTGATTGGTATGAGGATTATATTCATCCTTTAAAACAGAGCCTTTTCTGCCTAACTCTTTAGTTTCTTACAGGCACCACATTATAGAGTGAAACATATGATCTAAACAGTCAGTTACAACCTTAACCAGAGAGCTGATTTAAGGTGATGAATCTGGGAGACCAATAAAACGACCAGCCATGAAGGAGGTTATAGTACACTTGGCACAACAGCGTGGAGATGAACATTATGACAATAATGAAGGTCAAAGGAGACACTAGGTGTAAGAGTAAAATGTGGAAAGTGTGTGGTTGTGGTGATGAGTAGGCCGCTGTATATTTTGAGTAAAGCCAAAAGCCTAGGATAGATAGATACAATTATTACTTTGTCAGTATACAATACTACCAAAAAAAAAAAACCCTATTTGGCAAAAAAGCGAGCAAATGACTGCATCGTAAGAACAGCGCCCTGGCAGTCCATAGATCATAATTAATTAATAAA
This sequence comes from Salminus brasiliensis, assembly GCF_030463535.1. Taxonomy (NCBI): domain Eukaryota; kingdom Metazoa; phylum Chordata; class Actinopteri; order Characiformes; family Bryconidae; genus Salminus; species Salminus brasiliensis. The sequence goes on from NC_132895.1 coordinate 25,757,291, forward strand.
AATAGTTCTTATTTGTTGCTGGATAAGCAACATTATGAAAAGAATTTTAAAAGAGGACAATCTGTCACCAAACTGGTTAATGCTTAAAGTATTTGCATACATTATAGATAAACGTCTACCTCCGCTGCTTATATGAAGGTTGGGTATGTAACTACGGCCTTGTTTAAAGCAAAAGTAATCTACCAGTCTAATCCAAGTGTCTGCGAAACTGTTCAGTACTGATCAATAATAACGACAACTCACCTAGTGAGTTTATGTTAAGCAGTTTTAGTAAATCTAAAAGTGCTGCAGTTGAAGCACTTCAACATTGATTAGGTTGCTGAAAGCGGTTTGTTTTTATTTCCTGAAATTGTGTTCTATCCTACACTAGCGGGTATCTAACAGACTATCCTCCTGCAAGGGGTGGACAACGAAGGCCAGGCTTGCCCTCAAAAGGTAGAGGGTTTAACAAAGACCTTGTGGTTTTCTGTGCACAACTGGACAATGGTAATAGTTGTATTTATTTATTTATTTATTATTTTTTTTGCATCTGACATCATCTGGGCTAATGTACACACCTTTAACACATTTACACACATTTAATATTACTCTTTGTTGATTTCTGATGTACATTAATGACTTTTCCAGAAATACTTGCGCAACTTACAGCTTGCCCCCCCACCCCCGGTAAGCCTAAATTTCGTGCAGAGATGGAAACTAATATCACATACATATGTATGTATGTATATGTATGTATATATATATATATATATATATACATATACATGTACATATATATATACATGTACATATATATATATATATATATAACACAAATACTAGAGGTCCTAGAACAGACCCATGGGGGAGACACCACATCTTACCTTTGTACTCACCTCTTTAATGTTACTCTTGGTCATCTCTGACTGTCACAGATGATCATCGTTAGTACCAATGTACATGCATGACTTTCCCAAAATACCTACTGTGAGCCAACAGCTTCAGCTTCCCCTGAATACCTCCCAGTAAACTGCAAACCCACTGGTGCTTCTAAAGGAGAATCTATTTTCATGTGTCATAGAATAGAATCACCTATAACCAGAGCACTTTCAGCAGGCTTCTCAGTGGGTGTCTCGCAGAGCGGAGCAAACCTGTTGGACATGTGAATTAGAGAGGAGTCGTGCTAACGTGGGGAAGCCTTAGCTTTGCCACTATGCTGCCGAGACATCACCTATTCACTCTGCTGTGAGGGCTCTGCAGCTGAGGTCGAGGGCATGCTGTCACTCCCTGGGGCACCTGGAGCTTCAAACTGGGAGTTTGAGCTCAACTTACTAACCCTACTCTTTACTAATGTCCAGATGCGTGACTAACTGTATAAGCTTCTCTGTCAAAGAAAAGCCTACAGTAAAAACACACGGATATCTGCCATATTGATACTGACTTTTGCTTTGTTTGTTTTACTGATTTTGCAACGTCAGCAAATTTGAGTCATTTCTCCAAGTGTATCTCAAGGAACTACGTGTAAAAATCAATCGTTTTTTTTTTTTTTCAATACGGGCATCTTCTTGTGTTTTGTTGCCCATTTATAAACACAATAAGCATCTTGAGGCCTTGCATCACAACGATTTTACCACTAATAAGCTAATGTTTCTCTCCTGGCTTATTGCTTAGTCAAGGTAAAAGCTGTGTAAGGGCCCCTCATTGCTTATTGCTTTAGTAATAGGTGGCAGTCCTGCATTTTCTGGGAGTTCTAGTGAGAAATACCAGGGAGGGGATCTCACTGTGTGTTTTTAAAGTAGTACTGTCTAGCCAGTGCACAACTAAAAGTGGCTTTTGGCTTATGTATACACAAACACACAAAAAAATGCTTATAATTGGACTAGAGGCCACAGACTCCAAAACAAAACAAGGGAACACTGCGCGTTCCGCCATAATTACTTTGGGGACACTGGCTCTTTCTCCCTCCCCCCTAATCTTTCTATGCCACATAGTTATAGGCAAATAAACATGAAATTACTAAATGATCAAGAAGATGCACTGCAGGTCTTCTTTCAGATTCTATTCAAATGCAGGAGTAAAACAAGTGCCACAGCATTTGACCAGTGTTCCAAGGGCTGTAAATGATGTAAAAAGAATGTCAATTCTTTCAGAAGACTGCCATTCCAGTTGCTGTAGTCATTGGAAACACAATTTTCGATCTGGTTGACAGACTTTCAGCGATTCAACTCCCTCCCTGCGAGGTGGAATGTATGTTCCAACGCGTGGCAGGCTAGCGCTCTAATTAAATCACGTTCAGCGTGAGGGAAGCAGATGTTAAGAGGGACTTTATCTTATTAAAGCCATGTCGCAATATTTCCTGCTCCAGTTCCATTCATTACACCCAAATGAATCAGCTAATGTGTTTAAAGCAGTGTGTGGTCCACAGGTTTAGCATTTTATTAGCATTTCACTGTTGACGTACTGAAATCTGAAAAGATATATAAGAGGAGGCAAACAATCATCATCATCATCATCATCATAGCTATGTCATAACTTTTCCAATGGACGAAAAGCACAAACTGGTTACTGAAGCTATACTGTTCATATCAACATTGTGCTGTACATTATTAGCTCCAAGAATTAAATGTTCACAGCCTTTTTTCCAGATTCCAGAATAAAAAAATTGCATAGATCATCTGACTTGGTACTATTATTTTTTTTAAATCTCAAGATTAAAGCAAAAACAAGCAATCAGAACTTTAGAATAGTTTTTCCTCAGATCTCTGCATCGATCACTGTATATGAACTTGGGGCTATAACACTCTAGCTTTGTAGTTCCTTCAGCTTCAGAGGAAATCAGAACACTAGCTTGTTTGATACTTAGATCACAGCACGCATCAAACACATATTTCCCAAATAAATGCATTAAATAATTTTACTTGAACAAGAACATTTTCTAACCTTTTTGTCCCATAAAATCAATACATTTTAAGGAATAAATTCTGTGCCTTTGAGACAGACATATGTAGATGATCTCTGTTCTGATTGGCTGCCCTTTATTGAACATATATACATATATATTATATGACATATGATGTCTTGTGTAATTGCATTTAAAGTGATATCACAACATTATTATTATTATTATTATTATTATTATTATGAACCTTAGTTGCCATATGTAATATATCCTCCATTACAAGTATAAATATGGCTTCTTTAAAAGAGGCAGTTTCAGCTTTTAATATATATAAAATGAAAAAAAGTGGTTTCTGATACATAACATAAAAATGTCACAAGCAGGAAAAAAATAAATCAAATACAGGATAAATGTATGATATGGCCCCTTTAACACAGTGGGGCAAGGCTAACGGCTAGCGTTGGCCGAGAGTGATGACTGGGGCTAGAACCCTTTGTTCATGTCTTGTCTTTCCTACTGACCTTTATTCTTCCTCTACTATGAATCACTCTTGTCTCTGTTTATGTTGCTGTTTAAACGGCCTGATTTATGTCTCCACCATCTGGGACACACCAGTAACGTTGTGGCTCTCTGTGTGCCGGCCCTGTGAGTTTTTACAAGACTGCCTTTGAACTTCCCCTTTGCTTTTTCAGTTTATTCCCTTGTACACCACTGTTCGCCTGAGACATGTTCTGAGTCAAGCTTTAGAAACTCTTGCTGTTACTCTTTGATGTTTCTGGATGGAAAAACAATGTCAGCCTTTGGAATAACAGTTTAACACATTTGCTTGTTTTTGTGCAAGTTTAATGAAATCGTAGGACAGGTTCTGTATTTCTGAGCCAAATTGCTTTTCGACCCGTTGGCCGTGTGCTATGATTCGTCACCAGATGCTCATTTTGAAGGGTTCGAATTAAATAATTTACTGCATCAGTGAACCTCCTTGTAAAGCTACAATGACTGCCAGTGGGCCAAAGCCTTAAAGGAACATTCACATTTTATTTTATTTTTTTTACCTAATCTCCATTGGCCAGCATACAACTGATTTGTGTACACAATGTCCTTAAATGTTCTAAACGTACTTACACCAGGACCACCTGCTCACTAGTGTTTTAAGTCAACTGGTTAAAACACAAAGCAGAGACCAGGGCTAAATGCCATAAATGTACATTTACGGCATTTAGCAGACGCTCTTATCCAGAGCGACTTACAAGTTACTCGTATTACTGCCCCTAACACACACGTGTTAGGGGCAGTGAGTACACACACACACACCCAGAGCGGTGGGCAGCCAACTCCAGCGCCCGGGGAGCAGAGAGGGTAAAGGGCCTTGCTCAAGGGCCCAACAGTGGCAGCTTGCAGAGCCCGGGAATCGAACCCACAACCCTGTTATCGATATCCTGGCACTCTAACCGCTGAGCCACCACTGCCACTGTTCTTTTATTAAGCACAGGTAATTACCAATCTGCTCCATATACTGCAGATTGCAGAGACCAGGGCTAATATAAAAAATGGTTCCTTTTAAGGTTCTCAATTTTTTCAGTTTTTGAGAAAAGTCCTAACAAAAAAGATCAACCTCAATAAAATAAAAATCACTGA